>NC_064927.1:25123781-25754842 GCF_023897955.1 Schistocerca gregaria | reverse complement strand
ACACACGCGAGACAGATTATCTATGTACCTCCTCTCGAAAGATATCTATCTATTGCCACCATGGAAGAAAAGTATCTCCCCCCTCTCGGAAGATGTCAAACTACCACTCCTCTCAGAAGATATACACTCCCCATCTGAGAATGTCTACACCCCCTCTCGGAGGATGTCTGTCTACCAAACTACATCCTTTAGAAGGTGCTTCCTACCCCTTGGAAGATGTCTGTCTTCCAACACCCCCCCCCCCCCCCCGCACCTTGGAAGATGTCTGTCTACTGAACCCAGCCTCAGAAGATGTCTCCATACCTACCACCACTCGGAAGATGTCTGTCTACCTACCCACCCCCATCAGAAGATGACTGTCGATGTTATCCCCTTCAGAAGATGTCTGTCTACATACCCTCCCTCAGAAGATGTCTGCCTACCTAAGACCAGTGGATGATGTACAACTACCTCACATCTCGGAAGACATCTACTCCCCCTCTCGGAGGATGACTATCTCCCTCTCGGAGGATGACTACCTCCTCTCTGAAGATGACTGTCTATGTACCCTCCCCTCGAAAGATGTCTCTTCCCCATCAGATGATGTATATCTACCAACCCTCACATGGAAAGTGTCCTGTCCTTCTAACCCCCTCGGATGATGTCTGTGTACATACTCCACCTAGAAGATGGCTGTCTACCTACCCCCACTTGGGACATATCCGTCTACCTTCCCCCCTAGGTATATGTCTGTATACCTACAGCAGGCCGCGTTGGTCTTGCGGTTCTAGGTGCGCAGTCCGAAACCGTGCGACTGCTACGGTCGCAGGTTGGAATCCTGCCTCGGGCATGGATGTGTGTGATGTCCTTAGGTTAGATAGGTTTAAGTAGTTCTAAGTTCTAGGGGACTGATAACCACAGCAGTTGAGTCCTATAATGCTCAGAGCCATTTGAGCCATTTTTTTTGTATACCTACACCCCTTCGAAAAATGTCTGTCTACCTACCCCATCACCTCAGAAGATGTAATTCTACTTACCACACCTCGGAAGGTGTCAGTCTACCTATGCACCACCCTCAGAAACTGTCTGTCTACCTTGCCCCTTTGGAAGATGTCAGTTTACCAACCCCACTCAAAAGATGTCTGCTTACCTACTCTCCCAATTAAAGATGCCTGTCTACCTACCCCCTCTCGTAAGATTTTGTCTACCCCCTCTCTGAGATGTCTTTCTACATCCCCTTGGAAGATGCCTATCTAAACCCCTAGGAAGATATCCCTCCCTCTAAAAATGCTTACCTAACCCCTTCCACATCGGAAGATGCCGATCTCCCCCCTTCGGTTGATGCCTACCCACACCCACCTCATAAGATTATCTATCCATTCCCTCCAAAAATGCCAATCTCCCTCCCTCGGAACAGGTCTATCTACACCCTTCAGAAGGCGTGTATCTATCCCCAATCTTGGAAAATGTCTATCTACCCCCCTTGGAAGCTGTCTCTCTACCCCCTTGGAAGATATCTACCCCCCTTCGGAAGATGTCAATCTACCCCAGCCCATGCGGAAAATATCTATGTATCCCTCCACTCGGAAGGTGACAATCAACTAACAGCTCGGAAGATGTCTATCTACCCCACCCTCAGATGACGTCTATCTACACCCTCTGGAAGATACCTATTCCTACCTCAGAAGATGTATATCCCCCAGGAGGATGTCTATAACCTACCTCATGAAAGATGCCTGTCTACCAACCCCGTCCTCTCGGAATATGTCTGTCTACCACCCCACCCCTTTGAAGATTTCCATCTAGCCCCTCAGAGGACGTTTATCCTACACTCAAAAGATTTGTACAGCCTCGCTACACTTGGAATGTGTCTACCGCCCATTCTGATGATGTCTGTCTACCTCCAAATTCTAGGAAGATGTCTGTATGTCTGTCTTCCTCACAAACTCGGGACAAGTCTATCTATCCCCCACTATGGAAGAAAATCTATCTAACCCCCCTCTCGGAAGATGTATATCTACCCTCCACACTAAAGATATCTACACCCCATCTTCGAGGAGCTCTATCCCCCCTTCATGGAAGATGCCTGTTTATTACACGAACCCATCGGAGGATGTAAGTGTACATACCATAACTCCCCACAGAAGATGTCTGTCTACTTACCGACCTTTCTTGGAAGATGTCTGTCTACCCCTCCTCCCCCTTTGAAGATGTCTGACTACTCACCTTCCCCCATGGAAGAATACTATCTCCCCCCTCCCAGAAGATGTCAATCTACTTCTCGAAAATATCTACCCCCCCCCCCCCCCCGGAAAATGTCTACCCTCTCTCTCGAAGGATATCTGTTTACCTATCTGGCCCCAATCGAAAAATGTCTACCCCCTTGGAAAATTTCTGTCTACCAAGCTCCCTCCTAGAAGACGTCTGTCTAAGAAACAACCCCTCAGAAGATGTCTGTCTATCTACCCCTCCTCGGAATTGTTTGTCTACCATTATCACCACAGAAGATGTCTACTCCCTCCCCCCCCTTGGAAGATGTCTGTCTACCTACCACCCCTCAGAAGATGTCTGACCACATACCCTGCTTCGGAATATGTCTGTCTACCTACCCCTCGCAGAAGATGTGTGTCTTCCTACCTCCCCACAGTAGATGTAGGTAAACAGATATCTTTCGAGAGGGAGCAGGTAGACAGACATCTTGCAAGGGAGTGATATGTAGACAGAAATTACCAAGGGGTGGGGAATAATTAGACAGACTTCTTCCAAGGGGGGGTTGGTACACATACATTTTCTGAGTGTTTGTAGGTAGACAATCTTCTGAGGGGGTAGGCAGAAAGGCACCTTCCGAGGGGGGTAGGTAGACAGACATCTCCCATTGGTGGGTTGGTAGACAGCCAACTTCTGAGGGGTGTACTTAGACAGACATCTTCTAGAGGGGTAAGCAGACCAACATCTTCCAACCGGGGGGGGGGGGCGGTAGGTAGGCAGACATCTTCCGAGGGGGTAGGTAGACAGACATCCTCAGAGGATGGGGGGGGGGGGTAGGTAGATAGACATTATCTGTGGAGGTGTGGATAAACAGACATCTTCTGAGGGGTAGGTACACAGACATTTTCCGAGTTGTGTTATAGGTAGACAAATATCTTCCAAAGGGGGGTAGGTAGACAGAGACATCCTTGGTGGGTAGTTTGAGAGACATCTCCTGATGGGGGGTTGGTAAACAGACTTCTTCTGAAGGGGTGTAGGTACACAAACATCTACTGTTGGTGCAGGACAGATAGACACAATTCTTCTGAGGCTGGGAATCATAGAAATCTTACGAAGGTGGGCATGTAGACAGACATTTTCCAAGTTGGGCAGACTGACAGACATCTTCCGGGGGTAGAAAGACATAGATATTCCAAGGGTGGTAGATAGACAGACATCTTCTGTGCGGTAGTAGGTTGGCAGACATCATCTTAGTTTGCGTATGTAGACAGGCATCTTCCAAGGGGAGGGGGTATATAGGAAGATACCTTTTGAAGGGGATGATAGACATCTTATGGGAGTAGGTAAACAGACATCATTTGTGTGGATTTGATAGACATATGTATTGGGAGGGGGGTTAGTTAGACATCTTCTGAGTGGTGGAAAGTAGACAACTTCCAAAGGGGAGGTAGGCATCTTCCTATGTGAGGGGGCAGATTGCCTGACATCTTCCATAGGGTAGGTAGCCAATCATCTTCCAAGGATGGGTTGGGTAGACAGATATATTCAATGTGGGGGGGGGGGGGGTAGGTAGACAGAGACCTTGCTGGGGGTAGTTTGACAGAATTCTCCTGATGGAGGGTTGGTAAACATACTTCTTCCAAGGGGGGTGGGAAATATAGACATTTTCCGAGGGGGCAGGACACATAGACACACATCTACTGAGCTTGGTGATGGTAGACATATTCCAAAGTGGGGCACGATGACAGACATTTTCCGAGTTGGGCAGATAGACATATATCTTTGAGGGGGTAGACAGACATACATCTTCCAAAGGTGATAGATAGACATTTTCTGAGGGGGCGGTATGTTGGCCGACATCTTCTGACGAGGGAGTAGATAGACAATTTCTGAGCTGGGGTAGAAAGGCATCTTCCAAGGTGGTTAGATAAGCATCTTTCATGAGTGGATTGGGTAGATAGACATTTCCCGAAGGGGGGGGGGGAGGAGTAGGTAGTGAAACATCTCACATACAGGGGTAGGTAGACTATCATTTTCCGAGGGGAAGATGGGTACACAGACATTTTGTGGGTGGTAGGTACACAGACATCTTCAAGGGGATAGGTAGACAGACAACTGGACTGGGGGGGGGGGGGTTGTTAGACAGACATGTTCCAAGGAGGGATAGATAGACAAACATCTACTGGGGGGTGGGGGCAGGTAGACAGACATCTTCCGATAGGAGGGATTGGTAGACAGACTTCTTCAAAGGATGGGGGGGTGGGTAGACAAACATCTTTTGATGGGGTATTAAGTAGTCAGACTTCTTCTGAGCAGAGGTACGTAGACATACAGCTTCAGAGGATGAGGGATATGTAGACAGACATCTTCTAAGGTGGCGTAGGTAGAAATACAATTAGTGAGGGTGGTAGGTAGACAGACATTATCCGAGAGTGGGTTGTAGGTAGACAGAAATCATCTGAGGGGGTGTAGTTAGACAGGTATTTTCTGAGGCTAGGGGTATGTAGACAGACATTGTCCATGGGGATAGATAGACACACCTTCTGAGGTATGGGGAGTAAGGAGTCTGACATCTCCTGAGGATGGTAGGTAGAGTGTCACTTTCGAAGGAGGGGTAGTGAGAGAGACTTCTTAGGAGGTGGGGGATGTTGGTAGACAGACATGTTCTGAGGGAGGTAGGTAGATAGACATCTTTAGAGGCAGGGGTGGTAGAAAGCCATATTCCGAATGAGTGTAGTTAGAGATACATATTCCGAGGGGGGCTTGGTAGACAGACATCTTCTGAGGTGGGGTAGGTAGGCAGACGTTTTCAGCATTTGGGTATGTCGACAGACATCTTCCAGGGAAGTGGGTATGAAGGCATATATCTTCGTGGGGGGGAGCTAGGTAGACAGACATCTTCCGAGGGTGTTGGGTAAGTAGGCATACATCTTCCAGGGCGGTAAGTCGACCAATATTTTCCCATGGGGGTAGATAGACACACATACTACGAGTGGTGGTAGGTAAACACATCTCCCATGGGGTAGGTAGACAAACATCTTCCGAGGTGGGGTTCGTAGACATTCATTATCTGGGGTGTAGGTAGACTAACATTTTCGAGAGTGGTAGGACAGACATCTTCTGAGGGTGGTGTATTAGACAGACATCTTCCGAGGGGCTGTAGGTAGACAACTTATGAAGGTGATAGACAGATGTCTGCTGACTGGGGATGGGGGGTGTAGGTAGACAGACATGTTTCAAGGGTATGGTAGATAGATATACTACTTCTGGGGGGGGGGGGGGGTGGTGGTAGGTAGACAGACATCTTCTGAGAGAGGGTTGGTAGACAGATATTTTCCAAGAGGTGTTATAGGTAGACAGAAATCTTTTAAGGGGGGGTAGGTAGACTGACATTTTCTGAGGGGGCAGGTAGACAGACAACTTCTGGGGAGGGAAGGTACACAGACATCTTCAGAGTGGGAGGATAGGTAGACAGACACCTTCTGAGAGTGGGATGATAGACATCTTTCCAACTGGGGTATATAGTCAGAGATTTTCCGAAGGGGGGGGGGGGCAAGTAGACAGACATCCTCCAGGAGGTAGGCAGACATAAATATTATGAGGGGGGGGTAGGTAGAAAGATATCTTATGAGGGGGGGGGAGGTAGGTAGACATCTTCTGAGGTTGAGTATGTAGACACCAAGGGTAGAGGATATGAAAGCATATATCTTCCAAGGGGGGGGGGGGGGGGTAGGTAGACAGAAATTCTCCAACAGAGGGATGATAGACTTCTTCCAAGGGGGGTAGGTAGGCAGACATGTTATGAGGGGTTGCAGGAAGACATACATATACCAGGGCAGGGTAGGTAGACAAAAATCTTTTGAGGGGGTAGGAAGATAGACCTTTTCTGAGGGGGGGACTGGAAGACATACATGTTCCGAGGGAGTAGGAAGACAAAGTCCTCCAAGGGGGGGGGGGGAGATAAACAGACATCCACCAATGGGGTTAGATGGATAGTCATCTTCTGTTGTAGTTGGAGGGGGCAGGTAGGCTTCCATTTTCTGGGTCATCAGTACACAATCATCTTCTGAGGTGTGGTTCGGTAGACAATCATGTTCCGAGGGGGGTAGGTAGACAGACATCTTCTGAGGTGGGATGATAGACATCTTCCAAAGGGGTGGAAGGTAGACAGGCATTTTACAAAGTGGGGTGCAGGTGGACTGACATCTCCCATGCGGTAGGTGGAAAATCATATTCCGAGTTCGGGTTGGGTATACAGACATATTCCGAGGGAGGTGGTAGGTAGACAGCCATCTTCCAAGCGGGGATAGGTAGACATACATTTGCCGAGAGGGGGTTGGGTAGACAGGCATTTACCGAGGGGGGTAGGTAGACAGACATCTTCCGAAGGGGGTAGGTAGACAGACATCTTCTGGAGGGGGGTAGGTAGACAGACATCTTCCGAGGAGGGGTGGTAGACATACAACTTTCGAGGGGCGGTAGGTAGACAGACATTTTCTGTTGGAGGGGTGGGTTGACAGACATCTTCCAAAGTGTGGGGGGGCAGGTAGACTGACATCTTCTAGGGGTAGGTAGACAATCATCTTCTGAGGGGGGTTGGGTAAACACACATCCTCCGGGTTTTGGTAGACATAAATATTCCAAGGTGGGCAGGTAGACAGACATCTTCTGACGGAGGGCCAGGTTGACAGACATCTTCAAATGGGTGGTTGGTAGACAGACAACTTACGAGTGGGGGCGTAGGTAGACAGACGTGTCCGGGAGTGGGGTAGGTAGACATACATCTTTTGAGGGGAGTGGTAGCTAGTCATACATATTCCGAGGGGGTGTTTATGTGGGCAGAAATTTTCCGGGATTAGCTAGGTAGACAAACACCTTCCAAGGGGAGGTGGGGGTAGGTAGACAGACATCTTCCATGTGGGGTATGTAGACAGACATATTCTGAGGGGGTGAGACAGGCATATACCGAGGTTCGTTAGATAGACAGACATCTTCTAGGGGGGTCCTAGGTAGACATACACCTTTGTCAAATGACTTCCAAGAGGGGGGTATGTACACAGACATCCTCCAGGGATGGGGGGAGGGTTTGACAGAGATCTTCAGAGGTGGGGTAGGCAGTTAAACACCTTTTGAAGTCGGGGTAGGTAGGCAGACACCTTCTAAATGGCGGTACCTAGGTAGATAGGCAGACATTTTCCGGGGGGAAGGGGGGGAGGTAGGTAGACAGGTATCTTCCAAGGGTGTCTACGAAGAAAGACATGTTCTGAGGAGGGAGGGGTGTTTGGAAAACTGACGTTTTCTGGTTGAGGGGATAAGTAAAGAGACATCTTCTGAGGGGGAAGTAGGTAGACAGACATCTTACGAGGGGGGGGGGGGGGGGGTGTACGTAGGCAGTCATCTTACGAGGGGGGGGTGGTAGACAGACAGATATGTTCCAAGGTACTCTATCAACTGCAAGACACCAGAACCGGCCAATAACTGAATTTTCTATTACTAAACTAGAATTATAATATGTCTTACTTGCCTATTACATCAACTTAGAAGGTTCTATTTTGTTTCTTGTGGTGCCACCACATACATCAGCAGGCGAGAGAAGTTTTCAGACGATAAATGTAAACATTTCCGGAAAAAAAGGGGTCAATGTGACGAGATGTCATTACGTGTTTACGAAAGAAAAAGACGAAATCGTAAGGTTTTCTTAGTTTTTTACTACATATTATCACCTTTCGCATTTCCTCGTGTAATGTGGCTGCCAGACCTCGGTTCATGCAAAATCGTAAGGTCCTCGGTCAAATGCAAGGCACCAAAACCGGCCAACAGTTTAATTTTCGATACCTAAATCTTGAGTAGTACTACTTCTTACCTACCTATTGCAACAACTTAGAAGCTCCTATTTTGTTGGTTGTGGTGCCACCGCATACCTCAGCACATGACGTAAGTTTCCAGATGTATATGTAAACATTTCCGTGAGCGAAGCTGCCACTGCGACGATCTGCCATTACGATTAGGCGGGTGAGTGCGTGTGAGATCGCTCTCTAAGTTTTCATACATTTTTAGGTTTCAGATACATATTTTAACGGTTTTTGTGATATTTACTATATAAGTTACTTATTAGTGGTTTCTTCATTCACCTCCGCCTTTCTTGTGTTGTACCCTGATCTTTGTGACTGTTTCGTATCGAGCAACTTAACTTCTTACCTGTGTTTACATTCCGCGCTGATCAGTTGCAGCTGTAGCGGCGCATCCAAGGCTAAGTACTAATTACTTGTTTGTGTATAGTGGTTTATTTTGGAACTTTCGTAGTCTTCGTCCGGTGTTCTTGTTGTCTTCTGGTGAAATAATTTCAAAAGAAATTTTCGCAACTGTTTTCAGTTTCGTTCCTGTGTCATTAGACGTTTGATTATCTTTCTGTTTTGTATTTTGTTATATTTGCTGTTGATAAATACTGTTAATAATAGTAGTTACTTCCCTTGTAGAGCATGATTATGATTATTGTAGTCAGTTTCACATTTCCCCGTGCAACGTGGCGGCCAGACCTCATTTGATGCAAAAGCTTAAGGTCCACGATCATGTCCAAGGCACCAAAGCCGGCTAATAAGTCAATAATCGATAACCAAAACTTGAATTGTAGTAACGGAACTTAAATAAATGCGAAAGGTTTTCTTACGTTTTTACTACATATTAACACGTTTCACATTTCCCCGTGCAACTTGGCGGCCAGACCTCATTTGATGCAAAAGCTTAAGGTCCACGATCATGTTCAAGGTACCAAAGCCGGCTAATAAGTCAATAATCGATAACCAAAACTTGATTTGTACTGGTTCTTTCTGGCCGATTACATCAAATTAGAAGCTTCATCTGTTTTATACTGTGTTGCTTTTAGTGTCTCCGCATACCGCAGCACAAGACATAAGCTAGCAGACGATAAATGTAACAGTTTCAGAGAGAAAAGCGGCCAATGTGACGATCTGGTATTTCGTCGATTCGATAGCAAATGACGAAAACGAAAGGTTTTCTTAGAATTTTACTACATATGAACACTTTTCAGATTCTCTCGTGTAACGTGGCTGTCAGACCTCGTTCGATGCCAAATCTTAAGGGCCTCGGTCATATCCAGCGCACCAAAGCCAGCTAATAAATCAATAATTGATAGCTAAAACTTGAATTGTACTGCTCCTTACGGGCCGATTACATCAACTTAGAAGCTTCCTCTGTGTTCTACTGTGTTGCATTTAGTGTCACCGCATACCGCAGCATGCGACATAAGTTTGTAGACGATAAATGAGACCGTTTAAGAGAGAAAAGCGTCCAATGTGACGATCTGGCATTAAGTCGACTCAATTGCCAATGACTAAAACGGGCGGATTTCTCAGGTTTTTACTACATATGAATACTTTTCACATTCTCCCATGCAACGTGGCTGACACACCTCGCTTCATGCGAAATCCTAAGGTCCTAGCTACAAATGAACACTTTTCACATTCTCCCGTGCAACGTGGCGTCCAGACCTCGTTTCATGCAAAATCGCAAGGTGTTAGCTCATGTCCAAGGAACCAAAGCCGGCTAATAAGTCAGTAATCGAAAATTAACTAAATTTGAATTGTACAGCTTCTTACTGGCCGATTACATCTTCTAAGAACCTTCTTCTATGTTCTGTTGTGATGCTTTTAGTGTCTCCCCGCACTGCTGTACGCGACTTAGCTTTACAGACGATAAATGTAACCGTTTCACAGAGAAAAGCGGCCAATGTGACGATCTGGCATTAATTCGATTCGATAGCAAATGACGAAAACGGGCGGATTTATCAGGTTTTTGCTACATATGAACATTTTTCACTTCCTCCCGTGCAACGTGGCTGACGGACCTCATTTAATGCAATATCTCAAGATCCTAGCCCATGTCAAAGGCACCAGAGCCGGCTATTAATTCAATAATCGAAAATTAAAACTTGAACTGTAGTGCTTCTTACTGGCCGATTACATCAACTTAGAAGCTTCTTCAGTGTTTTACTATGGTGCTTTTAGTGTCTCCGCATTACCGCAGCACACGACATAGCTTTGCAGACGGTAAATGTAGCCGTTGCAGAGAGAAAAGCGGTCAATGTGACGATCTGGCATTAAGTCGAATCGATAGGAAATGACGAAAACGGGCGGATTTCTCAGGTTTTTACTACATATGAATACTTTTCACATTTTCCCATGCAACGTGGCTGACACACCGCGCTTCATGCGAAATCCTAAGGTCCTAGCTCATGTTCAAGGCACCGAAGACAGCTGTAAGTCAATAATCGATAACTAAAACTTGGTTTATAGTGCTTCTTACTGGCGGATTACATCAACATAGAAGCTACTTTTGTGTTTTAATACGGTGCATCTAGTGTCACCGCATTACCGCAGCACACGACATAATTTTGCAGACGATAAATGTAACTGTTGCAGAGAGAAAAGCGGTCAATATAACGAACTGTCATTAATTCGATTCGATAGCAAATGACGAAAACGGGCGGATTTTTGCTACATATGAACACTTTTCACATTCTCTCGTGCAAAGCGGCTGACAGACCTCGTTAGATGCAAAATCTTAAGGACCTAGCTCATGTCCAAGGCACCAAACCCGGCTAATAAATGAATAATCGATAGCTAAAACTTGAATTATAGTGCGTCTTATTGGCCGATTACATCAACTTAGAAGCTTCCTCTGTGTTTTAATATGGTGCTCTTGGTGTCTCCGCATTACCGCAACACACGACATAGCTTTGCAGACGATAACTGTATCTGCTGCAGGGAGAAAAGCGGCCAATGTGACGATCTGGCATTAAGTCGATTCGTAGCAAATGACGAAAACTGGCGGATTTCTCGGGTTTTTACTACATATGGACAACTTTCACATTCTCCCGTGCAACGTGGTTGACAGACCTCGTTTCATGCCAAATCTTAAGGTCCCATCTCATGTCCAAAGCACCAAAGCTGGCTAAAGAGTCAATAATCGATAACTAAAACTTGAATTCTACTGCTTCTTACTGGCTATTACATCAACTTAGAAGCTTCTTCTGTCTTTTACTATTGTGCACTTAGTGTCTCCGCAAACCGCAGTATGTTACATAGCTTTGCACACGATAAATGTAACCGTTTCAGAGAGAAGAGCTGCCAATGTGACGATCTGGCATGAAGTCGATTCGATAGCAAATGACGAAAACTAGCGGATTTCTCAGGTTTTTGCTACATGTGAACAGTTATCACATTCTCCTGTTCAACGTGGCTGACACACCTCGTTTCATGCAAAATCGTAAGGTGTTAGCTCATGGCCAAGGCAATAAAAGAGGATTCATAAGTCAATAATCGATAACTAAAACTTGAATTGTAGTGCTCCTTACTACCCAGTTACATTAACTTATAAGCTTCTTCTGTGTTTTACTACGTAGCATTTAGTGTCTCCGCATTACCGCAGCACACGACATAGCTTTGCAGACGATAAATGTAACCGTTGCAAAGGGAAAAGCGGTCAATGTGACGATCTGTCATTAAGACGATACGATAGAAAATGACGAAAACGGGCGGATTTCTCAGGTTTTTACTACATTGAACACTTTTCACATTCTTCCGTGCAACGTGGGTGACATACCTCGTTTCATACAAAATATTAAGGTCATAGCTCATGTCAAAGGCACCAAAGCCGGCTA
This sequence comes from Schistocerca gregaria, assembly GCF_023897955.1. Taxonomy (NCBI): domain Eukaryota; kingdom Metazoa; phylum Arthropoda; class Insecta; order Orthoptera; family Acrididae; genus Schistocerca; species Schistocerca gregaria. The sequence continues at coordinate 25,742,976 of NC_064927.1, read as the reverse complement.
ACAATTCAATACCGATAACTAGTACTTGAGTTGTAGTGGTACTTACTGGCCTATGATTACAACTTAGAAGCTTCTTCTGTGCTCTACTATGGTGCTTTTAGTGTCTCCGCATACCGCAGCACGGAACATAGCTTTGCAAACGATAAATGTAACCGTTGCAGAGAGAAAAGTGGCCAATGTGACGAACTTGCATTAAGTCGATTCGATAGCAAATGACAAAAACGGCCGGATTTCTCAGGATTTTACAACATATGAATACTTTTCACATTCTCCAACGCAACGTGGCTGACAGACCTCGTTTGATGCAAAATCCTAAGGTCCTAGCTCATGTCCAAGGCACCAAACCCGGCTATTAAGTCAATAATCGATAACGAAAACTTGAACTGTAATGGTTCTTACTGGTCGATTACATGAACTTAGAAATTTGTCTGTGTTTTACTATGGTGCTTTTAGTATCTCCGCATTACCGCAGCACACGACACAGTTTTGCAGACGATAAATGTAACCGTTGCAGAGAGGAAAGCGAAAAATGTGACGATCTGGCATTAAGTCGATTAGATAGCAAATGACGAAAACGGCCGGATTTCTCGGGATTTTACTACATTTCAACACTTTTCACATCCTCCCGTGTAACGTGGCTGACAGACCTCGTTTAATGCAAAGTCTTAAGATCCTAGCTCATGTCCAAGTCAACCTAAAATGTAAAGCTTCTTACTGGCCGATTACATCAATTTAGAAGCTTCTTCTGTGTTCTACTATTATGCATTTACTGGCTTAGCATATAGCAGCGCAAGACATCTGGAGGCTACCTGTAATCTGTGGACGTTTAGAGTGTTGATGAAACACAGAAATTGCATCGGGATTGAATACAACAGGCCAAATGCGGACTTTTCTCCGCGGGAGTAATGTCTCAAATTGTCTACGCTTTGAACGTTCCTTGGGAGACCAGTAGTAGTTTCCGAAGCGCATCTGGAGGATTACTGTAATCTGTGGACTCTCAGAGTGTTGATGAAACACAGAAATAGCATCGGGATTGAATACAACCGGAACCAGGCGGACTTTACTCCATGGTAGTAATGTCTCAAACAGTCTACGCTTTGATCGATTCCTGGGAGACCAGTAGTAGTTTCCGAAGCACAGCTGGAGGCATTCTGTAATCTGTGGACGTTCAGATTGTTGATGAAAGTCAGAAATTGCATCGGGATTAAATACAACAGGCACCATGACGACTTTTCTCCATGGGAGTAATGATTCAAACTTTCTACGCTTTGACGATTCCTGGAAGACCAGTGGTAGCTTAAGACGCACATCTGGAGGCACTCTGTAATCTGTGGACGTTCAGACTGTTGATGATACACAGAAATTGCATCGGGAATGAATACAAAAGTCACCATGCGGACTTTTCTCGACGGGTGTAATGTCTCAAACTGCCTACGCTTTGATCGATACCTGGGAGACGAGTAGTAGTTTCCAAGCACATTTGGAGGCTTCCTGTAATCTTGGACGTTCAGAGTGTTGATGAAACACAGAAATTACACCGGGATAGAATACAACATGCAAATGCGCACATACCTCCATGGGAGTAATTTCTCAAACTGTCTACGCTTTAATCGTTCCCTGGGAGACCAGTATTAGTTTCCAGAGCAGATCTGGAGGTTTCCTGTAATCTGTGCACGTTCAGAATGTAGATGAAACACAGAAATTGCATCGCGATTGAATACAACTGGCACCATGCGGACTTTTGTCATAGGGAGTAATGTCTCAAACTGTCTACTGTTTGATTGGTCCCCGAGAGACCAGTAGTAGTTACCGAAGTACATCTGGAGACATCCTGTAATCTGTGGACTTTCAGAGTGTTGATGAAACACAGAAATTGCATCGGAGTTGAATACAACAGGCACCATACGGACTTTTCTCCATGGGGGTAATGTCTCAAATTGTCTACGCTTTGATCGTTCCCTGGGAGACCAGTTGTAGATTCCGAAGCACATCTGGAGGCTTCCTGTAATCTGGGGCGTTCAGAGTTTTTATGAAACACAGAGATTGCTTCGGGATTGAATACAACAGGCACCATGTTGACTTTTCTTCAGGGGAGTATTGTCTCAAACTGGCTACGCTTTGATCGATCCTTGGGAGACCAGTAGAAGATTCCGAAGCACATCTAGAGGCATTCTGTAATGTTTGGAAATTCAGAATATTGATGAAACACAGAATTTGAATCGGGATTGAACACAACATGCCAAATGCGGACTTTTCTCCATGGGAGTAATGTTTCAATTTTTCTACGCTTTGATCGTTCCCTGGGAGACCAGTAGTAGTTTCCGAAGCACATCTGGAGGCTTCCTGTAATCTGCGGACGTTCAGAGTGTTGATGAAACACAGAAATTGCATCGCGATTGAATACAACTGGCACCATGCGGACTTTTGTCATAGGGAGTAATGTCTCAAACTGTCTGCGGTTTGATTGGTCCCTGAGAGACCAGTAGTAGTTACCGAAGCACATCTGGAGACATCCTGTAATCTGTGGACTTTCAGAGTGTTGATGAAACACAGAAATTGCATCGGGGTTGAATACAACAGGCACCATACGGACTTTTCTCCATGGGGGTAATGTCTCAAATTGTCTACGCTTTGATCGTTCCCTGGGAGACCAGTTGTAGATTCCGAAGCACATCTGTAGGCTTCCTGTAATCCGTGGACGTTCAGAGTGTTGATAAAACACAGAAATTCCATCGGGATTGAATACAACAGGCACCATGCGGACTTTTCTACATGGGCGTAATGTCTCAAAGAGTTTACGATTTGATCGATCCCTATGAGACCAGTAATAGTTTCCAGAGCACATCAGGAGGCATTCTGTAATTTGTGGACCTTCAGAGTGTTGATGAAAGACAGAAATTGAATCGGGATTGAATACAACAGTCAGCATGCGGACTTTTCTCCATGGGAGTAATGTCTCAAACTGTCTACGCTTTGATCGATTCCTAGGAGACCAGTAGTAGTTTCCGAAGCACACCTGGAAGCTTCCAGTAATCTGTGAACGTTCAGAGTGTTGATAAAACATAGAAATTGCATCGGGATTGAATACAACAGGCACCAAGTTGACTTTTCTGCATGGGAGTAATGTCTCAAACCGTCTATGCTTTTATCGATTCCTGGGATACCAGTAATAGTTTCCGAAGCACATCTGGAGGCTTCCTGTAATCTGCGGACGTTCAGAGTGTTGATGAAAGACAGAAATTGCATCGGGATTGAATACAACAGTCACCATGCGGACTTCTTTCCATGGGAGTAGTGTCTTAAACTGTCTACGCTTTGATCGATTCCTTGGAGACCAGTAGTAATTTCCGAAGCACATATGTAGGTATTCTGTAATCTGTTGACGGTCAGAGTATTGAAATTCCATCGGGATTGAATACAACAGCACCATGAGCACATTTTCCATGGGTGTAATGTCTCAAACTGTCTAAGATTTGATCATTCCCTAGTTGACGAGTAGTAGTCTAAGAAGCACATCTGGTGTCTTTCCGTAATCTGCGGACGTTGAGAGTGTTGATGAAACAGAGAAATTGCATCGCTATTAAATACAACGCGCCAAATTGATTTTGCTCCACGGGAGTAATGTCTCAAACTGTCACGATTTGATCGTTTGCTGGGAGACTAGTTGTAGTTTCCGAAGCAACTCTGGAGGCTTCCTGTAATCTGTGGACGTTCAGAGTGTTGATGAAACCGAGAAATTGCATCGAGATTGAATACAACTGGCACCATGCGGACTTTTGTCATAGGGAGTAATGTCTCAAACTGTCTACGGTTTGATTGGTTCCTGAAAGACCAGTAGTAGTTACCGAAGCACATCTGGAGACATCCTGTAATCTGTGGACTATCAGAGTGTTGATGAAACACAGAAATTGCATCGGAGTTGAATACCACAGACACCATACGGACTTTTCTCCATGGTGGTTATGTCTCAAATTGTCTACGCTTTGATCGTTCCCTGGGAGACCAGTTGTAGATTCCGAAGCACATCTGGAGGCTTCCTGTAATCCGTGGACGTTCAGAGTGTTGATAAAACACAGATATTGCATCGGGATTTAATACAACTGGCACCATGCGGACTTTTGTCATAGGGAGTTATGTCTCAAGCTCTCTACGCATTTATCGATTCCTGAGAGACCAGTAGTAGTTTCCGAAGCACATCTGGAGTCATTCTGTAATCTATTGACGTTCAGAGTGTTGATGAAACACAGAAATTCCATTGGGATTGAATACAACAGGCACCATGAGGACTTTTCTCCATGGGAGTAATGTCTCAAACTGTCTACACTTTGATCATTCCCTGGAAGACCAGTAGTAGTTTCCGAAGCACATCTGGAGGCATTCTCTAATCTGTGGAACTTCAGTGTGTTGATGAAACAAAGAAATTGCATCGGGATTGAATACAACAGGCACCATGTTGACTTTTCTGCATGAGAGTAATGTCTCAAACTGTCCATGCTTTGATCGTTCCCTGGGAGACCAGTAGTAGTTTCCGAAGCACATCTGGATGCTTCCTGTAGTCTGTGGATGTTCAGAGTGTTCATGAAACACAGAAATTGCATCGGGATTGAATACAACACACACCATGCGCACTTTGCCTAATGGGAGTAATGTCTCAAACTGTCTACGCTTTTATTGTTCCCTGGGAGACCAGTAGTAGTTTACGAAGCGCATCTGGAGACGTCCTGTAATCTGTGGACTTTCAGAGTGTTGATGAAACGCAGAAATTGCATCGGGGTTGAATACAAAAGGCACCATGTTGAATTTTCTCCATGGGAGTAATGTCTCAAACTGTCTACGTTTTGATCATTTCCTGGGAGACCAGTACTAGTTTCCGAAGCACATCTGGAAATATTCTATAATCTGTGAACCTTCACAGTGTTGATGAAGCACAGAAATTGCATTGGGATTGAATACAACAACCACCATGCGGTCTTTTCTCCATGGAGTAATGTCTACGCTTTGATCGATTCCTGTGAGACCAGTAGTAGTTTCCGAAGCACATCAGGAGGCTTCCTGTAATCTGTGGACTTCCAGAGTGTTGTGAAACACAGAAGTTGCATCGGCGATTGAATACAACAGGCACCATGTAGACTTTTATCATAGTGAGTAATGTTCAAACTCTCTACACTTTGACCGATTCCTGGGAGACCAGTAGTAGTTACCGTAGCAAATCTGGAGGCATCCTGTAATCTGTTGACCTTCAGTGTGTTGATGAAACACAGAAATTGCATCGGGATTGAATACAAGCACTATGCGGACATTTCTAAATAGGAGTAATGTCTCAAACTCTCTACGCTTTGATTGTTCCCTGGGAGACCAGTAGTAGTTTCCGAAGTACGTCTGGAGACTTTCTTTATTCTGTCGACGTTGAGAGTGTTAATGAAACACATTAATTGCATCGGGATTGAATACAACAGGGACCATGCGGACTTATCTCCGTGGGAGTAATGTCTCAAACTGTGTACGGTTTGATCGTTCGCTGTGAGACGCCAGAGTTGGGAGACCTGTTGTAGTTTCCGAAGCACATCTGGAGGCTTCCTGTAATCTGCGGACGTTCAGAGTGTTGATGAAACACAGAAATTGCATCGGGATTGAATACAACAGTCACCATGCGGACTTTTCTCCATGGGAGTAATGTCACAAACCGTCTACGCTTTGATCCTTCCCTGAAACACCAGTAGTAGTTTCCGAAGCACATCTGGAGGCATTCTGTAATATGTGGACGTTCAGAGTGTTGATGAAACACAAAAATTCCATCGGGATTGTATACAACAGCAACATGAGGACTTTTTCCATGGGTGTAATGTCTCAAACAGTCTAAGATTTGATCGTTCCCTAGTTGACCAGTAGTAGTCTAAGAAGCACATCTGGAGTCTTTCCGTAATCTGTGGACGTTCAGAGTGTTGATGAAACAGAGAAATTGCATCGCTATTAAATACAACACGCCAAATTGGATTTTGCTCCACTTGAGTAATGTCTCAAACTGTCACGATTTAATCGTTTGCTGGGAGACCAGTAGTAGTTTCCGAAGCACATCTGGAGGCTTCCTGTAGTCAGTGGATGTTCAGAGTGTTCATGAAACACATAAATAGCATCGGGATTGAATACAACAGGAACCATGCGCACTTTGCTTAATGGCAGTAATGTCTCAAACTGTCTACGCTTTTATTGTTCCCTGGGAGAATAGTAGTAGTTTACGAAGCACATCAGAGACTTCCTGTAATCTGTGTACTTTCAGAGTGTTGATGAAACACAGAAATTGCATTGGAGTTGAATACAAGAGGCACCATTCGTACATTTCTCCATGGGGGTTATGTCTCAAATTGTCTACGCTTTGATCGTTCGCTGGGAGACCAGTTGTAGATTCCGAAGCACATCTGGAGGCTTCCTGTAATCCTTGGACGTTCAGAGTGTTGATAAAACACAGATATTGCATCGTGATTTAATACAACTGGCACCATGCGGACTTTTGTCATAGGGAGTTATGTCTCAAGCTCTCTACGCTTTGATCGATTCCTGAGACGCCAGTAGTAGTTTCCGCAACACATCTGGAGGCATTCTGTAATCTGTGGACGTTCAGACTGTTGATGATACACAGAAATTGCATCGGGATTGAATACAACAGTCACCATGCGGACTTCTTTCCATGGGAGTAGTGTCTTAAACTGTCTACGCTTTGATCGATTCCTTGGAGACCAGTAGTAATTTCCGAAGCACATATGTAGGTATTCTGTAATCTGTTGACGGTCAGAGTATTGAAATTCCATCGGGATTGAATACAACAGCACCATGAGCACATTTTCCATGGGTGTAATGTCTCAAACTGTCTAAGATTTGATCATTCCCTAGTTGACGAGTAGTAGTCTAAGAAGCACATCTGGTGTCTTTCCGTAATCTGCGGACGTTGAGAGTGTTGATGAAACAGAGAAATTGCATCGCTATTAAATACAACGCGCCAAATTGATTTTGCTCCACGGGAGTAATGTCTCAAACTGTCACGATTTGATCGTTTGCTGGGAGACTAGTTGTAGTTTCCGAAGCAACTCTGGAGGCTTCCTGTAATCTGTGGACGTTCAGAGTGTTGATGAAACCGAGAAATTGCATCGAGATTGAATACAACTGGCACCATGCGGACTTTTGTCATAGGGAGTAATGTCTCAAACTGTCTACGGTTTGATTGGTTCCTGAAAGACCAGTAGTAGTTACCGAAGCACATCTGGAGACATCCTGTAATCTGTGGACTATCAGAGTGTTGATGAAACACAGAAATTGCATCGGAGTTGAATACCACAGACACCATACGGACTTTTCTCCATGGTGGTTATGTCTCAAATTGTCTACGCTTTGATCGTTCCCTGGGAGACCAGTTGTAGATTCCGAAGCACATCTGGAGGCTTCCTGTAATCCGTGGACGTTCAGAGTGTTGATAAAACACAGATATTGCATCGGGATTTAATACAACTGGCACCATGCGGACTTTTGTCATAGGGAGTTATGTCTCAAGCTCTCTACGCATTTATCGATTCCTGAGAGACCAGTAGTAGTTTCCGAAGCACATCTGGAGTCATTCTGTAATCTATTGACGTTCAGAGTGTTGATGAAACACAGAAATTCCATTGGGATTGAATACAACAGGCACCATGAGGACTTTTCTCCATGGGAGTAATGTCTCAAACTGTCTACACTTTGATCATTCCCTGGAAGACCAGTAGTAGTTTCCGAAGCACATCTGGAGGCATTCTCTAATCTGTGGAACTTCAGTGTGTTGATGAAACAAAGAAATTGCATCGGGATTGAATACAACAGGCACCATGTTGACTTTTCTGCATGAGAGTAATGTCTCAAACTGTCCATGCTTTGATCGTTCCCTGGGAGACCAGTAGTAGTTTCCGAAGCACATCTGGATGCTTCCTGTAGTCTGTGGATGTTCAGAGTGTTCATGAAACACAGAAATTGCATCGGGATTGAATACAACACACACCATGCGCACTTTGCCTAATGGGAGTAATGTCTCAAACTGTCTACGCTTTTATTGTTCCCTGGGAGACCAGTAGTAGTTTACGAAGCGCATCTGGAGACGTCCTGTAATCTGTGGACTTTCAGAGTGTTGATGAAACGCAGAAATTGCATCGGGGTTGAATACAAAAGGCACCATGTTGAATTTTCTCCATGGGAGTAATGTCTCAAACTGTCTACGTTTTGATCATTTCCTGGGAGACCAGTACTAGTTTCCGAAGCACATCTGGAAATATTCTATAATCTGTGAACCTTCACAGTGTTGATGAAGCACAGAAATTGCATTGGGATTGAATACAACAACCACCATGCGGTCTTTTCTCCATGGAGTAATGTCTACGCTTTGATCGATTCCTGTGAGACCAGTAGTAGTTTCCGAAGCACATCAGGAGGCTTCCTGTAATCTGTGGACTTCCAGAGTGTTGTGAAACACAGAAGTTGCATCGGCGATTGAATACAACAGGCACCATGTAGACTTTTATCATAGTGAGTAATGTTCAAACTCTCTACACTTTGACCGATTCCTGGGAGACCAGTAGTAGTTACCGTAGCAAATCTGGAGGCATCCTGTAATCTGTTGACCTTCAGTGTGTTGATGAAACACAGAAATTGCATCGGGATTGAATACAAGCACTATGCGGACATTTCTAAATAGGAGTAATGTCTCAAACTCTCTACGCTTTGATTGTTCCCTGGGAGACCAGTAGTAGTTTCCGAAGTACGTCTGGAGACTTTCTTTATTCTGTCGACGTTGAGAGTGTTAATGAAACACATTAATTGCATCGGGATTGAATACAACAGGGACCATGCGGACTTATCTCCGTGGGAGTAATGTCTCAAACTGTGTACGGTTTGATCGTTCGCTGTGAGACGCCAGAGTTGGGAGACCTGTTGTAGTTTCCGAAGCACATCTGGAGGCTTCCTGTAATCTGCGGACGTTCAGAGTGTTGATGAAACACAGAAATTGCATCGGGATTGAATACAACAGTCACCATGCGGACTTTTCTCCATGGGAGTAATGTCACAAACCGTCTACGCTTTGATCCTTCCCTGAAACACCAGTAGTAGTTTCCGAAGCACATCTGGAGGCATTCTGTAATATGTGGACGTTCAGAGTGTTGATGAAACACAAAAATTCCATCGGGATTGTATACAACAGCAACATGAGGACTTTTTCCATGGGTGTAATGTCTCAAACAGTCTAAGATTTGATCGTTCCCTAGTTGACCAGTAGTAGTCTAAGAAGCACATCTGGAGTCTTTCCGTAATCTGTGGACGTTCAGAGTGTTGATGAAACAGAGAAATTGCATCGCTATTAAATACAACACGCCAAATTGGATTTTGCTCCACTTGAGTAATGTCTCAAACTGTCACGATTTAATCGTTTGCTGGGAGACCAGTAGTAGTTTCCGAAGCACATCTGGAGGCTTCCTGTAGTCAGTGGATGTTCAGAGTGTTCATGAAACACATAAATAGCATCGGGATTGAATACAACAGGAACCATGCGCACTTTGCTTAATGGCAGTAATGTCTCAAACTGTCTACGCTTTTATTGTTCCCTGGGAGAATAGTAGTAGTTTACGAAGCACATCAGAGACTTCCTGTAATCTGTGTACTTTCAGAGTGTTGATGAAACACAGAAATTGCATTGGAGTTGAATACAAGAGGCACCATTCGTACATTTCTCCATGGGGGTTATGTCTCAAATTGTCTACGCTTTGATCGTTCGCTGGGAGACCAGTTGTAGATTCCGAAGCACATCTGGAGGCTTCCTGTAATCCTTGGACGTTCAGAGTGTTGATAAAACACAGATATTGCATCGTGATTTAATACAACTGGCACCATGCGGACTTTTGTCATAGGGAGTTATGTCTCAAGCTCTCTACGCTTTGATCGATTCCTGAGACGCCAGTAGTAGTTTCCGCAACACATCTGGAGGCATTCTGTAATCTGTGGACGTTCAGACTGTTGATGATACACAGAAATTGCATCGGGAATGAATACAAAAGTCACCATGCGGACTTTTCACGACGGGTGTAATGTCTCAAACAATCTACGCTTTGATCGATACCTGGGAGAAAAGTAGTAGTTTTCGAAGCACATCTGGAGGCTTCTTGTAATATGTGGATGTTCATAGTGTTGATGAAACCAGATATTGCATCGGAATTGAATACAACAGGCACCATGGGGACTTGTCTCAATGGGGGTAATGTCAGAAACTGTCTACGTTTTTATCGATTCCTGGGAGACCAGTAGTAATTTCCGAAGCACATATGGAGACATTCTTTAATATGTGGACGTTCAGGGTGTTGATGAAACACAAGATTTGCATCGTCATTGAATACAACAGGCACCATGCGGACTTTTCTCCATGGGAGTAATGTCTCAAACCGTCTACTCTCTGATCCTTCCCTGAAAGACCAGAAGTAGTTTCCGAAGCACATCTGGAGGCATTCTGTAATATGTGGACGTTCAGATTGTTGATGAAACACAAAAATTCCATCGGGATTAAATACAACAGCACCATGAAGACATTTTCCATGGGTGTAATGTCTCAAACTGTCTAAGATTTGGTCGTTCCCTAGTTGACCAGTAGTAGTCTAAGAAGCACATCCGGAGTCTTTCCGTAATCTGTTGCCGTTCAGAGTGTTGATGAAACAATGAAATTGCATCGGGATTGAGTACAACATGCCAAATGTGGACTTTTCTCCATGGGAGTAATATCTCAAACTGTCTACGCTTTGATCGTTCCCTGGGAGACCAGTAGTAGTTTCCGAAGCACATATGGAGGCTTCCTGTAGTCTGTGGATGCTCAGAGCGTTCATGAAACACAGAAATTGCATCGGGATCGAATACAACAGGCACCATGCGCACTTTGCTTAATGGGAGTAATGTTTCAAACTGTCTACGCTTTTATTGTTCCCTGGGAGACCAGTAGTAGTTTACGAAGCACATCTGGAGACATTCTGTAATCTGTAGATGTTCAGAGTGTTGATGAAACCCAGACATTGTATCGGGATTGAATACAACAGGCACAATGTTGAATTTTCTCCATGGGAGTAATGTCTCAAACTGTCTACGTTTCGATCATTTCCTGGGAGACCAACACTAGTTTCCGAAGCACATCTGGAGATATTCTATAATCTGTGAACCTTCACTTTGTTGATGAACCACAGAAATTGCATCGGGATTGAATACAACAGACACCATGCGGACTTTTCTCCATGGGAGTAATGTCTCAAACAGTCTACGCTTTGATCTTTTACTGTGAGACCAGTAGTAGTTTTCGAAGCACATCTGGAGGCTTCCTGGAATCTGTGGGCGTTCAGAGTGTTGATAAAACAGAGAGATTGCTTCGGGATTGAATACAACAGGCACCATGTTGACTTTTCTTCAGGGGAGTAATGTCTCAAACTGTCTACGCTTTGATCGATTCTTGGGAGACCAGTAGAAGATTCCGAAGCACATCTAGAGGCATTCTGTAATGTGTGGACATTCAGAATATTGATGAAACACATAAATTGAATCGGGATTGAACACAACATGCCAAATGCGGACTTTCCTCCATGGGAGTAATGTCTCAAACTGTCTACGCTTTGAGCGTTCCCTGGGAGACCAGTAGTAGTTTCCGAAGCACACCTGGAGGCTTCCTGTTTTCATTGGACGTTCAGAGTGTTGACTAAACACAGAAATCGCCTCACGATTATATACAACAAGCACCATGCGGACTTTTCTCCATGGGAGTAATGTTTCAAACTCTCTACGCTTTGATCGTTCCCTGGGAGACCAGTAGTAGTTTCCGAAGCACATCTGGAGGCTTCCTGTAATCTGCGGAAGTTCAGAGTGTTGATGAAACACAGAAATTGCATCGGGATTGAATACAACAGTCACCATGCGGACTTTTTTCCATGGGAGTAATGTCTTAAACTGTCTACGCTTTGATCGATTGCTTGGGGACCAGTAGTAATTTCCGAAGCATATATGGAGGCATTCTGTAATCTGTGGACGTTCAGGGTGTTGATGAAACACAGGATTTGAATCGGCATTGAATACAACAGGCACCATGCGGACTTTTCTCCATGGGAGTAATGCCTCAAACCGTCTACGATTTGATCCTTCCCTGAAAGACCAGTAGTAGTTTTCGAAGCACATCTGGAGGCATTCTGTAATATGTGGACGTTCAGAGTGTTGATGAAACACAAAAATTCCATCGGGATTGAATACAACAGCACCATGAGCACATTTTCCATGGGTGTAATGTCTCAAACTGTCTGAGATTTGATCGTTCCCTAGTTGACCAGTTGTAGTCTAAGAAGCACATCTGGAGTCTTTCCTTAATCTGTAGACGTTCAGGGAGTTGATGAAACAGAGGAATTGCATCGCTATTAAATACAACACGCCAAATTGGATTTTGCTCCACGGGAGAAATGTCTCAAACTGTCACGATTTGATCGTTTGCTGGGAGACTAGTTGTAGTTTCCGAAGCAACTCTGGAGGCTTCCTGTAATCTGTGGACGTTCAGAGTGTTGATCAAACCGAGAAATTGCATCGAGATTGAATACAACTGGCACCATGTGGACTTTTGTCATAGGGAGTAATGTCTCAAATTGTCTAGGGTTTGATTGGTCCCTGAGAGACCAGTAGTAGTTACCGAAGCACATCTGGAGTCATCCTGTAATCTGTGGACTTTCAGAGTGTTGATGAAACACAGACATTGTATCAGGATTGAATACAACAGGCACCATGTTGAATTTTCTCCATGGGAGTAATGTCTCAAACTGTCTACGTTTTGATCATTTCCTGGGAGACCAGTACTAGTTTCCGAAGCACATCTCTAGATATTCTATAAACTGTGAACCTTCACAGTGTTGATGAAGCACAGAAACTGCATCGTGATTGAATACAACAGGCACCATGCGGACTTTTCTCCATGGGAGTAATGTCTCAAACAGTCTACGCTTTGATCGATTCCTGTGCGACCAGTAGTAGCTTCTGAAGCACATCAGGTGGCTTCCTGTAATCTGTGGACTTTCAGAGTGCTGTGAAACACAGAAGTTGCATCGGGATTGAATACAACAGGCACCATGCAGACTTTTATCATAATGAGTAATGTCTCAAACTTTCTACAGTTTGACCCTATTCCTGGGAGACCAGTAGTAGTTACCGTAGCACATCTGGAGCCAACCTGTAATCTGTTGACCTTCAGTGTGTTGATGAAACACAGAAATTGCATCGGGATTGAATAAAAACACTATGCGGACATTTCTAAATGGGAGTAATGTCTCAAAGTCTCTACGCTTTGATTGTTCCCTGGGAGACCAGTAGTAGTTTCCGAAGCACGTCTGGAGACTTTCTTTATTCTGTCGACGTTCAGAGTGTTAATGAAACACATTAGTTGCAGCGGGTTTGAATACAACAGGGACCATGCGGACTTTTCTCTGTGGGAGTAATGTCTCAAACTGTCTACGATTTGATCGTTTGCTGGGAGACTAGTTGTAGTTTCCGAAGCAACTCTGGAGGCTTCCTGTAATCTGTGGACGTTCAGAGTGTTGATCAAACCCAGAAATTGCATCGAGACTGAATACAACTGGCACCATGCGGACTTTTGTCATAGGGAGTAATGTCTCAAACTGTCTACTGTTTGATTGGTCCCTGAGAGACCAGTAGTAGTTTCCGAAGCACATCTGGAGACATCCTGTAATCTGTGGACTTTCAGAGTGTTGATGAAACACAGAAATTGCCTCACGATTAGATACAACAAGCACCATGCGGACTTTTCTCCGTGGGAGTAATGTTTCAAACTTTCTACGCTTTGATCGTTCCCTGGGAGACCAGTAGTAGTTTCCGAAGCACATCCGGAGGCTTCCTGTAATTTGCGGACTTTCAGAGTGTTGATGAAACACAGAAATTGCATCGAGATTGAATACAACTGGCACCATGCGGACTTTTGTCATAGGGAGTTATGTCTCAAACTCTCTACGTTACGATCGATTCCTGAGAGACCAGTAGTAGTTTCCGAAGCACATCTGGAGTCATTCTGTAATCTATTGACGTTCAGAGTGTTGATGAAACACATAAATTCCATCGGGATTGAATACAAGAGGCACCATGTTGACTTTTCTGCATTGGGAGTAATGTCTCAAACTGTCTATGTTTTTATCGATTCCTGGGATACCAGTAGTAGTTTCCGAAGCACATCTGGAGGCACTCAGTAATCTGTGGACGTTCAGACTGTTGATGATACACAGAAATTGCATCGGGAATGTATACAAAAGTCACCATGCGGACTTTTCACGACGGGTGTAATGTCTCAAAAAGTCTACGTTTTGATCGATACCTGGGAGACCAGTAGTAGTTTTCGAAGCACATCAGGAGGCTTCCTGTAATATGTGGATGTTCATAGTGTTGATGAAACCAGATATTGCATCGGAATTGAATACAACTGGCACCATGCGGACTTTTCTCCATGGGAGTAATGTTTCAAACTTTCTACGCATTGATCGTTCCCTGGGAGTCCAGTAGTAGTTTCCGAAGCACATCTGGAGGCTTGCTGTAATCTGCGGACGTTCAGAGTGTTGATGAAACACAGAAATTGCATCGGGTTTGAATACAACAAACACCATGCGAACTTCTTTCCATGGGAGTAATGTGTTAAACTGTCTACGCTTTGATCGATTCCTTGGAGACCAGTAGTAATTTCCGAAGCACATATGGAGGCATTCTGTAATCTGTGGACGTTCAGAGTGTTGATGAAACACAGGATTTGCATCGGCATTAAAAACTACAGGAACCATGTTGACATTTTTGCATGTGAGTAATGTCTCAAACTGTCTATGCTTTGATCGATTCCTGGGATACCAATAGTAGTTTCCGAAGCACATCAGGAGTCATTCTGTAATCTATTGACATTCAGAGTGTTGATGAAACACAGAAATTGCATCGGGACTGAATACAACTTGCCAAATTCGGACTTTTCTCCATATGAGTAATATCTCAAACTGTCTACGCTTTGATCGATACCTGGGAGACCAGTTGTAGTTTCCGAAGGACATCTGGAGGCTTCCTGTAGTCTGTGGATGTTCAGAGTGTTCATGAAACACAGAAATTGTAACGGGATTGAATACAACAAGCACCATGCGCACTTTGCTTAATGGGAGTACTGTCTCAAATTGTCTACGCTTATATTGTTCCCTGGGAGACCAGTAGTAGTTTACGAAGCACATCTACAGACTTCCTGTAATCTGTGGACGTTCAGAGTGATGATAAAACACATAAATTGCATCGGGTTTGAATACAACTTTCACCATGTCCACTTTTCTACATGGGAGTAATGTCTCCAACTGTCTACGCTTTGATCGATTCCTGGGAGACCAGTAGAAGATTCCGAAGCACATCTGAAGGCATTCTGTAATGTGTAGACGATCAGAGTGTTGAAGAAACACATAAATTAAATCGGCATTGAATACAACAGGCACCATGCAGACTTTTCTCAATGGGAGTAATGTCTCAAACCGTTTACGCTTTGATTGTTCCCTGGGAGACCAGTAGTAGTTTGCGAAGCACATCTAGAGGCATTCTGTAATATGTGGACGTTCAGATATTTGATGAAACACAGAAATTCCATCGGGATTGAATACAACAGGCACCATGCTGACTTTTCTCAATGGGTGTAATCTCTCAAACTGTCTGCGATTTGATCGTTCCCTGGGAGACCAGCAGTAGTTCCCGAAGCACAGCTGGAGTCATTCTGTAATCTGTAGATGTTGAGAGTGTTGATGGAACACAGACATTGTATCGGGATTGAATACAACAGGCACCATGTTGAATTTTTTCCATGGGAGTAATGTCTCAAACTGTCTACGTTTTGATCATTTCCTGGGAGACCAGTACTAGTTTCAGAAGCACATCTGGAGATATTCTAATATCTGTGAACCTTCACTTTGTTGATGAAGCACAGAATATGCATCGGGATTGAATACAGCAGCCACCATGCGGACTTTTCTCCATGGGAGTAATGTCTCAAACAGTCTACGCTTTGATCGATTCCTGTGAGACCAGTAGTAGTTTCCGAAGCACATATGGAGGCTTCCTGTAATCTGCGGACGATCAGAGTGTTGATGAAACACAGGATTTGCATCGGCATTGAATACAACAGGCACCATGCAGACTTTTCTCCATGGGAGTAATGTCTCAAACCGCCTACGCTTTGATCCTTCCCTGAAAGACCAGTAGTAGTTTCCAAAGCACATCTGGAGCCATTCTGTAAAATGTGGACGTTCAGAGTGTTGATGAAACACAAAAATTCCATCGGGATTGAATACAACAGCACCATGAGCACATTTTCCATGGGTGTAATGTCTCTAACTGTCTACGGTTTGATTGGTCCCTGAGAGACCAGTAGTAGTTACCGACGCACATCTGGAGACATCCTGTAATCTGTGGACTTTCAGAGTGTTGATGAAACACAGAAATTGCATCGGAGTTGAATACAACAGGCACCATACGGACTTTTCTCCATGGGGGTTATGTCTCAAATTGTCTACGCTTTGATCGTTCCCTTGGAGACCAGTTGTAGATTCCGAAGCACATGTGGAGGCTTCCTGTAATCCGTGGACATTCAGAGTGTTTATAAAACACAGATATTGCATCGGGATTTAATACAACTGGCACCATGCGGACTTTTGTCATAGGGAGCTATGTCTCAAGCTCTCTTCGCTTTGATCGATTCCTGAGAGACCAGTAGTAGTTTCCGAAGCACATCTGGAGTCATTCTGTAATCTATTGACGTTCAGAGTGTTGATGAAACACAGAAATTCCATCAGGATTGAATACAACAGGCACCATGTTGACTTTTCTGCATTGGAGTAATCTCTCAGACTGTCTATGCTTTGATCGATTCCTGGGATACCAGTAGTAGTTTCGAAGCACATCTGGAGGCATTCTGTAATCTGTGGACGTTCAGAGTGTTGATGAAACAATGAAATTGCAACGGGATTGAATACAACATGCCAAATGCGGACTTTTCTCCATGGGAGTAATATCTCAAATTGTCTACGCTTCGATCGTTCCCTGGGAGGCCAGTAGTAGTTTACGAAGCACATCTGGAGGCTTCCAGTAGTCTGTGGATGTTCAGAGTGTTCATGAAACACAGAAATTGCATCGGGATTGATTACAACAGGCACCATGCGCACTTTGCTTAATGGGAGTAATGTCTCAAACTGTCTACGCTTTTATTGTTCCCTGGGAGACCAGTAGTAGTTTACGAAGCACATCTGGAGACTTCCTGTAATCTGTGGACATTCAGAGTGTTGAAGAAACGCAGATATTGCATCGGGGTTGAATACAACAGGCACCATGCAGACTTTTCTCCATGGGAGTAATATTCAAACTGTCTACGATTTGATCGTTCCTTGGGAGACCAGTTGTAAATCCAAAAGCACATCTGTAGGCTTCCTGTAAACTGTGGACATTCAGAGTGATGATAAAACACATAAATTGCATCGGGATTGAATACAACTTTCACCATGTTGACTTTTCTCCATGGGAGTAATGTCTCCAACTGTCTACGCTTTGATCGATTCCTGGGAGACCAGTAGAAGATTCCAAAGCACATCTGAAGGCATTCTGTAATGTGTAGACGATCAGAGTGTTGATGAAACCCAGAAATTGAATCGGCATTGATTACAACAGGCACCATGCACACTTTTCTCAATGGGAGTAATGTCTCAAACCGTCTACGCTTTGATCGTTCCCTGGGAGACCAGTAGTAGTTTCCGAAGCACATCTAGAGGCATTTTGTAATATGTGGACGTTCAGATATTTGAAGAAACACAGAAAATCCATCGGGATTGAATACAACAGGCACCATGCTGACTTTGCTAAATGGGTGTAATGTCTCATACTGTCTGCGATTTGATCGTTCCCTGGGAGACCAGTAGTAGTTCCCGAAGCACAGCTGGAGGCATTCTGTAATCTGTAGATGTTGAGAGTGTTGATGGAACACAGACATTGTATCGGGATTGAATACAACAGGCACCATGTTGAATTTTTTCCATGGGAGTAATGTCTCAAACTGTCTACGTTTTGATCATTTCCTGGGAGACCAGTACTAGTTTCAGAAGCACATCTGGAGATATTCTAATATCTGTGAACCTTCACTTTGTTGATGAAGCACAGAATATGCATCGGGATTGAATACAGCAGCCACCATGCGGACTTTTCTCCATGGAAGTAATGTCTCAAACAGTCTACGCTTTGATCGATTCCTGTGAGACCAGTAGTAGTTTCCGAAGCACATATGGAGGCTTCCTGTAATCTGCGGACGATCAGAGTGTTGATGAAACACAGGATTTGCATCGGCATTGAATACAACAGGCACCATGCAGACTTTTCTCCATGGGAGTAATGTCTCAAACCGCCTACGCTTTGATCCTTCCCTGAAAGACCAGTAGTAGTTTCCAAAGCACATCTGGAGCCATTCTGTAAAATGTGGACGTTCAGAGTGTTGATGAAACACAAAAATTCCATCGGGATTGAATACAACTGGCACCATGAGCACATTTTCCATGGGTGTAATGTCTCAAACTGTCTACGGTTTGATTGGTCCCTGAGAGACCAGTAGTAGTTACCGACGCACATCTGGAGACATCCTGTAATCTGTGGACTTTCAGAGTGTTGATGAAACACAGAAATTGCATCGGAGTTGAATACAACAGGCACCATACGGACTTTTCTCCATGTTGGTTATGTCTCAAATTGTCTACGCTTTGATCGTTCTCTGTGAGACAAGTTTTAGATTCCGAAGCACATCTGGAGGCTTCCTTTAATCCGTGGACGATCAGAGTGTTGATAAAACACAGATATAGCATCGTTATTTAATACAACTGGCACCATGTGGACTTTTGTCATAGGGAGTTATGTCTCAAGCTCTCTACGCTTTGATCGATTGCTTGGAGACCAGTAGTAGTTTCCGAAGCACATCTGGAGTCATTCTGTAATCTATTGACGTTCAGAGTTTTGATGAAACACAGAAATTCCATCGGGATTGAATACAACAGGCACCATGTTAACTTTTCTGCATGGGAGTAATGTCTCAAACTGTCTATGCCTTGATCGATTAATGGGATACCAGAAGTAGTTTCCGAAGCACATCTGGAGGCATTCTGTAATGTGTGGACGTTCAGAGTGTTGATGAAACAATGAAATTGCATCGGGATTGAATACAACATGCCAAATGCGGACTTTTCTCCATGGGAGTAATATCTCAAACTGTCTACGTGTCGATCATTTCCTGGGATACCAGTACTAGTTTCCGAAGCACATCTGGAGATATTCTATAATCTGTGAACCTTCAATTTGTTGATGAACCACAGAAATTGCAACGGGATTGAATACAACAGGCACCATGCGCACTTTGCTTAATGGGAGTAATGTTTCAAACTGTCTACGCTTTTATTGTTCCCTGGGAGACTAGTAGTAGTTTACGAAGCACATCTGGAGGCATTCTGTAATCTGTAGATGTTCAGAGCGTTGATGAAACATAGACATTGTATCGGGATTGAATACAACAGGCACCATGTTGTATTTTCTCCATGGGAGTAATGTCTCAAACTGTCTACGTGTCGATCATTTCCTGGGATACCAGTACTAGTTTCCGAAGCACATCTGGAGATATTCTATAATCTGTGAACCTTCAATTTGTTGATGAACCACAGAAATTGCAACGGGATTGAATACAACAGCCACGATGCTGTCTTTTCTCCATGGGATTAATGTCCCAAACAGTCTACGCTTTGATCTATTCCTGTGAGACCAGTAGTAGTTTTCGAAGGACATCTGGAGGCTTCCTGTAATCTGTGGGCGTTCAGAGTGTTTATAAAACAGAGAGATTGCTTCGGGATTGAATACAACAGGCACCATGTTGACTTTTCTTCAGGGGAGTAATGTCTCAAACTGTCTACGCTTTGATCGATTCTTGGGAGACCAGTAGAAGATTCCGAAGCACATCTAGAGGCATTCTGTAAAGTGTGGACATTCAGAATATTGATGAAACACATAAATTGAATCGGGATTGAACACAACATGCCAAATGCGGCCTTTCCTCCATGGGAGTAATGTCTGAAACTGTCTACGCTTTGAACGTTCCCTGGGAGACCAGTAGTAGTTTCCGAAGCACACCTGGAGGATTCCTGTTTTCATTGGACGTTCAGAGTGTTGACGAAACACAGAAATCGCCTCACGATTATATACAACAAGCACCATGCGGATTTTTCTCCATGGGAGTAATGTTTCATACTTTCTACGCTTTGATCGTTCCCTGGGAGACCAGTAGTAGTTTCCCAAGCACATCTGGAGGCTTCCTGTGATCTGCGGACGTTCAGAGTGTTGATGAAACACAGAAATTGCATCGGGATTGAATACAACAGTCACCATGCGGACTTTTTTCCATGGGAGTAATGTCTTAAACTGTCTACGCTTTGATCGATTCCTTGGAGACCAGTAGTAATTTCCGAAGCACATATGGAGGCATTCTGTAATCTGTGGACGTTCAGAGTGTTGATGAAACACAGGATTTGCATCGGCATTGAATACAACAGGCACCATGCGGACTTTTCTCCATGGGAGTAATGTCTCAAACCGTCTACGATTTGATCCTTCCCTGAAAGACCAGTAGTAGTTTCCGAAGCACATGGGGAGGCATTCTGTAATATGTGGACGTTCAGAGTGTTGATGAAACACAAAAATTCCATCGGGATTGAATACAACAGCACCATGAGCACATTTTCCATGGGTGTAATGTCTCAAACTGTCTAAGATTTGATCGTTCCCTAGTTGACCAGTTGTAGTCTAAGAAGCACATCATGAGTCTTTTTTTAATCTGCGGACGTTCAGGGAGTTGATGAAACAGAGAAATTGCATCGCTATTAAATACAACACGCCAAATTGGATTTTGCTCCACGGGAGTAATGTCTCAAACTGTCACGATTTGATCGTTTGCTGGGAGACTAGTTGTAGTTTCCGAAGCAACTCTGGAGGCTTCGTGTAATCTGTGGACGTTCAGAGTGTTGATAAAACCGAGAAATTGCATCGAGATTGAATACAACTGGCACCATCCGGATTTTTGTCATAGGGAGTAATGTCCCAAACTGTCTACGATTTGATTGGTCCCTGAGAGACCAGTAGTAGTTACCGAAGTACATCTGGAGTCATCCTGTAATCTGTGGACTCTCAGAGTGCTGATGAAACACGGAAATTGCATCGGAGTTGAATACAACAGGCACCATACGGACGTTTCTCCATGGGGGTTATGTCTCAAATTGTCTACGCTTTGATCGTTCTCTGTGAGACAAGTTTTAGATTCCGAAGCACATCTGGAGGCTTCCTTTAATCCGTGGACGATCAGAGTGTTGATAAAACACAGATATAGCATCGTTATTTAATACAACTGGCACCATGTGGACTTTTGTCATAGGGAGTTATGTCTCAAGCTCTCTACGCTTTGATCGATTCCTGAGAGACCAGTAGTAGTTTCCGAAGCACATCTGGAGTCATTCTGTAATCTATTGACGTTCAGAGTTTTGATGAAACACAGAAATTCCATCGGGATTGAATACAACAGGCACCATGTTAACTTTTCTGCATGGGAGTAATGTCTCAAACTGTCTATGCCTTGATCGATTAATGGGATACCAGAAGTAGTTTCCGAAGCACATCTGGAGGCATTCTGTAATGTGTGGACGTTCAGAGTGTTGATGAAACAATGAAATTGCATCGGGATTGAATACAACATGCCAAATGCGGACTTTTCTCCATGGGAGTAATATCTCAAACTGTCTACGATTTGATCGTTCCCTGGTAGACCAGTAGTAGTTTCCGAAGCACATCTGGAGGCTTCCTGTAGTCTGTGGATGTTCCGAGTGTTCATGAAACACAGAAATTGCATCAAGATTGAATACAACAGGCACCATGCGCACTTTGCTTAATGGGAGTAATGTCTCAAACTGTCTACGCTTTTATTGTTCCCTGGGAGACCAGTAGTAGTTTACGAAGCACATCTGGAGACTTCCTGTAATCTGTGAACTTTCAGAGTGTAGATGAAACGCAGAAATTGCATCGGGGTTGAATAGAACAGGCACCATGAAGACTTTTCTCCATGGGAGTAATGTTCAAACTGTCTACGATTTGATCGTTCCCTGGGAGACCAGTTGTAAATCCAAAAGCACATCTGGAGGCTTCCTGTAATCTGTGGACGTTCAGAGTGATTATAAAACACATAAATTGCATCAGGATTGAATAAAACTTTCACCATGTTGACTTTTCTCCATGGGAGTAATGTCTGCAACTGTCTACGCTTTGACCGATTCCTGGGAGACCAGTAGAAGATTCCGAAGCACATCTGAAGGCATTCTGTAATGTGTAGACGATCAGAGTGTTGATGAAACCCAGAAATTGAATCGGCATTGAATACAACAGGCACCATGCAGATTTTTCTCAATGGGAGTAATGTCTCAAATCGTCTACGCTTTGATCGTTCCCTGGGAGACCAGTTGTAGTTTCCGAAGCACAGCTGGAGGCATTTTGTAATCTGTAGATGTTCAGAGTGTTGATGAAACACAGACATTGTATCGGGATTGAATACAACAGGCACCATGATGAATTTTCTCCATGGGAGTAATGTCTCAAACTGTCCACGTTTTGATCATTTCCTGGGAGACCAGTACTAGTTTCCGAAGCACATCTGGAGATATTCTATAATCTGTGAATCTTCACTTTGTTGATGAAGCACAGAAATTGCATCGGGATTGAATACAACAGCCATCATGCGGACTTTTCTCCATGGGAGTAATTTCTCATACAGTCTACGCTTTGATCGATTCCTGTGAGACCAGTAGTAGTTTCCGAAGCACATCTGGAGGCTTCCTGTAATCTGTGGGCGTTCAGAGTGTTGATAAAACACAGAGATTGCTTCGGGATTGAATACAACAAGCACCATGTTGACTTTTCTTCAGGGGAGTAATGTCTCTAACTGTCTACGCTTTGATCGATTCTTGAAAGACCAGTAGAAGATTCCGAAGCACATCTAGAGGCATTCTGTAATGTGTGGACATTCAGAATATTGATGAAACACAGAAATTGAATCGGGATTGAACACAACATTCCAAATGACGACTTTCCTCCATGGGAGTAATGTCTCAAACTGTCTACGCTTTGAGCGTTCCCTGGGAGACCAGTAGTAGTTTCCGAAGCACACCTGGAGGCTTCCTGTTTTCATTGGACGTTCAGAGTGTTGACAAAACACAGAAATTACCCCACGATTAGATACAACAAGCACCATGCGGACTTTTCTCCATGGGAGTAATGTTTCAAACTATCTAAGCTTTAATCGTTCCCTGGGAGACCAGTAGTAGTTTCCGAAGCACATATGGAGGCATTCTGTAATATGTGGACGTTCAGAGTGTTGATGAAACACAAAAATGCCATCGGGATTGAATACAACAGCACCATGAGGACATTTTCCATGGGTGTAATGTCTCAAAATGTCTACGCTTTGATCGATTGCTTGGAGACCAGTAGTAATTTCCGAAACACATATGGACGCATTCTGTAATCTGTGGACGTTCAGAGTGTTGATGAAACACAGGATTTGCATCGTCATTGAATACATCAGGCTCCATGCGGAATTTTCTCCATGGGAGTAATGTCTCAAACCGAATACGCTTTGATCGTTCCCTGAAAGACCAGTAGTAGTTTCCGAAGCACATCTTGAGGCATTCTGTTATATGTGGACGCTCAGAGTGTTGATGAAACACAAAAATTCCATCGGGATTGAATACAACAGCACCATGAGGACATTTTCTATGGGTGTAATGTCTCAAACTGTCTAAGGTTTGATCGTTCCCTAGTTGACCAGTAGTGGTCTAAGAAGCACATCTATAGTCTTTCCATAATCTGTGGACGTTCAGAGTGTTGATGAAACAGAGAAATTGCATCGCTATTAAATACAAGTCGCCAAATTTGATTTTGCTCCACGTGAGTAATGTCTCAAACTGTTTCGATTTGATCGTTTGCTGGGAGACTAGTTGTAGTTTCCGAAGCATCTCTGGAGGTTTCCTGTAATCTGTGGACGTTCAGAGTGTTGATCAAACCCAGAAATTGCATCGAGATTGAATACAACTGGCACCATGCGGACTTTTGTGATAGGGAGTAATGTCTCAAACTGTCTACGGTTTGATTGGTCCCTGAGAGACCAGTAGAAGTTACCGAAGCACGTCTGGAGACATCCTGTAATCTGTGGACTTTCAGAGTGTTGATGAAACACAGAAATTGCATCGGAGTTGAATACAACAGGCACCATACGGACTTTTCTCCATGGGGGTTATGCCTCAAATTGTCTACGCTTTGATCGTTCCCTGGAAGACCAGTAGTAGTTTCCGATGCACATCTGGAGGCATTCTGTAATCTGTGGACGTTCAGAGTGTTGATAAAGCACAGATATTGCATCGGGATTTAATAAAACTGGCACGATGCGGACTTTTGTCATAGGGAGTTATGTCTCAAGCTCTCTACGCTTTGATCGATTCCTGGGAGACCAGTAGTAGTTTCCGAAGCACATCTGGAGTCATTCTGTAATCTATTGACGTTCAGAGTGTTTATGAAACACAGAAATTCCATCGGGATTGAATACAACAGGCACCATGTTGACTTTTCTGCATGGGAGTAATGTCTAAAACTGTCCATGCTTTGATCGATTCCTGGGATACCAGTAGTAGTTTCCGAAGCACATCTGGAAGCATTCTGTAATCTGTGGGCGTTCAGAGTGTTGATGAAACAGAGAAATTGGATCGCTATTAAATACAACACGCCAAATTGGATTTTGCTCCACGTGAGTAATGTCTCAAACAGCCCCAATTAAACTTTTGCTGGGAGACTAGTTGTAGTTTCCGAAGCAACTCTGGAGGCTTCCTGTAATCTGTGGACGTTCAGAGTGTTGATCAAACCGAGAAATTGCATCGAGATTGAATACAACTGGCACCATGCGGACTTTTGACATAGGGAGTATTGTCTCAAACTGTCTACGGTTTGATTGGTCCCTGAGAGACTAGTAGTAGTTACCGAAGCACATCTGGAGACATCCTGTAATCTGTGGACTTTCAGAGTGTTGATGAAACACAGAAATTGCATCGGAGTTGAATACAACAGGCACCATACGGACTTTTCTCCATGGGGGTTATGCCTCAAATTGTCTACGCTTTGATCGTTCCCTGGGAGACCAGTTGTAGATTCCGAAGCACATCTGGAGGCTTCCTGTTATCCGTGGACGTTCAGAGTGTTGATAAAGCACAGATAATGCATCGGGATTTAATACAACTGGCACCATGCCGACTTTTGTCATAGGGAGTTATGTCTCAAACTGTCTACGGTTTGATTGGTCCCTGAGAGACCAGTAGTAGTTTCCGAAGCACATCTGGAGTCATTCTGTAATCTATTGACGTTCAGAGTGTTGATGAAACGCAGAAATTGCATCGGGGTTTAATACAACAGGCACCATGAAGACCTTCTTCCAATGGGAGTAATGTTCAAACTGTCTACGATTTGATCGTTCCCTGGTAGACCAGTTGTAAATCCAAAAGCACATCTGGAGGCTTCCTGTAAACTGTGGACATTCAGAGTGATGATAAAACACATAAATTGCATCGGGATTGAATACAACTTTCACCATGTTGACTTTTCTCCATGGGAGTAATGTCTCCAACTGTCTACGCTTTGATCGATTCCTGGGAGACCAGTAGAAGATTCCGAAGCACATCTGAAGGCATTCTGTAATGTGTAGACGATCACAGTGTTGATGAAACACAGAAATTGAATCGGCATTGAATGCAACAGGCACCATGCAGACTTTTCTCAATGGGAGTAATGTCTCAAACCGTCTACGCTTTGATCGTTCACTGGGAGACCTGTAGTAGTTTCCGAAGCACATCTAGAGGCATTTAGTAATATGTGGACGTTCAGATATTTGATAAGACACAGTAATTCCATCGGATTGAATACAACAGGCACCATGCTGACTTTTCTAAATGGGTGTAATGTCTCAAACTCTCTGCGATTTGATCGTTCCCTGGGAGACCAGTAGTAGTTTCCGAAGCACAGCTGGAGGCTTTCTGTAATCTGTAGATGTTCAGAGTGTTGATGAAACACATACATTGTATCGGGATTGAATACAACAGGCACCATGTTGAATTTTCTCCATGGGAGTAATGTCTTAAACTGTCTACGTTTTGATCATTTTCTGGGAGACCAGTACTAGTTTCCGAAGCAAATCTGGTGATATTCTATAATCTGTGAACCTTCACAGTGTTGACGAAGCACAGAAATTGCATCGGTATTGAATACAACAGCCACCATGCGGACTTTTCTCCATGGGAGTAATGTCTCAAACAGTCTAAGCTTTGATCGATTCCTGAGCGACCAGTAGTAGTTTCCAAAGCACATCAGGAGGCTTTCTGTAATCTGTGGACTTTCAGAGTGTTATGAAACACAGAAGTTGCATCGGGATTGAATACAACAGGCACCATGCAGTCTTTTATCGTAATGAGTAATGTCTCAAACTCTCTACACTTTGACCGATTCCTGGGAGACCAGTAGTAGTTACCGTAGCACATCTGGAAGCATTCTGTAATCTCTGGGCGTTCAGAGTGTTGATGAAACAATGAAATTGCATCGGGATTGAATACAACATGCCAAATGCGGAATTTTCTCCATGGGAGTAATATCTCAAACTGTCTATGCTTTTATTGTTCCCTGGGAGACCAGTAGTAGTTTCCGAAGCACATCTGGGGGCTTCCTGTAATCTGTGGGCGTTCAGACTGTTGATAAAACACAGAGATTGCTTCGGGATTGATTACAACAGGCACCATGTTGACGTTTCTTCAGGGGAGTAATGCCTCAAACTGTCTACGCTTTGATCGATTCTTGAAAGACCAGTAGAAAATTCCGAAGCACATCTAGAGGCATTCTGTAATGTGTGGACATTCAGAATATTGATGAAAGACATGAATTGAATCGGGATTGAACACAACATGCCAAATGCGGACTTTCCTCCATGGGAGTAATGTCTCAAACTGTATACGCTTTGAGCGTTCCCTGGGAGACCAGTAGTAGTTTCCGAAGCACACCTGGAGGCTTCCTGTTTTCATTGGACGTTCAGAGTGTTGACGAAACACAGAAATTACCTCACGATTAGATACAACAAGCACCATGCGGACTTTTCTCCATGGGAGTAATGTTTCAAACTTTCTACGCTTTGATCGTTCCCTAGTTGACCAGTAGTATTCTAAGAAGCACATCTGGAGTCTTTCCGTAATCTGTGGACGTTCAGAGTGTTGATGAAACAGAGAAATTGGTTCGCTATTAAATACAACACGCCAAATTGGATTTTGCTCCACGTGAGTAACGTCTCAAACAGTCACGATTTGATCGTTTGCTGGGAGACTAGTTTTAGTTTCCGAAGCATCTCTGGAGGCTTCCTGTAATCTGTGGACGTTCAGAGTGTTGATCAAACCGAGAAATTGCATCGCTATTAAATACAACACGCCAAATTGGATTTTGCTCCATGGGAGTAATGTCTCAAACTGTCACGATTTGATCGTTTGCTGGTAGACTAGTTGTAGTTTCCGAAGCAACTCTGGAGGCTTCCTGTAATCTGTGGCCGTTCAGAGTGTTGATGAAACAATGAAATTGCATCGCGATTGAATACAACATGCCAAATGTGGACTTTTCTCCATGGGAGTAATATCTCAAACTGTCTACGCTTTGATCGTTCCCTGGGAGACCAGTAGTAGTTTCCGAAGCACATCTGGAGGCTTCCTGTAGTCTGTGGATGCTCAGAGTGTTCATGAAACACAGAAATTGCATCGGGATCGAATACAACAGGCACCATGCGCACTTTGCTTAATGGGAGTAATGTTTCAAACTGTCTACGCTTTTATTGTTCCCTGGGAGACTAGTAGTAGTTTACGAAGCACATCTGGAGGCATTCTGTAATCTGTAGATGTTCAGAGCGTTGATGAAACATAGACATTGTATCGGGATTGAATACAACAGGCACCATGTTGTATTTTCTCCATGGGAGTAATGTCTCAAACTGTCTACGTGTCGATCATTTCCTGGGATACCAGTACTAGTTTCCGAAGCACATCTGGAGATATTCTATAATCTGTGAACCTTCAATTTGTTGATGAACCACAGAAATTGCAACGGGATTGAATACAACAGCCACGATGCTGTCTTTTCTCCATGGGATTAATGTCCCAAACAGTCTACGCTTTGATCTATTCCTGTGAGACCAGTAGTAGTTTTCGAAGCACATCTGGAGGCTTCCTGTAATCTGTGGGCGTTCAGAGTGTTTATAAAACAGAGAGATTGCTTCGGGATTGAATACAACAGGCACCATGTTGACTTTTCTTCAGGGGAGTAATGTCTCAAACTGTCTACGCTTTGATCGATTCTTGGGAGACCAGTAGAAGATTCCGAAGCACATCTAGAGGCATTCTGTAAAGTGTGGACATTCAGAATATTGATGAAACACATAAATTGAATCGGGATTGAACACAACATGCCAAATGCGGCCTTTCCTCCATGGGAGTAATGTGTGAAACTGTCTACGCTTTGAACGTTCCCTGGGAGACCAGTAGTAGTTTCCGAAGCACACCTGGAGGATTCCTGTTTTCATTGGACGTTCAGAGTGTTGACGAAACACAGAAATCGCCTCACGATTATATAGAACAAGCACCATGCGGATTTTTCTCCATGGGAGTAATGTTTCATACTTTCTACGCTTTGATCGTTCCCTGGGAGACCAGTAGTAGTTTCCCAAGCACATCTGGAGGCTTCCTGTGATCTGCGGACGTTCAGAGTGTTGATGAAACACAGAAATTGCATCGGGATTGAATACAACAGTCACCATGCGGACTTTTTTCCATGGGAGTAATGTCTTAAACTGTCTACGCTTTGATCGATTCCTTGGAGACCAGTAGTAATTTCCGAAGCACATATGGAGGCATTCTGTAATCTGTGGACGTTCAGAGTGTTGATGAAACACAGGATTTGCATCGGCATTGAATACAACAGGCACCATGCGGACTTTTCTCCATGGGAGTAATGTCTCAAACCGTCTACGATTTGATCCTTCCCTGAAAGACCAGTAGTAGTTTCCGAAGCACATGGGGAGGCATTCTGTAATATGTGGACGTTCAGAGTGTTGATGAAACACAAAAATTCCATCGGGATTGAATACAACAGGCACCATGTTAACTTTTCTGCATGGGAGTAATGTCTCAAACTGTCTATGCCTTGATCGATTAATGGGATACCAGAAGTAGTTTCCGAAGCACATCTGGAGGCATTCTGTAATGTGTGGACGTTCAGAGTGTTGATGAAACAATGAAATATCATCGGGATTGAATACAACATGCCAAATGCGGACTTTTCTCCATGGGAGTAATATCTCAAACTGTCTACGATTTGATCGTTCCCTGGTAGACCAGTAGTAGTTTCCGAAGCACATCTGGAGGCTTCCTGTAGTCTGTGGATGTTCCGAGTGTTCATGAAACACAGAAATTGCATCAAGATTGAATACAACAGGCACCATGCGCACTTTGCTTAATGGGAGTAATGTCTCAAACTGTCTACGCTTTTATTGTTCCCTGGGAGACCAGTAGTAGTTTACGAAGCACATCTGGAGACTTCCTGTAATCTGTGAACTTTCAGAGTGTAGATGAAACGCAGAAATTGCATCGGGGTTGAATAGAACAGGCACCATGAAGACTTTTCTCCATGGGAGTAATGTTCAAACTGTCTACGATTTGATCGTTCCCTGGGAGACCAGTTGTAAATCCAAAAGCACATCTGGAGGCTTCCTGTAATCTGTGGACGTTCAGAGTGATTATAAAACACATAAATTGCATCAGGATTGAATAAAACTTTCACCATGTTGACTTTTCTCCATGGGAGTAATGTCTGCAACTGTCTACGCTTTGACCGATTCCTGGGAGACCAGTAGAAGATTCCGAAGCACATCTGAAGGCATTCTGTAATGTGTAGACGATCAGAGTGTTGATGAAACCCAGAAATTGAATCGGCATTGAATACAACAGGCACCATGCAGACTTTTCTCAATGGGAGTAATGTCTCAAATCGTCTACGCTTTGATCGTTCCCTGGGAGACCAGTTGTAGTTTCCGAAGCACAGCTGGAGGCATTCTGTAATCTGTAGATGTTCAGAGTGTTGATGAAACACAGACATTGTATCGGGATTGAATACAACAGGCACCATGTTGAATTTTCTCCATGGGAGTAATGTCTCAAACTGTCCACGTTTTGATCATTTCCTGGGAGACCAGTACTAGTTTCCGAAGCACATCTGGAGATATTCTATAATCTGTGAATCTTCACTTTGTTGATGAAGCACAGAAATTGCATCGGGATTGAATACAACAGCCATCATGCGGACTTTTCTCCATGGGAGTAATTTCTCAAACAGTCTACGCTTTGATCGATTCCTGTGAGACCAGTAGTAGTTTCCGAAGCACATCTGGAGGCTTCCTGTAATCTGTGGGCGTTCAGAGTGTTGATAAAACACAGAGATTGCTTCGGGATTGAATACAACAAGCACCATGTTGACTTTTCTTCAGGGGAGTAATGTCTCTAACTGTCTACGCTTTGATCGATTCTTGAAAGACCAGTAGAAGATTCCGAAGCACATCTAGAGGCATTCTGTAATGTGTGGACATTCAGAATATTGATGAAACACAGAAATTGAATCGGGATTGAACACAACATTCCAAATGACGACTTTCCTCCATGGGAGTAATGTCTCAAACTGTCTACGCTTTGAGCGTTCCCTGGGAGACCAGTAGTAGTTTCCGAAGCACACCTGGAGGCTTCCTGTTTTCATTGGACGTTCAGAGTGTTGACAAAACACAGAAATTACCCCACGATTAGATACAACAAGCACCATGCGGACTTTTCTCCATGGGAGTAATGTTTCAAACTATCTAAGCTTTAATCGTTCCCTGGGAGACCAGTAGTAGTTTCCGAAGCACATATGGAGGCATTCTGTAATATGTGGACGTTCAGAGTGTTGATGAAACACAAAAATGCCATCGGGATTGAATACAACAGCACCATGAGGACATTTTCCATGGGTGTAATGTCTCAAAATGTCTACGCTTTGATCGATTGCTTGGAGACCAGTAGTAATTTCCGAAACACATATGGACGCATTCTGTAATCTGTGGACGTTCAGAGTGTTGATGAAACACAGGATTTGCATCGTCATTGAATACATCAGGCTCCATGCGGAATTTTCTCCATGGGAGTAATGTCTCAAACCGAATACGCTTTGATCGTTCCCTGAAAGACCAGTAGTAGTTTCCGAAGCACATCTTGAGGCATTCTGTTATATGTGGACGCTCAGAGTGTTGATGGAACACAAAAATTCCATCGGGATTGAATACAACAGCACCATGAGGACATTTTCTATGGGTGTAATGTCTCAAACTGTCTAAGGTTTGATCGTTCCCTAGTTGACAAGTAGTAGTCTAAGAAGCACATCTATAGTCTTTCCATAATCTGTGGACGTTCAGAGTGTTGATGAAACAGAGAAATTGCATCGCTATTAAATACATGACGCCAAATTTGATTTTGCTCCACGTGAGTAATGTCTCAAACTGTTTCGATTTGATCGTTTGCTGGGAGACTAGTTGTAGTTTCCGAAGCATCTCTGGAGGTTTCCTGTAATCTGTGGACGTTCAGAGTGTTGATCAAACCCAGAAATTGCATCGAGATTGAATACAACTGGCACCATGCGGACTTTTGTGATAGGGAGTAATGTCTCAAACTGTCTACGGTTTGATTGGTCCCTGAGAGACCAGTAGAAGTTACCGAAGCACGTCTGGAGACATCCTGTAATCTGTGGACTTTCAGAGTGTTGATGAAACACAGAAATTGCATCGGAGTTGAATACAACAGGCACCATACGGACTTTTCTCCATGGGGGTTATGCCTCAAATTGTCTACGCTTTGATCGTTCCCTGGAAGACCAGTAGTAGTTTCCGATGCACATCTGGAGGCATTCTGTAATCTGTGGACGTTCAGAGTGTTGATAAAGCACAGATATTGCATCGGGATTTAATAAAACTGGCACGATGCGGACTTTTGTCATAGGGAGTTATGTCTCAAGCTCTGTACGCTTTGATCGATTCCTGGGAGACCAGTAGTAGTTTCCGAAGCACATCTGGAGTCATTCTGTAATCTATTGACGTTCAGAGTGTTTATGAAACACAGAAATTCCATCGGGATTGAATACAACAGGCACCATGTTGACTTTTCTGCATGGGAGTAATGTCTAAAACTGTCCATGCTTTGATCGATTCCTGGGATACCAGTAGTAGTTTCCGAAGCACATCTGGAAGCATTCTGTAATCTGTGGGCGTTCAGAGTGTTGATGAAACAGAGAAATTGGATCGCTATTAAATACAACACGCCATATTTGGATTTTGCTCCACGTGAGTAATGTCTCAAACAGCCCCAATTAAACTTTTGCTGGGAGACTAGTTGTAGTTTCCGAAGCAACTCTGGAGGCTTCCTGTAATCTGTGGACGTTCAGAGTGTTGATCAAACCGAGAAATTGCATCGAGATTGAATACAACTGGCACCATGCGGACTTTTGACATAGGGAGTATTGTCTCAAACTGTCTACGGTTTGATTGGTCCCTGAGAGACCAGTAGTAGTTACCGAAGCACATCTGGAGACATCCTGTAATCTGTGGACTTTCAGAGTGTTGATGAAACACAGAAATTGCATCGGAGTTGAATACAACAGGCACCATACGGACTTTTCTCCATGGGGGTTATGCCTCAAATTGTCTACGCTTTGATCGTTCCCTGGGAGACCAGTTGTAGATTCCGAAGCACATCTGGAGGCTTCCTGTTATCCGTGGACGTTCAGAGTGTTGATAAAGCACAGATAATGCATCGGGATTTAATACAACTGGCACCATGCGGACTTTTGTCATAGGGAGTTATGTCTCAAACTGTCTACGGTTTGATTGGTCCCTGAGAGACCAGTAGTAGTTTCCGAAGCACATCTGGAGTCATTCTGTAATCTATTGACGTTCAGAGTGTTGATGAAACGCAGAAATTGCATCGGGGTTTAATACAACAGGCACCATGAAGACCTTCTTCCAATGGGAGTAATGTTCAAACTGTCTACGATTTGATCGTTCCCTGGTAGACCAGTTGTAAATCCAAAAGCACATCTGGAGGCTTCCTGTAAACTGTGGACATTCAGAGTGATGATAAAACACATAAATTGCATCGGGATTGAATACAACTTTCACCATGTTGACTTTTCTCCATGGGAGTAATGTCTCCAACTGTCTACGCTTTGATCGATTCCTGGGAGACCAGTAGAAGATTCCGAAGCACATCTGAAGGCATTCTGTAATGTGTAGACGATCACAGTGTTGATGAAACACAGAAATTGAATCGGCATTGAATGCAACAGGCACCATGCAGACTTTTCTCAATGGGAGTAATGTCTCAAACCGTCTACGCTTTGATCGTTCACTGGGAGACCTGTAGTAGTTTCCGAAGCACATCTAGAGGCATTTAGTAATATGTGGACGTTCAGATATTTGATAAGACACAGTAATTCCATCGGATTGAATACAACAGGCACCATGCTGACTTTTCTAAATGGGTGTAATGTCTCAAACTCTCTGCGATTTGATCGTTCCCTGGGAGACCAGTAGTAGTTTCCGAAGCACAGCTGGAGGCTTTCTGTAATCTGTAGATGTTCAGAGTGTTGATGAAACACATACATTGTATCGGGATTGAATACAACAGGCACCATGTTGAATTTTCTCCATGGGAGTAATGTCTTAAACTGTCTACGTTTTGATCATTTTCTGGGAGACCAGTACTAGTTTCCGAAGCAAATCTGGTGATATTCTATAATCTGTGAACCTTCACAGTGTTGACGAAGCACAGAAATTGCATCGGTATTGAATACAACAGCCACCATGCGGACTTTTCTCCATGGGAGTAATGTCTCAAACAGTCTAAGCTTTGATCGATTCCTGAGCGACCAGTAGTAGTTTCCAAAGCACATCAGGAGGCTTTCTGTAATCTGTGGACTTTCAGAGTGTTATGAAACACAGAAGTTGCATCGGGATTGAATACAACAGGCACCATGCAGTCTTTTATCGTAATGAGTAATGTCTCAAACTCTCTACACTTTGACCGATTCCTGGGAGACCAGTAGTAGTTACCGTAGCACATCTGGAAGCATTCTGTAATCTCTGGGCGTTCAGAGTGTTGATGAAACAATGAAATTGCATCGGGATTGAATACAACATGCCAAATGCGGAATTTTCTCCATGGGAGTAATATCTCAAACTGTCTATGCTTTTATTGTTCCCTGGGAGACCAGTAGTAGTTTCCGAAGCATATCTGGGGGCTTCCTGTAATCTGTGGGCGTTCAGACTGTTGATAAAACACAGAGATTGCTTCGGGATTGATTACAACAGGCACCATGTTGACGTTTCTTCAGGGGAGTAATGCCTCAAACTGTCTACGCTTTGATCGATTCTTGAAAGACCAGTAGAAAATTCCGAAGCACATCTAGAGGCATTCTGTAATGTGTGGACATTCAGAATATTGATGAAAGACATGAATTGAATCGGGATTGAACACAACATGCCAAATGCGGACTTTCCTCCATGGGAGTAATGTCTCAAACTGTATACGCTTTGAGCGTTCCCTGGGAGACCAGTAGTAGTTTCCGAAGCACACCTGGAGGCTTCCTGTTTTCATTGGACGTTCAGAGTGTTGACGAAACACAGAAATTACCTCACGATTAGATACAACAAGCACCATGCGGACTTTTCTCCATGGGAGTAATGTTTCAAACTTTCTACGCTTTGATCGTTCCCTAGTTGACAAGTAGTATTCTAAGAAGCACATCTGGAGTCTTTCCGTAATCTGTGGACGTTCAGAGTGTTGATGAAACAGAGAAATTGGTTCGCTATTAAATACAACACGCCAAATTGGATTTTGCTCCACGTGAGTAACGTCTCAAACAGTCACGATTTGATCGTTTGCTGGGAGACTAGTTGTAGTTTCCGAAGCATCTCTGGAGGCTTCCTGTAATCTGTGGACGTTCAGAGTGTTGATCAAACCGAGAAATTGCATCGAGATTGAATACAACTGGCACCATGCGGACTTTTGTGATAGGGAGTAATGTCTCAAACTGTCTACGGTTTGATTGGTCCCTGAGATACCAGTAGTAGTTACCGAAGCACATCTGGAGACATCCTGTTATGTGTGGACTTTCAGAGTGTTGATGAAACACAGAAATTGCATCGGAGTTGAATACAACAGGCACCATACGGACTTTTCTCCATAGGGGTTATGCCTCAAATTGTCTACGCTTTGATCGTTCCCTGGGAGACCAGTAGAAGATTCCGAAGCACATCTGAAGGCATTCTGTAATGTGTAGACGATCACAGTGTTGATGAAACACAGAAATTGAATCGGCATTGAATGCAACAGGCACCATGCAGACTTTTCTCAATGGGAGTAATGTCTCAAACCGTCTACGCTTTGATCGTTCACTGGGAGACCAGTAGTAGTTTCCGAAGCACATCTAGAGGCATTTAGTAATATGTGGACGTTCAGATATTTGATAAAACACAGTAATTCCATCGGATTGAATACAACAGGCACCATGCTGACTTTTCTAAATGGGTGTAATGTCTCAAACTCTCTGCGATTTGATCGTTCCCTGGGAGACAAGTAGTAGTTTCCGAAGCACAGCTGGAGGCTTTCTGTAATCTGTAGATGTTCAGAGTGTTGATGAAACACATACATTGTATCGGGATGGAATACAACAGGCACCATGTTGAATTTTCTCCAGGGGAGTAATGTCTCAAACTGTCTACGTTTTGATCATTTTCTGGGAGACCAGTACTAGTTTCCGAAGCAAATCTGGTGATATTCTATAATCTGTGAACCTTCACAGTGTTGACGAAGCACAGAAATTGCATCGGTATTGAATACAACAGCCACCATGCGGACTTTTCTCCATGGGAGTAATGTCTCAAACAGTCTAAGCTTTGATCGATTCCTGTGCGACCAGTAGTAGTTTCCAAAGCACATCAGGAGGCTTTCTGTAATCTGTGGACTTTCAGAGTGTTATGAAACACAGAAGTTGCATCGGGATTGAATACAACAGACACCATGCAGGCTTTTATCGTAATGAGTAATGTCTCAAACTCTCTACACTTTGACCGATTCCTGGGAGACCAGTAGTAGTTACCGTAGCACATCTGGAGGCATTCTGTAATCTGTTGACCTGCAGTGTGTTGATGAAACACAGAAATTGCATCGGGATTGAATACAATCACTATGCGGACATTTCTAAATGGGAGTAATGTCTCAAACTGTCTACGCTTTGATTGTTCCCTGGGATTCCAGTAGTAGCTTCCGAAGCACGTCTGGAGACTTTCTTTATTCTGTCGACGTTCAGTGTGTTAATGAGACACGTTAATTGCATCGGGATTGAATACAACAGCACCATGAGGACATTTTCCATGGGTGTAATGTCTCAGAGTGTCTAAGATATGATCGTTCCCTAGTTGACCAGTAGTATTCTAAGAAGCACATCTGGAGTCTTTCCGTAATCTGTGGACGTTCAGAGTGTTGATGAAACGGAGAAATTGCATCGCTATTAAATACAACACGCCAAATTGGATTTTGCTCCACATGAGTAATGTCTCAAACAGTCACGATTTGATCGTTTGCTGGGAGACTAGTTGTAGTTTCCGAAGCAACTCTGGAGCCTTCCTGTAATCTGTGGACGTTCAGAGTGTTGATCAAACCGAGAAATTGCATCGAGATTTAATACAACTGGCACCATGCGGATTTTTGTCATAGGGAGTAATGTCTCAAACTGTCTACGGTTTGATTGGTCCCTGAGAGACCAGTAGTAGTTACCGAAGCACATCTGGAGATATCCTGTAATCTGTGGACGTTCAGAGTGTTGATCAAACCGAGAAATTGCATCGAGATTGAATACAACTGGCACCATGCGGACTTTTGTGATAGGGAGTAATGTCTCAAACTGTCTACGGTTTGATTGGTCCCTGAGATACCAGTAGTAGTTACCGAAGCACATCTGGAGACATCCTGTTATGTGTGGACTTTCAGAGTGTTGATGAAACACAGAAATTGCATCGGAGTTGAATACAACAGGCACCATACGGACTTTTCTCCATAGGGGTTATGCCTCAAATTGTCTACGCTTTGATCGTTCCCTGGGAGACCAGTAGAAGATTCCGAAGCACATCTGAAGGCATTCTGTAATGTGTAGACGATCACAGTGTTGATGAAACACAGAAATTGAATCGGCATTGAATGCAACAGGCACCATGCAGACTTTTCTCAATGGGAGTAATGTCTCAAACCGTCTACGCTTTGATCGTTCACTGGGAGACCAGTAGTAGTTTCCGAAGCACATCTAGAGGCATTTATTAATATGTGGACGTTCAGATATTTGATAAAACACAGTAATTCCATCGGATTGAATACAACAGGCACCATGCTGACTTTTCTAAATGGGTGTAATGTCTCAAACTCTCTGCGATTTGATCGTTCCCTGGGAGACAAGTAGTAGTTTCCGAAGCACAGCTGGAGGCTTTCTGTAATCTGTAGATGTTCAGAGTGTTGATGAAACACATACATTGTATCGGGATGGAATACAACAGGCACCATGTTGAATTTTCTCCAGGGGAGTAATGTCTCAAACTGTCTACGTTTTGATCATTTTCTGGGAGACCAGTACTAGTTTCCGAAGCAAATCTGGTGATATTCTATAATCTGTGAACCTTCACAGTGTTGACGAAGCACAGAAATTGCATCGGTATTGAATACAACAGCCACCATGCGGACTTTTCTCCATGGGAGTAATGTCTCAAACAGTCTAAGCTTTGATCGATTCCTGTGCGACCAGTAGTAGTTTCCAAAGCACATCAGGAGGCTTTCTGTAATCTGTGGACTTTCAGAGTGTTATGAAACACAGAAGTTGCATCGGGATTGAATACAACAGACACCATGCAGGCTTTTATCGTAATGAGTAATGTCTCAAACTCTCTACACTTTGACCGATTCCTGGGAGACCAGTAGTAGTTACCGTAGCACATCTGGAGGCATTCTGTAATCTGTTGACCTGCAGTGTGTTGATGAAACACAGAAATTGCATCGGGATTGAATACAATCACTATGCGGACATTTCTAAATGGGAGTAATGTCTCAAACTGTCTACGCTTTGATTGTTCCCTGGGATTCCAGTAGTAGCTTCCGAAGCACGTCTGGAGACTTTCTTTATTCTGTCGACGTTCAGTGTGTTAATGAGACACGTTAATTGCATCGGGATTGAATACAACAGCACCATGAGGACATTTTCCATGGGTGTAATGTCTCAGAGTGTCTAAGATATGATCGTTCCCTAGTTGACCAGTAGTATTCTAAGAAGCACATCTGGAGTCTTTCCGTAATCTGTGGACGTTCAGAGTGTTGATGAAACGGAGAAATTGCATCGCTATTAAATACAACACGCCAAATTGGATTTTGCTCCACATGAGTAATGTCTCAAACAGTCACGATTTGATCGTTTGCTGGGAGACTAGTTGTAGTTTCCGAAGCAACTCTGGAGCCTTCCTGTAATCTGTGGACGTTCAGAGTGTTGATCAAACCGAGAAATTGCATCGAGATTTAATACAACTGGCACCATGCGGATTTTTGTCATAGGGAGTAATGTCTCAAACTGTCTACGGTTTGATTGGTCCCTGAGAGACCAGTAGTAGTTACCGAAGCACATCTGGAGATATCCTGTAATCTGTGGACTTTCATAGTGTTGATGAAATATAGAAATTGCATCGGAGTTGAATACAACAGGCACCATACGGACTTTTCTCCGTGGGGGTTATGTCTCAAATTGTCTACGCTTTGATCGTTCCCTGGGAGACCAGTTGTAGATTCCGAAGCACATCTGGAGGCGTCCTGCAATCCGTAAACGTTCAGAATGTTGATAAAACACAGATATTGCACGGGATTTAATACAACTGGCACCATGCGGACTTTTGTCATAGGGAGTTATGTCTCAAGCTCTCTACGCTTTGATCGATTCCTGGGAGACCAGTAGTAGTTTCCGAAGCACATCTGGAGTCATTCTGTAATCTATTGACGTTCAGAGTGTTGATGAAACACTGAAATTCCATCGGGATTGGATACAACAGGCACCATGTTGACTTTTCTGCATGGAAGTAATGTCTCAAACTGTCTATGCTTTGATCGATTCCTGGGATACCAGTTGTAGTTTCCGAAGCACATCTGGAGGCATTCTGTAATCTGTGGACGTTCAGAGTGTTGAAGAAACAATGAAATTGCATCGGGATTGAATACAACATGCCAAATGCGGACTTTTCTCCATGGGAGTAATATCTCAAATTGTCTACGCTTTGATCGTTCCCTGGGAGACCAGTAGTAGTTTCCCAAGCACATCTGCGGGCCTCCTGTAATCTGTGGACGTTCAGAGTGTTGATGAAACACAGAAATTCCATCGGGATTGAATACAACAGGCACCATGCGGACTTTTCTGCATTGGAGTAATGTCTCAAAGAGTTTACGCTTTGATCGATTCCTATGAGACCAGTAATAGATTCCGGAGCACATCAGGAGGCATTCTGTAATCTGTGGACCTTCAGAGTGTTGATGAAAGACAGAAATTGCATCGGGATTGAATACACCAGGCACCATGCTGACTCTCCTGAATGGGAGTAATGTCTCAAACTGTCTACGCTTTGATCGATTCCTGGGAGACCAGTAGTAGTTTCGAAAGCACATCTGGAGGCTTCCTGTAATCTGCGGACGTTCAGAGTGTTGATGAAACATAGAAATTGCATCGGGATTGAATACAACAGGCACCATGCGCACTTTGCTTAATGGGAGTAATGTCTCAAACTGTCTACGCATTTATTGTTCCCTGGGAGACCAGTAGTAGTTTACGAAGCACATCTGGAGACATCCTGTAATCTGTGGACTTTCAGAGTGTTGATGAAACGCAGAAAATGCATCGGGGTTGAATACGAAAGGCACCATGCAGACTTTTCTCCATGGGAGTAACGTTCAAACTGTCTGCGATTTGATCGTTCCCTGGGAGACCAGTTGTAAATCCAAAAGCACATCTGGAGGCCTCCTGTAATCTGTAGACGTTCAGAGTGATGATGAAACACATACATTGCATCGGGATTGAATACAACTTTCACCATGTTGACTTTTATCCATGGGAGTAATGTCTCCAACTGTCTACGCTTTGATCGATTCCTTGTAGACCAGTAGAAGATTCCGAAGCGCATATGCAGGCATTCTGTAATGTGTAGACGATCAGAGTGCTGATGAAACACAGAAATTGAATCGGCATTAAATACAAAGGGCACCATGTAGACTTTTCTCAATGGGAGTAATGTATCAAACCGTCTACGATTTGATCAATTCCTGGAGACCAGTAGTAGTTTCCGAAGCACGTCTGGAGACTTTCTTTATTCTGTCGACGTTCAGAGTGTTAATGAAACACATTAATTGCATCGGGATTGAATACAACAGGGACCATGCGGACTTTTCTCCGTGGGAGTAATGTCTCAAACCGTCTACGCTTTGATCGATCACTGGGGGACCAGTAGTAGTTTCCGAAGCACATCTGGAGAATTCCTGTAATCTGTGGATATACAGAGTGTTGATGAAAGACAGAAATTGCATCGGGATTGAATACAACAGGCACCATGCGGACTTTTCTCCATGGGAGTAATGTTTCAATCTTTCTACGCTTTTATCGTTCCCTGGGGGACCAGTAGTAGTTTCCGAAGCACATCTGGAGGCATTCTATAATCTGTGGACCTTCCGAGTGTTGATGAAACACAGAAATTGCATCGGGATTGAATACAACGGGCACCATGCAGATTTTTCTATATGGGAGCAATGTTTCAAACTTTCTACGTTTTGATCGTTCCCTGGGAGACCAGTAGTAGTTCCGAAGCACATCTGGAGGCTTTCTGTAATCTGTGGAATTGCAGAGTGAAAATGAAACACAGAAATTGCATCGGGATTGAATACAACAGGCGCCGTGCGGATTTTTCTCCATGGGAGCAATGTCTCAAACTGTCTACGCCTTGATCGATTCCTGGGAGCCCAGTAGTAGTTTCCGAGGCACATCTGGAGGCTTCCTGTAATCTGTGGACTTTCTGAGTGTTGAAGATACACAGAAATTGCATCGGGATTGAATACAACATGCCAAATGCGGACCTATCTCCATGGGAGTAATTTTTCATAGTGTCTACACTTTGATCGTTCCTTGGGAGACCAGTAGTAGTTTCCGAAGCACATTTGGAGGCTTCATGTAATCTGTGGACGTTCAGAGTGTTGATGAAACACAGAAACTGCACCGGGATAAAATACAACATGCAAATGCGGACATTCCTCACATCTGGAGGCTTCCTGTAATCTGTGGACGCTCAGAGCGTTGTGAAACACAGAAGTTGCATCGGGATTGAATACAACAGGCACCATGCAGACTTGTAACATAGAGAGTAATTTCTCAAACTCTCTACACTTTGACCGATTCCTGGGAGACCAGTTGTAGTTTCCGATGCTCATATGGAGTCACTCTGTAATCTGTGGACGTTTAGAGTGTTGATGAAACACAGAAATTCATCGGGATTGAATAGAACTGGCACCATGCGGACTTTTCTCCATGGGAGTAATGTTTCAAACTTTCTACACTTTGATCGTTCCCTGGGAGACCAGTAGCAGCTTCCGAAGCACATCTGGAGGCTTCCTGTAATCTGCGGACGTTCAGAGTGTTGATGAAACACAGAAATTGCATCGGTATTGAATACAACAGGCACCAGGCGGACTTTTCTCCATGGGTGTAATGTCTCAAACTGTCTACGATCTGATCGATTCCTGGGAGACCAGTAGTAGTTTTCGAAGCACATATCGAGGCATTCTGTTATCTGTGGACGTTCAGAGTGTTGATGAAACACAGAAATTGCATCGGGATTGAATACAATTGGCACCATGTGGACATTTCTCCATTGGAGTAGTGTCACAACCTGTCTACATTTTGATCCTTCACTGGGAGACCAATTGAGTTTTCCGAAGAACATCTGGTGGCTTCCTGTAAACTGTGGACGTTTAGAGTGTTGATAAAGCACAGAAATAGCATCCGGATTGAATACAACAGGCACTATGGGGTCATTTCTCCATGGGAGTAATGTATCAAACTGTCATGGATTTGATCGTTCCCTGGGAGACCAGTAGTAGTTTTCGAAGCACATCTGGAGGCTTCCAGTAATATGTGGACGTTCAGAGTGTTGATGAAACACAGAAATTGCATCGGGATTGAATACAACAGACACAGTGCGGACTTTTCTCCATGGGAATAATTTTTCAAACTTTCTACGCTTTGATCGTTCCCTGGGAGACCAGTAGTGGTTTTTGAAGCACATCTGGAGGCTTTCTGTAATCTGTGGAATTGCAGAGTGAAGATGAAACCCAGAAATTGCATCGGGATTGAAT
This sequence comes from Schistocerca gregaria, assembly GCF_023897955.1. NCBI lineage: Eukaryota > Metazoa > Arthropoda > Insecta > Orthoptera > Acrididae > Schistocerca > Schistocerca gregaria. The sequence goes on along the minus strand of NC_064927.1, from coordinate 25,700,230 downwards.
ACAACAGGCACCGTGCCGATTTTTCTCAATGGGAGTAATGTCTCAAACTGTCTACGCCTTGATCGATTCCTGGGAGCCCAGTAGTAGTTTCCGAAGCACATCTGCAGGCTTCCTGTAATCTGTGAACCTTCTGACTGTTGATGATACACAGAAATTGCATCGGGATTGGATACAATATGCCAAATGCGGACCTATCTCTATGGGAGTAATTTCTCAAACTGTCTACGCTTTGATTGTTCCCTGGGACAGCAGTATTAGTTTCCGAAGCACATCTGGAGGCTTCCTGTAATCTGTGGACGTTCAGAGTGTTGATGAAACACAGAAATTGCACTGGCATTGAATACAACAGGCATCATGCGGACTTTTCTCCATGGGTGTAATGTCTCCAACTGTCTACGCTTTGATCATTCCTTGGGAGAAAAGTATTAGTTTAAGAAGTACATCTGGAGTCTTTACGAAATCTGTGAGCGTTCAGAGTGTTGATGAAAGACAGGAATATCATCGGGATTGAATACAAGAGGCACCATGCGGACTTTTCTCCATGGGAGTAATGTTTCAATTTTCCACGCTTTGATCGTTCCCTGGGAGACCAGTAGTAGTTTCCGAAGCACATCTGGAGGCTTCCTGTAATCTGTGGACGTTCAGAGTGTTGATGAAACACAGAAATTGCATCGGGATTGAATGCAACAGGCACTGTGCAGACTTTTCTCAATGGGAGTACTGTCTCAAATTGTCTATGACTTGATTGATTCCTGGGAGACCAGTAGTAGTTACCGAAGCACATATGGAGGCTTCCTGTAATCTGTGGACCTTCAGGATGTTGATAAAACACAGAAACTGCATCGTGATTGAATACAAGCACTATGCGGACATTTCTAAATGGGAGTAATGTCTTTAACTGTCTACGCTTTGATCGAATACTGGGAGACGAGTAGTAGTTTCCAAAGTACATCTGGAAGCTTCCTGTAATCTTTGGACGATCAGAGTGTCGATGAAACACAGAAATTGCAGCGAAATAGAATACAACAGGCAACATGCGTACTTTGCTCAATGGGAGTAATGTCTCAAACTGTCTACGCTTTGATCTATTCCGGGAAGACGAGTAGTGGTTTCCGAAGCACATCTGGAAGCTTCTTGTAATCTTTGGACGTTCAGAGTGTTGATGAAACAAAGAAATTGCATCGAGATTGAATACAACAGGCACCTTGCAGACTTTGCTCAATGGGAGTAATTTCTCAAACTCTCTACACTTTGACCGATTCCTGGGAGACCAGTAGTAGTTACCGAAGCACATCTGGAGGCATCCTGTAATCTGTTGACCTTCAGTGTGTTGATGAACCACAGTAATTGCATCAAGATTGAATACAAGCACTATGCGGACATTTCTAAATTCGAGTAATGTCTCAAACTGTCTACGCTTTGATTGTTCCCTGGGAGACCAGTAGTAGTTTCCGAAGCACGTCTGGAGCCTTTCTGTAATCTGTCGACGTTCAGAGTGTTAATGGACACATTAATTGTATCGGGATTGAATACAACAGGGACTATGCGGACTTTTCTCTGAGGGAGTAATGTCTCAAACTGTCTACGTTTTGATCGTTTGCTGTGAGACGCCAGAGTTGGGAGACCAGTTGTAGTTTCCGAAGCACGTCTGGAGTCTTCCTGTAATCTGCGGACGTTCAGAGTGTTGATGAAACACAGAAATTGCATCGGTATTGAATACAACAGGCACCAGGCGGACTTTTCTCCATGGGAGTAATGTCTCAAACTGTCTACGCTCTGATCGATTCCTGGGAGACCAGTAAAAGTTTCCAAAGCACATATGGAGGCATTCTGTAAACTGTGGACGTTGAGAGTGTTGATGAAACACAGAAATTGCATCGGGATTGAATACAACTGGCACCATGTGGACATTTTTCCATTGGAGTAGTGTCACAACCTGCCTACGTTTTGATCCTTCCCTGGGAGACCAGTTGAGTTTTCCGAAGAACATATGGTGGCTTCCTGTAAACTGTGGACGTTTAGAGTGTTGATGAAGCACAGAAATAGCATCCGGATTGAATATAACAGGCACTATGGGGTCATTTCTCCATGGGAGTAATGTATCAAACTGTCAATGCTTTGATCGATCCCAGGGAGACCAGTAGTAGTTTCCGAAGCACATCTGGAGGCTTCCTGTAATCTGTGGATGTTCAGAGTGTTGTGAAACACAGAAGTTGCATCGGGATTGAATATAACACGCACCATGAGGACATTCCTCCATGGGAGTAATGTTTCAAACTGTCATGGCTTTGTTCGTTCCCTGGGAGACCAGTAGTAGTTTTCGAAGCACATCTGGAGGCTTCCTGTAATATGTGGACGTTCAGAGTGTTGATGAAACACAGAAATTGCATCGGGATTGAATACAACAGGCACAATGCGGACTTTTCTCCATGGGAATAATTTTTCAAACTTTCTACGCTTTGATCGTTCCCTGGGAGACCAGTAGTAGTTCCGAAGCACATCTGGAGGCTTTCTGTAATCTGTGGAATTGCAGAGTGAAGATGAAACCCAGAAATTGCATCGGGATAGAATACAACAGGCACCGTGCGGATTTTTCTCAATGGGAGTAATGTCTCAAACTGTCTACGCCTTGATCGATTCCTGGGAGCCCAGTAGTAGTTTCCGAAGCACATCTGCAGGCTTCCTGTAATCTGTGAACCTTCTGACTGTTGATGATACACAGAAATTGCATCGGGATTGGATACAATATGCCAAATGCGGACCTATCTCTATGGGAGTAATTTCTCAAAGTGTCTACGCCTTCATCGTTCCCTAGGAGAACAGTAATAGTTTTCGAAGCACACCTGGAGGCATTCAGTAATCTGTGGACGTTCAGAGTATTGAGGAAAGACAGAAATTGCATCGCGATTGAATACAACAGTCACCTTGCGGAATTTTCTCCATGGAAGTTATGTCTCAAACTGTCTACGCTTTGATTGTTCCCTGGGAGACCAGTAGTAGTTTACGAAGCACATCTGGAGGCTTCCTGTAATCTGTGAACCTTCTGAGTGTTGATGATACACATAAATTGCATCGGGATTGAATACAACATGCCAAATGAGGACCTATCTCTATGGGATTAATTTTTCAAAGTGTCTACGCCTTGATCGTACCCTGGGAGAACAGTAATAGTTTTCGAAGCACACCTGGAGGCATTCAGTAATCTGTGGACGTTCAGAGTATTGAGGAAAGACAGAAATTGCATCGCGATTGAATACAACAGTCACCTTGCGGAATTTTCTCCATGGAAGTTATGTCTCAAACTGTCTACGCTTTAATTGTTCCCTGGGGGACCAGTAGTAGTTTAAGAAGCACATCTATAGGCATTCTGTAACCTGTGGACGTTCAGACTGTTGATGAAACACAGAAAATGCATCGGGACTGAAAACAACAGGCACCATGCGTACTTTGCTCAATGGGAGTAGTGTCTCAAACTGTCTACGCTTTGATTGTTCCCTGGGACACCAGTAATAGTTTCCGAAGCACGTCTGGAGACTTCCTGTAATCTGTTGACGTTCAGAGTGTTGATGAAACACAGTAGTTGCATCGGTACTGAATACAACAGGCACCATGCAGACTTTGTCATAAGGAGTAATGTCTCAAACTCTCTACACTTTGACCAATTCCTGGGAGATTAGTAGTAATTTCCGAAGCACGTCTGAAGACTTCCTGTGATCTGTGGACGGTCAGAGTGTTGATGAAACACAGAAAATGCTTCGGGATTGAATACAACAGGCACCCTGTGTACTTCGCCCAATGGAGAAAATGTCTCAAACTGTCTACGCTTTGATTGTTCCCTGGGAGACCAGTAGTAGTTTACGAAGCACGTCTGGAGACGTCCTGTAATCTGTCGACTTTCAGAGTGTTGATGAAACACAGAATTTGAATCGGGATTAAATAAAACAGGCACCATGCGGACTTTTCTCCATTGGAGTAATGTCTCAAACTGTCTACGCTTTGATCGTTCCCTGGGACAGCAGTAGTAGTTTCCGAAGCACATCTTGAGGCTTCCTGTAATCTGTGGACGATCAGAGTGTTGATGCAACACAGAAATTGCATAGGCAATGAATACAACAGGCACCATGCTTACTTTTCTATAGCGGAGTAATGTCTCAATTCGTCTAGGTTTTGATCGTTCCCTGGGAGACCAGTAGTAGCTTCTGAAGCACATCTGAAGGCATTCTGTAATCTGTGGACCCTCAGAGTGTTGATGAAACACAGAAATTGCATCGGGATTGAATACAACAACCACCTTGTGGACTCTTCTCCATGGGAGTAATGTCTCAAAGAGTTTACGCTTTGATCGTTCCCTGGGACACCAGTAGTAGTTCTCAAAGCACATCTGGAGGCTTCCTGTAAACTGTGGACGTTCAGAGTGTTGATGAAACTAAGAAATTGCACCCGCATTGGCATCATGCGGACTTTTCTCCATGGGAGTAATGTTTCAAATTTCTACGCTTTGATCGTTCCCTGGAGACCAGTAGTAGTTTCCGTAGCACATCTGGAGGCTTCCTGTAATCTGTGGACGTTCAGAGTGTTGATGAAACACTGAAATTGCATCTGGATTTAATGCAACAGGCACCGTGCGGACTTTTCTCAATGGGACTACTGTCTCAAACTGTCTATGACTTGATTGATTCCTGGGAGACCAGTAGTAGTTTCCGAAGCACATATGGAGGCTTCCTGTAATCTGTAGACCTTCAGAGAGTTGATGAATCACTGAAATTGCAATGGGATTGAATGCAACATTCATCATGTGGACATTCCTCCATGGCAGTAATGATTCAATCTGTCTACGCTTTGATCGATTATTGGGAGACCAGTAGTAGTTTCCGAAGCACATCTGGAAGCTTATTGTAATCTGGGGACGTTCAGAGTGTTGATGAAACACAGAAATTGCATCGAGATTGAATACAACGGGCACCATGCGGACTTTACTAAATGCGAGTAATGTCTCAAACTGTCTACGCTTTGATCGATTCCTGGGAGTCCAATAGTAGTTTCCGAAGAACATCTGAAAGCAGTCTGTAATCTGTGGACGTTCAGGGTGTTGAAGAAACACAGAAACTCTATCGGGATTGAATACAACAGGCAGCATGAGTACTTTTCTAAATGCGTGTAATGTTTCAAACTGCCTACGATTTGATCGTTCCCTGGGAAACCAGTAGTAGTTTAAGAAGCACATCTGCAGTCTTTCCGTAATCTGTGGACGTTCAGAGTGTTGATGAAACACAGAAATTGCATCGGAATGGAATACAACAGGCACGATGCAGACTTGTCTCCATGGGAGTAATGTCTCAAACTGTCTACGCTTTTATTGAATCCTGGGAGACCTGTAGTAGTTTACGAAGCACATGTGGAGGCTTCCTGTAATCTGTGGACGTTCCGAGTGTTGATGAAACATATAAAGTTCATCGGCAATGAATACAACAGGCACCTTGCGGACTTTTCTCCATGGGAGAAATGTCTCAAACCGTCTACGTTTTGATCGTTCCCTGGGAGACCAGTAGTAGTGTCTGAAGCACATCTGGAGGCATTCTGTAATCTGTGGACGTTCAGAGTTTTGATGAAACACAGGAATTCCATCGGGATTGAATACAACAGGCACCATGAGGACTTTTTTCCATGGGTGTTATGTCTCAAACTGTCACGATTTGATAGTTCCCTGGGAGTGCAGTAGTAGTTTTAGACGCACATCTGCAGTCTTTCCGTAATCTGTGGACGTTCAGAGTGTTGATGAGACAAAGAAATTCCATCGGTATTAAATACAACAGGCCAAATCGGATTTTTCTCCATGTGAGTAATGTCTCAAACTGTCTAAGATTTGATCGATTCCTGGGACACCAGTAGTAGTTTCCGAAGCACATCTGGAGGCTTCCTGTTATCTGTGGACTTTCAGATTATTGATGAAACACAGGAATTGCATCGGGATTGAATACAAGAGGTACCATGCGGACTTTTCTCCATGGGAGTAATGTCTCAAACCGTCTACGTTTTGATCGTTCACTGGGAGACCAGTAGTAGTTTCCAAAGCACATCTGGAGACATTCCGTTATCTATGGACGTTCAGAGTGTTGATGAAACACAGAAATTGCATCGGGATAAATACAAAAGGCCAAATCGGATTTTTCTTCGTGGGAGTAATGTCTCAAACTGTCTACGCTTTGATTGTTCCCTGGGAGACCAGTACTAGTTTCCGAACACATCTGAATGCATTATGTAATCTGTGGATTTTCATAGTGTTGATGAAACACAGATATTGCATCGGGATTGAATACAACAGGCACCATGCGGAATTTGCTCCATGGGAGTAATGTCTCAAACTGTCTACACTTTGATTGTTTCCTGGGAGACCAGTAGTAGTTTCCGACGCACATCTGAAAGCATTATGTAATCTTTGGATTTTCAGAGTGTAGATGAAACACAAATATTGCATCGGCATTGAATACAACACGGAGAATGCGGACTTTTCTCCATGGGAGTAATGTTTTAAACTGTCTACGCTTTGATCGTTCCCTGGGAGACCAGTAGTAGCTTCCGAAGCACATCTCGAGGCTTCCTGTAATCTATGGACGTTCAGAGTGTTGATGAAACACAGTAGTTGCCTCGGGAATGAATACAACAGGCACCAAGCAGACTTCTGTCACAGGGAGTAATGTGTCAAACTCTCTACACTTTGAGCGATTCCTGTTACACCAGTAGTAGTTTCCGAAGCACATCTGAAGGCATCCTGTAATCTGTGAACCTTCAGAGGGTCGATGAAACACAGAAATTGCACCGGGCTTGAGTGCAAGAACTATGCGGCATTTCTAAATGGGAGTAATGTCTCAAACTGTCTACGCTTTGATCGATTCCTGGGAGAAAAGTAGTAGTTTCAGAAGCACATCTGGAGACATTCTGTAATCTGTGGACCTTCGGAGTGTTGATGGATCACAGAAATTATATCGGGATTGAATGCAACAGGCACCATGCGGACTTTTCTCCATGGCAGTAATGCCTAAATCTGTCTACGCTTTGTTCGATTATTGGGAGACCAGTAGTAGTTTCCGAAGCATATCTGGAAGCTTCTTGTAATCTGTGGACGTTCAGAGTGTTGATGAAACATAGAAATAGCATCGAGATTGAATGCAAAATTCACCAAGCGGACTTTGCTCAATGGGAGTAATGTCTCAAACAGCCTACGCTTTAATCGTTCCCTGGGAGACCAGTAGTAGTTTCCGAAGCACATCTGAAAGCGTTCTGTAATCTGTGGACGTTCAGAGTGTTGATGAAACACAGAAATTCCATCGGGAGTGAATACAACAGGCCTAAAGCGGGATTTTCTCCATGGGAGTAATGTCTCAAACTGTCTACGATTTTATCGATTCCTGGGAGACCAATAGTAGTTTCCGAAGCAAATCTGAAGGCATTCTTTAATCTGTGGACCTTCAGAGTGTTGATGAAACATAGAAATTGCATCGGGATTGAGTACAACAGTCACCATTCCGACTTTTCTCCATGGTAGTAATATCTCAAATTGTCTACGATTTAATCGATTCCCGGGAGACCAGTTGTAGTTTCCGAAGCACAACTGGAGACTTCCAGTAATCTGTGGAATTGCAGAGTGTTGATGGAACACAGAAAGTCCATCAGGATTGAATGCAACAAGCACCGTGCGGACTTTTTTCAATAGGAGTAATGTCTCAAACTGTCTACGTCTTGATTGATTCCTGGGAGACCAGTAGTAGTTTTCTAAGCACATCTGTAGGCTTCCTGTAATCTGTGGACCTTCAGAATGTTGATGAAACACAGTAGTTGCATCGGGATTGAATACAACAGGCATTAAGCAGACTTTTGTCATTGGGAGTAATGTCTCATGCCCTCTACAATTTGAGCGATTCCTGTTAGACCAGTAGTAGTTTCCGAAGCACATCTGGAATCAACCTGTAATCTGTGGACCTTCAGAGTTTTGATGAAACACAGAAATTATATCGGGATTGAATGCAACATGCACCATGCGGACTTTTCTCCATGGCAGTAATGCCTCAATCTGTCTACGCTTTGACCGATTAATGCGAGACCAGTATAGGTTTCCGAAGCACATCTGGAGACTTCCTGTAATCTGTTGAATTGCAGAGTGTTGATGAAACACAGAAATTGGATCGGGATTGAATACAATAGGCACTATGTGGACTTTTCCGCATGGGAGTAATGTCTCAAACTGTCGACGCTTTGATCTATTCTGGGGAGACCAGTAGTAGTTTCCGAAGCACATATGGAGGCATTCTGTAAGCTGTGGACCTTAAGAGTGTTGATGAAACACAGAAATTGCATCGAGATTGAATACAACAGGCACCATGCGGACTTTGCTCAATGGGAATAATGTCTCAACCGTCTACGCATTGATAGATTCCTGGGAGACCAATAGTAGTTTCCGAATCACAACTGAAAGCATTGTGTTGTCTGTGGACGTTCAGAGTGTTGACTAAACACAGAAATTGCATCGGGATTGAATACAACAGGCACTATGCGGACTTTTCTCCATGGGAGTAATGTCTCAAACTGTCTACGCTTTGATCTATTCCGGGGAGACCTATAATAGTTTCCGAAGCACATCTGAAGGCATTCCGTAACATGTGGACGTTCAGAGTGTTGATGAAACACAGACATTCCATCGGGATTGAATACAACAGGCACCATGAGGACTTTTCTCCATGGCTGTAATAATCTGAAACTGTCTACGCTTTCATCGTTCCCTGGGAGACAAGTAGTAGTTTCCGAAGCACATCTGGAGGCTTCCTGTAATCTGTGGACGTACAGAGTGTTGATCAAACATAGAAATTGCATCGGCATTGAATACAACAGGCAACAAGCAGACTTTCCTCATTGGGAGTAATGTCTTAAACTGTTTACGCTTTGATGGATTCCTGGGAGACCAGTAGTAGTTTCCGAACCTCATCTTTATTAATTCTGTAATCTGTGGACGTTCAAAGTGTTGATGTAACACAGATATTTCACCGGTATTGAATACTGCAGTCACCATGCAAACTTTTCTCCATAGGAGTAATGTCTCAAACTGTCAACGATTTGATCGTTCCATAGGAGACCAGTTGTAGTTTCCGAAGCACATCTGGATGCTTCCTGTAATCTGTGGACGTTCAGAGTGTTGATGAAACACAGAAATTGCATCGGGATTGAATACAACAGACTAAATGCGGATTTTTCTTCATGGGAGTAATGTCTCAAACTGTCTACATTTTGATCATTTACCAGGAGACCAGTTGAAGTTTCCGAAGAACATCTGGAGGCTTCCGGTAATATGTGGACGTTCGGAGTGTTGATGAAACACAGAAATTGCATCGGGACTGAATACAACAGACAATATGCGGATTTTTACTCCATAGGAATAATGTCTCAATCTGTCTACGCTTTGATCGATTCTGGGAGACCAGTAGTAGTTTCCGAAGGACATCTGGAGGCTTCCTGTAATCTGTGGACGTTCAGAGCGTTGATGAAACACAGAAATTGCATCGGGATTGTATACAACAGGCACCATGTGGACTTTTCTATATGGGAGTAATGTCTAAACCTGTCTACGTTTTGATCGATTCCTGTGAGACCAGTAGTAGTTTCCGAAGCACATTTGGAAGTTTCCTGTAATCTGTGGACGTTCAGAGTGTTGATGAAACACCGAAATTGCATCGAGATTGAATACAACAGGAATTATGCGGACTTTACGTAATGGGAGTAATTTCTCAAACTGTCTTCGATTTGATCTATTCCTGGGAGACCAGTAGTAGTTTCCAAAGCACATCTGAAATCACTATGTAACCTGTGGACGTTCAGAGTGATTATGAAACACGGTAATTGCATCGACATTGAATACGACAGGCACCATGCGGACTCTTCTCCATGGGAGTAATGTCTCAAATCGTCTACGACTTGAACGTTCCCTGGGAGACCAGTAGTAGTTTCCGAAGCACATCTGGAATCATTCTGTAATCGGTGGACGTTCAGAATGTTGATGAAACACAAGAGTTCTATCGGGATTAAATACAACAGGCACCATGAAGACTTTGCACATTGGGAGTAATGTCTCTAACTGTCTACGCTTTGATCGATTATTGGGAGACCAGTAGTAGTTTCCGAAGGACATGTGGAGGCATTCTGTGATCTGTGGACGTTCAGAGTGTTGACGAAACACAGCTATTGCGTCGGGATTGAATACAACAGTCAACATCCGAATTTTTCTCCATAGGAGTAATGTCTCACACTGTTTATTCTTTGATTGTTCCCTAGGAAACCAGTAGTAGTTTCCGAAGCACATCTGGAGGCTTCCTAAACTCTGTCGACGTTCAGAGTGTTGATGAAACACAGAAATTGCATCGGCATTGAATACAACAGGCACCATGCGGACTTTTCTGCATAGGAGTAATGTCTCAAAGCATCTACGCTTTGATCGTTCCCTGGGAGACCAGTAGTAGTTTTCGAAGGACATCTGGAGGCTTCATGTAATCTGTGGACGTTCAGAGTGTTGATGAAACACAGAAATTGCATCGGGATTGAATAGAACAGGCACGATGCGGTCTTTTGTCATAGGGAGTAATGTACCAATCTGTCTACGCTATGCTCGATTCCTGGGAGACCAGTAGTAGTTTCCGAAGCACATCTGGAAGCATTCTGTAATCGGTGGACGTTCAGAGTGTTGATGAAACACAGAAATTGCATCGCTATTGATTAGAACAGGCGCGATGCGGTCTTTTGTCATAGGGAGCAATGTCCCAATCTGCCTACGCTATGATCGATTACTGGGAGACCAGTAGTAATTTCCGAAGCACATCTGGAATCACTCTGTAATTGGTGGACGTTCAGAGTGTTGATGAAACACAGTAATTGCATCGGGATTGAATACAATATGAACAGTTCGGACTTCTCTCCATGGGAGTAATGTCTCATAATGTCTACGCTTTGATCGATTCCTGGGAGACCAGTAGTAGTTTCCGAAGCACATTTGGTTCTTCCTGTAATCTGCGGGCGTTCAGAGTGTTGATGAAACACAGAAATTGCATCGAGATTGAATACTACAGGCACCATGCGCCCTTTTTTTTATGGGAGTAATGTCTCAAACAGTTTACGTTCTAATCGATTCCTGGGAGACCAATAGTAGTTTCCGAAGCACATCTGGAGGCATTCTGTAATCTATGGACCTTCTGACTGTTGATGAAACACAGAAATTTCATCGGTATTGAGTACAACAGGCACCATGCGGACTTTGTTCAATGGGAATAATCTCTCAAACTGTCTACGCTTTAATCGATTCCTGGGAGAGCAGTAGTAGTACCCGAAGCACATCTGGAAGCTTCCTGTTACATTTGGACGTTCAGAGTGTTAATGAAACACGGAAATTATATCGGGATTGAATACAACAGTCACCATGCGGACTTTGTTTAATGGGAGTAATGTCTCAAACTGTCTACGCTTTAGTCGTTCCCTGGGGGGCCAGTAGTATTTTAAGAAGCACATCTGGAGTCTTTCCGTAATCTGTGGACGTTCAGAGTTTTGATGAAACACAGACATTGCATCGGCATTGAATACAACAGGCACCATCCGAAATTTTCTAAATGGGAGTAATGTCTCACACTGTTTACGCTTTGATTGTTCCCTAGGAAACCAGTAGTAGTTTCCGAAGCACATCTGGAGGCTTCATAAAATCTGTCGCCGTTCAGAGTGTTGATGAACACAGAAATTGCATCGGCATTGAATACAACAGGCACCATGCGGACTTTTCTGCATAGCAGTAACGTCTCAAACCATCTACGCTTTGATCGTTCCCTGGGAGACCAGTAGTAGTTTCCGAAGCACATTTGGTGGCATTCTGTAATCTGTGGACGTTCAGAGTGTTGATGAAACACAGAAATTGCATCGGGACTGAATACAACAGGCAACATGCGGAATTTTCTCCATGAGAGTAATGACTCAATATGTCTACACTTTGATCGACTCCTTTGAGACCAGTAGTAGTTTCCGAAGCACATCTGCAGGCTTCCTCTAATCTGTGAACGTTCAGAGTGTTGATGAAACACAGAAATTGCATCGGGATTGAATAGAACAGGCACGATGCGGTCTTTTGTCATAGGGAGTAATGTCCCAATCTGTCTACGCTATGATCGATTCCTGGGAGACCAGTAGTAGTTTCCGAAGCACATCTGGAAGCATTCTGTAATCAATGGACGTTCAGAGTGTTGATGAAACACAGAAATTGCATCGGGATTGAGCACAACAGGCACCATGCGTACTTTTCTAAATGGGAGTAATGTCTCAAACTGTCTACGCTTTAATCGATTCCTGGGAGAGCAGTAGTAGTATCCGAAGCACTTCTGGAAGCTTCCTGTAACCTTTGGACGTTCAGAGTGTTAATGAAACACGGAAATTATATCGGGATTGAATACAACAGGCACCATGCGGACTTTGTTCAATGGCAATAATGTCTCAAACTGTCTACGTTTTAATCGTTCCCTGGGAGACCAGTAGTAGTTTCCGAAGCGCATCTGGAGGCTTCCTGTAATCTGTGGACGTTCAGAGTGTTAATGAAACATAGAAATTTATCGGGATTGAATACAACAGGCACAATGCGGACTTTTCTCCATGGGAGAAACGTCTCACACTGTGTACGCTTTGATTGTTCCCTAGGAGATCAGTAGCAGTTTCCGAAGCACATCTGGAAGCATAATGTAATCGGTGGACATTCAGAGTGTTGATGAAACACAGTAATTGCATCGGGATTGAATACAACATGCACAGTTCGGACTTTTCTCCATTGGAGTAATGTCTCATACTGTCTATGCTTCGATCGTTCACTGGGAGACCAGTAATAGTTTCCGAAGCCAATCCAGAGGCTCCCTGTAATCTGTGGACGTTCAGAGTGTTGATGAAACACAGAAATTCCATCGGGAGTGAATACAACAGGCACCAAGCGGACTTTTCTGCATAGGAGTACTGTCTCTAACCGTCTACGCTTTGATCGATCCCTGGGAGACCAGCTGTAGTTTCCGAAGGACATCTGGAGGCTTTCTGTAATCTGTGGACGTTCAGAGTGTTGAGGAAACACAGAAATTGCATCGGCATTGAATACAACAGGCACCATGCGGACTTTTCTCCATGTGGTTAATGTCTCAAACCGTCTACGATTTGATCGTTCAATGGGAGACCAGCAGTAGTTTCCTAAGAACATCTGGTGGCATCCGTAATCTGTTGACGTTCAGGGTGTTGATGAAACAAAGAAATACCATCGCAATTGAATTCAACAGCCACCATAAGGACTTTTCTCCATGGGTGTAACGTCTCCAACCGTCTACGCTTTAATCGTTCCCTGGGAGACCAGTAGTAGTTTAAGAAGCACGTCTATAGTCTTTCCGTAATCTGTGGACGTTCATAGTGTTGATGAAACACAGAAATTGCATCGGGACTGAATACAACAGGTACCATGCGGAATTTTCTCCATGGGTGTAATGTCTCATTCAGTCTACACTTTGATCGATTCCTCGGAGGCCAGTAGTAGTTTCCGAAGCACGTCTGCAAGCTTCCTGTAATCTGTGAACGTTCAGAGTGTTGATAAAACACTGAAATTGCATCGGGATTGAACAGAACAGTCACGATGAGGTCTTCCTGGGAGACCAGTAGTAGTTTCCGAAGCACATCTGGAAGCATTCTCTAATCTGTGGACGTTCAGTGTGTTGATGAAACATTGAAATTCCATCGCGATTGAATACAAAAGGCACCATGAAGACTTTCCTCCATGGGTGTAATGTCTCAAACTGTATACGCTTTAATCGTTCACTGGGAGACCAGTAGTAGTTTAAGAAGCACATCTGGAGTCTTTCCGTAATCTGTGGACGTTCAGAGTGTTGATGAAACACAGAAAATACGTCGGGATTGAATACAACAGGCACCATGCGGACTTTTCTACATGGGAGTAATGTCTCAAACTGTCTACGCATTGATCGATTCCTGGGAGAGCAGTAGTACTTTCCGAAGCACATATGTAAGCTCCCTGTAACCTTTGGACATTAAGAGTGTTAATGAAACACAGAAATTGCATCGGGATTGATTACAACAGGCACCATGCGGACTTTTCTCCATGTGAGTAATGTCTCAAACAATCTGCGCTTTGATCGATTCCGGTGAAACCAGTAGTAGTTTTCGAAGCACATCTGGAGGCTTCCTGTAATCTGTGGACGTTCTGAGTGTTGATGAAACACAGAAACTGCATCGGCATTGAATGCAACCGGCACCATGCGGACTTTTCTGCATAGGGGTAATGTCTCAAACCGTCTACGCTTTGATCGTTCCCTGGGAGACGAGTAGTAGTTTCCGAAGGACATCTGGAGGGATTCTGTAATCTGTGAAAGTTCAGAGTGTTGATGAAACACAGAAATTGCATCGGGATTGAATACAAGAGTCACCATGCGGAATTTTCTCCATGGGAGTAATGTCTCTAATTGTCTACGCTTTGATCGATTGCTGGGGGACCAGTAGTAGTTTCCAAAGCATATGCGTAGGCTTCCTCTAATCTGTGGACGATTAGAATATTGATGAAACAGAGAAATTGCATCGGGATTGAAAACAAAGGGCCAAATGCCGACTTTTCTCCATGGGAGTAATGTCTGAAAAACAGTCTACGATTTGATCGATTCCTGAGAGACCAGTAATAGTTTCCGAAGCACATCCGCAGGCTTCCTGTAATCTGTGGACGTTCAGAGTGTTGATGAAACACAGAAATTACATCGCAATTGAATGCAACAGGCACCATGCGGACTTTTCTCAATGGGATTAATGTGTCAAACTGTCTACGCTTCGATCGTAACCTGGGAGACCAGTAGTAGTTTAAGAAGCACATCCGGAGGCTTCCTGTAATCTGTGGACGTTCAGAGCGTTGATGAAACACAGAAATTTCATCGGGATTGAATACAACAGGCACTATGCGGACTAATCTCCATGGGAGTAATGTCTCAAACTGACTACGCTTTGATTGTTCCCTGGGAGACCAGTAGTATTTTCCGAAGCACATCCGGAGGCTTCCTGTAATCTGTGGACATTCAGAGGGTTGGTGTAACACAAAAATTACATCGGGATTGAATACAACCGTCACCATGCGGACTTTTCTCTATGGGAGTAATGTCTCAAAGTTTCTATGCCTTGTTCGAATACTGTGAGTGCAGTAGTAGTTTCCGAAGCACATCTGGAGGAATCCTGTAATCTGTTGCCGTTCAGAGCGTTGATGAAACACAAAAATTGCATCGGGGTTGAATATAACAGGCACCATGCGGACTTTTCTCCATGGAAGAAATGTCTCAAACTGTCTACGCATTAATCGATTCCTGGGAGACCAGTAGTAGTTTCCGATGCACATCTGGAGGCATTCTGTAATCTATGGACGTTCAGTGTGTTGATGAAACACAGAAATCGTATCGGGATTGAATACAACAGGCACCATGCGGACTTTTCTCAATGGGAGTTATGTCTCAAACTGTCTACAATTTGGTCGATTCCTGTTAGACCAGCAGTAGTTTCCGGAGCACATCTGGAGGCTTCATGTAATCTATGGACGTTCAGAGCGTAAATGAAACACAGAAATTGCATCGGGATTGAAAACAACAGGCACAATGCCGACTTCTCTACATGGGAGTAATGTCTCAAACTGTCTACGCTTTGATCGTTCCCTGGGACACCAGTAGTAGCTTCCGAAGGACTTCTGGAGGCTTCATGTAATCTGTGGACGTTTATAATATTGATGAAACACAGATATTGCATCGGGATTGAAAACAAAAGGCTAATGCTGACTTTTCTCCATTTGAGTAATGTCTGAAAAAAAGTCTATGGTTTGATCGATTCCTGGGAGACCAGTGGTAGTTTCCGAACCACATCCGGAGGCTTCCTGTAATCTGTGGACGTTCAGAGCGTTGATGAAACACAGAAATTTCATCGGGATTAAATACAACAGGCACTATGCGGACTTCTCTCCATGGGAGTAATGTATTAAACTGTCTACGCTTTGATCGATACCTGCCGGACAAGAAGTTGTTTCCGAAGCACATCTGTAGTCCTCCTGTAATCTGTGGACGTTCAGAGTGTTGATGAAACACAGAAATTACATCGTGATTGAATACAACAGGCACCATGCGGACTTTTATGTATGGGAGTAATGTCTCAAACAGTCTATGCTTTGATCCAATCCTGGGAGACCAGTAGTAGTTTCCGAAGCACATCTGGAGGCTTCATGTAATCTGTGACCGTTCCGAGTGTTGATGAAACACAGAAATTGCATCGGGATTGAATTCACAATGCACCATGCTGACTTTTCTCCATGGGAGTAATGTCTCAAACTGTCTACGCTTTGATTGTTCCCTGGGAGACCAGTAGTAGTTTCCGAAGCACATCTGGTGGCATCCTGTAATCTGTCGACGTTCAGAGCGTTGATGAAACACAAAAATTGCATCGGGGTAGTATATAACAGGCCCCATGCGGACTATACTTCATGGGAGTAATATCTCAAACTGTCTACGCATTGATTGTTCCCTGAGAGACCAGTAGTAGTTTCCAAAGCCCATCTGGAGGCATCCTGTAATCTGTCGACGTTCAGAGTGTTGATGAAACACAAAAATTGCATCGGGATTGAATACAACAGGCACCATGCGAAATTTTCTCCATGGGCGTATTGTCTCAAACTGTCTACGCTTTTATCGATTCCTGGGGGACCAGTAGTAGTTTCCAAAGCACATCCGTAGGCTTCCTGTAATCTGTGGACGATTAGAATATTGATGAAACACAGAAATTGCATCGGGATTGAAAACAAAGGGCCAAATGCCGACTTTTCTCCATGGGAGTAATATCTCAAACTGACTAGGCTTTGATTGTTCCCTGGGAGACCAGTAGTAGTTTCCGAAGCACATCCGGAGGCTTCCTGTAATCTTCGGCGTTTAGAATATTGATGAAACACAGAAATTGCTTCGGGATTGAAAACAAAGGGCCAAATGCCGACTTTTCTCCATGGGTGTAATGTCTGAAAAACACTCTACGCTTTCATCGATTCCTGGGAGACCAGTAGTATTTTCCGAAGCACATCCGGATACATCCTGTAATCTGTGGACGTTCAGAGTGTTGGTATAACACAAAAATTACATCGGGATGGAATACAACCGTCACCATGCGGACTTCTCTACTTGGGAGTAATGTCTCAAACTGTCTAAGCTTTGATCGATTCCTGGGAGACCAGTAGTAGTTTCCGCAACACATCTGGAAGCATCCTGTAATCTGTAGAAGTTCTGAGTGTTGATCAAACACAGATATTTAATCGGGATTGATTACAACAGAGACCAAGAAGACTTTTGTCATAGGGAGTAATGTCTCAACCTCTCTACATTTTAATCGATTCCTGGGAGACCAGTAGTAGTTTCTGATGCACATCTGGGGGCATTCCGTAAACTATGGACGTTCAGTGTGTTGATGAAACACAGAAATTGTATCGGGATTGAATACAACAGGCATCATGCGGACTTTTCTCAATGGGAGTTATGTCTCAAACTGTGTACAATTTGGTCGATTCCTGTTCGACCAGTAGTAGTTTCCGAAGCACATCTGGAGGCTTCGTGTAATCTATGGACGTTCAGAGCGTTAATGAAACACAGAAATTGCATCGGGATTGAATACAACAGGCACAATGCCGACTTCTCTACATGGGAGTAATGTCTCAAACTGTCTACGCTTTGATCGTTCCCTGGGACACAAGTAGTAGTTTCCGAAGGACTTCTGGAGGCTTCATGTAATCTGTGGACGTTTAGAATATTGATGAAACACAGATATAGCATCGGGATTGAAAACAAATGGCCAAATGCTGACTTTTCTCCATTTGAGTAATGTCTGAAAAACAGTCCACGATTTGATCGATTCCTGGGAGCCCAGTGGTAGTTTCCGAAGCACATCCGGAGGCTTCCTGTAATCTGTGGACGTTCAGAGTGTTGATGAAACACAGATATTGCTTTGGGATTGAATGCAACAGGCACCATGCGGAATTTTCTCAATGGGAGAAATGTGTCAAACTGTCTACGCTTTGATCGTACCCTGGGAGAGCAGTAGTAGTTTAGGAAGCACATCCGGAGGCTTCCTCAAATCTGTGGACGTTCAGAGCGTCGATGAAACACAGAAATTTCATCGGGATTTAATACAACAGGCACTTTGCGGACTTCTCTCCAAGGGAGTAATGTCTCAAACTGACTACGCTTTGATTGTTCCCTGCGTCACCAGTAGTAGTTTCCGAAGCACATCCGGAGACTTCCTCTAATCTGTGGACGTTTAGAATATTGATGAAACACAGAAATTGCTACGGGATTGAAAACAAAGGGACAAATGCCGACTTTTCTCTATGGGAGTAATGTCTGAAAAACAGTCTACGCTTTGATCGATTCCTGGGAGACCAGTAGTATTTTCCGAAGCACATCCGGAGGCTTCCTGTAATCTGTGGACGTTCAGAGTAATGGTGTAACACAAAAATTACATCGGGATTGAATACAACCGTCACCATGTGGAATTTTCTCCATGGGAGATATGTCTCAAACTAACTACGTATTAATCGATTCCTGGGAAACCAGTAGTAGTTTCCAAAGCACATCTGGAGGCTTCATGTAATCTGTGGACGTTCAAAGTGTTAATGAAACACAGAAATTGCATCGTTATTGAATACAACAGGCACCATGCGGACTTCTCTACATGTGAGTAATGTCGCAAACTGTCTAAGCTTTGATTGATTCCTGGGAGACCAGTAGTAGTTTCCGCAGCACATCTGGAAGAATCCTGTAATCTGTAGACGTTCTGAGTATTGATGAAACACAGAAATTTAATCTTGATTGATTCCAACAGACACCAAGAAGACTTTTGTCATAGGGAGTAATGTCTCAAACTCTCTACACTTTAATCGATTCCCGGGAGACCAGTAGTAGTTTCCGATGCACATCTGGAGGCATTCTGTAATCTATGGACGTTCAGAGTGTTGATGAAACACAGATATTGCATCGGGATTGAAAACTAAGGGCCAAATGCTGACTTTTCTCCATTTGAGTAATGTCTGAAAAACAGTCTACGCTTTGATCGATTCCTGGGAGACCAGTGGTAGTTTCAGAAGCACATCCGGAGGCATCCTGTAATCTGTGGACGTTCAGAGTGTTGATGAAACACAGGTATTGCTTTGGGATTGAATGCAACAGGCACCATGCGGACTTTTCTCCATGGGAGTAATGTCTCAAACTGTCTACACTTCGATCGATTCCTTGTAGACAAGAAGTAGTTTCCGAACCACATCTGTAGTCTTCCTGTAATCTGTGACGTTCAGAGTGTTGATGAAACACAGATATTACATCGGGATTGAATACAACAGGCCCCATGCGGACTTTTATCTATGGGAGTAATGTCTCAAACAGTCTATGTTCTGATCGAATATTGGGAGACCAGTAGTAGTTTCCGAAGCATATCTGGAGGCTTCCTGTAATCTGTGGACGTTCAGAGTCTTGATGAATCACAGAAATTTCATCGGGATTGAATACAACAGCACCTTGCTGAATTTTTTCCATGGGAGTAATGTCTCAAACTGTCTACGCTTTGATTGTTCCCTGAGATACCAGTAGTAGTTTTCGAAGCACATGTGGAGGCATCCTGTAATCTTTCGACGTTCAGAGTGTTGATGAAACACAAAAAATGCATCGGGATTGAATACAACAGGCACCATGCGGAATTTTCTCCATGGGAGTAATGTCTCAAATTGTCTACGCTTTCATCGATTGCTGGGGGACCAGTAGTAGTTTCCAAAGCACATGCGTAGGCTTCCTCTAGTCTGTGGACGATTAGAATATTGATGAAACACAGAAATTGCATCGGGATTGAAAACAAAGGGCCAAATGCCGACTTTTCTCCATGGGAGTAATGTCTGAAAAACAGTCTACGCTTTGATCGATTCCTGAGAGACCAGTAATAGTTTCCGAAGCACATCCGGAGGCTTCCTGTAATCTGTGGACGTTTAGAATATTGATGAAACACAGAAATTGCTTCGGGATTGAAAACAAAGGGCCAAATGCCGACTTTTCTCCATGGGTGTAATGTCTGAAAAACGGTCTACGCTTTGATCGATTCCTGGGAGACCAGTAGTATTTTCCGAAGCACATCCGGAGGCTTCCTGTAATCTGTGGACGTTCAGGGTGATGGTATAACATAAAAATTACATCGGGATTGAATACAACCGTCACCATGCGGATTTTTCTCTATGGGAGTAATGTCTCAAAGTTTCTATGCCTTGATCGAATACTGGGAGAGCAGTAGTAGTTTCCGAAGCACATCTGGAGGCATCCAGTAATCTGTCGACGTTCAGAGTGTTGATGAAACACAAAAATTTCATTGGGATTGAGTAAAAGAGGCACCAGGCGGAATTTTCTCCATGGGAGATATTTCTCAAACTGTCTACGCATTAATCGATTCCTGGGAGAGCAGTAGTAGTTTCCGCAGCACATCTGGAAGCATCCTGTAATCTGTAGACATTCTGAGTGTTGATGAAACACAGATATTTAATCGGGATTGATTACAACAGACACCAAGAAGACTTTTGTCATAGGGAGTAATGTCTCAAACTCTCTACACTTTAATCGATTCCGGTGAAACCAGTAGTAGTTTTCAAAGCACATCTGGAGGCTTCCTGTAATCTGTGGACGTTCAGAGTGTTGATGAAACACAGAAACTGCATCGGCATTGAATGCAACCGGCAGCATGCGGACTTTTCTGCATAGGAGTAATGTCTCAAACCGTCTACGCTTTGATCGTTCCCTGGGAGACGAGTAGTAGTTTCCGAAGGACATCTGGAGGGTTTCTGTAATCTGTGGAAGTTCAGAGTGTTGATGAAAGACAGAAATTGCATCGGGATTGAATACAACAGGCACCATGCGGACTTTTCTCCATGTGAGTAATGTCTCAAACAGTCTACACTTGGATCGATTCCTGGGAAACCAGTAGTAGTTTTCGAAGGACATCAGGAGGCTTCCTGTAATCTGTGGACGTTCAGAGTGTTGATGAAACACAGAAACTGTATCAGGACTGAATACAACAAGCACAATGCGGACTTTTCTCGTGAGAGTACTGTCTCAATCTGTCAACGCTTTGATCGTTCCCTGGGAGACAAGTCGTAGTTTCCGAAGCCCATCCAAAGTCTCCCTGTAATCTGTGGACTTTCAGAGTGTTGATGAAACACAGAAATTGTATCGGCATTGAATACAACCGGAACCATGAGGACTTTTCTGCATAGGAGTAATGTCTCAAACCGTCGACGCTTTGATCGTTCCCTGGGAGACCAGTAGTAGTTTCCGAAGCACATCTGGAGGCTTCCTGTAATCTGTGGAAGTTCAGAGTGTTGATGAAACACAGAAATTGCATCGACATTGAATAAACAGGCACCATGCGTTCTTTTTTCCATGGGAGTAATGTCCCAAACTGTCTACGATTTTATCGATTCCTGGGAGACCAGTAGTACTTTCCGAAGCACATCTGGAGGCATTCTATAATCTGTGGACTTCCAGAGTGTTGATGAAACACGGAAATTGCGTCAGTATTTAATACAAGAGGTACCATGCGGAATTTCTCCATGGGAGTAAAGTCTCAATCTGGCTTCGCTTTGATCGATTCCTTGGAAACCAGTAGTAGTTTCCGAAGCACATCTGAAATCATTATGTAATCTGTGGACGTTCAAAGTGTTGATGAAACACTGATATTGCATTTGTATTGAATACAACAGGCACCATGCGGCCGTTTTTCCATGGGAGTAATGTGTAAAACTGTCTACGCTTTGATCGCTCCCAGGGAGACCAGTATTACTTTCCGAAGCACATCTGGAGCCATCATGTAATCTGTGGACCTTCAGAGTGTTGATGAAGCACAGAAATATTAGCGGGATTGAATACAAAAGGCACCATGCAAACTTTTGTCATAGGGAGTAATGTCTCAAACTATCTACGATTTGATCGTTCCCTGGGAGACCAATAGTAGTTTCCGAAGCACATCCAGAGGCTTCCTGTAATCTCTGGACGATCAGAGTGATGATGAAACACAGAAATAGAATCGGGATTGAATAGAAAAGGCACCATGCGAACTTTTGTCATAATGAGTAATGTCTCAAACTATCTACGCTTTGATCGTTCCCTGGGAGACCAGTAGTAGTCTCTGAAGCACATCCAGAGGCTTCCTGTAATCTCTGGACGTTCAGAGTGTTGATGAAACACAGAAATTTCATCAGCTTTTAATACAACAGGCACCAAGCCTACTTTTCTCCATAGGAGTAATGTCTCAAACCGTCCACGCTGTGATCGCTCTTGGGAGACCAGTATAAGTTCCCGAAGCACATCTGGAGGCTTCCTTTAATCTGTGGACGTTCAGAGTGTAGATGAAACACAGAAATTGCATCGGGATTTAATACAACAGGCACCATGCGAACTTTTGTCATAAGGAGTAATGTCTCAAACTATCTACGCTTTGATCGTTCCCTGGGAGACCAGTAATAGTTTCTTAAGCGCATCTGGAGGCTTCCTGGAATCTGTGGACGTTCAGAGTGTTGATGAAACACAGAAATTGCATCAGCATTGAATACAACAGGCACCATGCGAAATTTTCTCCATGGGAGTAATGTCTCAAAACTTTTATTATTTCATCGTTCCTGGGAGACCAGTAGTGGTTTCCGAAGCACATCTGGAGGCATTCTGTAGTCTGTGGACGTTCAGAGTGTTGATGAAACACAAAAATTCAATCGGGATTGAATACAACTTGCACCATGAGGTCTTTTCTCCATGGGTGTAATGTCGCAAACTGTCTACTCTTTGATCTTTCCCTTGGAGACCAGTAGTAGTTTCTGATGCACTCCTGGATGCTTCCTGTAATCTGTGGACGTTCAGAGTGTTGATGAAATACAGAAATTGCATCGGGATGCGATACAACAGGCACCATGCGGACTTTCCTCAATGGGTGTATTGTCTCAATCTGTCCACATTCTGATCGATTCCTGGGAGACCAGTAGTAGTTTCCGACGCACATCAGGAGGCATTCCGTAATCTGTGGACCTTGAGAGTGTTGATGAAACACAGAAATTGCATCGGGATTGAATACAACAGACCCCATGCGGAAATTTCTGCATGGGAGTAATGACTCAACGTGTCTACGCTTTGTTCGATTCCTGGGAGACCAGTGATAGTTTCCGTAGCACATATGGAGGCATTCTGCAATCTGTGGTCGTTCAGAGTGTTCATGAAACACAGAAATTGCATCGGGATTGAATACAACAGGCTCCATGCGGACTTTTCTCCACGGGAATAACGTCTCAAACTGTCTACGCTTTGAAACTTCCTGGCAGATTAAAACTGTGTGCCCGACCGAGATTCGAAATCGGGACCTTTGCCTTTCGCGGGCAAGTGCTCTAGCGACTGAGCTACCGAAGCACGATTCACGCCTGGTACCCACATCTTTACTTCTGCCGGTATCTCGTCTCCTACCTTCCAAACTTTACAGAAGCTTTAATGCGAAACTTGCAGATCTAATATTCCTGAAAGAAAAGATATAGCGGAGACATGGCTTAGCCACAGCCTGGGGGATGTTTCAATAATTATAATTTCTGTAAAGTTTGGAATGTAGGAGAAGAGATACTGGCAAAAGGAAAGCTGTGAGTACCGGCCGTGAGTCGCGCTTCGGTATCTGTGATGGTACAGCACTTGCTCACGAAAGGCAAAGGTCCCGAGTTCGAGTCTCGGTCGAGAACACAGTTTTAATCTGCCAGGAAGTTTCATATCAGCGCACACTCGGCTGCCGAGTGAAAATCTCATTCTGTCTACGCTTTGATTGTTCCCTGAGAGACCAGTAGCAACTTACAAAGCACATCTGTAGGCCTCATGTAAACTGTGGACGTTCAAAGTATTGATGAAAAACAGAAATTACACCGTGATTGAATACAACAGTCACCATGCGGACTTTTGTCACAGGGAGTAATGTCTCAAACTGTCTACGATTTGATCTTTCCCTGGTAGACCAGTAGTAGTTTCCGAAGCACATCTGAAGGCTTCCTGTAATCTGTGGACGATCAGAGTGTTGATGAAACACAGAAATTGCATCGGGATTGAATACAACATGCACCATGTGGACTATTGTTATAGGGAGCAATGTCTCAAACTGTCTACGCTTTGATCGTTCCCTTGGAGACCAGTAGTAGTTTTCGAAGCACATCTAGAGGATTCTGTAATCTGTGGACATTCAGAGTGCTGATGAGACACAGAAATTCCATCGGGATTGAATACAACAGATACCATGTGGACTTCTCTCCAAGGGAGTAATGTCTAAACTTTCTACGTTTTTGATCGTACTCTGGGAGACCAGTAGTAGTTTAAGAAGCACATCTGGAGGTTTTCTGTAATCTGTGTACGTTCAGAGTGTTGATGAATCACAGAAATTGCATCGGGATTGTATACAACAGGCATAATGCGGACTTTTGTCATAGGGAGTAATGACTCAAACTACCTACGCTTTGATCGCTCCCTGGGAGACCAGTAGTAGTTTTCGAAGCACATATGAAGGCTTCCTGTACGCTGTGGACGTTCAGAGTGTTGATGAAACACAGAAATTGCATCGGGATTGAATACAACATGCACCATGCGGACTTTTGTTATAGGGAGTAATGTCTCAAACTGTCTACGACTTTGATCGTTCCCTGGGAGACCAGTAGTAGTTTCCGATGCACATCTGGTGGCATTCTGTAATCTGTGGACGTTCAGAGTGTTGATGAAGCACAGAAATTTCTTCGGGATTGAATGCAACAGACACCATGCGCTCTTTGCTCAATGGGAGTAGCGTCTCTAACTATCTACGCTTTGATCGATTCCTGTTGGACCAGTAGTAGTTTCCGAAGCACATCTGAAAGCATTATATAATCTGTGGACGTTCAGAGTGTTGATGAAACACAGAAATTGCATCGAGACTGAATAAAACGCGCACCATACGGACTTTTCTCCATGGGATTGACGTCTCAAACTGTCTACGTTTTGATCGTTCCCTGGGAGACCAGTTGTAGTTCCCGAAGCACATTAGTACGCCTCCTGTAATCTGTGGACGTTCAGAGTGTTGATGAAACACAGAAATTGCATCTCCATTGCATACAACATTCACCATGCGCACTTTTCTCCATGTGAGTAATGTCTCAAACTGTCTATTCTTTGATCGTTATCTGAGAGTAAAGCAGTAGTTCCCGAAGCACATCTGGAGCCATCCTGTAATCTGTGGACGTTCAGAGTGTTGATGAAACACAGGAATTGGATCGGCATTGAATACAACAGGCACCAATGTGGACTTTTCTTCATGGGAGTAATGTCTCGAACTGTCAACGATTTGATCGATCCCTGGGAGTCAAGTTGTAGTTTCTGAAGCAGATCTGGAGGCTACCTATAATCTGTGGATGTTCAGAGTGTTGATGAAACACCGAGATTGCATCGGAATTCAATACAACAGGCACCATGCGGACTTTTCTCCATGGGAGTAATGTCACAAACCGTCTACTCTTTGATCGTTCCCCTGGAGACCAGTAGTAGTTCCGAAGCACATCAGGAGGCATTCTCTAATCTGTGGACCTTCCGAGTGTTGATGAAACGCAGAAATTGCATCGGGATTGAATACAACAGGCACCATAAGGACTTTTCTCCATGAGAGTAATGTCTCAATCTGTCTACGCTTTGATCCATTCCTGGGAGAACAGTTGTAGTTTTTGAAGCACATCTGGAAGCTTCCTGTTATCTGTGGACTCTCAGAGTGTTAATGATGCACAATAATTGCATCGGGATTGAATACAACAGGCCAAATGCGGACTTTTCCTCACGGGAGTAATGTGTTAATGTGTCTACGACTTGATCCTTCCCTGCGAGAACTATAGTAGTTTACGGAGCACATCTGAAGACTTCCTGTAATCTGTGGACGTTCAGAGTGTTGATGAAACACAGAAATTGCATCGGGATGCGATACAACAGGCACATGTAGACTTTTCTCAATGGGTGTATTGTCTCAAACTGTCTACACTCTGATCGATTCCTGGGAGACCAGTAGTAGTTTCCGAAGCACATCAGGAGGTATTGCGTAATCTGTGGACCTTCAGAGTGTTGATGAAACAAAGAAATTCCATAGGGTTTGAATACAAGAAACACCATGTGGACTCCTCTCCAAGGGAGTAATGTCTCAAACTGTCTACGCTTTGATCACTCCCTGGGAAACCCGTAGTAGTTTCCGAAGCACATCTGAAGGCTTCCTGTAATACGTGGACGTTCAGAGTGTTGATGAAGCACAGAAATTGAATCGGGATTGAATGCAACAAACACCATACGGTCTTTATTCAATGGGAGTAAGGTCCGTAATTGTCTACGTTTTGATCGATTCCTGGGAGACCAGTAGTACTTTCCGAAGCACATCTGAAAGCATGTAATCTGTGGACGTACAGAGTGTTGATGAAACACAGATATTGCATCGGGATTGAATACAACAGGTACCAAGCTTCCTTTTCTTCATGGGAGTAATGTCTCAAACTGTCTACGCTTTGATCTTTCCCTGAGAGACCAGTGGTAGTTTCCGAAGCACATTTGGAGGCTTCCTATAATATGCGGACGTTCAGAGTATTGATGACACACAGAAATTTCACCGGGATTGAATACAATAGGCACCATGCAGACTTTTGTCATAGGGAGTAATGTCTCAAATTGTCTACGCTTTGATCGTTCCCTGGGAGACCAGTAGTAGTTTCCGAAGCACATCTGAAGGTTTCCTGTTATCTGTGGACGTCCAGAGTGTTGATGAAACACAGAAATTGCATCGGGATTGAATACAACAGGCACCATGCGGACTTTTCTCAATGGGTGTATTGTCTCAGACTGTCTACGATCTGATCGATTCCTGGGAGACCAGTAGTAGTTTCCGAAGCACATCTGGAGGCATTCTATAATCTGTGGACTTTCAGAGTGTTGATGAAACACAGAAATTGCGTCAGTATTTAATACAAGAGGCACCATGCGGACTTTTCTCCAATGGAGTAATGTCTCAATCTGTCTTCGCTTTGATCGATTCCTTGGAAACCAGTAGTAGTTTCTGAAGCACATCTGAAATCATTATGTAATCTGTGGACGTTCAAAGTGTTGATGAAACACTGATATTGCATCGGTATTGAATACAACAGGCACCATGCGGCCGTTTTTCCATGGGAGTAATGTGTAAAACTGTCTACGCTTTGTTCGCTCCCAGGGTGACCAGTATTACTTTCCGAAGCACATCTGGAGCCATCATGTAATCTGTGGACCTTCAGAGTGTTGATGAAGCACAGAAATATTAGCGGGATTGAATACAAAAGGCACCATGCGAACTTTTGTCATAGGGAGTAATGTCTCAAACTATCTACGCTTTGATCGATCCCTGGGAGACCAGTAGTAGTTTCTGAAGCACATCCAGAGGCTTCCTGTAATCTCTGGACGTTCAGAGAGTTGATGAAACACAGAAATTTCATCGGCTTTGAATACAACAGGCACCAAGCCTACTTTTCTCCATATTAGTAATGTCTCAAACCGTCCACGCTTTGATCGTTGTTGGGAGACCAGTACCAGTTCCCGAAGCACATCTGGAGGCTTCCTGGAATCTGTGGACGTTCAGAGTGTAGATGAAACACAGAAATTGCATCGGGATTTAATACAACAGGCACCATGCGAACTTTTGTCATAAGGAGTAATGTCTCAAACTATCTACGCTTTGATCGTTCCCTGGGAGACCAGTAATAGTTTCCTAAGCGCTTCTGGAGGCTTCCTGGAATCTGTGGACGTTCAGAGTGTTGATGAAACACAGAAAGTGCATCAGCATTGAATACAACAGGCACCATGCGAAATTTTCTCCATGGGAGTAATGTCTCAAAACTTTTATTATTTCATCGTTCCTGGGAGACCAGTAGTGGTTTCCGAAGCACATCTGGAGGCATTCTGTAGTCTGTGGACGTTCAGAGTGTTGATGAAACACAAAAATTCAATCGGGATTGAATACAACTTGCACCATGAGGTCTTTTCTCCATGGGTGTAATGTCGCAAACTGTCTACTCTTTGATCTTTCCCTTGGATACCAGTAGTAGTTTCTGATGCACTCCTGGATGCTTCCTGTAATCTGTGGACGTTCAGAGTGTTGATGAAGCACAGAAATTGCATCGGGATGCGATACAACAGGCACCATGCGGACTTTTCTCAATGGGTGTATTGTCTCAATCTGTCCACATTCTGATCGATTCCTGGGAGACCAGTAGTAGTTTCCGACGCACATCAGGAGGCATTCCGTAATCTGTGGACCTTGAGAGTGTTGATGAAACACAGAAATTGCATCGGGATTGAATACAACAGACCCCATGCGGAAATTTCTGCATGGGAGTAATGACTCAACGTGTCTACGCTTTGATCGATTCCTGGGAGACCAGTGATAGTTTCCGTAGCACATATGGAGACATGGATTAGCCACAGCCTGGGGGATGTTTCAATAATTATAATTTCTGTAAAGTTTGGAATGTAGGAGAAGAGATACTGGCAAAAGGAAAGCTGTGAGTACCGGCCGTGAGTCGTGCTTCGGTAACTGTGATGGTAGAGCACTTGCTCACGAAAGGCAAAGATACCGAGTTCGAGTCTCGGTCGAGAACACAGTTTTAATCTGCCAGGAAGTTTCATATCAGCGCACACTCGGCTGCCGAGTGAAAATCTCATTCTGTCTACGCTTTGATTGTTCCCTGAGAGACCAGTAGCAACTTACAAAGCACATCTGTAGGCTTCATGTATTCTGTGGACGTTCAAAGTATTGATGAAAAACAGAAATTACACCGTGATTGAATACAACAGGCACCATGCGGACTTTTGTCACAGGGAGTAATGTCTCAAACTGTCTACGATTTGATCTTTCCCTGGTAGACCAGTAGTAGTTTCCGAAGCACATCTGAAGGCTTCCTGTAATCTGTGGACGATCAGAGTGTTGATGAAACACAGAAATTGCATCGGGATTGAATACAACATGCACCATGTGGACTATTGTTATAGGGAGCAATGTCTCAAACTGTCTACGCTTTGATCGTTCCCTTGGAGACCAGTAGTAGTTTTCGAAGCACATCTAGAGGATTCTGTAATCTGTGGACATTCAGAGTGCTGATGAGACACAGAAATTCCATCGCGATTGAATACAACAGATACCATGTGGACTTCTCTCCAAGGGAGTAATGTCTAAACTTTCTACGTTTTTGATAGTACACTGGGAGACCAGTAGTAGTTTAAGAAGCACATCTGGAGGTTTTCTGTAATCTGTGTACGTTCAGAGTGTTGATGAAACACAGAAATTGCATCGGGATTGTATACAAAAGGCATAATGCGGACTTTTGTCATAGGGAGTAATGTCTCAAACTGTCTACGCTTTGATCGCTCCCTGGGAGACCAGTAGTAGTTTTCGAAGCACATATGAAGGCTTCCTGTGCGCTGTGGACGTTCAGAGTGTTGATGAAACACAGAAATTGCATCGGGATTGAATACAACATGCACCATGCGGACTTTTGTTATAGGGAGTAATGTCTCAAACTGTCTACGATTTTGATCGTTCCCTGGGAGACCAGTAGTAGATTCCGAAGCACATCTGGTGGCATTCTGTAATCTGTGGACGTTCAGAGCGTTGATGAAGCACAGAAATTTCATCGGGATTGAATGCAACAGACACCATGCGCTCTTTGCTCAATGGTAGTAGCGTCTCTAACTATCTATGCTTTGATCGATTCCTGTTGGACCAGTAGTAGTTTCCGAAGCATATCTGAAAGCATTATATAATCTGTGGACGTTCAGAGTGTTGATGAAACACAGAAATTTCATCGAGACTGAATACAACGCGTACCATACGGACTTTTCTCCATGGGATTGACGTCTCAAACTGTCTACGTTTTGATCGTTCCCTGGGAGACCATTAGTAGTTTCCGAAGCACATTAGTACGCTTCCTGTAATCTGTGTACGTTCAGAGTGTTGATGAAACACAGAAATTGCGTCAGTATTTAATACAAGAGGCACCATGCGGACTTTTCTCCAATGGAGTAATGTCTCAATCTGTCTTCGCTTTGATCGATTCCTTGGAAACCAGTAGTAGTTTCCGAAGCACATCTGAAATCATTATGTAATCTGTGGACGTTCAAAGTGTTGATGAAACACTGATATTGCATCGGTATTGAATACAACAGGCACCATGCGGCCGTTTTTCCATGGGAGTAATGTGTAAAACTGTCTACGCTTTGATCGCTCCCAGGGTGACCAGTATTACTTTCCGAAGCACATCTGGAGCCATCATGTAGTCTGTGGACCTTCAGAGTGTTGATGAAGCACAGAAATATTAGCGGGATTGAATACAAAAGGCACCATGCGAACTTTTGTCATAGGGAGTAATGTCTCAAACTATCTACGCTTTGATCGTTCCCTGGGAGACCAGTAGTAGTTTCTGAAGCACATCCAGAGGCTTCCTGTAATCTCTGGACGTTCAGAGTGTTGATGAAACACAGAAATTTCATCGGCTTTGAATACAACAGGCACCAAGCCTACTTTTCTCCATATTAGTAATGTCTCAAACCGTCCACGCTTTGATCGTTGTTGGGAGACCAGTACCAGTTCCCGAAGCACATCTGGAGGCTTCCTGGAATCTGTGGACGTTCAGAGTGTAGATGAAACACAGAAATTGCATCGGGATTTAATACAACAGGCACCATGCGAACTTTTGTCATAAGGAATAATGTCTCAAACTATCTACGCTTTGATCGTTCCCTGGGAGACCAGTAATAGTTTCCTAAGCGCTTCTGGAGGCTTCCTGGAATCTGTGGACGTTCAGAGTGTTGATGAAACACAGAAAGTGCATCAGCATTGAATACAACAGGCACCATGCGAAATTTTCTCCATGGGAGTAATGTCTCAAAACTTTTATTATTTCATCGTTCCTGGGAGACCAGTAGTGGTTTCCGAAGCACATCTGGAGGCATTCTGTAGTCTGTGGACGTTCAGAGTGTTGATGAAACACAAAAATTCAATCGGGATTGAATACAACTTGCACCATGAGGTCTTTTCTCCATGGGTGTAATGTCGCAAACTGTCTACTCTTTGATCTTTCCCTTGGATACCAGTAGTAGTTTCTGATGCACTCCTGGATGCTTCCTGTAATCTGTGGACGTTCAGAGTGTTGATGAAGCACAGAAATTGCATCGGGATGCGATACAACAGGCACCATGCGGACTTTTCTCAATGGGTGTATTGTCTCAATCTGTCCACATTCTGATCGATTCCTGGGAGACCAGTAGTAGTTTCCGACGCACATCAGGAGGCATTCCGTAATCTGTGGACCTTGAGAGTGTTGATGAAACACAGAAATTGCATCGGGATTGAATACAACAGACCCCATGCGGAAATTTCTGCATGGGAGTAATGACTCAACGTGTCTACGCTTTGATCGATTCCTGGGAGACCAGTGATAGTTTCCGTAGCACATATGGAGACATGGATTAGCCACAGCCTGGGGGATGTTTCAATAATTATAATTTCTGTAAAGTTTGGAATGTAGGAGAAGAGATACTGGCAAAAGGAAAGCTGTGAGTACCGGCCGTGAGTCGTGCTTCGGTAACTGTGATGGTAGAGCACTTGCTCACGAAAGGCAAAGATCCCGAGTTCGAGTCTCGGTCGAGAACACAGTTTTAATCTGCCAGGAAGTTTCATATCAGCGCACACTCGGCTGCCGAGTGAAAATCTCATTCTGTCTACGCTTTGATTGTTCCCTGAGAGACCAGTAGCAACTTACAAAGCACATCTGTAGGCTTCATGTAATCTGTGGACGTTCAAAGTATTGATGAAAAACAGAAATTACACCGTGATTGAATACAACAGGCACCATGCGGACTTTTGTCACAGGGAGTAATGTCTCAAACTGTCTACGATTTGATCTTTCCCTGGTAGACCAGTAGTAGTTTCCGAAGCACATCTGAAGGCTTCCTGTAATCTGTGGACGATCAGAGTGTTGATGAAACACAGAAATTGCATCGGGATTGAATACAACATGCACCATGTGGACTATTGTTATAGGGAGCAATGTCTCAAACTGTCTACGCTTTGATCGTTCCCTTGGAGACCAGTAGTAGTTTTCGAAGCACATCTAGAGGATTCTGTAATCTGTGGACATTCAGAGTGCTGATGAGACACAGAAATTCCATCGCGATTGAATACAACAGATACCATGTGGACTTCTCTCCAAGGGAGTAATGTCTAAACTTTCTACGTTTTTGATAGTACACTGGGAGACCAGTAGTAGTTTAAGAAGCACATCTGGAGGTTTTCTGTAATCTGTGTACGTTCAGAGTGTTGATGAATCACAGAAATTGCATCGGGATTGTATACAAAAGGCATAATGCGGACTTTTGTCATAGGGAGTAATGTCTCAAACTGTCTACGCTTTGATCGCTCCCTGGGAGACCAGTAGTAGTTTTCGAAGCACATATGAAGGCTTCCTGTGCGCTGTGGACGTTCAGAGTGTTGATGAAACACAGAAATTGCATCGGGATTGAATACAACATGCACCATGCGGACTTTTGTTATAGGGAGTAATGTCTCAAACTGTCTACGATTTTGATCGTTCCCTGGGAGACAAGTAGTAGTTTCCGAAGCACATCTGGTGGCATTCTGTAATCTGTGGACGTTCAGAGCGTTGATGAAGCACAGAAATTTCATCGGGATTGAATGCAACAGACACCATGCGCTCTTTGCTCAATGGTAGTAGCGTCTCTAACTATCTATGCTTTGATCGATTCCTGTTGGACCAGTAGTAGTTTCCGAAGCATATCTGAAAGCATTATATAATCTGTGGACGTTCAGAGTGTTGATGAAACACAGAAATTTCATCGAGACTGAATACAACGCGTACCATACGGACTTTTCTCCATGGGATTGACGTCTCAAACTGTCTACGTTTTGATCGTTCCCTGGGAGACCATTAGTAGTTTCCGAAGCACATTAGTACGCTTCCTGTAATCTGTGTACGTTCAGAGTGTTGATGAAACACAGAAATTGCATCTGATTTTGCATACAACATTCAGCATGCGCACTTTTCTCCATGTGAGTAATGTCTCAAACTGTCTAATCTTTGATCGTTATCTGAGAGTAAAGCAGTAGTTCCCGAAGCACATCTGGAGCCATCCTGTAATCTGTGGACGTTCAGAGTGTTGATGAAACACAGAAATTGGATCGGCATTGAATACAACAGGCACCATGCGGACTTTTCTCCATGGGAGTAATGTTTCGAACTGTCTACGATTTGATCGATCCCTGGGAGTCAAGTTGTAGTTTCTGAAGCAGATCTGGAGGCTACCTATAATCTGTGGATGTTCAGAGTGTTGATGAAACACCGAGATAGCATCGGCATTGAATACAACAGGCACCATGCGGACTTATCTGCATGGGAGTAATGTCACAAACCGTCTACTCTTTGATCGTTCCCCTGGAGACCAGTAGTAGTTCCGAAGCACATCAGGAGGCATTCTCTAATCTGTGGACCTTCCGAGTGTTGATGAAACGCAGAAATTGCATCGGGATTGAATACAACAGGCACCATGCGGACTTTTCTCCATGGGAGTAATGTCTCAATCTGTCTACGCTTTGATCCATTCCTGAGAGAACAGTTGTAGGTTTTGTAGCACATCTGGAAGCTTCCTGTTATCTGTGGACTCTCAGAGTGTAAATGATGCACAATAATTGCATCGGGATTGAATACAACAGGCCAAATGCGGACTTTTCCTCACGGGAGTAATGTGTTAATGTGTCTACGACGTGATCGTTCCCTGGGAGAACTGTAGTAGTTTAAGAAGCACATCTGAAGACTTCCTGTAACCTGTGGACGTTCAGAGTGTTGATGAAACACAGAAATTGCATCGGGATGCGATACAACAGGCACATGTGGACTTTTCTCAATGGATGTATTGTCTCAAACTGTCTACACTCTGATCGATTCCTGGGAGACCAGTAGTAGTTTCCGAAGCACATCAGGAGGTATTGCGTAATCTGTGGACCTTCAGAGTGTTGATGAAACAAAGAAATTCCATAGGGTTTGAATACAAGAAACACCATGTGGACTCCTCTCCAAGGGAGTAATGTCTCAAACTGTCTACGCTTTGATCACTCCCTGGGAAACCCGTAGTAGTTTCCGAAGCACATCTGAAGGCTTCCTGTAATACGTGGACGTTCAGAGTGTTGATGAAGCACAGAAATTGAATCGGGATTGAATGCAACAGACACCATACGGTCTTTATTCAATGGGAGTAAGGTCTCTAATTGTCTACGCTTTGATCGATTCCTCGGAGACCAGTAGTACTTTCCGAAGCACATCTGAAAGCATGTAATCTGTGGACGTACAGAGTGTTGATGAAACACAGAAATTGCATCGGGATTGAATACAACATGCACCATACGGCCTTTTCTAAACGGGAATAATGTCTCAAACTGTCGACGCTTTGAAACTTCCTGACAGATTGAAACTGTGTGCCCGGCCGAGACACGAAATCGGCACCTTTGCCTTTCGCGGGCAAGATTTAATGCGATACTTGCAGGTCCAGCACTCCTAAAAGAAAGGATATAGCGGAGACATGGCTTAGCCACAGCCTGGGGGATGTTTCCAGAATTAGAGCTTCTGTAAAGTCTGGAAGGTAAGAGACGAGATACTGGCAGAAGTAAAGCTGTGAGTACCAGCCGTGAGTCGTGCTTCGGTAACTGTGATGGTAGAGCACTTGCCCATGAAATGCAAAGGACCCGAGTTCGAGTCTCGGTCGGGAACACAGTTTTAATCTGCCAGGAAGTTTCATATCGGCGCACACTAAGCTGCCGAATGTTAATCTCATTCTGTCTACGCTTTGATCATTCCCTGGGAAACCAGTAGTGGTTTCCGACGCACATCTGAAGGCTTCCCGTAATTTGTGGACGTTCAGAGGGTTGATGAAACACAGAAATTTCATCGGAATGGAATGCAACAGACACCATGCGGTATTTGCTCAATGGGAGTAATGTCTCTAACTGTCTACGCTTTGATCGATTCCTGGGAGACCAGTAGTAGTTTCCGAAGCACATCTGAAAGCATTATGTAATCCGTTTACGTTCAGAGTGTTGATCAAACACAGAAATTGCATCGGTATTGAATACAACAGGCATGATGCAGACTTTGCTCATTTTGGGTAATGTCTCAAAATGTCTACGCTTTGATTGATTCCTGGGAGACCAGTAGTAGTATCCGAAGCACATCTGGAGGCATTTTGCAATCTGTGGACACTCAGTGTGTTGATGAAACACAGATATTGCATCGGGTTGAATACAACAGGCCAAATACGGACTTTTCTCCATGGGAGTAATGTCTCAAACTGTCTACTCTTTGATCGTTCCTTGGGAGACCAGTAGTAGCTTCCGAAGCACATCTGAAATCTTCCTGTAATCTGTGGACGTTCCGAGTGTTGATGAAACACAGAAATTGCATCGGGATTGAATACTACAGGCAACATGCGGCCTTTTCTCAATGGGTGTATTGTCTCAAACTGTCTACGCTCTGATCGATTCCTGGGAGACCAGTAGTAGCTTTCAAAGCACATCTGGAGGATTGTGTAATCAGTGTACCTTAAGAGTGTTGATGAAACACAGAAATTCCATCGGGATTGAATACAACAGGCACAATGTGGACTCGTGTCATAGGGAGTAATGTCTCAAACTGTCTACGCTTTGATCGTTTCCTGGGAGACCAGTAGTAGTTTCCGAAGCACATCTGGAGGCATTCTGAAATCTTTGGACCTTCAGAGTGTTGATGAAACGCAGAAATTGCATCGGGATTGAATACAACAGGCACCATTAGGACTTTTCTCCATGGGAGTAATGTCTCAATCTGTCTACGCTTTGATCCATTCCTGGGAGAACAGTTGTACCATGTGGACTTCTCTCCAAGAGAGTAATGTCTAAACTTTCTACGTTTTAATCGTACACTGGGAGACCTGTAGTAGTTTAAGAAGCGCCTTTGGAGGTTTTCTGTGATCTGTGTACGTTCAGAGTGTTGATGAATCACAGAAATTGCATCGAGATTGTATACAATAGGCATAATGCGGACATTTGTCATAGGGAGTAATGTCTCAAACTGTCTACGCTTTCGTCGTTCCCTGGGAGACCAGTAGTAGTTTCCGAAGCTCATTGGAAGACTTCCTGTAATCTGTGGACGTTCAGAGTGTTGATGAAGCACAAAAATTTCATAGGGATTGAATGCAACTGACACCATGCCCTCTTTGATCAATGGGAGTAGCGTCTCTAACTGTCTACGCTTAGATCGATTCCTGTTGGACCAGTAGTAGTTTCCGAAGCACATCTGAAAGCATTCTGTAATGTGTAGACGATCCATCGGGATAGAATACAACAGATACCATGCGGACTGTTCTCCATGGGAGTAATGTCTCAAACTGACTACGCTTCGAGCGTTATCTGAGAGTAAAGTAGTAGTTTCCAAAGCACATCTGCAGACTGCCTGTAATCTGTGGAATTTCAGAGTGTTGATGAAACACAGAAATTGCTTCGGGATTGTATACAACAGGCTAAATGCGGACTTTTCTTCACGGGAGTAATGTGTTAATGTGTCTACGACTTGATCGTTCCATGGGAGACCAGTAGTAGTTTCTGAAGAACATCATGAGGATTTCTGTATCCTGTTGACGTTCAGAGTGTTGATCAAACACAGAAATTGCATCGGGATTGATTACAACAGGCACCATGTGGACTTTTCTCCGTTGCGATTGAATACAACAGGCATCATGCGGACTTTTCTCCTCGGGTGTAATTTGTTAAATTGTCTACGATTTGATCGTTCCTTGGGAGAACAGTAGTAGTTTCCGAAGAACATCTGAAGACTTCCTGTAATCTGTGGACGTTCAGAGTGATGATGAAACACAGAAATTGCATCGGGATGCGATACAATAGGCACCATGCGGACTTTTCTCAATGGGTGTATTGTTTCAAACTGTCAACACTCTGATCGATTACTGGGAGACCAGTAGTAGTTTCCGAAGCACATCAGGAGGTATTCCGTAATCTGTGGACCTTCAGAGTGATGTTGAAACACGGAAATTCCATCGGGTTTGAATACAAAAAACACCTTGTGGACTCCTCTCCAAGGGAGTAATGTCTCAAACTGCCTACGCTTTGATCGTACCCAGGGAGACCAGTAGTAGTTTAAGAAGCACATCTGGAGGCTTCCTGTAATCTGTGGACGTTCAGAGTTTTGACGAAACACAGACATTGCATCGGGATTGAATACAACACGCACCATGCGGACTTCTCTCCATGGGAGTAATGTATCAAATTGTCTACGCTTTGATTGATTCCTGGGAGACCAGTAGTACTTTCCGAAGCACATCTGAAAACATTATGTAATCTGTTTACGTTCAGGGTTTTGATCAAACACAGAAATTGCATCGGAATTGAATACAACCGGCACCATGCAGACTTTGCTCATTGGGGGTAATGTCTCAAAATGTCTACGCTTTGATCGATTCCTGGGAGACCAGTAGTAGTTTATGAAGCACTTCTGGAGGCATTCTGCAATCTGTGGACACTCAGTGTGTTGATGAAACACAGAAATGGCATCGGGATTAAATACAACAGGCCAAATGCGGACTTTTCTCCATGGGAGTAATGTCTCAAAGTGTCTACGCTTTGATCGTTCCCTGAGAGACCAGTAGTAGTTTCCGAAGCACATCTGGAGGCTTCCTGTAATCTGTGGACGTTCAGAGTGTTGATGAAACACAGAAATTGCATCGGGATTTAATACAACATGCACCATGCGGACTTTTGTTATAGGGAGTAATATCTCAAACTGTCTACGCTTTGATCGTTCCCTGGGAGACCAGTAGTAGTTTTCGGAGCACATCTAGAGGATTCTGTAATCCTTATACCTTCAGAATGCTGATGAGACACAGAAATTCCATCAGGATTGAATACAACAGATACCATGTGGACTTCTCTCCAAGGGAGTAATGTCTAAACTTTCTACGTTTTTGATCTTACACTGGAAGACCAGTAGTAGTTTATGAAGCACATCTGGAGGTTTTCTGTAATCTGTGGACGTTCAGAGTGTTGATGAAGCACAGAAATTTCATCGGGATTGAATGCAACAGACACCATGCGCTCTTTGCTCAATGGGAGTAGCGTCTCTAACTGTCTACGCTTTGATCGTTATCTGAGACTAATGCAGTAGTTTCCAAAGCACATCTGGAGCCATCCTGTAATCTGTGGACGTTCAGAGTGTTGATGAAACACAGAAATTGCATCGGCATTGAATACAACAGGCATCATGCGGACTTTTCTCCATGGGAGTAATGTCTCGAACTGTCTACGCTTTGATCGATACCTGGGAGTCAAGTTGTAGTTTCTGAAGCAGATCTGGAGGCTACCTATAATCTGTGGACGTTCAGAGTGTTGATGAAACACAGAAATTGCATCGGCAATGAATACAACAGGCACCATGCGGACTTTTCTCAATTGGAGTAATGTCACAAACCGTCTACTCTTTGATCGTTCCCCTGGAGACGAGTAGTAGTTTCCGAAGCACATCAGGAGGCATTCTCTAATCTGTGGACCTTCAAAGTGTTGATGAAACACAGAAATTGCATCGGGATTTAATACAACAGGCACCATTAGGACTTTTCTTCATGGGAGTAATGTCTCAATTTGTCTACGCTTTGATCCATTCCTGGGAGACCAGTAGTAGTTTCCGAAGCACATCAGGAGGTATTGCGTAATCTGTGGACCTTCAGAGTGTTGATGAAACAAAGAAATTCCATCGGGTTTGAATTCAAAAAACACCATGTGGACTCCTCTCCAAGGGAGTAATGTCTCAAACTGTCTACTCTTTGATCGTTCCCTGGGAGACCAGCAGTAGTTTCCGAAGCACATCTGAAGGCATCCTGTAATCTGTGGACATTCGGACTGTTGATGAAACACAGAAATTGCATCGGGATTGAATACAGCAGTCTCCATGCGGTCTTTTCTCAATGTGTCTATTGTCTCAAACTGTCTACGCTCTGATCGATTCCTGGGAGACCAGTAGTAGTTTCCGAAGTACATCTGGAGGATCCTGTAATCAGTGGACCTTCAGAGTGTTGATGAAACACAGAAATTCCATCGGGATTGAATACAACAGGCACAATGCGTACTCGTGTCATAGGGAGTAATGTCTCAAACGGTCTACGCTTTGATCATTCCCTGGGAAACCCGTAGTAGTTTCCGAAGCACATCTGAAGGCTTCCTGTAATACGTGGACGTTCAGAGTGTTGATGAAGCACAGAAATTGAATCGGGTTTGAATGCAACAGACACCATACGGTCTTTATTCAATATGAGTAATGTCTCTAATTGTCTACGCTTTGATCGATTCCTGGGAGACCATTAGTACATTAGGAAGCACATCTGAAAGCATGTAATCTGTGGACGTACAGAGTGTTGATGAAACACAGTTGTTGCATCGGTATTGAATACAACTGGTACCATGCTTACTTTTCACATGGGAGTAATGTCTCAAACTGTCTACGCTTTGATCTTTCCCTGAGAGACCAGTAGTAGTTTCCGAAGCACATTTGGAGCCTTCCTTTAATCTGTGGACGTTCAGAGTATTAATAAAACACAGAAATTTCACCGGGATTGAATAAAATAGGCACCATGCGGACTTTTGTCATAGCGAGTAATGTCTCAAACTGTCTACGCTTTGATCGTTCCCTGGGAGACTAGTAGTAGTTTCCGAAGCACATCTGAAGGTTTCCTGTTATCTGTGGACGTCCAGTGTGTTGATGAAACACAGAAATTGCATCGGGATTGAATACAACAGGCACCATGCGGACTTCTCTCAATGGGAGTATTTTCTAAGAATGTCTACGATGTGATCGATTCCTGGGAGACCAGTAGTAGTTTTCGATGCACATCTGGAGGCATTCTGTAACCTGTGGACGTTCAGAGTTGTTGATGTGGCACAGAAATTGCATCTGGATTGAATACAACAAGCCAAATGCGGACTTTTCTCCACGAGAGTAATGTGTAAGACTGTCTACGCTTTGATCGTTCCCTGAGAGACCAGTAATAGTTTCCGTAGAACATCTGGACGCTTCGTGTGATCTTTGGACGTTCAGACTATTGATGAAACACAGAAATTGCACCAGGATTGAATACAACAGGCACCATGCGGACTTTTGTCATAGGGAGTAATGTCTTGAACTGTCTAAGATTTGATCGTTCCCTGGTCGACCAGTTTAGTTTCAGAAAGCACATCTGCAGGCTTCCTGTAATCTGTGGACGTTCAGAGTGTTGATGAATCTCAGAAATTGCATTGGGATTGAATAAAACAGGCATCATACGGACTTTTGTCATAGGGAGTGATGGCTCAAACTGTCTACGCTTTGATCGCTCCCTAGGAGACCAGTAGTAGTTTTCGAAGCATATCTGAAGGCTTCCTGTAATTTGTGGGCGTTCAGAGTGTTGATGTGGCACAGAAATTGCATCGTGATTGAATACAACAGGCACAACTCGGAATTATCGGCATGGGGGTAATGTCTTAAACTGTCTACGCTTTGATCGATTCCTGGGAGACCAGTGATAGTTTCCGTAGCACATATGGAGGCATTCTGTAATCTGTGGACGTTCAGAGTGTTGATGAAACACAGATATTGCATCCTGATGCTATACAACAGGCACCATGCGGACTTTTCTCAATGGTCGTATTGTCTCAAACTGTCCACACTCTGATCGATTCCTGGGAGACCAGTAGTAGTTTCCGAAGCACATCAGGAGGCATTCCGTAATCTGTGCACCTTCAGAGTGTTGATGAAACACAGAAATTCCATCGGGTTTGAATACAAAAAACGCCATGTGGACTTCTCTCCTAGGGAGTAATGTCTCAAACTGCCTACGCTTTGATCGTACCCAGGGAGACCAGTAGTAGTTTAGGAAGCACATCTGGAGACTTCCTGTAATCTGTGGACGTTCAGAGTGTTGATGAAACACAGAAATTGCATCGGGATTGAATACAACAGGCACCATGCGGCCTTTTCTAAACGGGAATAGTGTCTCAAACTGTCTACGCTTTGAAACTTCCTGGCAGATTAAAACTGTGTGCTCGACCGAGACACGAAATCGGCACCTTTGCCTTTCGCGGGCAAGTGCTCTACCAACTGAGCTACCGAAGCACGATTCACGCCCGATACCCACATCTTTACTTCTGCCAGTATCTCGTCTCCTACCTTCCAAACTTTACAGAAGATTTAATGCAAAACTTGCAGGTCTAGAACTCCTAAAAGCGAGGATATAGCGGAGACATGGCTTAGCCACAGCCTGGGGGATGTTTCCAGAATTAGATCTTCTGTAAACTTTGGAAGGTAACAGACGAGATACTGGCAGAAGTAAAGCTGTGACTACCGGCCGTGAGTAGTGCTTCGGTAACTGTGATGGTTGAGCACTTGCCCACGAAATGCAAAGGTCCCGAGTTCGAGTCTCGGTCGGGAACACAGTTTTAATCTGCCAGGAAGTTTCATATCGGCGCACACTAAGCTGCCGAATGAAAATCTCATTCTGTCTACGCTTTGATCATTCCCTGGGAAACCAGTAGTGGTTTCCGACGCACATCTGAAGGCTTCCCGTAATTTGTGGACGTTCAGAGGGTTGATGAAGCACAGAAATTGCATCGGGATTGAATACAACAGGAATCATGCGGACTTTTCTCATCGGGAGTAATGTGTTAAATTGTCTACGCTTTGAACGATACCGGGGAGACCAGAAGTAGTTTCCGAAGCACATCTGGAGTCTTCCAGTAATTTTTGGACGTTCGGAGTGTTGATGAAACACAGAAATTAAATCGGGAATGAATACAACAAGCCAAATGAGGACTTTTCTCCAAGGGAGTAATGTCTCAAATTGTCTACGTTTCGATCGTTCCCTGGGAGATCAGTAGAAGATTCCGAAGCACATCCGGAGGCTTCCTGTGATCTGTGGACGTTCTGAGTGTTAATGAAACAAAGAAAATGCATCGGAATGAATAGAACAGGCACCAATAAGACTTTTGTCATAGGGAGTAATGTCTCAAACACTGTACGCTTTGAGCGACACCTGGGAGGCCAGTAGTAGTTTTCGAAGCACATCTGAAGGCTTCCTGTAATCTGTGGACGTTCAGAGTGTTGATGAGGCGCAGACATTGTATCGTGATTGAATACAACAGGCACCACTCGGAATTTTCTGCATGGGAGTAATGTCTTAAACTGTCTACGCTTTGATCGATTCCTGGGAGACCAGTGATAGTTTCTGTAGCACATATGGAGGCATTCTGTAATCTGTGGACGTTAAGAGTGTTGATGAAACACAGATATTGCATCGGGATTGAATACAACAGTCACCATGCGGACTTTTCTCCACGGGAGTAACATGTGTAATTGTCTACGATTTGATCGATCCCTGGGAGAACAGTAGTAGTTTCCGAAGCACATCTGAGACTTCCTGTAAACTGTGGACGTTCAGAGTGGTGATGATGCACAGAAATTGCATCGGGATTGAGTACAACAGGGCCCCATGCGGACTTTTCCCCACGGAAGTAACGTGTGTAATTGTCTACGATTTGATCGTTCCCTGGGAGAACAGTAGTAGTTTCCGAAGCACATCCGAAGACTTCCTGTAAACTGTGGACGTTCAGAGTGTTGATGATGCACAGAAATTGCATCGGGATTGAATACAACAGGCATCATGCGGACTTTTCTCCTCGGGAGTAATGTGTTAAATTGTCTACGCTTTGATCGATACCTGGGAGACCAGAAGTAGTTTCCGAAGCACATCTGGAGTCTTCCAGTAATCTTTGGACGTTCGGAGTGTTGATGAAACACAGAAATTACATCGGGAATGAATACAACAGGCACCATGCGGACTTTTCTCAATTAGGAGTAATGTCTCAAACTGTCTACGATTTGATTGTATCCCTGGGAGACCAGTAGTAGTTCCCGAAGCACATCTGGAGGCATCCTGTAATCTGTCGACGTTCAGAACGTTGATGAAACACAAAATTTGCATCGGGATTGAATACAACAGGCACCATGCGGAATTTTCTCCATGGGAGTAATGTCTCAAGCTGTGTACGCTTTGATCGATTCCTGGGAGCCCAGTAGTAGTTTCCGAAGCACATCTGGAGGTTTCATGTAATCTGAGGACGTTCCGAGTGTTGATGAAACACAGAAATTGCATCGGGATTGAATACGACAGGCACCATGCGGGACTTTCTCCATGGGAGTAATGTCTCAAACTGTCTACGCTTTGATCGATTCCTTGGGGACCAGTAGTAGTTTCCGAAGCACATCCGTAGGCTTCCTGTAATCTGTGGAGGTTTAGAATATTGTTGAAACACAGAAACTACATCGGGATTGAAAACAAAGTGCCAAATGCTGATTTTTCTCCATGGGAGTAATGTCTGAAAAACAGTCTACGCTTTGATCGATTCCTGGGAGACCAGAAGTAGTTTCCGAGGCACATCTGGAGTCTTCCTGTAATCTGTGGACATACAGAATGTTAATGAAACACAGATATTGCATCGGTATTGAATGCATTAGTCACCATGCGGACTTTAGTCTATGGGAGTAATGTCTCAAACTGACTACGATTTGATTGTTCCCTGGGAGACCAGTAGTAGTTTCCGAAGCACATCTGTAGGCATCCAGTAATCTGTCGACGTTCAGAGTGTTGATGAAACACAAAAAGTGCATCGGGATTGAGTAAAACAGGCACCATGCTGAATTTTCTCCATGGGAGTTATGTCTCAAACTGTCTACGTATTGATCGTTCCCTGGGACACCAGTAGTTGTTTCCGAAGGACTTCTGGAGGCTTCATGTAATCTGTGGACGTTCAGAGCGTTGATGAAACCAAAAATTGCATCGGGATTGTATATAACAGTCACCATGCGGACTTTTCTTCATGGGAGTAATATCTCAAACTGTCTACGGTTAGATTGTTCCCCGAGAGACAAGTAAGTGTTACCGAAGCACATCTGGAGGCATCCTGTAATCTGTGGACTTTCAGAGTGTTGATGAAGCATAGAAATTGCATCGGGATTGAATACAACAGGCACCATGCGGAAATTTCTCCATGGGAGTAATGTCTCAAACTGTCTACGCTTTGATCGATTCCTGGGAGACCAGTAGTAGTTTCCGAATCACATCTGCAGGCTTCCTGTAATCTGTGGACGTTCAGAGTGTTGATGTAACACAGAAATTTCATCGGGATTGAATACAACAGCACCTTGCGGGCTTTTCTCCATTGGAGTAAAGTATCAAACTGTCTACTCTTTGATCGATTCCTGGGAGACCAGTAGTATTTCCCGAAGCACATCTGGAGG
The DNA here is from genome assembly GCF_023897955.1 of Schistocerca gregaria. NCBI lineage: Eukaryota > Metazoa > Arthropoda > Insecta > Orthoptera > Acrididae > Schistocerca > Schistocerca gregaria. The sequence continues at coordinate 25,655,685 of NC_064927.1, read as the reverse complement.
CTTCATGTAATCTGAGGACGTTCCGAGTGTTGATGAAACACCGAAATTGCATCGGGATTCAATACGACAGGCACCATGCGGAATTTTCACCATGGGAGTAATGTCCCATACTGACTACGCATTGATTGTTCCCTGGGAGACCAGTAGTAGTTTCCGAAGCACATCCGGAGGCTTCCTGTAATCTGTGGACGTTTAGAATATTGATGAAATGCAGAAATTGCTTCGGGATTGAAAACAAAGGGCCAAATGCCGACTTTTCTCCATGGGAGTAATGTCTGAAAAACAGGTTACGCTTTGATCGATTCCTGGGAGACCAGTAGTAGTTTCCGATGCACATCTGAGGGCATTCTGTCATCTATGGACGTTCAGTGTGTTGATGAAACACAGAAATTGTATCAGGATTGAATACAACAGGCACAATGCCGACTTCTCTACATGGGAGTAATGTCTCAAATTGTCTACGCTTTGATCGATTCCTAGCTGACCAGTAGTACTTTCCGAAGCACATCTGAAAGCATTGTTTAATCTGTGGACGTACAGAGTGTTATTGAATAACAGATATTACATCGGGATTGAATACAACAGGTACCATGCTCAATTTTTTCCATGGGAGTAATGTCTCAAACTGTCTACGCTTTGATCGTTCCCTGGGACACCAGTAGTAGTTTCCGAAGGACTTCTGGAGGCTTCATGTAATCTGTGGACGTGTAGAATATTGATGAAACACAGATATTGCATCTGGATTGAAAACAAAGGGCCAAATGCTGACTTTTCTCCATTTGAGTAATGTCTGAAAACCAGTCTACGGTTTAATCGATTCCTGGGAGACCAGTGGTAGTTTCCGACGCACATCCGGACGCTTCCGGTAATCTGTGGACGTTCAGAGTGTTGATGAAACACAGATATTGCTTCGGGATTGAATGCAACAGGCACCATGCGGACTTTTCTCAATGGGAGTAATGTGTCAAACTGTCTACGCTTTGATCGTAAGCTGGGAGACCAGTAGTAGTTTAAGAATCACATCCGGAGGCTTCCTGTAATCTGTGGACGTTTAGAATATTGATGAAACACAGAAATTGCTTCGGGATTGAAAACAAAGGGCCAAATGCCGACTTTTCTCCATGGGTGTAATGTCTGAAAAACACTCTACGCTTTCATCGATTCCTGGGAGACCAGTAGTATTTTCCGAAGCACTTCCGGATACTTCCTGTAATCTGTGGACGTTCAGAGTGTTGGTATAACACAAAAATTACATCGGGATTGAATACAACCGTCACCATGCGGACTTCTCTACTTGGGAGTAATGTCTCAAACTGTCTAAGCTTTGATCGATTCCTGGGAGACTAGTAGTAGTTTCCGCAGCACATCTGGAAGCATCCTGTAATCTGTAGAAGTTTTGAGTGTTGATCAAACACAGATATTTAATCGGGATTGATTACAACAGAGACCAAGAAGACTTTTGTCATAGGGAGTAATGTCTCAACTTCTCTACATTTTAATCGATTCCTGGGAGACCAGTAGTAGTTTCTGATGCACATCTGGGGGCATTCCGTAAACTATGGACGTTCAGTGTGTTGATGAAACACAGAAATTGTATCGGGATTGAATACAACAGGCATCATGCGGACTTTTCTCAATGGGAGTTATGTCTCAAACTGTGTACAATTTGGTCGATTCCTGTTCGACCAGTAGTAGTTTCCGAAGCACATCTGGAGGCTTCGTGTAATCTATGGACGTTCAGAGCGTTAATGAGACACAGAAATTGCATCGGGATTGAATACAACAGGCACAATGCCGACTTCTCTACATGGGAGTAATGTCTCAAACTGTCTACGCTTTGATCGTTCCCTGGGACACAAGTAGTAGTTTCCGAAGGACTTCTGGAGGCTTCATGTAATCTGTGGACGTTTAGAATATTGATGAAACACAGATATAGCATCGGGATTGAAAACAAATGGCCAAATGCTGCCTTTTCTCCATTTGAGTAATGTCTGAAAAACAGTCCACGATTTGATCGATTCCTGGGAGCCCAGTGGTAGTTTCCGAAGCACATCCGGAGGCTTCCTGTAATCTGTGGACGTTCAGAGTGTTGATGAAACACAGATATTGCTTTGGGATTGAATGCAACAGGCACCATGCGGAATTTTCTCAATGGGAGAAATGTGTCAAACTACGCTTTGATCGTACCCTGGGAGAGCAGTAGTAGTTTAGGAAGCACATCCGGAGGCTTCCTCAAATCTGTTGACGTTCAGAGCGTTGATGAAACACAGAAATTTCACCGGGATTTAATACAACAGGCACTTTGCGGAATTCTCTCCAAGGGAGTAATGTCTCAAACTGACTACGCTTTGATTGTTCCCTGCGACACCAGTAGTAGTTTCCGAAGCACATCCGGAGGCTTCCTCTAATCTGTGGACGTTTAGAATATTGATGAAACACAGAAATTGCTACGGGATTGAAAACAAAGGGACAAATGCCGACTTTTCTTCATGGGAGTAATGTCTGAAAAACAGTCTACGCTTTGATCGATTCCTGGGAGACCAGTAGTATTTTCCGAAGCACATCCGGAGGCTTCCTGTAATCTGTGGACGTTCAGTGTGTTGGTGTAACACAAAAATTACATCGGGATTGAATACAACCGTCACCATGTGGAATTTTCTCCATGGGAGATATGTCTCAAACTGTCTACGTATTAATCGATTCCTGGGAAACCAGTAGTAGTTTCCAAAGCACATCTGGAGGCTTCATGTAATCTGTGGACGTTCAAAGTGTTAATGAAACACAGAAATTGCATCGTTATTGAATACAACAGGCACCATGCGGACTTCTCTACATGTGAGTAATGTCGCAAACTGTCTAAGCTTTGATTGATTCCTGGGAGACCAGTAGTAGTTTCCGCAGCACATCTGGAAGAATCCTGTAATCTGTAGACGTTCTGAGTATTGATGAATCACAGAAATTTAATCTTGATTGATTACAACAGACACCAAGAAGACTTTTGTCATAGGGAGTAATGTCTCAAACTCTCTACACTTTAATCGATTCCCTGGAGACCAGTAGTAGTTTCCGATGCACATCTGGAGGCATTCTGTAATCTATGGACGTTCAGAGTGTTGATGAAACACAGATATTGCATCGGGATTGAAAACTAAGGCCAAATGCTGACTTTTCTCCATTTGAGTAATGTCTGAAAAACAGTCTACGCTTTGATCGATTCCTGGGAGACCAGTGGTAGTTTCCGAAGCACATCCGAAGGCATCCTGTAATCTGTGGACGTTCAGAGTGTTGATGAAACACAGGTATTGCTTTGGGATTGAATGCAACAGGCACCATGCGGACTTTTCTCCATGGGAGTAATGTCTCAAACTGTCTACACTTCAATCGATTCCTTGTAGACAAGACGTAGTTTCCGAACCACATCTGTAGTCTTCCTGTAATCTGTGACGTTCAGAGTGTTGATGAAACACAGATATTACATCGGGATTGAATACAACAGGCCCCATGCGGACTTTTATCTATGGGAGTAATGTCTCAAACAGTCTATGTTCTGATCGAATATTGGGAGACCAGTAGTAGTTTCCGAAGCACATCTAGAGGCTTCCTGTAATCTGTGGACGTTCAGAGTCTTGATGAAACACAGAAATTTCATCGGGATTGAATACAAAAGCACCTTGCGGAATTTTTTCCATGGGAGTAATGTCTCAAACTGTCTACGCTTTGATTGTTACCTGAGATACCAGTAGTAGTTTTCGAAGCACATCTGGAGGCATCCTGTAATCTTTCGACGTTGAAAGTGTTGATGAAACACAAACATTGCATCGGGATTGAATACAACTGGCACCATGCGGAATTTTCTCCATGGGAGTAATGTCTCAAATTGTCTACGCTTTGATCGATTGCTGGGGGACCAGTAGTAGTTTCCAAAGCACATGCGTAGGCTTCCTCTAGTCTGTGGACGATTAGAATATTGATGAAACACAGAAATTGCATCGGGATTGAAAACAAAGGGCCAAATGCCGACTTTTCTCCATGGGAGTAATGTCTGAAAAACAGTCTACGCTTTGATCGATTCCTGAGAGACCAGTAATAGTTTCCGAAGCACATCCGGAAGCTGCCTGTAATCTGTGGACGTTTAGAATATTGATGAAAAACAGAAATTGCTTCGGGATTGAAAACAAAGGGCCAAATGCCGACTTTTCTCCATGGGTGTAATGTCTGAAAAACAGTCTACGCTTTGATCGATTCCTGGGAGACCAGTAGTATTTTCCGAAGCACATCCGGAGGCTTCCTGTAATCTGTGGACGTTCAGGGTGATGGTATAACATAAAAATTACATCGGGATTGAATACAACCGTCACCATGCGGATTTTTCTCTATGGGAGTAATGTATCAAAGTTTCTATGCCTTGATCGAATACTGGGAGAGCAGTAGTAGTTTCCGAAGCACATCTGGAGGCATCCAGTAATCTGTCGACGTTCAGAGTGTTGATGAAACACAAAAATTTCATCGGGATTGAGTAAAAGAGGCACCATGCGGAATTTTCTCCATGGGAGATATGTCTCAAACTGTCTACGCATTAATCGATTCCTGGGAGAGCAGTAGTAGTTTCCGAAGCACATCTGGAGGCTTCATGTAATCTCTTGACGATCAGAGTGTTAATGAAACACAGAAATTGCATCGGGATTGAATATAACAGGCACCATGTGGACTTCTCTACTTAGGAGTAATGTCTCAAACTGTCTAAGCTTTGATCGATTCCTGGGAGACCAGTAGTAGTTTCCGCAGCACATCTGGAAGCATCCTGTAATCTGTAGACGTTCTGAGTGTTGATGAAACACAGATATTTAATCGGGATTGATTACAACAGACACCAAGAAGACTTTTGTCATAGGGAGTAATGTCTCAAACTCTCTACACTTTAATCGATTCCTGGGAGACCAGTAGTAGTTTCCGATGCACATCTGGGGGCATTCTGTAAACTATGGACGTTCAGTGTGTTGATGAAACACAGAAATTGTATCGGGATTGAATACAACAGGCACCATGCGGACTTTTCTCAATGGGAGTAATGTCTCAAACTGTCTACGCTTTGATCGTTCCCTGGGACACCAGTAGTAGTTTCCGAAGGACTTCTGGAAGCTTCATGTAATCTGTGTACTTTCAGAGCGTCGATGAAACACAGAAATTTCATCGGGATTGAATACAACAGGCTCCATGCGGACTTCTCCACATGGGAGTAATGTGTCAAAATGTCTACGCTTTGATCGTAAGCTGGGAGACCAGTAGTAGTTTAAGAAGCACATCCGGAGGCTTCCTGTAATATGTGGACGATCAGAGCGTTGATGAAACACAGAAATTACATCGGGATTGAATACAACAGGCAAGATGCGGGCTTTTATGTATGGGAGTAATGTCTCAAACAGTCTATGCTTTGATCGAATCCTGGGAGACCAGTAGTAGTTTCCGAAGCACATCTGGAAGCTTCATGTAATCTGTGACCGTTCCGAGTGTTGATGAGACACAGAAATTGCATCGGGATTGAATACACAATGAACCATGCGGACTTTTCTCCATGGGTGTAATGTCTCAAACTGTCTACGCTTTGATTGTTCCCTGGGAGACCAGTAGTAGTTTCCGAAGCACATCTGGAGGCATCCTGTAATCTGTCGACGTTCAGAGCGTTGATGAAACACAAAAATTGTATCGGGGTAGTATATAACAGGCACCATGCGGACTATTCTTCATGGGAGTAATATCTCAAACTGTCTACGCTTTGATTGTTCCCTGAGATACCAGTAGTAGTTTTCGAAGCACATCTGGAGGCATCCTGTAATCTTTCGACGTTCAGAGTGTTGATGAAAAACAAAAATTGCATCGGGATTGAATACAACAGGCACCATGCGGAATTTTCTCCATGGGAGTAATGTCTCAAATTGTCTACGCTTTGATCGATTGCTGGGGGACCAGTAGTAGTTTCCAAAGCACATGCGTAGGCTTCCTCTAATCTGTGGACGATTAGAATATTGATGAAACACAGAAATTGCATCGGGATTGAAAACAAAGGGCCAAATGCCGACTTTTCTCCATGGGAGTAATGTCTGAAAAAGAGTCTACGCTTTGATCGATTCCTGAGAGACCAGTAATAGTTTCCGAAGCACATCCGCAGGCTTCCTGTAATCTGTGGACGTTCAGAGTGTTGATGAAACACAGAAATTACATCGGAATTGAATGCAACAGGCACCATGCGGACTTTTCTCAATGGGATTAATGTGTCAAACTGTCTACGCTTTGATCGTAACCTGGGAGACCAGTAGTAGTTTAAGAAGCACATCCGGAGGCTTCCTGTAATCTGTGGACGTTCAGAGCGTTGATGAAACACAGAAATTTCATCGGGATTGAATACAACAGGCACTATGCGGACTAATCTCCATGGGAGTAATGTCTCAAACTGACTACGCTTTGATTGTTCCCTGGGAGACCAGTAGCAGTTTCCGAAGCACATCCGGAGGCTTCATGTAATCTGTGGACGTTTAGAATATTAAAGAAACCCAGAAATTGCTTCGGGATTGAATACAACAGCACCTTGCGGAATTTTTTCCATGGGAGTAATGTCTCAAACTGTCTACGCTTTGATTGTTCCCTGAGATACCAGTAGTATTTTTCGAAGCACATCTGGAGGCATCCTGTAATCTTTCGACGTTCAAAGTGTTGATGAAACACAAAAATTGCATCGGGATTGAATACAACAGGCACCATGCGGAATTTTCTCCATGGGAGTAATGTCTCAAATTGTCTACGCTTTGATCGATTGCTGGGGGACCAGTAGTAGTTTCCAAAGCACATGCGTAGGCTTCCTCTAGTCTGTGGACGATTAGAATATTGATGAAACACAGAAATTGCATCGGGATTGAAAACAAAGGGCCAAATGCCGACTTTTCTCCATGGGAGTAATGTCTGAAAAACAGTCTACGCTTTGATCGATTCCTGAGAGACCAGTAATAGTTTCCGAAGCACATCCGGAAGCTGCCTGTAATCTGTGGACGTTTAGAATATTGATGAAACACAGAAATTGCTTCGGGATTGAAAACAAAGGGCCAAATGCCGACTTTTCTCCATGGGTGTAATGTCTGAAAAACAGTCTACGCTTTGATCGATTCCTGGGAGACCAGTAGTATTTTCCGAAGCACATCCGGAGGCTTCCTGTAATCTGTGGACGTTCAGGGTGATGGTATAACATAAAAATTACATCGGGATTGAATACAACCGTCACCATGCGGATTTTTCTCTATGGGAGTAATGTCTCAAAGTTTCTATGCCTTGATCGAATACTGGGAGAGCAGTAGTAGTTTCCGAAGCACATCTGGAGGCATCCAGTAATCTGTCGACGTTCAGAGTGTTGATGAAACACAAAAATTTCATCGGGATTGAGTAAAAGAGGCACCATGCGGAATTTTCTCCATGGGAGATATGTCTCAAACTGTCTACGCATTAATAGATTCCTGGGAGAGCAGTAGTAGTTTCCGAAGCACATCCGGAGGCTTCATGTAATCTCTTGACGATCAGAGTGTTAATGAAACACAGAAATTGCATCGGAATTGAATATAACAGGCACCATGCGGACTTCTCTACTTAGGAGTAATGTCTCAAACTGTCTAAGCTTTGATCGATTCCTGGGAGACCAGTACTAGTTTCCGCAGCACATCTGGAAGCATCCTGTAATCTGTAGACGTTCTGAGTGTTGATGAAACACAGATATTTAATCGGGATTGATTACAACAGACACCAAGAAGACTTTTGTCATAGGGAGTAATGTCTCAAACTCTCTACACTTTAATCGATTCCTGGGAGACCAGTAGTAGTTTCCGATGCACATCTGGGGCATTCTGTAAACTATGGACGTTCAGTGTGTTGATGAAACACAGAAATTGTATCGGGATTGAATACAACAGGCACCATGCGGACTTTTCTCAATGGGAGTAATGTCTCAAACTGTCTACGCTTTGATCGTTCCCTGGGACACCAGTAGTAGTTTCCGAAGGACTTCTGGAAGCTTCATGTAATCTGTGTACGTTCAGAGCGTCGATGAAACACAGAAATTTCATCGGGATTGAATACAACAGGCTCCATGCGGACTTCTCTACAAGGGAGTAATGTGTCAAAATGTCTACGCTTTGATCGTAAGCTGGGAGACCAGTAGTAGTTTAAGAAGCACATCCGGAGTCTTCCTGTAATATGTGGACGATCAGAGCGTTGATGAAACACAGAAATTACATCGGGATTGAATACAACAGGCAAGATGCGGGCTTTTATGTATGGGAGTAATGTCTCAAACAGTCTATGCTTTGATCGAATCCTGGGAGACCAGTAGTAGTTTCCGAAGCACATCTGGAAGCTTCATGTAATCTGTGACCGTTCCGAGTGTTGATGAGACACAGAAATTGCATCGGGATTGAATACACAATGAACCATGCGGACTTTTCTCCATGGGTGTAATGTCTCAAACTGTCTACGCTTTGATTGTTCCCTGGGAGACCAGTAGTAGTTTCCGAAGCACATCTGGAGGCATCCTGTAATCTGTCGACGTTCAGAGCGTTGATGAAACACAAAAATTGTATCGGGGTAGTATATAACAGGCACCATGCGGACTATTCTTCATGGGAGTAATATCTCAAACTGTCTACGCTTTGATTGTTCCCTGAGATACCAGTAGTAGTTTTCGAAGCACATCTGGAGGCATCCTGTAATCTTTCGACGTTCAGAGGGTTGTTGAAAAACAAAAATTGCATCGGGATTGAATACAACAGGCACCATGCGGAATTTTCTCCATGGGAGTAATGTCTCAAATTGTCTACGCTTTGATCGATTGCTGGGGGACCATTAGTAGTTTCCAAAGCACATGCGTAGGCTTCCTCTAATCTGTGGACGATTAGAATATTGATGAAACACAGAAATTGCATCGGGATTGAAAACAAAGGGCCAAATGCCGACTTTTCTCCATGGGAGTAATGTCTGAAAAACAGTCTACGCTTTGATCGATTCCTGAGAGACCAGTAATAATTTCCGAAGCACATCCGCAGGCTTCCTGTAATCTGTGGACGTTCAGAGTGTTGATGAAACACAGAAATTACATCGGAATTGAATGCCACAGGCACCATGCGGACTTTTCTCCATGGAAGTAATGTCTGAAAAACAGTCTACGCTTTGATCGATTCCTGGGAGACCAGTAGTATTTTCCGAAGCACATCCGTAGGCTTCCTGTAATCTGTGGACATTCAGAGGGTTGGTGTAACACAAAAATTACATCGGGATTGAATACAACCGTCACCATGCGGACTTTTCTCTATGGGAGTAATGTCTCAAAGATTCTATGCCTTGTTCGAATACTGTGAGTGCAGTAGTAGTTTTCGAAGCACATCTGGAGGAATCCTGTAATCTGTTGCCGTTCAGAGCGTTGATGAAACACAAAAATTGCATCGGGATTGAATGTAACAGGCACCATGCGGACTTTTCTCCATGGAAGAAATGTCTCAAACTGTCTACGCATTAATCGATTCCTGGGAGACCAGTCGTAGTTTCCGAAGCACATCTGGAGGCATCCAGTATTCTGTCGACGTTCAGAGTGTTGATGAAACACAAAAATTGCATCGGGATTGAGTAAAACAGGCACCATGCGGAATTTTCTCCATTTGAGATATGTTTCACACTGTCTACGCATTAATCGATTCCTGGGAGACCAGTAGTAGTTTCCGAAGCACATCTGGAGGCTTCACGTAATCTTTGGACGTTCACAGTGTTAATGAAACACAGAAATTGCATCGTTATTGAATACAACAGGCACCATGCGGACTTCTCTACATGGGAGTAATGTCTCAAACTGTCTTAGTTTGATCGTTCCCTGGGACACCAGTAGTAGCTTCCGAAGGACTTCTGGAGGCTTCATGTAATCTGTGGACGTTTATAATATTGATGAAACACAGATATTGCATCGGGATTGAAAACAAAAGGCTAATGCTGAATTTTCTCCATTTGAGTAATGTCTGAAAAAAAGTCTACGGTTTGATCGATTCCTGGGAGACCAGTGGTAGTTTCCGAACCACATCCGGAGGCTTCCTGTAATCTGTGGACGTTCAGAGCGTTGATGAAACACAGAAATTTCATCGGGATTAAATACAACAGGCACTATGCGGACTTCTCTCCATGGGAGTAATGTATCAAACTGTCTACGCTTTGATCGATACCTGCTGGACAAGAAGTTGTTTCCGAAGCACATCTGTAGTCCTCCTGTAATCTGTGGACGTTCAGAGTGTTGATGAAACACAGAAATTACATCGTGATTGAATACAACAGGCACCATGCGGACTTTTATGTATGGGATTAATGTCTCAGACAGTCTATGCTTTGATCCAATCCTGGGAGACCAGTAGTAGTTTCCGAAGCACATCTGGAGGCTTCATGTAATCTGTGACCGTTCCGAGTGTTGATGAAACACAGAAATTGCATCGGGATTGAATTCACAATGCACCATGCGGACTTTTCTCCATGGGAGTAATGTCTCAAACTGTCTACGCTTTGATTGTTCCCTGGGAGACCAGTAGTAGTTTCCGAAGCACATCTGGGGGCATCCTGTAATCTGTCGACGTTCAGAGCGTTGATGAAACACAAAAATTGCATCGGGGTAGTATATAACAGGCCCCATGCGGACTATTCTTCATGGGAGTAATATCTCAAACTGTCTACGCATTGATTGTTCCCTGAGAGACCAGTAGTAGTTTCCAAAGCCCATCTGGAGGCATCCTGTAATCTGTCGACGTTCAGAGTGTTGATGAAACACAAAAATTGCATCGAGATTGAATACAACAGGCACCATGCGAAATTTTCTCCATGGGCGTATTGTCTCAAACTGTCTACGCTTTGATCGATTCCTGGGGGACCAGTAGTAGTTTCCAAAGCACATCCGTAGGCTTCCTGTAATCTGTGGACGATTAGAATATTGATGAAACACAGAAATTGCATCGGGATTGAAAACAAAGGGCCAAATGCCGACTTTTCTCCATGGGAGTAATGTCTGAAAAACAGTCTACGCTTTGATCGATTCCTGGGAGACCAGTAATAGTTTCCGAAGCACATCCGGAGGCTTCCTGTAATCTGTGGACGTTCAGAGTGTTGATGAAACACAGAAATTACATCGGGATTGAATACAACAGGCACCAAGCGTACTTTTCTCTATGGGTGTAATGTCTCAAACTGTCTACGATTTGATCGTTCCCTGGGATACCAGTAGTAGAATCTGAAGCACATCTGGAGGCTTCCTGTAATCTGTGGACGTTCAGAGTGTTAATGAAACACTGAAATTGCATCGGGATTGAATACAACAGGCACCATGAAATCTTTTGTCATACAGAATAATGTCTCAAACTCTCTACACTTTGATCGATTCCTGGGAGACCAGTAGTAGTTTCTACAGCACATCTGGAGGCATTCTGTAATCTGTGGACGTTCAGAGTGTTGATGAACACAGAAATTGCATCGGGATTGAATACAACAGGCACCAAGCGGACTTTTCTCTATGGGTGTAATGTCTCAAACTGTCTACGATTTGATCGTTCCCTGGGAGACCGATTACATGATGCCAACAGATGTGCTTCGGAAACTACTACTGGTCTCCCAGGGAACAATCAAAGCGTAGTGAGTTTGAGACATTTCTCCCACGGAGAAAAGTACCCATGGTGCCTGTTATATTCAATCCCGATGCAATTTTTGTCTTTCATCAACGTGCGCGGTTTGGTCACCCTCTCCCGAAGGGGAGTGGCGGGTTCAGCGGCGTTCGCGGAGCACGAGGCGGAGGGTCAATGTGGAGGCTGGCCGTGTGGCATCGCCCGCTCTGCCTGTGAGTGGATATGTGGCCGCTCCTTCAGCAAGGTCCGAGCAGGTACACGGGGGGAGGGGTTTATTAGTTATTGGGAGCTCCAACATTAGGCGGGTGATCGAGCCCCTTAGGGAAATAGCGGAAAGGTCGGGGAAGAAGGCCAGTGTTCACTCTGTCTGCTTGCCGGGGGGTCTCATTCGAGATGTGGAGGAGGCCCTACCGGCGGCGATAGAGAGCACTGGGTGCACCCGACTGCAAATTGTTGCTCATGTCGGCACCAATGACTCCTGCCGTCTGGGTTCAGAGGTCATCCTCAGTTCGTACAGGCGGTTGGCGGAGTTGATGAAGGCGGAAAGCCTCGCTCGCGGGGTGGAATCAGAGCTAACTATTTGTAGTATCGTTCCCAGAACCGATCGCGGTCCTCTGGTTTGGAGCCGACTGGAAGGCTTAAACCAGAGGCTCAGACGATTCTGCGGAGAGCTGGGGTGCAAATTTCTCGACCTCCGCTATCGGGTGGAGAAATGTAGGGTCCCCCTGAATAGGTCAGGCGTGCACTACACGCCGTAAGCGGCTACGAGGGTAGAGGAGTACGTGTGGAGTGCACATGGGGTTTTTTTAGGTTAGAGAACTCCCTCCCTAGGCCCGGCAAGACGCCTCCTGAGACGCGGCAAGGCAGGAGTAGGCAAAATGCAACACGGAATAACAATATTAATGTGCTTATAGTAAACTGCAGGAGCGTCTATAGAAAGGTCCCAGAACTGCTCTCATTAATAAACGGTCACAACGCCCACATAGTACTAGGAACAAAAAGTTGGCTGAAACCAGACGTAAACAGTAATGAAATCCTAAACTCGGATTGGAATGTATACCGCAGAGATAGGCTGGACAGTGAAGGGGGAGGCGTGTTTATAGCGATAAGAAGTGCAGTAGTATCGAAGGAAATTGACGGAGATTCGAATTGTGAAATGATTTGGGTGAAGGTCACGGTTAAAGCAGGCTCAGACATGGTAATTGGTTGTCTCTATAGGCCCCCGGGCTCAGCAGCTGTTGTGGCTCAGCACCTGAAGGATAATTTGGAAAATATTTCGAGTAGATTTCCCCACCATGTTATAGTTCTGGGTGAAGATTTTAATTTGCCGGATATAGACTGGGAGACTCAAACGTTCATAACGGGTGGCAGGGACAAAGAATCCAGTGAAATATTTTTAAGTGCTTTATCTGAAAATTACCTTGAGCAGTTAAACAGAAAACCGACTCGTGGCGATAACATATTAGAACTTCTGGTGACAAACAGACCCTAACTATTTGAATCAGTTAATGCAGAACAGGGAATCAGCGATCATAAAGCGGTTACTGCATCGATGATTTCAGCCGTAAATAGAAATATTAAAAAAGGTAGGAAGATTTTTCTGTTTAGCAAAAGTGACAAAAAGCAGATTACAGAGTACCTGACGGCTCAACACAAAAGTTTTGTCTCAAGTGCAGATAGTGTTGAGGATCAGTGGACAAAGTTCAAAACCATGGTACAATATGCGTTAGATGAGTATGTGCCAAGCAAGATCGTAAGAGATGGGAAAGAGCCACCGTGGTACAACAACCGTGTTAGAAAACTGCTGCGGAAGCAAAGGGAACTTCACAGCAAACATAAACATAGCCAAAGCCTTGCAGACAAGCAAAAATTACTTGAAGCGAAATGCAGTGTGAGGAGGGCTATGCGAGAGGCTTTCAATGAATTCGAAAGTAAAGTTCTATGTACTGACTTGGCAGAAAATCCTAAGAAATTTTCGTCATATGTCAAAGCGGTAGGTGGATCAAAACAAAATGTCCAGACACTCTGTGACCAAAATGGTACTGAAACAGAGGATGACAGACTAAAGGCCGAATTACGAAATGTGTTCTTCCAAAGCTGTTTCACAGAGGAAGACTGCACTGTGCTTCCTTCTCTAGATTGTCGCACAGTTGACAAAATGGTAGATATCGAAGTAGACGACAGAGGGATAGAGAAACAATTAAAATCGCTCAAAAGAGGAAAGGCCGCTGGTCCTGATGGAATACCAGTTCGATTTTACACAGAGTACGCGAAGGAACTTGCCCCCCCTTCTTGCAGCGGTGTACCGTAGGTCTCTAGAAGAGCGAAGCGTTCCAAAGGATTGGAAAAGGGCACAGGTCATCCCCGTTTTCAAGAAGGGACGTCGAACAGACGTGCAGAACTATAGACCTATATCTCTAACGTCGATCAGTTGTAGAATTTTGGAACACGTATTATGTTCGAATATAATGTCTTTTCTGGAGACTAGAAATCTACTCTGTAGGAAGCAGCATGGGTTTCGAAAAAGACGGTCGTGTGAAACCCAGCTCGCGCTATTCGTCCACGAGACTCAGAGGGCCTTAGACACGGGTTCACAGGTAGATGCCGTGTTTCTTGACTTCCGCAAGGCGTTTGACACAGTTCCCCACAGTCGTTTAATGAACAAAGTAAGAGCATACGGACTATCAGATCAATTGTGTGATTGGATTGAGGAGTTCCTAGATAACAGAACGCAGCATGTCATTCTCAATGGAGAGAAGTCTTCCAAAGTAAGAGTGATTTCAGGTGTGCCGCAGGGGAGTGTCATAGGACCGTTGGTATTCACAATATACATAAATGACCTGGTGGATGACATCGGAAGTTCACTGAGGCTTTTTGCAGATGATGCTGTGGTGTATCGAGAGGTTGCAACAATGGAAAATTGTACTGAAATGCAGGAGGATCTGCAGCGAATTGACGGATGGTGCACGGAATGGCAATTGAATCTCAATGTAGACAAGTGTAATGTGATGCGAATACAAAGAAAGATAGGTCCCTTATCATTTAGCTACAAAATAGCAGGTCAGCAACTGGAAGAAATAATTCCATAAATTATTTGGGAGTACTCATTAAGAGTGATTTAAAATGGAATGATCATATAAAGTTGATCGTCGGTAAAGCAGATGCCAGACTGAGATTCATTGGAAGAATCCTCAGGAAATGCAATCCGACAACAAAGGAAGTAGGTTACAGTACGCTTGTTCGCCCAATGCTTGAATACTGCTCAACAGTGTGGGAACCGCACCAGGTAGGGTTGATAGAAGAGATAGAGAAGTTCCAACGGAGAGCAGCGCGCTTCGTTACAGGATCATTTAGTAATTTCGAAAGCGTTACGGAGATGATAGATAAACTCCAATGGAAGACTCTGCAGGAGAGACGCTCAGTAGCTCGGTACGAGCTTTTGTTAAGGTTTCGAGAACATACCTTCACCGAACAGTCAAGCAGTATATTACTCCCTCCTACGTATATCTCGCGAAGAGACCATGAGGATAAAATCAGAGAGATTAGAACCCACACAGAAGCATACCGACAATCCTTCTTTCCACGTACAATACGAGACTAGAATAGAAGGGAGAACCGATAGAGGTACTCAGGGTACCCTCCGCCATACACCGTCAGGTGGCTTGCGGAGTATAGATGTAGATGTAGATGTAGAAATTGCATCGGGATTGAATACAACAGGCACCATGCGGAAATTTCTGCATGGGAGTAGTGTCCCAAACTGTCTACGCTTTGATAGATTCCTTGGAGACCAGTAGTAGTTTCCGAAGCACATCTGGAGGCTTCATGTAACCTATGGACGTTCAGAGTGTTAATGATACACAGAAATTGCATCGGGATTGATTACAACAGGCACCATAAGGACTTCTCCACATGGGAGTAATGTCTCAAACTGTCTACGCTTTGATCGACTGCTGGGAGACCAGTAGTAGTTTCCAGAGCACATCTGGAAGCTTCCTGTAATCTGTGGACGTTCTGAGTGTTTATGAAACACAGAAATTACATCGGGATTGAATACAATAGAACAATGCGGACTTTTCTCCATGGGAGTAATGTCTCTAACTATCTACGCTTCGATCGTCCCTGGGAGACCAGTAGTGGTTTCCGAAGCACATCTGAAGGCTTCCTGTAATCTGTAGATTTTCAGGGTGTTGATGAAACACAGAAATTGCATCGGGATTGAATACAACAGGCACCATGCGGACATTTCTCCATGGGAGTAATGTCTCAAACTGTCTACGCTTTGATCGATACCTGGGAGACCAGAAGTAGTTTCCGAAACACAGCTGGAGGCTTCCTGTAATCTGTAGACATTCAGAGTGTTGATGAAACACAGAAATTACATAGGGATTGAATACAACAGGCACCATGCGGACTCTTCTCTATACGAGTAATGTCTCAAACTGTCTATCCTTTGATCGAATCCTGGGAGACCAGTAGTAGTTCCGCAGCACATCTGGAGGCATTCTGTAATCTGTGGACGTTCAGAGTGTTGATGAAACACAGATATTGCTTTGGGATTGAATGCAACAGGCACCATGAAGACTTTTCTCCATGGGGGTAATGTCTCAAATTGTCTACGCTTTCATCGATACCTGAGAGACCAGAAGTAGTTTCCGAAGCACATCTGGAGTTTTCCTCTAATCTGTGGACGTTCAGAGTGTTGATGAAACATAGAAATGACATCGGGATTGAATACAACCGGCACCATGCGGACTCTTCTCTATGGGAGTAATGTCAAACTGTCTATGCTTTGATCGAATCCTGGGTGACCGGTAGTAGTTTCCGAAGCACATATGGAGGCTTCATGTAATCTGTGGACGTTCCGAGAATAATAGGCACCATGCGGAATTTTCGCCATGGGAGTTATGTCTCAAACTGTCTACGCATTGATCGATTCCTGGGAGACCAGTAGTAGTTTCCGAAGCACATCTGGAGGCTTCATGTAATCTGTGGACGTTCAGAGTGTTGATGAAACACCGAAATTGCGTCGGGATTGAATACAACAGGCACCATGCGGATATTTCTGCATGGGAGTAATGTCCCAAACTGTCTACGCTTTGATAGATACCTGGGAGACCAGTAGTACTTTCCGAAGAACATCTGGATGCTTCATGTAATCTATGGGCGTTCAGAGTGTTAATGAAACGCAGAAATTGCATCGGCATTGAAATCAACAGGCACCATGCGGACTTTTCTCCATGGGAGTAATGTCTCAAACTGTCTACGCTTTGATTGTGCCCTGGGAGACCACTAGAAGTTTCCGAAGAACATCTGGGTGCATTCTGTATTCTATGGACATTAAGTGTGTTGATGAAACACAGAAATTGCATTGGGATTGAATACGGACTTTTCTCAATGGGAGTTATGTCCCAAACATTCTACACTTTGGTCGATTCCTGGGAGACCATTAGTAGGTTCCGAAGCACAATTGGAGGTATTCTCTAATCTGTGGACATTCCGAGTGTTGATGAATCACATAAATTGCATCGGCATTGATTAGAACAGGCAACATGCAGACTTTTCTCCATGAGAGTAATGTCTCAAACTGTCTACGCTTTGATCGTTCCCTGGGAGACCAGCAGTGGAATCCGAAGCACATCTAGAGGCTTCCTGTAGTCTGTGGACGTTCAGAGTGTTAATGAAACAGTGAAATTGCATCGGGATTAAATACAACAGGCACCATGAAAATTTTGTCATAGAGAATAATGTCTCAAACTCTCTACGCTTTGATCGATTCCTGGGAGAGCAGTAGTAGTTTCCACAGCACATCTGGAGGCATTCTGTAATCTGTGGACGTTCAGAGTGTTGATGAAACACAGAAATTGCATCAGGATTGTATACAACAGGCACCAAGTGGACATTTCTCCATGGGAGTAATGTCTCAAACTGTCTATGCTTTGATCGAATCGTGGGAGACCAGTAGTGGTTTCCGATGCACATCTGGAGGCTTTCTGTAATCTGTGGACGTTCAGAGTGTTGATGAAATACCGATATTGCTTTGGGATTGAATGCAACAGGCACCATGAAGAATTTTCTCCATATGAGTAATGTCTCAAACTGTCTACGCTTTGATTGTTCCCTGGGAGACCAGTAGTAGTTTCCGAAGCACATCTGGGGGCATCCTGTAATCAGTCGACGTTCAGAGCGATGATGAAACACAAAAATTGCATCGGGATTGAATATAACAGGCACCATGCGGACTTTTCTCCATGGGAGAAATGTCTTAAACTGACTACGCTTTGATTGTTTATTGGGAGACCAGTAGTAGTTTCCGAAGCACATCTGGAGGCATCATGTAATCTGCCGACGTTCAGAGTGTTGATGAAACACAAAAATTGCATCGGTATTGAATAAAACAGGCACCATGCGGAATTTTCTAATTGGGAGTAATGTCTCAAACTGTCTACTTTTTGATCGATACCTGGGAGACCAGAAGTAGTGTCCGAAGCGCATCTGGAGTCTTCCTGTAATCTGTGGACGCTCAGAGTGTTGATGAAACACAGAAATTACATCGGGATTAAATACAACATGCACTATGCGGAATTTTATCCATGGGAGTTATGTCTCAAACTGTCTACTCATTGATCGATTCCTGGGTGACCAGTACTAGTTTCCGAAGCTCATCTGGAGGCTTCATGTAATCTGTGGACGTTCAGAGTGTTGATGAAACACCGCAATTGCATCGGGATTAAATACAACAGGCACCATGCGGAAATTTCTACATGGGAGTAATGTCCCAAACTGTCTATGCTGTGATAGATTCCTGAGAGACCAGTAGTAGTTTCCGAAGCACATCTGGAGGCTTCATGTAATCTATGGACGTTTTGAGTGTTAATGAAATACAGAATTTGCAACGGGATTGAAATCAACAGGCACCATGAGGATTTCTCTACATCGGAGTAATGTCTCAAACTGTCTACGTTTTCACCGATTCTTGAGAGACCAGTAGTAGTTTCCGCAGCAAATCTGGAAGCTTCCTGTAATCTGTGGACGTTCTGAGTTTTGATGAAACACAGTAATTTAATCGGGATTGAATACAACAGACACCAAGAAGACTTTTGTCATAGGGAGTAATGTTTCAAACTCTCTACACTTTAATCGTTTCCTGGGAGACCAGTAGTAGTTACCGATGCGTATCTGAAGGCATTCTGTAATCTATGGACGTTCAGTGTGTTGATGAAACACAGAAATTGCATCGGGATTGAATACAACAGGCACCATGCGGACTTTTCTCAATGGGAGTTATGTCTCAACTGTCTACACTTTGGTCGATTCCTGCGAGACCAGTAGTAGGATCCGAATCACAACTGGAATCATTCTGTAATTTGTGGACATTCGAGTGTTGATGTAACACTGAAATTGCATCTGGTTTCAATACGACACGCCAAAGGCGGACTTTTCTCCATGGGAATAATGTCTCAAACTGTCTATGCTTTGATCGTTTACTGGGAGACCAGTAGTTGTTTCCGAAGCACATCTGGAGGCATTCTGTAATCTGTGGACCTTCAGAGTGTTGTGAAACACAGAAATTGCATTGGGATTGAATACAACAGCACCATGCGGACTTTGCTCAATGGGAGTAATGTCTCAAACTGTCTACGCTTTGATCGATTCCTGGGAGACCAGTAGTAGTTTCCGAAGCACATCTTGGTTCATTTTGTAATATGTGGACGTTTAGAGTGTTGAAGAAACACAGATATTGCATCGGGATTTAATACAACAGGCACCATGAGAACTTTTGTCACATCGAATAATGTCTCAAACTCTCTACGCTTTGATCGATTCCTGGGAGACCAGTAGTAGTTTCCACAGCACTTCTGGAGGCATTCTGTAATCTGTGGACGTTCCGAGTGTTGATGAAACACAGAAATTGCATCGGGATTGAATACAACAGGCACCAAGCGGACATGTCTCCATGGGAGTAATGTCTCAAACTGTCCATGATTTGATCGATTCCTGGGAGACGTGTAGTAGTTTCCGAAGCACATCTGGAGGCTTAATATAATCTGCGGACGTTCCAAGTGTTGATGAAACACAGATATTGCATCGGGATTGAATACACAAGGCACCATGTTGACTTTTCTCCCTGGGAGTAATGTCTCAAACTGTCTACGCTTTGATTTTTCCCTGGGAGACCAATATTAGTTTCCGAAGCACATCTGGAGGCATCCTTTAATCAGTCGACGTTCAGAGCGATGATGAAACACAAAGATTGCATCTTGTTTGATTATAATATGCACCATGAGGACTTTTCTCAATGAGAGTAATGTCTCAAACTGACTACGCATTGATTGTTCCCTGGGAGACCAGTAGTAGTTTCCGAAGCACATCTGGAGGCATCATGTAATCTATGGACGTGCGGAGTGTTAATGAAACACAGAAATTGCATCGGGATTGAATACAACAGGCACCATGCCGACTTCTCTACATGGGAGTAATGTCTTAAGCTGTATACGCTTTGATTGTTCCTGGGAGACCAGTAGTAGTTTCCGAAGCACATCTGGAGGAATCGTGTAATCTGTCGACGTTCAGAGCGTTGACGAAACACAAAAATTGCATCGGGATTAAATATAATAGGCACCATGCGGGATTTTCTCCATGGGAGTTATTTCTCAAACTGTCTTCGCATTGATCGATTCCTGGCAGAGCAGTACTAGTTTCCGTAGCACATCTGGAGGCTTCATGTAATCTGTGGACGTTCAGTGTGTTGATGAAACACAGAAACTGCATCGGGATTGAATACAACAAGTACCATGCGGACTTTTCTCAATGGGAGTTATGTCTCAAACTGTCTACACTTTGGTCGAATCCTGGGAGACCAGTAGTAGGTTCCGATGCACAACAGGAATCCTTATGTAATCTGTGGACATTCAGAGTGTTGATCAAACACTGAAATTGCATCTGGATTCAATACAACACGAAAAATGCGGACTTTTCTCCATCGGAGTAATGTCTCAAACTGTCTACGCTTTGATCGTTTACTGGGAGACCAGTAGTAGTTTCCGAAGCACATCTGGAGGCATTCTGTAATCTGTGGTTCTTCAGAGTGTTGATGAAACACAGAAATTGCATTGGGATTGAATACAACAGCACCATGCGGACTTTGCTCAATGGGAGTAATGTCTCAAACTGTCTACGCTTTGATCGATTCTGGGAGACCAGTACTAGTTTCTGAAGCACATCTTGGGGCGTTCTGTAGTCTGTGGCGTTTAGAGTTTTGATGAAACACAGATATTGCATCGGGATTGTATACAACAGTCACCATGCGGACTTCTTTCCATGGGAGTAATGTCTCAAACTGTCTACTTTTTGATCGTTACCTTTGAGACCAGAAGTAGTTTCCGAAGCACATCTGGAGACTTCCTGTAATCTGTGGACGTTCTGAGTGTTGATGAAACACAGAAATTACATCGCGATTGAATGCAGCAGGCACCATGCGGACTCTTCTCTATGGGAGTAATGTCTCAAACTGTCTATGCTTTGATCGAATTACGGGAGACCAGTATTAGTTTCCGAAGCACATCTGGAGGCTTCATGTAATTTGTGGAAGTTCCGAGTGTTGATGTAACACAGAAATTGAATCGGGCTTAAATACACAAGGCACCATGCGGATTTTTCCCCCTAGGAGTAATGTCTCAAACTGTCTACGCTTTGATTGTTCCCAGGGAGACCAGTAGTAGTTTCCGAAGCACATTTGGAGGCTTCATGTAATCTGTGGACGTTCAGAGTGTTAATGAAACACAGAAATTGCATCGGGATTGAATACACCAGGAACCATGCGGACTTTTCTCCCTGGGAGTATTGTCTGAAACTGTCTACGCTTTCAATGTTCCCTGGGAGACCAGTAGTAGTTTCCACAGCACATCTGGAGGAATTCTGTAATCTGTGGACGTTCAGAGTGTTGATGAAACACAGAAATTGCGTCGGGGTTGAATACAACAGGCACCAAGCGGACATGTCTCCATGGGAGTAAAGTCTCAAACTATCTATGCTTTTTATCGAATCCTGGGAGACGTGTAGTAGTTTCCGAAGCACATCTGGAGGTTTCATATAATCTGCGGACGTTCCGAGTGTTGATGAAACACAGAAATTGCATCGGGATTGAATACACAAGGCACCATGCGGACTTTTCTCTGTGGGAGTAATGTCTCAAACTGTCTCCGCATTGATTGTTCCCTGGGAGACCAGTATTAGTTTCCGAAGCACATCTGGAGGCATCCTGTAATCTGTCGACGTTCAGAGCGTTGATTAAACACAAAGATTGCATCTTGTTTGAATATAATAGGCACCATGCGGACTTTTCTCCATTGGAGTAATTTCTGAAACTGACTACGCATTGATTGTTCCCTGGGAGACCAGTAGTAGTGTCCGAAGCACATCTGGAGGCTTCATGTAATCTATGGACGTTCAGAGTGTTAACGAAACACAGAAATTGCATCGGGATTGAATACAACAGGCACCATGCCGACTTCTCTACATGGGATTAATGTCTCAAACTGTATAAGCTTTGATTGTTCCCTGGGAGACCAGTAGTAGTTTCCGAAGCACATCTGGAGGCATCCTGTAATGTGTCGACGTTCAGAGTGTTGATGAAACACAGAAATTGCATCGGGATTGAATAGAACAAGCACCATGCGGACTTTTCTCAATGGAAGTTATTTCTCAAACCTTCTACACTTTGGTCGAATCCTGGGAGACCAGTAGTAGGTTCCGATGCACAACTGGAATCATTCTGTTATCTGTGGACATTCATGGTGTTGACCAAACACTGAAATTGCATCTGGATTCAATACAACACGCCAAATGCGGACTTTTCTCCATGGGAGTAATGTCTCGAACTGTCTACGCTTTGATCGTCCCTGGGAGACCAGTAGTAGTTTCCGAAGCACATCTGAAAGCTTCCTGTAATCTGCTTACGTTCAGAGTAATGATCAAACACAGAAATTGCATCGGGATTGAATACAACAGGCACCATGCGGACTTTTCTCCATGGGATTAATGTCTCAAACTGTCTACTTTTTGATAAATACCTGGGATACCAGAAGTAGTTTCCGAAGCCCATCTGGAGTCTTCCAGTGATCTGTAGACGTTCTGAGGGTTGATGAAACACAGAAATTGAATCGGGATTGAATACAACAGACACCAAGGAGACTTTCGTCATAGGGAGTAATGCCTCAAACTCCCTACCCTTTAATCGATTCCTGGGAGACCAGTAGTAGTTTCCGATGGACACCTGGAGGCATTCTGTAATCTTTGGACGTTCAGAGTGTTGATGAAACACAGATATTGCTTTTGGATTGAATACAACAGGAACCATGAAGAATTTTCGCCATATGAGTAATGTCTCAAACTGTATACGCTTTGATTGTTCCCTGGGAGACCAATAGTAGTTTCCGAAGCACATCTGGAGGCATCATGTAATCTGTCGACGTTCAGAGTGTTGATGAAACACAATAATTGCATCGGTATTGAATAAAACAGGCTCCATGCGGAATATTCTCCATGGGAGTAATGTCTCAAACTGTCTACGCTTTGGTCGATTCCTGGGAGACCAGTAGTAGTTTCTGCAGCACATCTCTAAGCTTCCTGTAATCTGTGGACGTTCAGAGTGTTGATGAAACACAGATATTGCTTTGGGATTGAATGCAACAGGCACCATGAAGTATTTTCTCCATATGAGTAATGTCTCAAACTGTATACGCTTTGATTGTTCCCTGGGAGACCAATAGTAGTTTCCAAAGCACATCTGGAGGCATCATGTAATCTGTCGACGTTCAGAGTGTTGATGAAACGCCAAAATTGCATCGGTATTGAATAAAACAGGCACCATGCGGAATTTTCTCCATGGGAGTAATGTCTCAAACTGTCTACGCTTTGGTCGATTCCTGGGAGACCAGTAGTAGTTTCTGCAGCACATCTCTAAGCTTCCTGTAATCTGTGGACGTTCTGAGTGTTGATGAAACACAGAAATTGCAACGGGATTGAATACAACAGGCACCATGCGGACTTTTCTCCATGGGGGTAATGTCTCGAACTGTCTACGCTTTGATCGTCCCTGGGAGACCAGTAGTAGTTTCCGAAGCACATCTGAAAGCTTCCTGTAATCTGTGGACGTTCCGAGTGTTGATCAAACACAGAAATTGCATCGGGATTGAATACAACAGGCACCATACGGACTTTTCTCCATGGGAGTAATGTCTCAAACTGTCTACCTTTTGATCGATACCTGGGAGACCAGAAGTAGTTTCCGAAGCTCATCTGGAGTCTTCCAGTGATCTGTAGACGTTCAGAGTGTTGATGAAACCGAGAAATTACATCGGGATTGAATACAACAGCCACCATGCGGACTTTGGTCCCTGGGAGTAATGTCTCAATCTGTCTACGCTTTGATTGTTCCCTGGGAGACCAGTAGTAGCTTCCGAAGCAAATCTGAAGGCATCCTGTAACCTGTCGAAGTTCAGAGCGTTGATGAAACACAAGAATTGCATCGGGATTGAATATAATAGGCACCATGCGGAATTTTCTCCAAGGGAGTTATGTTTCAAACTGTCTACGCATTGATCGATTCCTGGGTGACAAGTAGTAGTTTCCGAAGCACATCTGGAGGCTTCATGTAATCTGTGGACGTTCTGAGTATTGATGAAACACAGAAATTGAATCGGGATTGAATACAACAGACACCAAGGAGACTTTCGTCATAGGGAGTAATGCCTCAAACTCCCTACCCTTTAATCGATTCCTGGGAGACCAGTAGTAGTTTCCGATGCACATCTGGAGGCATTCTGTAATCTTTGGACGTTCAGAGTGTTGATGAAACACAGATATTGCTTTTGGATTGAATGCAACAGGAACCATGAAGAATTTTCGCCATATGAGTAATGTCTCAAACTGTATACGCTTTGATTGTTCCCTGGGAGACCAATAGTAGTTTCCGAAGCTCATCTGGAGGCATCATGTAATCTGTCGACGTTCAGAGTGTTGATGAAACACAAAAATTGCATCGGTATTGAATAAAACAGGCACCATGCGCAATTTTCTCCATGGGAGTAATGTCTCAAACTATCTACTTTTTGGTCGATACCTGGAAGACCAGAAGTAGTTTCCGAAGCGCATCTGGAGTCTTCCTGTGATCTGTGGTTGTTCAGAGTGTTGATGAAACACAGAAATTACATCGGGATTGACTTTTCTCCCTGGGAGTAATGTCTCAATCTGTCTACGCTTTGATTGTTCCCTGGGAGACCAGTAGTAGTTTCCGAAGCAAATCTGGAGGCATCCTGTAACCTGTCGAAGTTCAGAGCGTTGATGAAACACAAGAATTGCATCGGGATTGAATATAATAGGAACCATGCGGAATTTTCTCCAAGGGAGTTATGTTTCAAACTGTCTACGCATTGATCGATTCCTGGGTGACAAGTAGTAGTTTCCGAAGCACATCTGGAGGCTTCATGTAATCTGTGGACGTTCAGAGTGCTGATGAAACACCGAAATTGCATCGGGATTGAATACAACAGGCACCATGCGGAAATTTCTGCATGGGAGTAATGTCCCAAATTACCTACGGTTTGATAGATTCCTGGGAGACCAGTAGTAGTTTCCGAAGCACATCTGGAGGTTTCATGTAATCTATGGACGTTCAGAGTGTTAATGAAACACAGAATTTGCAATGGGATTGAAATGAACAGGCACCATGAGGACTTCTCTACATCAGAGTAATGTCTCAAACTGTCTACGCTTTCATCTATTCTTGTGAGACCAGTAGTAGTTTCCACAGCACATCTGGAAGCTTCCTGTAATCTGTGGACGATCTGAGTGTTGATGAAACACAGAAATTTAATCTGGATTGAATACAACAGACACCAAGAAGACTTTTGTCATAGGGAGTAATGTCTCAAACTCTCTAACCTCTAATCGATTCCTTGGAGGCCAGTAGTAATTACCGATGCACATCTGAAGGAATTCTGTAATCTATGGACGTTCAGTGTGTTGATGAAACACAGAAATTGCATCGGGATTGAATACAACAGGCACCATGCGGACTTTTCTCAATGGGAGTTGTTTCTCAACTGTCTACACTTTGGTCGACTCCTGCGAGACCAGTAGTAGGTTCCGATGCACAACAGGAATCCTTCTGTAATCTGTGGACATTCAGAGTGTTGATCAAAAACTGAAATTGCATCTGGATTCAATACAACACGAAAAATGCGGACTTTTCTCCATCGGAGTAATGACTCAAACTGTCTACGCTTTGATCGTTTACTGGGAGACCAGTAGTAGTTTCCGAAGCACATCTGGAGGCATTCTGTAATCTGTGGTTCTTCAGAGTGTTGATGAACACAGAAATTGCATTGGGATTGAATACAACAGCACCATGCGGACTTTGCTCAATGGGAGTAATGTCTCAAACTGTCTACGCTTTGATCGATTCCTGGGAGACCAGTACTAGTTTCTGAAGCACATCTTGGGGCATTCTGTAGTCTGTGGTGTTTAGAGTTTTGATGAAACACAGATATTGCATCGGGATTGAATACACAAGGCACCATGCGGACTTTTCTCTGTGGGAGTAATGTCTCAAACTGTCTACGCACTGATTGTTCCCTGGGAGACCAGTATTAGTTTCCGAAGCACATCTGGAGGCATCCTGTAATCTGTCGACGTTCAGAGCGTTGATTAAACACAAAGATTGCATCTTGTTTGAATATAATAGGCACCATGCGGACTTTTCTCCATGGGAGTAATTTCTGAAACTGACTACGCATTGATTGTTCCCTGGGAGACCAGTAGTAGTTTCCGAAGCACATCTGGAGGAATTCTGTAATCTGTGGACGTTCAGAGTGTTGATGAAACACAGAAATTGCGTCGGGGTTGAATACAACAGGCACCAAGCGGACATGTCTCCATGGGAGTAAAGTCTCAAACTATCTATGCTTTGATCGAATCCTGGGAGACGTGTAGTAGTTTCCGAAGCACATCTGGAGGCTTCATATAATCTGTGGACGTTCCGAGTGTTGATGAAACACAGAAATTGCATCGGGATTGAATACACAAGGCACCATGCGGACTTTTCTCTGTGGGAGTAATGTCTCAAACTGTCTACGCACTGATTGTTCCCTGGGAGACCAGTATTAGTTTCCGAAGCACATCTGGAGGCATCCTGTAATCTGTCGACGTTCAGAGCGTTGATTAAACACAAAGATTGCATCTTGTTTGAATATAATAGGCACCATGCGGACTTTTCTCCATGGGAGTAATTTCTGAAACTGACTACGCATTGATTGTTCCCTGGGAGACCAGTAGTAGTTTCCGAAGCACATCTGGAGGCTTCATGTAATCTGTGGACGTTCAGAGTGTTGATGAAACACAGAAATTACATCGCGATTGAATGCAGCAGGCACCATGCGGACTCTTCTCTATGGGAGTAATGTCTCAAACTGTCTATGCTTTGATCGAATCACGGGAGACCAGTATTAGTTTCCGAAGCACATCTGGAGGCTTCATGTAATTTGTGGAAGTTCCGAGTGTTGATGAAACACAGAAATTGAATCGGGCTTAAATACACAAGGCACCATGCAAATTTTTCCCCCTAGGAGTAATGTCTCAAACTGTCTACGATTTGATTGTTCCCTGGGAGACCAGTAGTAGTTTCCGAAGCACATCTGGAGGAATTCTGTAACCTGTGGACGTTCAGAGTGTTGATGAAACACAGAAATTGCGTCGGGGTTGAATACAACAGGCACCAAGCGGACATGTCTCCATGGGAGTAAAGTCTCAAACTATCTATGTTTTGATCGAATCCTGGGAGACGTGTAGTAGTTTCCGAAGCACATCTGGAGGCTTCATATAATCTGTGGACGTTCCGAGTGTTGATGAAACACAGAAATTGCATCGGGATTGAATACACAAGGCACCATGCGGACTTTTCTGTGTGGGAGTAATGTCTCAAACTGTCTACGCACTGATTGTTCCCTGGGAGACCAGTATTAGTTTCCGAAGCACATCTGGAGGCATCCTGTAATCTGTCGACGTTCAGAGCGTTGATTAAACACAAAGATTGCATCTTGTTTGAATATAATAGGCACCATGCGGACTTTTCTCCATGGGAGTAATTTCTGAAACTGACTACGCATTGATTGTTCCCTGGGAGACCAGTAGTAGTTTCCGAAGCACATCTGGAGGCTTCATGTAATCTGTGGACGTTCAGAGTGTTAACGAAACACAGAAATTGCATCGGGATTGAATACAACAGGCACCATGCCGACTTCTCTACATGGGATTAATGTCTCAAACTGTATAAGCTTTGATTGTTCCCTGGGAGACCAGTAGTAGTTTCCGAAGCACATCTGGAGGCATCCTGTAATGTGTCGACGTTCAGAGCGTTGACGAAACACAAAAATTGCATCGGGATTGAAAATAATAGGCCCCATGCGGAATTATCTCCATGGGAGTTATTTCTCAAACTGTCTTCGCATTGATCGATTCCTGGCAGAGCAGTACTAGTTTCCGTAGCACATCTGGAGGCTTCATGTAATCTGTGGACGTTCAGAGTGTTGATGAAACACAGAAATTGCATCGGGATTGAATACAACAAGCACCATGCGGACTTTTCTCCATGGGATTAATGTCTCAAACTGTCTACTTTTTGATAAATACCTGGGAGACCAGAAGTATTTTCCGAAGCCCATCTGGAGTCTTCCAGTGATCTGTAGACGTTCAGAGTGTTGATGAAACTCAGAAATTGAATCGGGATTGAATACAACAGACACCAAGGAGACTTTCGTCATAGGGAGTAATGCCTCAAACTCCCTACCCTTTAATCGATTCCTGGGAGACCAGTAGTA
This sequence comes from Schistocerca gregaria, assembly GCF_023897955.1. Classification (NCBI taxonomy): domain Eukaryota; kingdom Metazoa; phylum Arthropoda; class Insecta; order Orthoptera; family Acrididae; genus Schistocerca; species Schistocerca gregaria. The sequence goes on along the minus strand of NC_064927.1, from coordinate 25,627,133 downwards.
GTTTCCGATGCACATCTGGAGGCATTCTGTAATCTTTGGACGTTCAGAGTGTTGATGAAACACAGATATTGCTTTTGGATTGAATGCAACAGGAACCATGAAGAATTTTCGCCATATGAGTAATGTCTCAAACTGTATACGCTTTTATTGTTCCCTGGGAGACCAATAGTAGTTTCCGAAGCACATCTGGAGGCATCATGTAATCTGTCGACGTTCAGAGTGTTGATGAAACACAAAAATTGCATCGGTATTGAATAAAACAGGCACCATGCGGAATATTCTCCATGGGAGTAATGTCTCAAACTGTCTACTTTTTGATCGTTACCTTTGAGACCAGAAGTAGTTTCCGAAGCACATCTGGAGACTTCCTGTAATCTGTGGACGTTCTGAGTGTTGATGAAACACAGAAATTACATCGCGATTGAATGCAGCAGGCACAATGCGGACTCTTCTCTATGGAGTAATGTCTCAAACTGTCTATGCTTTGATCGAATCACGGGAGACCAGTATTAGTTTCCGAAGCACATCTGGAGGCTTCATGTAATTTGTGGAAGTTCCGAGTGTTGATGAAACACAGACATTGGATCGGGCTTATATACACAAGGCACTATGCGGATTTTTCCCCATAGGTGTAATGTCATAGGGAGTAATGTCTCAAAATCTCTACCTTTTAATCGATTCCTGGGAGAGCAGTAGTAGTTTCCGATGCACATCTGGAGGCTTTCTGTAATCTATGGACGTTCAGTGTGTTGATGAAACACAGAAATTTAATCGGGATTGAATACAAGAGACACCAAGAAGACTTTTGTCAAAGGGATTAATGTCTCAAATAATCTACAATTTGGTCGATTCCTGTAAGACCATTAGTAGGTTCTGAAGCAGATCTGGAGGCATTCTGTAATCTGTGGAGATTCAGAGTGTTGATGAAACACAGATATTGCATCGGGATTGAGTACAACAGGCACCATTCGGACTTTTCTCCGTGGGAGTAATGTCTCTAACTGTCTACGATTTGATCGTTCCCTGGGAGACCAGTAGTAGTTTCCGAAGCACATCTGAAGGCTTTCTGTAATCTGTGGATGTTCAGAGTGTTGATGAAACACAGAAATTTAATCGGGATTGAATACAAGAAACACCAAGAAGACTTTTGTCAAAGGGATTAATGTCTCAATAATGTACAATTTGGTCGATTCCTGTAAGACCATTAGTAGGTTCTGAAGCACATCTGGAGGCATTCTGTAATCTGTGGACATTCAGAGTGTTGATGAAACACAGAAATTGCATCGGGATTGAGTACAACAGGCACCATGCGGACTTTTCTCCGTGGGAGTAATGTCTCTAACTGTCTACGCTTTGATCGTTCGCTGGGAGAAGAGTAGTAGTTTCCGAAGCACATCTGGAGGCATTGTGTAATCTGTCGACGTTCAGAGTGTTGATGAAACACAGATATTGCATCGGGATTGAATACAACAGTCACCATGCGGACTAATCTCCATGGGAGTAATGTCTCAAATTGTCTACGCTTTGATTGTTTACTGGGAGACCAGTAGTAGTTTCCGAAGCACATCTGGAGGCAATCTGTAATCTTTGGACGTTCTGAGTGTTGATGAAACACAGAAATTGCATCGGGATTGAATACAACAGGCACCATGCGGACTTCTCTCAATGGGAGTTATGTCTCAAACTGTCTACATTTTGGTCGATTCCTGGGAGATCACTAGCAGGTTACGTAGCACAACTGGAATCATTCTGTAATCTGTGGACATTCAGAGTATTGATGAAACACTGAAATTGCATCGGGGTTCAATACAACACGCCAAATGCGGACTTTTCTCCATGGGAGTAATTTCTCAAACTGTCTACGCTTTGATTGTTTACTGGGAGACCAGTAGTAGTTTCCGAAGCACATCTGGAGGCAATCTGTAATCTGTGGATCTGCGCAGTGTTGTTGAAAATCAGAAATTGCATTGGGATTGCATACAACAGCACCATGCCGACTTTGCACAATGGGAGTAATGTCTGAAAGTGTCTACGCTCTGATCGATTCCCAGGAGACCAGTAGTAGTTTCCGAAGCACATCTTGGGGCATTCTGTAATCTGTGGACGTTTAGAGTATTGATGAAACACAGATATTGCATCGGGATTGAATACAACAGGCACCATGAAAACGTTTGTCGTGGGGAGTAATGTCAAAAACTCTCTACGCTTTGATCGGTTCCTAGGAGACCAGTAGTGGAATCCAAAGCACAACTGGAGGCTTCCTGTAATCTGTGGACGTTCAGAGTGTTAATGAAACAATGAAATTGTATCGGGATTGAATAAAACAGGCACCATGCCGACTTCTCTATATGGGAGTAATGTCTCAAACTTTCTACGCTGTGATTGTTCCCTGGGAGACAAGTAGTAGTTTCCGAAGCACATCTAAAGGCATCCTGTAATCTGTCGACGTCAGAGCCTCGATGAAACACAGAAATTGCATCGGGATTGAATACAACAGGCACCATGCGGACTTCTCTCAATGGGAGTTATGTTTTAAACTGTCTACATTTTGGTCGGTTCCTGGGAGATCACTAGTAGTTTCCGTAGCACAACTGGAATCATTCTGTAATCTGTGGACATTCAGTGTATTGATGAAACACTGAAATTGATCGGGGTTCAATACAACAGGCCAAATGCGGACTTTTCTCCATGGGACTAATGTCCCAAACTGTCTACGCTTTGTTTGTTCCCTGGGAGACCAGTAGTGGTTTCTGAAGCACATCTGAAGGCTTCCTGTAATCTATGGACGTTCTGTGTTGATGAAACACAGAAATTGCATCGGGATTGAATACAACAGGCACCATGCGGACTTTTCTCCATGGGAGTAATGTCTCTAACTGTCTATGCTTTGATCGTTCCCTGGGAGACGAGTAGTAGTTTCCGAAGCACATCTGGAGGCATCCTGTAATCTGTAGACGTTCAGAGCGTTGATGAAACACAGAAATTGCATCGGGATTGAATATAACAGGCACCATGCCAACTTTTCTCAGTTGGAGTTATTGCTCAAACATTCTACACTTTGGTCGATTCCTGGGAGATCACTAGTAGGTTCCGTAGCACAACTGGAATCATTCTGTATTCTGTGGACATTCAGAGTATTGATGAAACACTGAAATTGCATCGAGGTTTAATTCAACAGGCAAAATGCGGACTTTTCTCCATGGGAGTAATGTCTCAAAATGTCTACGCTTTGATCGTTTTCAGGGAGACCAGTAGAAGTTTCCGAAGCACATCTGGAGGCAATCAGTAATCTGCGGATCTTCACAGTGTTGATGAAACTCAGAAATTGCATTGGGATTGAATACAACAGCACCATGCGGACTTTGCTCATTGGGAGTAATGTCTCTAACTGTCTACGCTTTGATCGTTCTCTGGGAGACCAGTAGTAGTTACCGAAGCATATCTGAAGGAATTCAGTAATCTGTAGACCTTCAGAGCGTTGATGAAGCACAGAAATTACATCGGGATTGAATGCAACAGACAACATGCGAAAGTTTCAGAATGGGAGTAATGTCCCAAAATGTCTACGCTCTGATCGATTCCTGGGATACCAGTAGTAGTTTCCGCAGCACATCTGGAAGCTTAATGTAATCTGTGAACGTTCTGAGTGTTGATGAAACACAGAAATTTAATCGGGATTGAATACAACAGACACCAAGAAGACTTTTGTCATAGGGAGTAATGTCTCAAACATTCTACACTTTGGTCGATTCCTGGGAGACCATTAGTAGTTTCTGAAGCATATCTAAAGGCATCCTGTAAACTGTCGACGTTCAGAGAATTGATGAAACACAAAAATTGCATCGGGATTGAATATAATAGGCACCATGCGGAATTTTCTCCATGGGAGTTATTTCTCAAACTGTCAACGCTTTGATCGATTCCTGGGAGACCTGTAGTAGCCTCTGCAGCACATCTGGAAGCTTCCTGTAATCTGTGGACGTTCTGAGTGTTGATGAAACACAGAAATTTAATCGGGATTGAATACAACAGGCACCAAGAAGACTTTTGTCATCGGGAGTAATGTCTCAAACACTCTACCTTTTAATCGATTCATGGGAGAGCAGTAGTAGTTTCCGAAGCACATTTGGAGGCATTCTGTAATCTATGGACGTTCAATGTGTTGCTGAAACACAGAAATTTCATCGGGATTGAATACAACAGGCACCATGCGGACTTCTCTCAATGCGAGTTATGTCTCGAACTGTCTACATTTTGGTCGATTCCTGGGAGAGTACGAGTAGGTACCGAAGCACAACTGGAATCATTCTATAATCTGTGGACATTCAGAGTGTTGATGAAACACTGAAATTGCATCGGGGTTAAATACAACACGCCAAATGCGGACTTTTCTCCATGGGAGTAATGTCTCAAACTGTCTACGCTTTGATCGTTTACTGGGAGACCAGTAGTAGTTTCCGAAGCACATCTGGAGGCAATCTGTAATCTGTGGATCTTCACAGTGTATATGAAACTCAGATATTGCTTTGGGATTGAATACAACTGCACCATGCGGACTTTGCTCAATGGGAGTAATGTCTCTAACTGTCTACGCTTTGATCGTTCGCTGGGAGACCAGTAGTAGTTTCCGAAGCACATCTTGGGGCATTCTGTAATCTGTGGACGTTTAGAGTGTTGATGAAACACAGATATTGCATTGGGATTGAATACAACTGTCACCATGCGGACATTTCTCCTAGGGAGTAATGTCTCTAACTGTCTATGCTATGATTGTTCCCTGGGAGACCACTAGTAGTTTCCGAAGAACATCTGGAGGCATTCTGTATTCTATGGACTTTCAGTGTTTTGATGAAACACAGAAATTGCATCGGGATTGAATACAACAGGCAATATGCGGACTTTCTCAATGGGAGTTATGTCTCAAACTGTCTATGCTTTGATTGAGTCCTGGGAGATCGGTAGTAGTTTCCGAAGCACATCTGGAGGCGTCATGTAATCCGTGGACGTTCAGAGTGTTAATGAAACACTGAAATTGAATCGGGATTGAATACAACAGGCACCATGAAAACTTTTGTCATAGGGAATAATGTCTCAAACTCTCTACGGTGCGATTGACTCCTGGGAGACCAGTAGTAACTTCCACAGCACTTCTGGAGGTATTCTGTAATCTGTGGAACTCCAGAGTGTTGATGAAACACAGAAATTGCATCGGGTTTGAATACAACAGGCACCACGCGGAATTTTGTCTATGGGAGTAATGTCTCACACTGTCTAAGATTAGATCGTTCCCTGGGAGACCAGTAGTAGTTTCCGAAGCACATCTGAAGGCCTCCAGTAATCTGTGGACGATCAGAGTGTTGATGAAACACAGAAATTACATCGGGAATGAATACAACATTAACCATGCAGACTTTTCTCAATTGGGAGTAATGTCTCAAACTTTCTATGGTTTGATCGAGTCCTGGGAGACCGGTAGTAGTTTCCGAAGCACATCTGGGGGCATCATGTAATCCGTGGACGTTCCGAGTGTTGATGAAACACAGAAATTGCATCGGGATTGAATACACAAGGCACCATGCAGACTTTTCTCCATCGGAGTAATGTCTCAAACTGTCTAAGCTTTGATCGTTCCCTGGGAGACCAGTAGTAGTTTCCGAAGCACATCTGGAGGCATCCTGTAATCTGTCGACGTTCAGAGCGTTGAGGTAACAGAAAAATGGCATCGGGATTGAATATAATAGACACCATGCGGACTTTTCTCCATGGGAGTAATGTCTCAAACTGACTACGCTTTGAGAGTTCTCTGGGAGACCAGTAGTAGTTTCCGAAGCACATCTGGAAGCATCCTGTAGTTTGTCGATGTTCAGAGTGTTGATGAAACACAAAAATTGCATCGAGATTGAATAGAACAGGCACCATGCGGTATTTTCTCCATGGGAGTAATGTCTCAAACTGTCTACGCTTTGATCGTTTCGTGGGAGACCAGTAGTAGTTTCCGAAGCACATCAGGATGCTTCATGTTATCTGTGGACGTTCAGAGTGTTGATGAAACACAGAAATTTAATCGGGATTGAATATAACAGACACCAAGAAGACCTTTGTCATAGGGAGTAATGTCTCTAACTCTCTACCCTTTATTCGATTCCTGGGAGACCAGTAGTACTCTATACAGCTCATCTGGAGGCATTCTGTAATCTTTGGACGTTCAGAGTGTTGATGAAACACAGAAATTGCATCGGGATTGAATACAACAAGCACCTTGCGGACTTATCTCCATGGGAGTAATGTCTCAAACTGTCTACGATTTGATCGTTCCCTCGGAGACCAGTAGTAGTTTCCGAAGCACATCTGAAGGCTTTCTGAAACCTGTGGACGTTCAGAGTGTTGATGAAACATAGAAATTCCATCGGGATTGAATACAACAGGCACCATGCGGACATTTCTCCAAGGAAGTAATGTGTCTAACTGCCTACGCTTTGATCGTTCCCTGGAAGATCAGTAGTAGTTTCCGAAACACATCTGAAGGCTTCCTGTAATCTGTGGACGTTCAGAGTGTTGATTAAACACAGACATTGCATCGGGATTGAATACAACAGGCACCATGCGGACTTTTCTCCATGGGAGTAATGTCTCAAACTTTCTACGCTTTGATCGTTCCCTGGGAGACCAGTAGTAGTTTCGGAAGCATATGTGAAGGCTTCCTGTGATCTGTGGACTATCAGAGTGTTGATGAAACAGACAAATTGCATCGGGATTGAATACAAAACGCACCATGCCGTCTTCTCTCCATGGGAGAAATGTCTCAAACTCTCTACGCTTTGATTGTTCCCAGGGAGACCAGTAGTAGTTTCCGAAGCACATCTGGAGGCATCCTGTAATCTGTCGACGCTCAGAATGTTGATGAAACACAAAAATTGCATCGGGATTGAATAGATCAGGCACCATGCGGAATTTTCTCCATGGCAGTAATGTCTCAAAATGTCTACGATTTGATCGATTCCTGATAGACCAGTAGTATTTTACGAAGCACATCTGGAGGCTTCCTGTAATCTGTGGACGTTCAGAGCGTTGATGAAACACAGAAATTTCATCAGGATTGAATACAACAGGCACCATACGGACTTTTGTCCATGTGAGTAATGTATCAAACTTTACGCTTTGATCGATTTCGTAGAGACCAGTAGTAGTTTCTGAAGCACATCTGGAGGCTTCTTGTAATCTGTGGACGTTCAGAGTTTTGATGAAACACAGAAATTGCATCGTGATTGAATGCAACAGGCACCATGCGGACTTTTCTCCAAGGGAGTTATTTCTCAAACTGTCTACACTTTGATCGATTCTTGGGAGACCAGTAGAAGTTTCCGAAGCACATCCGGAGTTTCGTGTAATCTGAGGACGTTCCGAGTGTTGATGAAACACAGAAATTGCATCGGGATTGAATACAACAGGCACTATGCGTACTTTTTTCCATGGGAATAATGTCTCAAACTGTCTACGCTTTGATTGTTCCCTGGGAGACCAGTAGTAGTTTCCGAAGCACATCTGGAGTCTTCCTGTAATCTGTGGAAGTTCAGTGTTGATGAAACACGGATATTGCATCGGGATTGAATACACGAGTCACCATGCGGACTTTTCTCCATGGGAGTAATGTCTCAAACTGTCTACGCTTTGATCGATACCTGGGAGACCCGAGTAGTTTCCGAAGCACATCTGGAGACTTCCTGTAATCTGTGGATGTTCAGTGTTGATGAAACACGGAAACTGCGTCGGGATTGAATACACAAGGCACCATGCGGACTTTTCTCCATGGGAGTAATGTCTCAAACTGACTACGTTTTGATTGTTCTCTGGGAGACCAGTAGTAGTTATCGTAGCACATCTGAAGGCATCCTGTAAACTGTCGACGTTCAGAGTGTTGATGAAACACAAAAATTGCATCGGGATTGAATAGAACAGGCACCATGCGGCATTTTCTCATAGGAGTTATGTCTCAAACTGTCTACGTTTTGATCGATTCCTGGGAGACCAGTAGTAGTTTCCGAGGCACATATGGAGGTTTCATGTAATCTGTGGACGTTCAACGTGTTGATGAAACACAGAAATTGCATCAGGGTTGAATACAACAGGCACCATGCGGAAATTTCTGCATGGGAGTATTGTCCCAAACTGTCAACGCTGTGATAGATTCCTTGGAGACCAGTAGTAGTTTCCGAAGCACATCTGGAGTCTTCCTGAGATCTGTGGACTTTCAGAGTGTTGATGAAACAGACAAATTGCATCGGGATTGAATAGATCAGGCACCATGCGGAATTTTCTCCATGGGAGTAATGTCTCAAAATGTCTACGCTTTGATCGATTCTGTAGAGACCAGTAGTAGTTTCTGAAGCACATCTGGAGGCTTCTTGTAATCTGTGGACGTTCCGAGTGTTGATGAAACACAGATATTGCATCTTGATTGAATGCAACAGGCACCATGCGGACTTTTCTCCAAGGGAGTTATTTCTCAAACTGTCTACGCTTTGATCGATTCCTGGGAGACCAGTAGAAGTTTCCGAAGCACATCTAGAGTTTCATGTAATCTGAGGACGTTCCGAGTGTTGATGAAACACAGAAATGGCATCGGGATTGAATAAAACAGGCACTATGCGGACTTTTTTCCATGGGAATAATGTCTCAAACTGTCTACGCTTTGATCGATTCCTGGGGGACCAGTAGTAGTTTCCGAAGCACATCTGGAGACTTCCTGTAACCTTGGACGTTCAGAGTGTTGACGAAACACAGATATTGCATCGGGATTGAATGCAACAGGCACCGTGCGGACTTTTCTCCATGGGAGTAATGTCTCAAATTGTCTATTCGTTGATCGTTCCCTGGGAGACCAGTAGTAGATTCCGAAGGACTTCTGGAAACTTCATGTAATCTGTGGACGTTTAGAATATTGATGAAACACATAAATTGCATCGGGATTGAAAACAAAAGGCCAAACTCTGACTTTTTTCCATGGGAGTAATTTCTGAAAAACAGCCTACGCTTTCAGCGATTCCTGGGAGACCAGTAGTAGTTTCCGAAGAACATCCGGAGGCTTCCTGTAATCTGTGGACGTTCAGAGTGTTGATGAAACAGAGATATTGCTTTGGGATTGAATGCAACAGGTACCATGCGGACTTTTCACCATGGGGGTAATGTCTCAAACTGTCTACGCTTTAATCGATACCTGGTAGACCAGAGTAGTTTCCGAAGCACATCTGGAGTCTTCCTGTAATCTGTGGATGTTCAGTGTTGATGAAACACGGAAATTGCATCGGGATTGAATACACAAGTCACCATGCGGACTTTTCTCCATGGGAGTAATGTCTCAAACTGTCTACGCTTTGATCGCTTCCTGGCAGACCAGTAGTAGTTTCCGAAGTAAATCTGGAGGCATCCTGTAATCCGTCGACGTTCAGAGCGTTGATGAAACACAAAAATTGCATCGGGATTAAATATAATAGGCACCATGTCGACTTTTCTCCATGGGAGTAATGTCTCAAACTGTCTACGCTTTGATCGATACCTGGGAGACCCGAGTAGTTTCCGAAGCACATCTGGAGACTTCCTGTAATCTGTGGATGTTCAGTGTTGATGAAACACGGATATTGTGTCGGGATTGAATACACAAGGCACCATGCGGACTTTTCTCCATGGGAGTAATGTCTCAAACTGACTACGTTTTGATTCATCCCTGGCAGACCAGTAGTAGTTTCCGTAGCACATCTGAAGGCATCCTGTAAACTGTCGACGTTCAGAGTGTTGATGAAACACAAAAATTGCATCGGGATTGAATAGAACAGGCACCATGCGGAATTTTCTCAATGGGACTTATGTCTCAAATTGTCTACGTTTTGATCGATTCCTGGGAGACCAGTAGTAGTTTCCGAGGCACATATGGAGGTTTCATGTAATCTGTGGACGTTCAACGTGTTGATGAAACACAGAAATTGCATCAGGATTTAATACAACAGGCACCATGCGGAAATTTCTGCATGGGAGTAATGTCCCAAACTGTCAACGCTTTGATAGATTCGTGGGAGACCAGTAGTAGTTTGGGAAGCATATCTGAAGGCTTCCTGTGATCTGTGGACTTTCAGAGTGTTGATGAAACAGCCAAATTGCATCGGGATTGAATACAACACGCACCATGCAGACTTCTCACCATGGGAGAAATGTCTCAAACTGTCTACGCTTTGATTGTTCCCAGGGAGACCAGTAGTAGTTTCCGAAGCACATCTGGAGTCTTCCTGTAATCTGTCGACGTTCAGAGTGTTGATGAAACACAAAAATTGCATCGGGATTGAATAGATCAGGCACCTTGCGGAATTTTCTCCATGGGAGAAATGTCTCAAAATGTCTACTATTTGATAGATTCCAGAGAGACCAGTAGTAGTTTACGAAGCTCATCTGGAGGATTCCTGTAATCTGTGGACGTTCAGAGCGTTGATGAAACACAGAAATTTCATCGGGATTGAATACAAGAGGCACCATGCGGACTTTTCTCCATGTGAGTAATGTATCGAACTTTACGCTTTGATCGATTCTGTAGAGACCAGTAGTAGTTTCTGAAGCACATCTGGAGGCTTCTTGTAATCTGTGGACGTTCAGAGTGTTGATGAAACACAGAAATTGCATCTTGATTGAATGCAACAGGCACCATCCGGACTTTTCTCCACGGGAGTTATTTCTCAAACTGTCTACGCTTTGAGCGATTCCTGGGAGACCAGTAGCAGTTTCCGAAGCAAATCTAGAGTTTCATGTAATCTGAGGACGTTCCGAGTGTTGATGAAACACAGAAATTGCATAAGGATTGAATAAAACAGGCACTATGCGGACTTTTTTCCATGGGAATAATGTCTCATACTGTCTACGCTTTGATCGATTCCTGGGGGACCAGTAGTAGTTTCCGAAGCACATCTGGATACTTCCTGTAACCTGTGGACGTTCAGAGTGTTGATGAAACACAGAATTGCATCGGGATTGAATGCAACAGGCACCGTGCGGACTTTTCACCATGGGAGTAATGTCTCAAACTGTCTGCGCCTTGATTGTTCCCTGGGAGACCAGTAGCAGTTTCCGAAGAGCATCTGGGGCATTCTGTATTCTATAAACGTCAGTGTGTTGATTTGACACAAAAAATTGCATGGGGATTAAATACAACAGGCACCATGCGGACTTTTCTCAATGGGAGTTATGTCCCAAACTTTCGACACTTTGGTCGATTCCCTTGGAGTCCATTAGTAGGTTCTGAAGCACATCTGGAGGCATTCTGTAATCTGTGGACATTCAGAGTGTTGATGAAACACAGAAATGGCATCGGCATTGATTACAACAGGCACCATGCGGACTTTTCTCCATGGGAGTAATGTCTCAAGCTATCAACGCTTTGATCGTTCCCTGGGAGACCGGTAGTGGAATCCGAAGCACATCTGGAGGCTTCCTGTAATCTGTGGACGTTCAGAGTGTTGATGAAACAAAGAAATTGCATCGGGATTGAATACAAAAGGCACCATGCGAACTTTTCACTATGGGAGTAATGTCCCAAACTCTCTACGCTTTGATCGATTCCTGGGAAGCCAGTAGTAGTTTCCACAGCACACCTGGAGGCATTCTGTAATCTGTGGACGTTCAGAGTGTTGATGAAACACAGAAATTGCATCGGGATTGAATACAAAAGGCACCATGCGAACTTTTCACTATGGGAGAAATGTCTCAAACTGTCTACGATTTGATCGTTCCCTGGGAGACCAGTAGTAGTTTCCGAAGCACATCTAGAGTTTCATGTAATCTGAGGACGTTCCGAGTGTTGATGAAACACAGAAATTGCATCGGGATTGAATAAAACAGGCACTATGCGGACTTTTTTCCATGGGAATAATGTCTCAAACTGTCTACGCTTTGATCGATTCCTGGGGGACCAGTAGTAGTTTCCGAAGCACAGCTGGAGACTTCCTGTAACCTGTGGACGTTCAGAGTGTTGATGAAACACAGATATTGCATCGGGATTGAATGCAACAGGCACTGTGCGGACTTTTCTCCATGGGAGTAATGTCTCAAATTGTCTATTCTTTGATCGTTCCCTGGGAGACCAGTAGTAGATTCCGAAGGACTTCTGGAAACTTCATGTAATCTGTGGACGTTTAGAATATTGATGAAACACATAAATTGCATCGGGATTGAAAACAAAAGGCCAAATGCTGACTTTTTTCCATGGGAGTAATTTCTGAAAAACAGCCTGCGCTTTCAGCGATTCCTGGGAGACCAGTAGTAGTTTCCGAAGCACATCCGGAGGCTTCCTGTAATCTGTGGACGCTCAGAGTGTTGATGAAACAGTGATATTGCTTTGGGATTGAATGCAACAGGTACCATGCGGACTTTTCTCCATGGGGGTAATGTCTCAAACTGTCTACGCTTTGATCGATACCTGGTAGACCAGAGTAGTTTCCGAAGCACATCTGGAGACTTCCTGTAATCTGTGGATGTTCAGTGTTGAAGAAACACGGAAATTGTGTCGGGATTGAATACACAAGGCACCATGCGGACGTTTCTCCATGGGAGTAATGTCTCAAACTGACTACGTTTTGATTCATCCCTGGGAGACCAGTAGTAGTTTCCGTAGCACATCTGAAGGCATCCTGTAAACTGTCGACGTTCAGAGTGTTGATGAAACACAAAAATTGCATCGGGATTGAATAGAACAGGCACCTTGCGGAATTTTCTCAATGGGAGTTATGTCTCAAACTGTCTACGTTTTGATCGATTCCTGGGAGACCAGTAGTAGTTTCCGAGGCACATATGGAGGTTTCATGTAATCTGTGGACGTTCAACGTGTTGATGAAACACAGAAATTGCATCAGGATTGAATACAACAGGCACCATGCGGAAATTTCTGCATGGGAGTAATGTCCCAAACTGTCAACGCTTTGATAGATTCGTGGGAGACCAGTAGTAGTTTCGGAAGCATATCTGAAGGCTTCCTGTGATCTGTGGACTTTCAGAGTGTTGATGAAACAGATAAATTGCATCGGGATTGAATACAACACGCACCATGCAGACTTCTCACCATGGGAGAAATGTCTCAAACTGTCTACGCTTTGATTGTTCCCAGGGAGACCAGTAGTAGTTTCCGAAGCACATCTGGAGTCTTCCTGTAATCTGTTGACGTTCAGAGTGTAGATGAAACACAAAAATTGCATCGGGATTGAATAGATCAGGCACCTCGCGGAATTTTCTCCATGCGAGAAATGTCTCAAAATGTCTACGATTTGATCGATTCCAGAGAGACCAGTAGTAGTTTACGAAGCACATCTGGAGGCTTCCTGTAATCTGTGGACGTTCAGAGCGTTGATGAAACACAGAAATTTCATCGGGATTGAATACAACAGGCACCATGCGGTCTTTTCTCCATGTGAGTAATGTATCGAACTTTACGCTTTGATCGATTCTGTAGAGACCAGTAGTAGTTTCTGAAGCACATCTGGAGGCTTCTTGTAATCTGTGGACGTTCAGAGTGTTGATGAAACACAGAAATTGCATCTTGATTGAATGCAACAGGCACCATCCGGACTTTTCTCCACGGGAGTTATTTCTCAAACTGTCTACGCTTTGATCGATTCCTGGAAGACCAGTAGAAGTTTCCGAAGCACATCTAGAGTTTCATGTAATCTGAGGACGTTCCGAGTGTTGATGAAACACAGAAATTGCATCGGGATTGAATAAAACAGGCACTATGCGGACTTTTTCCCATGGGAATAATGTCTCAAACTGTCTACGCTTTGATCGTTCCCTGGGAGACCAGTAGTAGTTTCCGAAGTAAATCTGAAGGCTTTCTGCAATTTGTGAACGTTCAGAGAGTAGATCAAACACAGAAATTGCATCGGGATTGAATACAACAGGCACCATGCGGACTTTTCTCCATGGGAGTAATGTCTCAATCTGTCTACGCTTTGATCGATTCCTGGGAGACCAGTAGTAGTTTCCGAGGCACATCTGGAGGTTTCATGTAATCTGTGGACGTTCAAAGTGTTGATGAAACACAGAAATTGCATCAGGATTGAATACAACAGGCACCATGCGGAAAATTCTGCATGGGGGTAATGTCCCAAACTGTCAACGCTTTGATAGATTTCTGGGAGACCAGTAGTAGTTTCCAAAATATATATGGAGGCTTAATGTAATCTATGGACGTTCAGAAAGTTAATGAAACACAGAAATTGCATCGTAATTGAATACAACAGGCACCATGCGGACTTCTCTAAATGGGAGTTCTGTCTCAAACTGTCTATACTTTGATCGATTCCTGCGAGAACACTAGTAGTTTCCGCAGCACTTCTGGAAGCTTCCTGTAATCTGTGGACGTTCTGAGTGTTGATGAAACACAGAAATTTAATCGGGATTGAACACAACAGACACCAAGATGAATTTTGTAATAGGGAGTAATGTCACAAAATCTCTACTCTTTAATCGATTCCTGGGAGACCGGTAGTTGTTTCCGAATCAAAACTGGAATCATTCTGTAATCTGAGGACTTTCAGTGTGTTGATGAAACACTGAAATTGCATCGGGAATTTAATAAAACAAGCCACATTCGGACTTTTCTCAATGGGAGTAATGTCTCAAACTGTCAAAGCTTTTATCTTTTACTGGGAGGCCAGTAGTAGTTTCCGGAACACATCAGGAGGCAATCTGTAATCTGTGGAATTTCAGAGTGTTGATGAAACATATAAATTGCATTGGGATTGAATACAACAGCACCATGCGGACTTTGCTCAATGGGAGTAATGTCTCAAAGTGTCTACGATTTGATCGACTCCTGGGAGACCAGTAGTAGTTTCCGAAGCACATCTTGGGGCATTCTATAATCTGTGGACGTATAGAGTATTGATGAAACACAGATATTGCATCGGGAGTGAATACAACAGTCACCATGCGGACTTTGCACTATGGGAGTAATGTCTCAAACTGTCTGCGCCTTGATTGTTCCCTGGGAGACCAGTAGTAGTTTCCGAAGAGCATCTGGGGCATTCTGTATTCTATAAACGTCAGTGTGTTGATTTGACACAAAAAATTGCATCGGGATTGAATACAACAGTCACCATGCGGACTCTTCTCAATGGGAGTTATGTCCCAAACTTTCGACACTTTGGTCGATTCCCTTGGAGTCCATTAGTAGGTTCCGAAGCACATCTGGAGGTTTTCTGTAATCTGTGGACGTTCAGAGTGTTGATGAAACACTGAAATTGCATCGGGATTGAATAGAACAGGCACCATTAAAAACTTTTGTCATAGGGAGTAATGTCCCAAACTCTCTACGCTTTGATCGATTCCTGGGAGACCAGTAGTAGCTTCCAAAGCATACATGAAGGCTTAATGTAATGTATGGACGTTCAGAATGTTAATGAAACACAGAAATTGCATCGTAATTGAATACAACAGGCACCATGCGGACTTCTCTACATGGTAGTTCTGTCTCAAACTGTCTATACTTTGATCGATTCCTGCGAGACCACTAGTAGTTTCCACAGCACATCTGGAAGCTTCCTGTAATCTGTGGACTTTCAGAGTGTTGATGAAACACAGAAATTGCATCGGGATTGAATACAAAGGGCACAATGCGAACTTTTCACTATGGGAGTAATGTCTCAAACTGTCTACGATTCGATCGTTCCCTGGGAGACCAGTAGTAGTTTTTGAAGTATATCTGAAGGCTTTCTGTAATATGTGGACGTTCAGAGTTTTGATGAAACACAGAAATTGCATCGGGATTGAATACAACAGGCACCATGCCTAGTTTTCTCCATGGGAGTTATGTCTCTAACTGTCTACGCTTTGATCGTTCCCAGGGAGACCAGTAGTAGTTTGCGAAGCACATCTGAAGGTTCCTGACATCTGTGGACGTTCAGAGTGTAGATCAAACACAGTAATTGCATCGGGATTGAATACAACAGGCACCATGCGGACTTTTCTCCATGGGAGTAATGTCTCAAACTGTCTACGCTTGGATCGATTCCTGGGAGACCAGTAGTAGTTTCCGAAGCACATCTGGAGGCTTCATGTAGTGTGTGGACGTTCCGAGTGTTGATGAAACACAGAAATTACATCAGGATTGTATACACAAGGCACCATGCGGACTTTTCTCCATGGGAGTAATGTCTCAAATTGTCTACGCTTTGATTATTCCCTGGGAGACCAGTAGTAGTTTCCGAAGCAAATCTGGAGGCATCCTGTAATCTGTCGACGTTCAGAGCGTTGATGAAACACAAAAATTGCATCGGGATTGAATATAATAGGCACCATGTCGAATTTTCTCCATGGTAGTCATGTCTCAAACTGTCTACGATTTGATCGCTCCCTGGGAGACCAGTAGTAGTTTCCGTAGCACATCTGGATGCTACATGTAATCTCTGGACGTCCTGAGTGTTGATGAAACACAGAAATTACATCGGGATTGAATACTACCGGCACCATGCGGACTTTTCTCTATGGGAGTAATGTCTCAAACTGTCTATGCTTTGATCGAATCCTGGGAGACCAGTAGTAGTTTCCGAAGCACATCTGGAGGCTTCATGGAGTCTGTGAACGTTTTGCGTGTTAATGAAACACTGAAATTGCTTCGGGATTGAATACAACAGGCACCATGCGGACTTTTCTCAATGGGACCTATGTCTCAAACTGTCTACGCTTTGATTGTTCCCTGGGAGACCAGTAGTAGTTTCCGAAGCAAATCTGGAGGCATCCTGTAATCTGTCGACGTTCAGATCGTTGAAGAAACACAAAAATTGCATCGGGATTCAATATAATAGGCACCATGCAAAATTTTCTCCATGGTAGTTATGTCTCAAACTGTCTACCATTTGATCGTTCCCTGGGGGACCAGTAGTAGTTTTCGTAGTACATCTGGAGGCTTTCTGTAATCTGTGGACGTTCAGAGTGTTGATGAAACACAGATATTGCTTTGGGATTGAATGCAACAGGCACCATGAAGACTTTTCTCCATGGGAGTTATGTCTCAAACTGTCTACGCTTTGATCGATACCTGGGAGACCAGAGGTAGTTTCCGAAGCACATGTCGAGTCTTCCTGTAATCTGTGGACGTTCCGAGTGTTGATGAAACACAGAAATTGCATCGGGATTGAATACACAAGGCACCATGCGGCCTTTTCTCCGTGGGAGTAATGTCTCAAACTGTCTACGTTTTGATCGATTCCTGGGAGACCAGTAGTAGTTTCCGAACGACTTCTGGAGGCTTCATGTAATCTGTGGACGTTCAGCGTGTTCCTGAAACACAGAAATAACTTCGGGATTGAATACAACAGGCACCATGCGGAAATTTCTGCATGGGAGTAGTGTTCCAAACTGTCTACGCTTTGATAGATTTCTGGGAGACCAGTAGTAGTTTACGATGCACATCTATAGGCATTCTGTAATCTATGGATGTTCAGTATGGTGATGAAACACAGAAATTGCATCGGGACTGAATACAATAGGCACCATGAAGACTTTTCTCCATTGGAGTTATGTCTCAAACTGTCTACGCTTTGATCGATACCTGGGAGACCAGAGGTAGTTTCTGAAGCACATGTTGAGTCTTCCTGTAATCTGTGGACGTTCAGAGTGTTAATGAAACACTGAAATTGCATCGGGATTGAATATAACAGGCACCATGTATACTTTTGCCATAGGGAGTAATGTCTCAAACTCTCTACGCTTTGATCGATTTCTGGGAGACCAGTAGTAGTTTCCACAGCACATCTGGAGGCATTCTGTAATCTGTGAGCGTTCAGAGTGTTGATGAAACACAGAAATTGCATCGGAATTGAATACAACAGGCACCATGCAAACTTTTCACTATGGGAGCAATGTCTCAAACTGTCTACGATTCGATCGTTCCCTGTCGGACCAGTAGTAGTTACCGAAGTACATCTGAAGGCTTTCTGTAATCTGTGGACGTTCAGTGTCTTGATGAAACACAGGAAATGCATCGGGATTTAATACCACAGGCACCATGCGGACTTTTCTCCATGGGAGTAATGTCTCTAACTGTCTACGTTTTGATCGTTCCCTGTCGGACCAGTAGTAGTTTCCGAAGTACATCTGAAGGCTTTCTGTAATCTGTGGACGTTCAGTGTGTTGATGAAACACAGGAAATGCATCGGGATTTAATACAACAGACACCATGCGGACTTTTCTCCATGGGGGTAATGTCTCTAACTGTCTACGCTTTGATCGTTCTCTGGGAGACCAGTAGTAGTTTGTGAAGCACATCTGAAGGTTCCTGTAATCTGTGGACGTTCAGAGTGTAGATCAAACACAGAAATTGCATCGGGATTGAATACAACAAGGACCATGCGGACTTTTCTCCATGGTAGTAATGTATCAAACTGTCTACGCTTTGATCGATACCTGGGAGACAAGAAGTAGTTTCCGAAGTACATCTGGAGTCTTCCTGTAATCTGTGGACGTTCAGAGTGTAGATGGAACAAAGAAATTACATCGGGAATTAATACAACAGCCACCATGAAAACTTTTGTCATAGGGAGTAATGTCTCAAACGCTCTACGCTTTGATCGATTCCTGGGAGACCAGTAGTATACTCCGAAGCACATCTGGAAGCTTCCTGTAATCTGTGGGCGTTTAGAGTGTTGATGAAACACAGAAATTGGATCGGGGTTGAATACAAGCACTATGAGGACATTACTAAATGGGAGTAATGTCTCAAACTGTCTACGCTTTCATCGATTCCTGGGAGACCAGTAGTAGATTTCGCAGCACATCTGGAAGCTTCCTGTAATCTGTGGGCGTTTAGAGTGTTGATGAAACACAGAAATTGCATCGGGATTGAATACAACAGGATTCATGCGGACTTTTCTCAATTCGAGTAATGTCTCAAACAGTCTTCGATTTGATCGATTCCTGGGAGACCAGTAGCAGTTTCCCAAGCACATCTGGAGGCATTCTGTAATCAGTGGACGTTCACAGTGTTGATGAAACACATAAATTGCATCGGGATTGAATAGAAGCACAATGCGGACATTTCTAAATGGGAGTAATGTCTCAAACTGTCTACGATTTGATCGTACCCTGGTAAACAGTAGTATTTTAAGAAACACATCTGGAGGCTTGCTGTAATCTGTAGGTGTTCAGAGTGTTGATGAAACACACAGATTGCATTGGGATTGAATACAACATGGCAAATGCGGACATTTCTCCATGGGAGTAATGTCTCAAACTGTCTACGATTTGAATGATTCCTGGGAGACCAGTAATAGTTTCCGAAGCACATCTGGGGGGCATTCTGTAATCGGTGACTTTTCAGAGTGTTGGTGAAATACAGAAATACCATAGGGATGTAATACAACAGTCATCATGATTACTTTTCTCCATGGGAGTAATGTCTCAAACTGCCTACGCTTTGAACGTTCCCTGGAAGATCAGTAGTAGTTTAAGAAGCACAACTGGAGGCTTCATGTAATTTGTGGACGTTCAGAGTATGGTTGAAACACAGAAAATTCATCGTAATTCAATAGAGCAGGCCAAATGCGGACTTTTAACCATGGGAGTAATTTCTCAAACTGTCTACCATTTGATCGATTCCTGGGAGACCAGTAGTAGTTTCCGAAGCACATCTGGAGGATTAATGTAATCTGTGGACATTCAGAGTGTTGATAAAACACAGAAATTTCTTCGGGATTGAATACAACAGGCACCATGCAGACTTTTCTCCATGGGAGTAATGTCTCAAACTGTCTACGTTTTGATCGACTCCTGGGATACCAGTAGTTGTTTCCGAAGCACAACTGGAGGCTTCATGTAATCTGTGGACGATCAGAGCGTTCATGAAGCACAGAAATTGTATCGGGATTGAATACAACAGGCACCATGCGGACATTTCTCCATGGGAGTAATGTCTCAAACTGTCTACGCGTTGATCGATTAATGGGAGACCAGTAGCAGCTTCCCATGCACATCTGGAGCATCCTGTAATCTGTGGTCCTTCTCAGTGTTGATAAAAAACAGAAATTGCATCGGGATTGAATACAAGCATTATACGGACATTTATAAATGGGAGTAGTGGCTCAAACGGTCTACGCTTTGATCGATTCCTGGGTGATCATTAGTAGTTTCCGAAGCACATCTGGAAGCTTCCTGTAATCTGTGGGCGTTTAGAGTGTTGATGAAACACAGAAATTGCATCGGGTTTGAATACAAGCACTATGCGGATATTACTAAACGGGAGTAATGTCTCAAACTGTCTACACTTTGATTGATTCCTGGGAGACCAGTAGTAGATTTCGCACCACAATAGGCAGCTTCCTGTAATCTGTAGCTCTTCAGAGTGTTGATGAAACACAGAAATTGCATCGGGATTGAATACAACAGGCACCATGCGGACTTTTCTCCATGGGAGTAATGTCTCAAACTGTCTACGCTTTGATCGTACAATGGTAGACCAGTAGTATTCTAAGAAACACATCTGGAGGCTCGCTGTAATCTGTAGATGTTCAGAGTGTTGATGAAACACAGAAATTTCACCGGTATTGAATACAACAGCCACTATGCGGACATTTCTCCATGGGAGTAAAGTCTCAAACTGTCTACGCTTTGATCGATTCCTGGGAGACCAGTAGTAGTTTCCGAAGGACATCTGGGAGCTTCATGTAATCTGTGGACGTTCAGCGTGTTGATAAAACACAGAAATTGGTTCGGGATTGAATACAACAGGCACCATGCGGAAATTTCTGCATGGGAGTAGTGTCCCAAACTGTCAACGCTTTGATAGATTTCTGGGAGCAAAGTAGTAGTTTCCGAAGCACATCTGGAGGCATTCTGTAATCTATGGACATTCAGTATGTTGATGAAACACAGAAATTGCATCGGGATTGAATACAATAAGCACCATGGGGACTTTTCTCAATGGGAGTTATGTCTCAAACTGTCTACACTTTGGTCTATTCCTGGGAGACGATTAGTAGTTTCCGAAGCACATCTGGAGGCATTCAGTAATCTGTGGACATTCAGAGTGTTGATGAAACACAGAAATTGAATCGGCATTCATTACAACAGGCACCTTGCGGACTGTGCTCCATGGAAGTAATGTCTCAAACTGTCTACGCTCTGATCTTTCCCTGGGAGACCGGTAGTGGAATCCGAAGCACATCTGGAGGCTTCCTATAATCTGTGGACGTTCAGAGTGTTGATGAAACACAGATATTGCATCGGGATTGAATACAACAGTCACCATGTGGACTTTTCACCATGGGTGTAATGTCTCAAACTGTCTACGATTTGATTGTTTCCTGGGAGACCGGTAGTGGAATCCGAAGCACATCTGGAGGCCTCCTGTAATCTGTGGACGTTCAGAGTGTTAATGAAACACTGAAATTACATCGGGATTGAATATAACAGACACCATGAAAACTTTTGTCATAGTGAGTAATGTCTCAAACTCTCAACGCTTTTATCGATTCCTGGGAGACAGTAGTAGTTTCCACAGCACATCTGGAGGCATTCTGAAATCTGTGGACGTTCAGAGTGTTGATGAAACACAGAAATTGCATCGGGATTGAATACAAAGTGCACCATGCGAACCTTTCACTTTGGGAGTAATGTCTCAAACTGTGTACGCTTTGATCTACCCTGGTAGAACAGTAGTACTTTAGGAAACACATCTGGAGGCTTGCTGTAATCTGTAGATGTTCAGAGTGTTGATGAAACACAGAGATTGCATCGGGATTGAATACAACAGGGCAAATGCGCACTTTTCTCATTGGGAGTTATGTCTCAAACTGTCTACACTTTGGTCGATTCCTGGGAGACCATTAGTAGGTTCCGAAGCACATCTGGAGGCATTCTGTAATCTGTGGACATTCAGAGTGTTGATGAAACACAGAGATTGCATCGGGATTGAATACAACAGGGCAAATGCGCACTTTCCTCCACGGGAGTAATGTCTCAAACTGTCTACGATTTGATCGATTCCTGGGAGACCAGTAATAGATTCCGAAGCACATCTGGGGGGCATTCTGTAATCGGGGGACTTTCAGAGTGTTGATGAAATACAGAAATTCCATAGGGATTGAATACAACAGGCATCATGCAGACTTTTCTCCATGGGAGTAATGTCTCAAATTGTCTACGCTTTGATCGTTCCCTGGGAGACCGGTAGTGGGATCCGAAGCACAACTGGAGGCTTCATGTAATCTGTGGACGATCAGAGCGTTCATGAAGCACAGAAATTGAATCGGGATTGAATACAACAGGCACCATGCGGACTTTCCTCCATGGGAGTAATGTCTCAAACTGTCTACGCGTTGATCGATTAATGAGAGACCAGTAGCAGCTTCCCAAGCACATCTGGAGGTATCCTGTAATCTGTGGTCCTTCTCAGTGCTGATAAAAAACAGAAATTTCATCGGGATTGAATACAAGCACTATACAGTCATTTATAAATGGGAGTAATGTCTCAAACGGTCTACGCTTTGATCGATTCCTGGGAGACCAGTAGTAGTTTTCGAAGCACATCTGGAAGCTTCCTGTAATCTTTGGGCGTTTAGAGTGTTCATGAAACACAGAAATTGCATCGGGGTTGAATACAAGCACTATGCGGACATTACTAAATGGTAGTAATGTCTCAAACTCTCTACGCTTTCATCGATTCCTGGGAGACCAGTAGTAGATTTCGCAGCATATCTGGCAGCTTCCTGTAATCTGTGGACCTTCAGAGTGTTGATGAAACACAGTAATTGCATCGGGATTGAATACAACAGGATTGATGCGGACTTTTCTCAATTCTAGTAATGTCTCAAACAGTCTACGCTTTTATCGATTCCTGGGAGATCAGTAGCAGTTTCCCAAGCAAATCTGGAGGCATTCTGTAATCAGTGGACGTTCACAGTGTTGATGAAACACATAAATTGCATCGGGATTGAATAGAAACACTATGCGTACATTTCTAAATGGGAGTAATGTCTCAAACTGTCTACGCTTTGATCGTACCCTGGTAGAAAAGTAGTATTTTAGGAAACACATCTGGAGGCTTGCTGTAATCTGTAGATGTTCAGAGTGTTGATGAAACACAGAGATTGCATCGGGATTGAATACAACAGGGCAAATGCGGACTTTTCTCCATAGGAGTAATGTCTCAAACTGTCTACGATTTGATCGATTCCTAGGAGACCAGTAATAGTATCCGAGGCACATCTGGGGGGCATTCTGCAATCGGTGGGCTTTCAGAGTGTTGATGAAATACAGAAATTCCATAGGGATTGAATACAACAGGCACATAATTACTTTTCTCCATGGGAGTTATGTCTCAAACTGTCTACGCTTTGAACGTTCCCTGGAAGATCATTACTAGTTTAAGAAGCACATCTGGAGGCTTCAGGTAATCTGTGGACGTTCAGAGTATGGTTGAAACACAGAAAATTTATCGTAATTGAATAGAGCAGGCCAAATGCGGACTTTTAACCATGGGAGTAATTTCTCAAACTCTCTACCATTTGATCGATTCCTGGGAGACCAGTAGTAGTCTCTGAAGCACATCTGGAGGCTTAATGTAATCTGTTGACCTTCAGAGTGTTGATAAAACACAGAAATTTCTTCGGGATTGAATACAACAGGCATCATGCAGACTTTTCTCCATGGGAGTAATGTCTCAAACTGTCTACGATTTGATTGACTCCTGGGATACCAGTAGTTGTTTCCGAAGCACAACTGGAGGCTTCATGTAATCTGTGGACGATCAGAGCGTTCATGAAGCACAGAAATTGTATCGGGATTGAATACAACAGGCACCATGCGGACTTTTCTCCATGAGAGTAATGTCTCAAACTGTCTACGAGTTGATCGATTAATGGGAGACCAGTAGCAGCTTCCCAAGCACATCTGGAGGCATCCTGTAATCTGTGGTCTCTCTCAGTGTTGAAAAAAAAAAAAACAGAAATTGCATCGGGATTGAATACAACAGGCACCTAGGGGACTTTTCTCCATGGGAGTAATGTCTCAAACTGTCTACGATTTGATCGACTCCTGGGATACCAGTAGTTGTTTCAGAAGCACAACTGGAGGATTCATGTAATCTGTGGACGATCAGAGTGTTGATGAAACACAGAAATTGACCCGCCATTGAATACAAGAGCCACTATGCGGACATTTCTCCATGGGAGTAATGTCTCAAACCGTCTAAGCTTTGTTCGTTTCCTGGGAGACCAGTAGTAATTTCCAAAGCACATATGGAGGCATTCTGTAAACTGTGAACGTTCAGAGTGTAGATGAAACACAGAAATTGCATCTTGATTGAATACAACAGGCACCTAGGGGACTTTTCTCCATGGAATAAGGTCTCAAACTGTCTACGCTTTTAAACTTCTTGGCTGATTAGAACTGTGTGCTCGTTCGAAACTTGAACTCGGAACCTTTGCCTTTCGCGGGCGAGTGCTCTACCATCAGAGCTAGCGAACCACGACTCCCGCCCAGTACTCAGATTTTAACTTGTGCCAGTATCTCATCTCCTATCTTCCAAACTTTACAGAAGCTCTAATGCGAATCTTGCAGATCTATCACCCCTGAAAGAAAGGATATAGCGGAGACATGGCTTGGCCACAGCCTGGGGGAAGTTTCCAGAATTAGAGCATCTGTAAAGTTTGGAAGGTAGGAGACTAGATACTGGCTGGAGTAAAGCTTTGGGTACCGGGCGTGAGTCGGGCTTCGGTAGCTCACATGGTAGAGCACTTGCCCGCAAAAGGCAAATGTCCCTAGTTTGAGTCTCGGTCGGGCACACAGTTGTAATCCGCAGGATGATTCATATCAGCGCACACTCCGCTGAAGAGTGAAAATCTCATTGTGTCTACGCTTTGATCGTACCCTAGGAGACCAGTAGAAGTTTCCAAAGCACATCTGAAGGCTTCCTGTAATCTATGGACGTTCAGAGTGCTGATGAAGCACAGAACTTGCATCGAGATTGAATACAACAGGCACCATGGGGAAATTTCTGCATAGCAGTAATGTCCCAAACTGTCTACGCTTTGATAGATTCCTTTGAGACCAGTAGTAGTTTCCGAAGCACATCTGGAGGCATTCTGAATCTATAGACGTTCAGAGTGTTGATGAAACACGGAAATTGCATCGGGATTGAATACAACAGGCACCATGTGGACTGTTCTCAATGGGAGTTACGTCTCAAACTGTCTACGCTTTGGTAGATTCCTGGGAGACCAGTAGTAGTTTCCGAAGCACAACTGGAATCATTCTGTAATCTGTGGACATTCAGAGTGTTGATGAACCACTGAAATTGCATCGGGATTTAATACAACACGCTAAATGCGGACTTTTCTCCATGGGAGTAATGTCTCAAACTGTCTACGCTTTGTTTGTTTACTGGGAGACCAGTACTAGTTTCCGAAGCACATCTGGAGGCAATCTGTAATCTGTGGACCTTCAGAGTGTTGATGAAACACAGAAATTGCATTGGGATTGAATACAACAGCACCATGTTGACTTTGCTCAATGGGAGTAACGTCTCAAACTGTCTACGTTTTGATCGATTCCTGGGAGACAAGTAGTAGTTTCCGAAGCACATCTTGGGGCATTCTGTAATCTGTGGACGTTTAGAGTGTTGGTGAAACACACATATTGCAACGGGATTGAATACAGCAGTCACCATGCGGACTATACTCCATGGGAGTAATGTCTCAAACTGTCTATGCTTCGATTGTTCCCTGGGAGACCAGTAGTAGTTACCGAAGTGCATCTGGAGGCATTCTGTATTCTATGAACGTTCAGTGTGTTGATAAACACAGAAACTGCATCGGGATTGAATACAACAGTGACTATGCGGACTTTTCTCAATGGGAGTTATGTGTCACACTTTCTAGACTTTGTTCGATTCCTGGGAGACCATTAGTAGGGTAGTAGGTTACGAAGCACACCTGGAGGTTTCCTGTAGTCTGTAGACGTTCAGAGTGTCAATGAAACACTGAAATTGCAACGGGATTGAATACAACAGGCATCATGCGGACTTTTCTCCATGTCTATTCTTTGATCGTTCCCTGGAATACCAGTAGTAGTTTCCGAAGCACATCTGAAGCTTCCTGTAATCTGTGGACGTTCAGAGTGTTGATCAAACACAGAAATTGCATCGGGATTGAATACAACAGGCACCATGCGGACTTTTCTCCATGGGAGTAATGTCTCTAACTGTCTACGATTTGATCGACGCCTGAAATACCAGTAGTAGTTTCCGAAGCACAACTGGAGGCTTCATGTAATCTGTGGCCGATCAGAGCGTTGATGAAGCACAGAAATTGAATCGGGATTGAATACAACAGGCACCATGTGGACTTTTCTCCATAGAAGTAATGTCTCTAACTGTTTAAATTGATCGTTCCCTGGGGGACCAGTAGTAGTTTCCGAAGCACATCTGAAGGCTTCCTGTAATCAGTGTACGTTCTGAGTGTTGATTAAACACAGAAATTGAATCGGAATTGCATACAACAGGCACCATGAGGACTTTTATCCGTGGGAGTACTGTCTCAAATTGTCTGTGCTTTGTTCGATTCCTGGGAGACCAGTAGTACGCTCCCAAGCACATCTGGAGGCATCCTGTAATCTGTGGTCCTTCAGAGTGTTGATGAAACACAGAAATTGCATCGGGATTGATTACAAGCACTATGCGGATATTTCTAAATGGGAGTAATGTCTCAAACTGTCTACGCTTTGATCAAAACCTGGGAGACCAGTAGTAGTTTCCGCAGCACATTACGAAGCTTCCTGTAATCTGTGGACGTTCAGAGTGTTGATGAAACACAGAAATTGCATCGGGATTGAATACAACAGACACCATGTAGACTCTTGTCAGGTCGAGTAATGTCTCAAACTCTCTACTGTTTAATCGATTCCTGGGAGACCAGTAGTAGTTTCCGAAGCATATCTGGAATTATTCTGTAATATATGGACGTTCAGTGTGTTGATGAAACGTAGATATTGCATCGGGATTGAATACAACGGGCACTATGCGGATTTTTCTCAATGGGAGTAATGCCTCAAACTGTCTACACTTTTGTCGATTCCTAGGAGACCAGCACTAGGTTCCGAAGCACATCGGGAGGCATTCTGTAATCTGTGGACATGCAGAGTGTTTATGAAACACACAAATTGCATCGGGACTCAATACAACACCCCAAATGCGGAATTTTCGAAATTTGACTAATGTCTCAAACTGTCTATGCTTTGATCGTTCCCTGGGATACCAGTAGTAGTTTCCGAAGCACATCTGTAGGCTTCCTGTGATCTTTGGACGTTCAGTGTGTTGATGAAACACAGAAATTGCATCGGGATTTAATACAACAGGCACCATGCGGACTTTTCTCAATGGGAGTTATGTCTCAAACTTTCTACACTTTGGTCGATTCCTGGGAGACCAGTAGTAGTTTCCGAAGCACAACTGGAGGCTTCATGTAATCTGTGGAGGATCAGAGTGTTGATGAAGCACAGAAATTGAATCGGGATCGAATACAACAGGCACCATGCGGTTTTTTCACAATGGGAGTAATGTCTCAAACTGTCTACGCTTTGATCGTACCCTGGGCGACCAGTAGTATTTTAGGTAACACATCTGAGGGCTTGCTGTAATCTGTGGACGTTCAGAGAGTTGATGAAACACAGAAATTGCATCGGGATTGAATACAACAGGCACCATGCGGACCTTTCTCCATGGGAGTAATGTCTCAACCTGTCTACAATTTTATCGTTTCCTGGGAAACCTGTTACAGTTTCCGGAGCACATCTGAAGGCTTCCTGTAATCTGTGGACGTTCAGAGTGTTGATGAATCACAGAAATTGAATCAGGATTGAATACAACAGGCACTATGCGGTCTTTTCTCAATTTGAGATACGTTTCAAAGTTTCTACACTTTGGTTGATTCTGGGAGATCAGTACTAGGTTCCGAAGCACATCTGGAGGCATTCTGTAATCTGTGGACATTCAGAGTGTTTATGAAACACAGAGATTGCATCGGGATTGAATACAACACGCCAAATGCGGACTTTTCTCCATGGCAGTAATGTGTCAGACTGTCTACGATTTGATCGTTCCCTGGGAGACCAGCAGTAGTTTCCGAAGCATATCTGGAGGCTTCCTGTGATCTGTTGACGTTCAAAGTGTTGATGAAACACAGAAATTGCATCGGGATTGAGTGCAACAGCCACCATGCAGTCTTTTCACCATGGGAGTAATGTCTCAAACTGTCTACGCTTTGATCGTTCCCTGGGAGACCAGTAGTAGTTTCCGAAGCACTTCTGGTGGCTTCATGTAATCTGTGGACGTTCAGAATGTTGATGAAACACAGAAATTGCATCTAGATTGAATACAAGAGGCACCATGCGGAAATTTCTGCATGGGAGTAATGTCCCAAACTGTCTACGCTTTGAGACCAGTAGTAGTTTCTGAAGCAAATCTGGAGGCATCCTGTAATCTGTCGACTTTTAGAGTGTTGATGAAACACAAAAATTGCATCTGGATTGAATACAACAGTCACCATGCGGACCATCCTCCACGGGAATAAAGTCTCAAACTGTCTACACTTTGAAACTTCCTGGCAGATTAAAAGTGTGTGCCCGACCGAAAGTTGAACTCGGGACCTTTGCGTTTCGCGGGCAAGTGCTCTACCATCTGAGCTACCGAAGCACAACTCACGATCGGTACTCATTGCTTTACTTCTGCCAGTATCTCGTCTCCTACCTTCCAAACTTTACAGAAGCTCTAAAGAGAAACTTGCAGATCTTGCACCCCTGAAAGAAAGGATATAGCCGCTACATGGCTTAGCCACAGCTTAGGGGATGTTTAAAGAATTAGAGCTTCTGTACAGTTTGGAAGGTAGGACACAAGATTCTGGCAGAAGTAACGCTGTGAGTACCGGGCGAGAGTCGTGCTTCGGTAGCTCAGATGGTAGAGCACATGCCCGCAAAAGCCAAATGTCCCTAGTACGAGTCTCTGTCAGGCACACGGTTGTAATCTGCCAAGAAAATTCGTATCAGCGCACAATCCACTGCAGAGTGAAAATCTCATTCCGTCTACGCTTTGATCGTTCCCTGAGAGACCAGTAGTAGTTTCCAAAGCACATCTGAATGCTTCCTGTAATCTGTGGACGTCCAGAATGTTGATGCAACACAGAAATTGCATCGGGATTGAATACAACAGGCACCATGCGGAAATTTCTGAATTTGAGTAATGTCCGAAACTGTCTACGCTTTGATACATTCCTGGGAGACCAGCAGTAGTTTCCGAAGCACTTCTGGAGGCTTCATATAATCTATGGACGTTCAGAGTGTTAATAAATCACAGAAATTGCATCGGGATTGAATACAACAGACACCATGCGACTTTTCTCCATGGGAGTAATGTCTCAAACTGCTGTGAGTACCGGGTGAGAGTCGTGCTTCGGTAGCTCAGATGGTAGAGCACTTGCCCGCAAAAGGCAAATGTCCCTAGTTCGAGTCTCGGTCGGGAACACAGTTGTAATCCGCCAGGAAAATTCATATCAGCGCACAATCCGCAGCAGAGTGAAAATCTCATTCTGTCTACGCTTTGATCGTTCCCTGGGAGACCAGTAGTAGTTTCCAAAGCACATATGAAGGCTTCCTGTAACCTGTGGACGTTCAGAATATTGACGAAACAGAGAAATTTCATCGGGATTGAATACAATAGGCACCATGCGGAAATTTCTGCATGGGTGTAATATCCCAAACTGTCTACGCTTTGATAGATTCCTGGGAGACCAGCAGTAGTTTCCGAAGCACATCTGGATGCTTCATATAAACTATGGACGTTCAGAGTGATAATTAATCACAGAAATTGCATCGGGATTGAATACAACAGGCACTATGCGGACTTTTCTCCATTGGAGTAATGTCTCAAAATGTCTACACTTTTATCGTTCCCTGGGAAACCAGTTACAGTTTCCGAAGCACATCTGAAGGCTTCCTTTAATCTGTCTACGTGCAGAGTGTTGATGAATCACAGAAATTGAATCGGGATTGAATACAACAAGCACTATGCGGTCTTTTCTCAATGGGAGTTACGTTTCAAACTGTCTCCAATTTGGTCGATTCCTGGGAGACCAGTACTAGATTCCGAAGCACATCTGGAGGCATTCTGTAATCTGTGGACATTCAGAGTGTTTATGAAAAACAGAGATTGCATCGGGATTGAATACAACACGCCAATTGCGGACTTTTCTCCTTGGCAGTAATGTCTCAAACTTTCTACGATTTGATCGTTCCCTGGGAGACCAGCAGTAGTTTCCGAAGCACATCTGGAGGCTTCCTGTGATCTGTGGACGTTCAGAGTGTTGATGAAGCACAGAAATTGCATCGGGATTGAATGCAACAAGCACCATGCAGTCTTTTCTCCATGGGAGTAATGTCTCAAACTGTCTACGCTTTGATCGTTCCATGGGGGACCAGTATTACTTTCCGAATGACATCTGGTGGCTTCATGTAATCTGTGGACGTTCCGAATGTTGATAAAACACAGAAATTGCATCGGGATTGAATACAACAGGCATCATGCGGACTTTTCTCCATGTCTATTCTTCGATCGTTCCCTGGAATACCAGTAGTAGTTTCCGAAGCACATCTGTAGGCTTCCTGTGATCTTTGGACGTTCAGTGTGTTGATGAAACACAGAAATTGCATCGGGATTTAATACAACAGGCACCATGCGGACTTTTCTCAATGGGAGTTATGTCTCAAACTTTCTACACTTTGGTCGATTCCTGGGAGACCAGTAGTAGTTTCCGAAGCACAACTGGAGGCTTCATGTAATCTGTGGAGGATCAGAGTGTTGATGAAGCACAGAAATTGAATCGGGATCGAATACAACAGGCACCATGCGGTTTTTTCACAATGGGAGTAATGTCTCAAACTGTCTACGCTTTGATCGTACCCTGGGCGACCAGTAGTATTTTAGGTAACACATCTGAGGGCTTGCTGTAATCTGTGGACGTTCAGAGAGTTGATGAAACACAGAAATTGCATCGGGATTGAATACAACAGGCACCATGCGGACCTTTCTCCATGGGAGTAATGTCTCAACCTGTCTACAATTTTATCGTTTCCTGGGAAACCTGTTACAGTTTCCGGAGCACATCTGAAGGCTTCCTGTAATCTGTGGACGTTCAGAGTGTTGATGAATCACAGAAATTGAATCAGGATTGAATACAACAGGCACTATGCGGTCTTTTCTCAATTTGAGATACGTTTCATAGTTTCTACACTTTGGTTGATTCTGGGAGATCAGTACTAGGTTCCGAAGCACATCTGGAGGCATTCTGTAATCTGTGGACATTCAGAGTGTTTATGAAACACAGAGATTGCATCGGGATTGAATACAACACGCCAAATGCGGACTTTTCTCCATGGCAGTAATGTGTCAGACTGTCTACGATTTGATCGTTCCCTGGGAGACCAGCAGTAGTTTCCGAAGCATATCTGGAGGCTTCCTGTGATCTGTTGACGTTCAAAGTGTTGATGAAACACAGAAATTGCATCGGGATTGAGTGCAACAGCCACCATGCAGTCTTTTCACCATGGGAGTAATGTCTCAAACTGTCTACGCTTTGATCGTTCCCTGGGAGACCAGTAGTAGTTTCCGAAGCACTTCTGGTGGCTTCATGTAATCTGTGGACGTTCAGAATGTTGATGAAACACAGAAATTGCATCTAGATTGAATACAAGAGGCACCATGCGGAAATTTCTGCATGGGAGTAATGTCCCAAACTGTCTACGCTTTGAGACCAGTAGTAGTTTCTGAAGCAAATCTGGAGGCATCCTGTAATCTGTCGACTTTTAGAGTGTTGATGAAACACAAAAATTGCATCTGGATTGAATACAACAGTCACCATGCGGACCATCCTCCACGGGAATAAAGTCTCAAACTGTCTACACTTTGAAACTTCCTGGCAGATTAAAAGTGTGTGCCCGACCGAAAGTTGAACTCGGGACCTTTGCGTTTCGCGGGCAAGTGCTCTACCATCTGAGCTACCGAAGCACAACTCACGATCGGTACTCATTGCTTTACTTCTGCCAGTATCTCGTCTCCTACCTTCCAAACTTTACAGAAGCTCTAAAGAGAAACTTGCAGATCTTGCACCCCTGAAAGAAAGGATATAGCCGCTACATGGCTTAGCCACAGCTTAGGGGATGTTTAAAGAATTAGAGCTTCTGTACAGTTTGGAAGGTAGGACACAAGATTCTGGCAGAAGTAACGCTGTGAGTACCGGGCGAGAGTCGTGCTTCGGTAGCTCAGATGGTAGAGCACTTGCCCGCAAAAGCCAAATGTCCCTAGTACGAGTCTCTGTCAGGCACACGGTTGTAATCTGCCAAGAAAATTCGTATCAGCGCACAATTCACTGCAGAGTGAAAATCTCATTCCGTCTACGCTTTGATCGTTCCCTGAGAGACCAGTAGTAGTTTCCAAAGCACATCTGAATGCTTCCTGTAATCTGTGGACGTCCAGAATGTTGATGCAACACAGAAATTGCATCGGGATTGAATACAACAGGCACCATGCGGAAATTTCTGAATTTGAGTAATGTCCGAAACTGTCTACGCTTTGATACATTCCTGGGAGACCAGCAGTAGTTTCCGAAGCACTTCTGGAGGCTTCATATAATCTATGGACGTTCAGAGTGTTAATAAATCACAGAAATTGCATCGGGATTGAATACAACAGACACCATGCGACTTTTCTCCATGGGAGTAATGTCTCAAACTGCTGTGAGTACCGGGTGAGAGTCGTGCTTCGGTAGCTCAGATGGTAGAGCACTTGCCCGCAAAAGGCAAATGTCCCTAGTTCGAGTCTCGGTCGGGAACACAGTTGTAATCCGCCAGGAAAATTCATATCAGCGCACAATCCGCAGCAGAGTGAAAATCTCATTCTGTCTACGCTTTGATCGTTCCCTGGGAGACCAGTAGTAGTTTCCAAAGCACATATGAAGGCTTCCTGTAACCTGTGGACGTTCAGAATATTGACGAAACAGAGAAATTTCATCGGGATTGAATACAATAGGCACCATGCGGAAATTTCTGCATGGGTGTAATATCCCAAACTGTCTACGCTTTGATAGATTCCTGGGAGACCAGCAGTAGTTTCCGAAGCACATCTGGATGCTTCATATAAACTATGGACGTTCAGAGTGATAATTAATCACAGAAATTGCATCGGGATTGAATACAACAGGCACTATGCGGACTTTTCTCCATTGGAGTAATGTCTCAAAATGTCTACACTTTTATCGTTCCCTGGGAAACCAGTTACAGTTTCCGAAGCACATCTGAAGGCTTCCTTTAATCTGTCTACGTGCAGAGTGTTGATGAATCACAGAAATTGAATCGGGATTGAATACAACAAGCACTATGCGGTCTTTTCTCAATGGGAGTTACGTTTCAAACTGTCTCCAATTTGGTCGATTCCTGGGAGACCAGTACTAGATTCCGAAGCACATCTGGAGGCATTCTGTAATCTGTGGACATTCAGAGTGTTTATGAAAAACAGAGATTGCATCGGGATTGAATACAACACGCCAATTGCGGACTTTTCTCCTTGGCAGTAATGTCTCAAACTTTCTACGATTTGATCGTTCCCTGGGAGACCAGCAGTAGTTTCCGAAGCACATCTGGAGGCTTCCTGTGATCTGTGGACGTTCAGAGTGTTGATGAAGCACAGAAATTGCATCGGGATTGAATGCAACAAGCACCATGCAGTCTTTTCTCCATGGGAGTAATGTCTCAAACTGTCTACGCTTTGATCGTTCCATGGGGGACCAGTATTACTTTCCGAATGACATCTGGTGGCTTCATGTAATCTGTGGACGTTCCGAATGTTGATAAAACACAGAAATTGCATCGGGATTGAATACAACAGGCATCATGCGGACTTTTCTCCATGTCTATTCTTCGATCGTTCCCTGGAATACCAGTAGTAGTTTCCGAAGCACATCTGAAGCTTCCTGTAATCTGTGGACGTTCAGAGTGTTGATCAAACACAGAAATTGCATCGGGATTGAATACAACAGGCACCATGCGGACTTTTCTCCATGGGAGTAATGTCTCTAACTGTATACGATTTGATCGACGCCTGAGATACCAGTAGTAGTTTCCGAAGCACAACTGGAGGCTTCATGTAATCTGTGGACGATCAGAGCGTTGATGAAGCACAGAAATTGAATCGGGATTGAATACAACAGGCACCATGCGGACTTTTCTCCATAGAAGTAATGTCTCTAACTGTTTAAATTGATCGTTCGCTGGGAGACCAGTAGTAGTTTCCGAAGCACATCTGAAGGCTTCCTGTAATCTGTGTACGTTCTGAGTGTTGATGAAACACAGAAATTGAATCGGAGTTGCATACAACAGGCACCATGAGGACTTTTATCCGTGGGAGTACTGTCTCAAATTGTCTGTGCTTTGTTCGATTCCTGGGAGACCAGTAGTACGCTCCCAACCACATCTGGAGGCATCCTGTAAACTGTGGTCCTTCAGAGTGTTGATGAAACACAGAAATTGCATCGGGATTGAATACAAGCACTATGCGGATATTTCTAAATGGGAGTAATGTCTCAAACTGTCTACGCTTTGATCAAAACCTGGGAGACCAGTAGTAGTTTCCGCAGCACATTACGAAGCTTCCTGTAATCTGTGGACGTTCAGAGTGTTGATGAAACACAGAAATTGCATCGGGATTGAATACAACAGACACCATGTAGACTCTTGTCAGGTCGAGTAATGTCTCAAACTCTCTACTGTTTAATCGATTCCTGGGGGACCAGTAGTAGTTTCCGAAGCATATCTGGAATTATTCTGTAATATATGGACGTTCAGTGTGTTGATGAAACGTAGATATTGCATCGGGATTGAATACAACGGGCACTATGCGGATTTTTCTCAATGGGAGTAATGTCTCAAACTGTCTACACTTTGTTCGATTCCTAGGAGACCAGCACTAGGTTCCGAAGCACATCGGGAGGCATTCTGTAATCTGTGGACATGCAGAGTGTTTATGAAACACACAGATTGCATCGGGACTCAATACAACACGCCAAATGCGGAATTTTCGAAATTTGACTAATGTCTCAAACTGTCTATGCTTTGATCGTTCCCTGGGATACCAGTAGTAGTTTCCGAAGCACATCTGTAGGCTTCCTGTGATCTTTGGACGTTCAGTGTGTTGATGAAACACAGAAATTGCATCGGGATTGAATACAACAGGCACCATGCGGACTTTTCTCAATGGGAGTTATGTCTCAAACTGTCTACACTTTTATCGTTCCCTGGGAAACCAGTAGTAGCTTCCGAAGCACATCTGAAGGCTTCCTGTATTCTGTGGACGTTCAGAGTGTCGATGAAACACAGAAATTGAATCGGGATTGAAAACAAAGGGCCAAATGCGGACTTTTCTCCAGGGGAGTAATGTCTCAATCAGTCTACGCTTTGATCGATTCCTGGGAGACCAGTATTAGTTTTCGAAGCACATCTGGAGTCATTATGTAATCTGTGGACCTAAAGAGTGTTGATGAGAGACAGAAATTGCATCGGGATTGAATACAACAGGCACAATGGGGACTTTTCTCCATGGCAGTAGTGTCTCAAACTGTCTACGCTTTGATTGTTCCCTTTGAGACCACAAGTAGTTTCTGAAGCAAATCTGGAGGCATCCTATAATCTGTCGACGTTCAGAGTGTTGATTAAACACAAAAATTACATCGGGATTGAATAGAATAGGCACCATGCGAACGTTTCCCTATGGGAGTAATGTCACGAGCTGTCTACGCTTAGATCGTCGTTTGGGAGACCAGTTGAAGTTTCCAAAGCACATCGGGAGGCTTCCTGTAATCTGTGGACGTGCAGAGTGTTGATGAAACTCCGAAATGGCATCGGGATTGAATACAAGCACTATGCGGATATTTCTAAATGGGAGTAATGTCTCAAACTGGCTACGCTTTGATCGACTCCTCGAAGACCAGTAGTAGTTTCCGCAGCACATCTCGAAGCTTCCTGTAATCTGTGCACGTTCAGAGTGTTGGTGAAACACAGAGATTGCATCGAGATTGAATACAACAGACACAATGAAGACTTTTGTCATAGGGAGTAAAGTCACAAACTCTCCACGCTTTAATCCAATCCTCGGAGAACAGTAGTACTTTCCGAAGCATATCTGGTAGCATTGTGTAATATATGGACGAACAGTGTGTTGATGAAACACAGATATTTCATCGGGATTGAATACAACCGGCACCATGCGGTCTTTTCCCAATGGGAGTTACGTTTCAAACTGTCTACACTTTAGTCGATACCTGGGAGACCAGTAGTAGCTTCCGAAGCACATCTTGGATCTTCTTGTAATCTGTGGACGTTTGGAATATAGATGAAATACAGAAATTGAATCGGGATTGAAAACAAAAGGTCAAATGATGACTTTTCTCCATGGGAGTAATGTCCCAAACAGTCTACGCTTTGATCAATTCCTGGGAGACCAGTAGTAGTTTTCGAAGCACATGGGGAGGCTTCCTGTAATCTGTTGAAGTTCAGAGTGTTGATGAAACACAGAAATTTCATCGGCATTGTTTACAAAACTAACCATGCGGACTTTTCGCCATGGGAGTAATGTCTCAAACTGTCAACGCTTTGATCGTTCCCTGGGAGACCAGTAGTAGTTTCCGAGGCATATCTGGAGGCTTTCTGTAATCTGTGGACGTTTAGAATATTGATGAAACACAGAAATTGAATCGGGATTGAAACCAAAGGGCCAAATGCGGACTTTTCTCCATGGGAGTAATGTCTCAAACAGTCTACGCTTTGATCGATTCCTGGGAGACCAGTAGTAGTTTTCGAAGCACATCTGGAGGCATTATGTAATCTGTGGACCTAAATAGTGTTGATGAAAGACAGAAATTGCATCGGGATTAAATACTACAGGCTCCATGCGGATATTGCTCAATGGGACTAATGTCTCAAACTGTCTACACTTTGATCGATTCTTGGGAGACTAGTAGTAGCTTCCCAAGCACATCTGGAGGGATCCTGCAATCTGTGGTCCTTCACAGTGTTGATGAAACACAGAAATTGCATCGGGATTAAATACAAGCACTATGCGGACATTTCTAAATGGGAGTAATGTCGTAAACTGTCTACGCTTTGACCGTACCCTGGGAGACCAGTAGTATTTTAAGTAACAAATCTGGGAGCTTGCTGTAATCTGTGGACGTTCAGAGTGATGATGAAACACAGAATTTGCATCGGGATTGAATACAACAGGCCTAATGCGTACTTTTCTCCATGGGAGTAATGTCTCAAACTGTCTACGATTTGATCGATTCCTTGGAGATCGGTAGTAGGTTCCGAAGCACATCTGCAGGCATCCTGTATTCTGTGGACCTTCAGAGTGTTGATGAAACACAGAAATTGCATCCGGATTGAATACAACAGTCACTATGCGGACATTTCTCCATATGAGTAATGTCTCAAACTGTCTAAGCTTTGATCGATTCCTGGGAGACATGTAGTGGTTTCCGAAGCACATATGGAGGCATTCGGTAATCTGTGGATG
Organism: Schistocerca gregaria; assembly: GCF_023897955.1. Taxonomy (NCBI): domain Eukaryota; kingdom Metazoa; phylum Arthropoda; class Insecta; order Orthoptera; family Acrididae; genus Schistocerca; species Schistocerca gregaria. The sequence continues at coordinate 25,589,503 of NC_064927.1, read as the reverse complement.
TTCAGGGTGTAGATGAAACACAGAAATTGCGGCGGGATTGAATACAACAGTCACCATGCGGACTATCCTGCACGGGAATAAAGTCTCAAACTGTCTACACTTTGAAACTGTATGCCCGACCGTAACTCGAACTCGGGACCTTTGCCTTTCGCGGGCAAGTGCTCTACCATCTGAGCTACCGAAGCACAACTCACGATCGGTACTCATTGCTTTACTTCTGACAGTATCTCGTCTCCTACCTTCCAAACTTTACAGAAGCTCTAATGCGAAACTTGCAGATCTAGCACCCCTGAAAGAAAGGATGTAGCCGAGACATGGCTTAGCCACAGCCTGGGGGATGTTTCCAGAATTAGAGCTTCTGTAAGGTTTGGAAGGTAGGAGACGAGATACTGGCAGAAGTAAAGCTGTGAGTACCGGGCGAGAGTCGTTCTTCGGTATCTCAGATGGTAGAGCACTTGCCCGCAAAAGGCAAATGTCCCTAGTTCGAGTCTCGGTCGGGCACACAGTTGTAATCCGCCAGGAAAATTCATATCAGCGCACAATCCGCAGCAGAGTGAAAATCTCATTCTGTCTACGCTTTGATCGTTCCCTGGGAGACCAGTAGTAGTTTCCAAAGCACATATGAAGGCTTCCTGTAATCTGTGGACGTTCAGAATATTGACGAAACAGAGAAATTTCATCGGGATTGAATACAATATGCACCATGCGGAAATTTCTGCATGGGAGTAATATCCCAAACTGTCTACGCTTTGATAGATTCCTGGGAGACCAGCAGTAGTTTCCGAAGCACATCTGGATGCTTCATATAAACTATGGACGTTCAGAGTGATAATTAATCACAGAAATTGCATCGGGATTGAATACAACAGACACTATGCGGACTTTTCTCCATTGGAGTAATGTCTCAAAATGTCTACACTTTTGTCGTTCCCTGGGAAACCAGTTACAGTTTCCGAAGCACATCTGAAGGCTTCCTTTAATCTGTCTACGTGCAGAGTGTTGATGAATCACAGAAATTGAATCGGGATTGAATACAACAGGCACTATGCGGTCTTTTCTCAATGGGAGTTACGTTTCAAACTGTCTCCAATATGGTCGATTCCTGGGAGACCAGTACTAGATTCCGAAGCACATCTGGAGGCATTCTGTAATCTGTGGACATTCAGAGTGTTTATGAAAAACAGAGATTGCATCGGGATTGATTACAACACGCCAATTGCGGACTTTTCTCCTTGGCAGTAATGTCTCAAACTTTCTACGATTTGATCGTTCCCTGGGAGACCAGCAGTAGTTTCCGAAGCACATCTGGAGGCTTCCTGTGATCTGTGGACGTTCAGAGTGTTGATGAAGCACAGAAATTGCATCGGGATTGAATGCAACAAGCACCATGCAGTCTTTTCTCCATGGGAGTAATGTCTCAAACTGTCTACGCTTTGATCGTTCCATGGGAGACCAGTATTACTTTCCGAATGACATCTGGTGGCTTCATGTAATCTGTGGACGTTCCGAATGTTGATAAAACACAGAAATTGCATCGGGATTGAATACAACAGGCACCATGCGGAAATTTCTGCGTTTAGTAATGTCCCAAACTGTCTACGCTTTGATAGATTCCTGGGAGACCAGCAGTTGTTTCCGAAGCACACTCGGAGGCTTCATGTAATCTATGGACGTTCAGAGTGATAATTAATCACAGAAATTGCATCTAGATTCAATACAGCAGGCATCATGCGGACTTTTCTCCGTGGGAGTAATGTCTCAAACTGTCTACTCATTGATCGTTCCCTTGGAGATCTATAGTAGTTTCCGAAGCACATCTGAAGGCTTCCTGTAATCTGTAGACGTTCAGAGTGTTGATGAAACACAGACATTGCATCGGGATTGAATACACCTGGAACCATGCAGTCTTTTCTCCATGGCAGTAATGTCTCAAACTGTCTACGCTTTGATTGTTCCCTGGGAGACCAGTAGTAGTTTCCGAAGCCCATCTGGAGGCTATATGTAATCTATGGATGTTCAGAGTGTTAATGAAACACTGAAATTGCATGGGGATTGAATGCAAGTACTATGCGGATATTTCTAAATGGGAGTAATGTCTCAAACTGTCTACGCTTTGATCGATTCCTCGAAGAGCAGTAGTAGTTTCCGCACCAACTCTTGAAGCTTCCTGTAATCTGTGCACGTTCAGAGTGTTGATGAAACACAGAGATTGCATCGGGATTTAATACAACAAACACAATGAAGACTTTTGTCATAGGGAGTAAAGTCACAAACTCTCTACGCTTTAATCGATTCCTGGGAGTCCAGTAGTAGTGAGACGTCCCCTTAGAAAAATTATACAAGACTGTTCTATGTGAAACGTCCTCTTTGAACAATTATACACGACTGGGCTTAAGCTGACACACAATATTTTAGCACAACGCAATCTGACTTCCAAAAATCCCTACGAAAGAATGGCCCTGACTAGCATTAACCTATACGTTTCACAAATCACTTACCTCACAAAAATCTTCGTTACTCAAGCTACTGCAATACAGCGAGCGCCACTACTGCCAGCTAAATAAAAGATTCAAACTACTGAAGGCACTAACTACTGATAGGCATAGTTAGCAAATGAAAGATTTTAATAGAGAACAAACAATGTATTTACCTCACTAGTCATAATATATATAGCAGTTCATGACACCAATTCTTACAAATTTCAAAACTCTGCCATCTCTCCCCCCACGTCCACCACTGCTGGCGGCTCACCTCCAACTGCGCAACGCTACGCGCTGTTAGCATCCAGCTGCCGCTGCCCAACACTACAATGGCAGACAACAATGCAAACTACCCACAGACTGCGCACAGCAGCCAGTGATTTTTCATACAGAGCGCTACGTGGCGTTACCAATAAGAAAACGTAAACAGCCTACTTACATAGCCCCCATGCTCCCCACAAAAAAATTTACAAATTGTTTTGGCCAGTGGCCAATACAGATTTGAAAAATTTTTTCATAATTACGATGACAAAGAAATGAAATGCACACACTTATCGATAAAATGTTGGTCAAAAGCTAAAATTTTCTCACAGTTCATAAAGACAGTCCTGATCATTCATCAAAGTAAAATTGCTGTGTTTTTCTCAAAGTTTGAGTAGTAAAAGAAAATGGACGTGGAAGTAGTGGATTTCCATGCAGTCTTGAAGAAGTAGTGTTGTCCTTCCAACGAAAAGACAGTGCTGACTCTGGACATGCAGACAGGTAATGGGCCACAACAGAGCAAACCCATAGCAGAGTCAGTCGAAGTTGAAGACTATTGGTACTTAGGTCATCACAGAGCAGACCCATAGTAGTCCTGGTAGAGATTAGGGTATTGGTGGGCCACCAGAGATGCAGACCCACTGCAGTCCTTGTAGAAATAATGGTATTGATGGGCCATCAAAGATGCAGATCCACTGTAGTCCTTGTAGAGATGGCCAGCAGCCATCTGTTGCGACTGCCAGGTGCACAATCACCATCGAAGAGTCTTGCAGAGAATACAGCAAGTCCATAACAACCACTTGTGCACTCAGAAAAATTGTTTTTGAAATGTCCTTAGAACCAGCAATGCTGTTATCCAGTCCCTTACTGAGTCATTAACACACGTGCAAACGCTATCAGTCCCTACTTCTCACATATTGTCCATATACTATGACCAACAGAAATGGGTGCAGTGAAATGTAATTTACAAGTTACTTAGTTTGATGAACTGGTGTCAATTACAATTTTATAACATCAGAATACAATAACGAAGGTACAAAATACATCTTTAAAGAACATAACAATACAGATAACATTTGTAGTATTACAGGCTTTACAAAAGAATCGAAATAGCAAATACATCAGTGTTACAAAAATTACGTCATAAGTACATACATAAAAGATCAGAATAACTTTTGAAACATCAACTTCACACATGAGCATTAGAACAAAACAGAATAAATAATGTGTAAACATCTTTACAAAGTAAATAACATGTTATTAATGCAAATTATATTTGAGGATAACAGTATTCCTCATCATAGTTCATGTAGCTGAGTATTAGAAAAATTCTGCAACATAAGTCTTATCAGATAAACATATAAAGACAGGACGAACATAAATACACAAGGGTACACAAACACATAGTGGGATAACACAAGGAAAGGATAGGGTTTGTTTTACTGCAGTATTTTGCAAACAAAACTTTCTTTACTTCTCGGAGATCTCCCTTCATTCTTCATTATTTCCAAAAAGTCATATCGAAGCCTGCTTTCTGTATTATGCTCACATCCTCTTTCAAAAATAGTTTTTCTCCACTATACACTACTTTTTTGGCCAAACCATTTTCTTATAGCTTCTCAATGCATTTCTTCCAATTCATCATAGTTATTTTCTTATATAGTCTACCCCCTCCTAAGCTAACTTAAAATCTACTGAGCTCTAATGCTAAACTAAGGGACGAGGCAATGCAGCAGCACAAAACAATTAACACAAACAGAAATGAAAAAAATGCAAGTAAGCATAGCGAGCAGCAATAAATGTAATAATAAAAAATAATAACATGACAAAGCTGAAACAGAAAAAATATTACAGTCAAAATGTGTAATACCTATGTCACATCTTAACACTAGAGTGATGCATCACTAGAACATACGCTAGCAGATAAGTTACCAAATCGTAAAAAAAAAATTATTTTTGTAAGTCCTGTGAAGGGAAATGTCTATTTGTGCTCTCTTTTCTAAGGAAGTACATCATAAAATGATTCTTTACTGGGTCTGTAAACAGAAAGTAGTTATATTAGTACATGTATTAAATTTTAATTTAAACGATGCTGCATTGCAACAAGAAACTAGATATTAAACAAAATAGGCAAAGCAAGGCGTGAAACGTCATTCGCTAGCCATAAGGCATTTCATAATGCAGTAAACAATCTTCCAGCTAGCAAGACAATAGACATGAAACGTTTCTCATCATTTCATTTCAGTAAATATCATAAATTAAGAACTCTACAGTGTAATCATGTTTTCAAGTTTGAGGGTGTCGTATTTACGATGCTTTCTACAAAGGAATGTCAATAGCGAGTATAATGACCTCTCTTTTTCCAACTGTGCCTCTGACAGGCACACACTAAAGGCTTTTTTTCCAGGCGCCTGTCGCGCAGCTGGGTGCCCACGACGCATTACGTGCAGGTGGTCACTTACCTTTCTTACTGAAAAATTTGCGACATCAGTTTCCGCTACAGTGACAGTCTCTTATAAAAATATTTTCACAGGTTGAGAATTTGCGTTATAAATGTGTAGAAAATAAAATCCTATAAATATAAGAGTGTCCAAAAAATTTTCGTCGGCATTGTAATACATTCACACATTTACATACATTTCATAACTCTTAAAGTACGATTCTTGGTTTCCAACAACCTTTTTCACAAACCAGAGTCCCTAACCACTACTCATTATTCCTTGCTTTATTACACATATACATATTTGTCGACACTTCTTCAATATTTAATCATAAGAAATACATAGCATAATCAAATTCCTCACATAGCATCAGCCTGTTGAACATAAACATACCACAACAGCGTAACACACATCTTCATCATAACATCATAAAACCTCAGCCAAATCTCAAAATCGTCGTGGCTTCCTATGTCAAAACCTAAAAAAAAAATCAGTGCTCATGTCAAAAGTGTCATCTACTTCAAACGTACTTTAAAAATCATGACCCCATACCAAATACATCATTCAAAGCTCTCATAGTATCACAATGCTTCTGAAAAAATATGAACAGTTCACAAAGTACAGACAAAATACAATTTCATAAGTGTGAAGTTATCCAGCTGTGTAATTGCGTAAACATCTGTCACTGATGTAGTAAAAAAAAAATGTATGTCTCTCTCAGTTAAGTGATCACATAGCTGTGTAATTCTGTGTTAGAGAAATATGGTACCAATGTGTAGAGTTGTATAAGCAAATACCATATTAACTAGGGCTCCTTGTGCTTGCCAAACATATGGTACACAAAGTAGGCGTGTACCCCCCTGAGGATTAATGTAATTATATCCTCAGGTGTTACAGATTACAGCAATGGAATGAAATGTATCACGGAAAACTTTCTTTGTAATTCAAATATGTTGAAAAATAAATAGTTTAATGCGTGTCCTGTAGCGCTAAATGTGCGTCTTGCTGTAAGACAATCTCTGTGGAAGTGTCGTAGTTATTGTCCTCCGAAAGCTACGTTCTGCAGAAGTCAATGTACTAACCTCATGATAAACGAAATGGAAATGCTTTGCGTATAGATATCTTAGTTATTACGCTTATTGCCGTGATGAAATAAGTACTGTACTGTACGTACTTTTGTGCTACAGAAAAGGCTGTCTCATTGTAGCTATACCACAAAAGTTACTTGTAAAACATGTTTTACTTTCCAGAATTATTCAGAGAAACTGCAGATATAAAACAGATACGCCGCAAAAGCAACATTGTAAATTGTCACTCATTAGTAGCGTCGTGATATAATCGTGTAGTCGCCATATGAAACGTCCCCTTAGAAAAATTATACAAGACTGGTCTATGTGAAACGTCCTCTCTGAACAATTATACACGACTGTGCTTAAGCTGACACACAATATTTTTAGCGCAACGCAATCTGACTTCCAAAAATCCCTACGAAACAGTGGCCCTGACTAGCATTAACCTACACGTTTCACAAATCACTTACTTCACAAAAATCTTCCTTACTCAAGCTACTGCAATACAGCGAGCGCCACTACTGCCTGCTAAATAAAAGATTCAAACTACTGAAGGCACTAACTACTGATAGGCATAGTTAGCAAATGAAAGATTTTAATAGAGAACAAACAATGTATTTACCTCACTAGTCACAATATATATAGCAGTTCATGACACCAATTCTTACAAATTTCAAACTCTGCCATCTCTCTCCCCACGTCCACCACTGCTGGCGGCTCACCTCCAACTGCGCAACGCTACGCGCTGTTACCATCCAGCTGCCGCTGCCCAACACTACAATGGCAGACAACAATGCAAACTACCCACAGACTGCGCACAGCAGCCAGTGATATTTCATACAGAGCGCTACGTGGCGTTACCAATAAGAAAACGTAAACAGCCTACTTACAGTAGTTTCCGAAGCATATCTGGAGGCATTCTGTAGTATATGGACGTTCAGAGTGTTGATGAAACACAGATATTGCATCGGGATTGAATACAACAGGCACCATGCAGTCTTCTCTCAATGGGAGTTATGTCTCAAACTGTCTACAATTTGGTCGATTCCTGGGAGACCAGTACTATTTTCCGAAGCACATCTGGAGGCATTCTGTAATCTGTGGTCATTCAGAGTGTTTATGAAACACAGAGATTGCATCGGGATTGAATACAACACGCCAAATGAGGACTTTTCTCCATGGGAGTAATGTCTAAAACTGTCTACGCTTTGATCGTTACCTGGGAGACCTGTAGTAGTTTCCGAAGCACATCTGGAGGCTTCCTGTGATCTGTGGACGTTCAAAGTGTTGATAAAACAGAGAAATTGCATCGGGATTGAATACAACTGGAACCATGCAGTCTTTTCTCCATGGCAGTAATGTCTCAAACTGTCTACGCTTTGATCGTTCCCTGGGAGACCAGTAGTAGTTTCCGAAGCACATCTGGAGGCGTTATGTAATCTATGGACGTTCAGAGTGTTGATGAAACGCAGAAATTGCATCGGGATTGAATACAACAGGCTCCTTGCGGAGTTCTATCAATGGGAGTAATGTCTCAAACTGTCTACGCTTTGATCGTACCGTGGGAGACCAGTAGTAGTTTAGGAAGCAGTTTCCTCCATGGGAGTAACGTCTCAAACAGTCTACGCTTTGATCGTTCCCAGGACGACCAGTAGTAGTTTCCGATACACATCTGGAGTCATTCTGTAATGTGTGGACTATCAGAGTATTGATGAAACACAGATATTGCATCGGGATTGAATACAACAGTCACCATGCACACTTTCCTCCATGGGAGTAATGTCTCAAACAGTCTACGCTTTGATCGTTCTCAGGCAGACCAGTAGTAGTTTCCGATACATATCTGGAGGCATTCTGTAATCTGTGGACGATCAGAGAGTTGATGAATCACAGAAATTGCATCGGGATTGAATACAACAGTCACCATGCACACTTTCCTCCATGGGTAGAAATGTCTCAAACAGTCTACGCTTTGACCGTTCCCAGAAAGACAAGTAGTAGTTTCGGATGCACATCTGGAGGCATTCTGCAATCTGTGGACTATCAGAGTGTTGATGAAACACAGAAATTGCATCGGGATTGAATACAACAGTCACCATGCTCACTTTCCTCCATGGGAGTAATGTCTCAAGCAGTCTACGCTTTGATCGTTCCCTGGAAGACCAGTAGTAGTTTCCGATGCACATCTGGAGGCATTCTGTAATCTGTGGATGATCAGAGAGTTGATGAAACACAGAAATTGCATCGGGATTGAATACAACAGTCACCATGCGCACATTCCTCCGTGGGAGTAATGTCTCAAACAGTTAACGCTTTGATCGTTCCCTGGGAGACCAGTAGTAATTTCCGATGCACATCTGGAGGCATTCTGTAATCTGTGGACTATCAGAGTGTTGATGAAACACAGAAATTGCATCGAGATTGAATACAACAGTCACCATGCGCACTTTCCTCCATGGGAGTAATGTCTCAAACAGTCTACGCTTTCATCGTTCCCTGGAAGACCAGTGGTAGTTTCCGATGCACATCTGGAGGCATTCTGTAATCTGTGGACGATCAGAGAGTTGATGAAACACAGAAATTGCATCGGGATTGAATACAACAGTCACCATGCGCAGTGTCCTCCATGGGAGTAATGTCTCAAACAGTCTACGCTTTGATCGTTCTCAGGCAGACCAGTAGCAGTTTCCGATACACATCTGGAGGCATTCTGTAATCTGTGGACGATCAGAGAGTTGATGAATCACAGAAATTGCATCGGGATTGAATACAACAGTCACCATGCACACTATCCTCCATGGGTAGAAATGTCTCAAACAGTCTACGCTTTGATCGTTCCCAGGAAGACCAGTAGTAGTTTCCGATGCACATCTGGAGGCATTCTGCAATCTGTGGACTATCAGAGTGTGGATGAAACACGGAAATTGCATCGGGATTAAATACAACAGTCACCATGCCCACTTTCCTCCATGGGAGTAATGTCTCAAGCAGTCTACGCTTTGATCGTTCCCTGGAAGACCAGTAGTAGTTTCCGATGCACATCTGGAAGCATTCTGTAACCTGTGGACTATCAAAGTGTTGATGAAACACAGAAATTGCATCGAGATTGAATACAACAGTCACCTTGCGCACTTTCCTCCATGGGAGTAATGTCTCAAAGAGTCTACGCTTTGATCGTTCCCTGGAAGACCAGTAGTAGTTTCCGATGCACATCTGGAGGCCTTCTGTAGTCTGTGGACCATCAGATGTTGATGAAACACAGAAATTGCAACGGGATTGAAAGCAACAGTCACCATGCGCAGTTTCCTCCATGGGAGTAATGTCTCAAACAGTCTACGCTTTGATCGTTCCCAGGACGACCAGTAGTAGTTTCCGATACACATCTGGAGGCATTCTGTAATCTGTGGATGATCAGAGAGTTGATGAAACACAGAAATTGCATCGGGATTGAATACAACAGTCACCATGCGCACATTCCTCCATGGGAGTAATGTCTCAAACAGTTAACGCTTTGATCGTTCCCTGGAAGACCAGTGGTAGTTTCCGATGCACATCTGGAGGCATTCTGTAATCTGTGGACTATCAGAGTGTTGATGAAACACAGAAATTGCATCGAGATTGAATACAACAGTCACCATGCTCACTTTCCTCCATGGGAGTAATGTCTCAAACAGTCTACGCTTTCATCGTTCCCTGGAAGACCAGTAGTAGTTTCCGACGCACATCTGGAGGCATTCTGTAATCTGTGGATGATCAGAGAGTTGATGAAACACAGAAATTGCATCGGGATTGAATACAACAGTCACCATGCGCACATTCCTCCATGGGAGTAATGTCTCAAACGGTTAACGCTTTGATCGTTCCCTGGAAGACCAGTAGTAATTTCCGATGCACATCTGGAGGCATTCTGTAATCTGTGGACTATCAGAGTGTTGATGAAACACAGAAATTGCATCGAGATTGAATACAACAGTCACCATGCTCACTTTCCTCCATGGGAGTAATGTCTCAAACAGTCTACGCTTTCATCGTTCCCTGGAAGACCAGTAGTAGTTTCCGATGCACATCTGGAAGCATTCTGTAATCTGTGGACCATCAAACTGTTGATGAAACACAGAAATTGCATCGGGATTGAATACAACAATCACCATGCGCAGTTTCCTCCATGGGAGTAACGTCTCAAACAGTCTACGCTTTGATCGTTCCCAGGACGACCAGTAGTAGTTTCCGATACACATCTGGAGTCATTCTGTAATGTGTGGACTCTCAGAGTATTGATGAAACACAGATATTGCATCGGGATTGAATACAACAGTCACCATGCACACTTTCCTCCATGGGAGTAATGTCTCAAACAGACTACGCTTTGATCGTTCTCAGGCAGACCAGTAGTAGTTTCCGATACACATCTGGAGGCATTCTGTAATCTGTGGACGATCAGAGAGTTGATGAATCACAGAAATTGCATCGGGATTGAATACAACAGTCACCATGGACACTTTCCTCCATGGGTAGAAATGTCTCAAACAGCCTACGCTTTGATCGTTCCCAGAAAGACAAGTAGTAGTTTCGGATGCACATCTGGAGGCATTCTGCAATCTGTGGACTATCAGAGTGTTAATGAAACACAGAAATTGCATCGGGATTGAATACAACAGTCACCATGCTCACTTTCCTCCATGGGAGTAATGTCTCAAGCAGTCTACGCTTTGATCGTTCCCTGGAAGACCAGTAGTAGTTTCCGATGCACATCTGGAGGCATTCTGTAATCTGTGGATGATCAGAGAGTTGATGAAACACAGAAATTGCATCGGGATTGAATACAACAGTCACCATGCGCACATTCCTCCATGGGAGTAATGTCTCAAACAGTTTACGCTTTGATCGTTCCCTGGAAGACCAGTAGTAATTTCCGATGCACATCTGGAAGCATTCTGTAATCTGTGGACTATCAGAGTGTTGATGAAACACAGAAATTGCATCGAGATTGAATACAACAGTCACCATGCGCACTTTCCTCCATGGGAGTAATGTCTCAAACAGTCTACGCTTTCATCGTTCCCTGGAAGACCAGTGGTAGTTTCCGATGCACATCTGGAGGCATTCTGTAATCTGTGGACGATCAGAGAGTTGATGAAACACAGAAATTGCATCGGGATTGAATACAACAGTCACCATGCGCAGTGTCCTCCATGGGAGTAATGTCTCAAACAGTCTACGCTTTGATCGTTCTCAGGCAGACCAGTAGCAGTTTCCGATACACATCTGGAGGCATTCTGTAATCTGTGGACGATCAGAGAGTTGACGAATCACAGAAATTGCATCGGGATTGAATACAACAGTCACCATGCACACTATCCTCCATGGGTAGAAATGTCTCAAACAGTCTACGCTTTGATCGTTCCCAGGAAGACCAGTAGTAGTTTCCGATGCACATCTGGAGGCATTCTGCAATCTGTGGACTATCAGAGTGTGGATGAAACACGGAAATTGCATCGGGATTAAATACAACAGTCACCATGCCCACTTTCCTCCATGGGAGTAATGTCTCAAGCAGTCTACGCTTTGATCGTTCCCTGGAAGACCAGTAGTAGTTTCCGATGCACATCTGGAAGCATTCTGTAACCTGTGGACTATCAAAGTGTTGATGAAACACAGAAATTGCATCGAGATTGAATACAACAGTCACCTTGCGCACTTTCCTCCATAAGAGTAATGTCTCAAAGAGTCTACGCTTTGATCGTTCCCTGGAAGACCAGTAGTAGTTTCCGATGCACATCTGGAGGCCTTCTGTAGTCTGTGGACCATCAGATGTTGATGAAACACAGAAATTGCAACGGGATTGAAAGCAACAGTCACCATGCGCAGTTTCCTCCATGGGAGTAATGTCTCAAACAGTCTACGCTTTGATCGTTCCCAGGACGACCAGTAGTAGTTTCCGATACACATCTGGAGGCATTCTGTAATCTGTGGATGATCAGAGAGTTGATGAAACACAGAAATTGCATCGGGATTGAATACAACAGTCACCATGCGCACATTCCTCCATGGGAGTAATGTCTCAAACAGTTAACGCTTTGATCGTTCCCTGGAAGACCAGTGGTAGTTTCCGATGCACATCTGGAGGCATTCTGTAATCTGTGGACTATCAGAGTGTTGATGAAACACAGAAATTGCATCGAGATTGAATACAACAGTCACCATGCTCACTTTCCTCCATGGGAGTAATGTCTCAAACAGTCTACGCTTCCATCGTTCCCTGGAAGACCAGTAGTAGTTTCCGACGCACATCTGGAGGCATTCTGTAATCTGTGGATGATCAGAGAGTTGATGAAACACAGAAATTGCATCGGGATTGAATACAACAGTCACCATGCGCACATTCCTCCATGGGAGTAATGTCTCAAAGAGTTAACGCTTTGATCGTTCCCTGGAAGACCAGTAGTAATTTCCGATGCACATCTGGAGGCATTCTGTAATCTGATGACTATCAGAGTGTTGATGAAACACAGAAATTGCATCGAGATTGAATACAACAGTCACCATGCTCACTTTCCTCCATGGGAGTAATGTCTCAAACAGTCTACGCTTTCATCGTTCCCTGGAAGACCAGTAGTAGTTTCCGATGCACATCTGGAAGCATTCTGTAATCTGTGGACCATCAAACTGTTGATGAAACACAGAAATTGCATCGGGATTGAATACAACAATCACCATGCGCAGTTTCCTCCATGGGAGTAACGTCTCAAACAGTCTACGCTTTGATCGTTCCCAGGACGACCAGTAGTAGTTTCCGATACACATCTGGAGTCATTCTGTAATGTGTGGACTATCAGAGTATTGATGAAACACAGATATTGCATCGGGATTGAATACAACAGTCACCATGCACACTTTCCTCCATGGGAGTAATGTCTCAAACAGACTACGCTTTGATCGTTCTCAGGCAGACCAGTAGTAGTTTCCGATACACATCTGGAGGCATTCTGTAATCTGTGGACGATCAGAGAGTTGATGAATCACAGAAATTGCATCGGGATTGAATACAACAGTCACCATGGACACTTTCCTCCATGGGTAGAAATGTCTCAAACAGCCTACGCTTTGATCGTTCCCAGAAAGACCAGTAGTAGTTTCGGATGCACATCTGGAGGCATTCTGCAATCTGTGGACTATCAGAGTGTTGATGAAACACAGAAATTGCATCGGGATTGAATACAACAGTCACCATGCTCACTTTCCTCCATGGGAGTAATGTCTCAAGCAGTCTACGCTTTGATCGTTCCCTGGAAGACCAGTAGTAGTTTCCGATGCACATCTGGAAGCATTCTGTAACCTGTGGACTATCAGAGTGTTGATGAAACACAGAAATTGCATCGGGATTGAATACAACAGTCACCATGCGCACTTTCCTCCATGGGAGTAATGTCTCAAACAGTCTATGCTTTGATCGTTCCCTGGAAGAACAGTAGTAGTTTCCGATGCACATCTGGAAGCATTCTGTAAACTGTGGACTATCAGAGTGTTGATGAAACACAGTTATCGCATCTGGATTGAATTCAACAGTCACCATGCGCCCTTTCCTCCATGGGAGTAATTTCTCAAAGAGACTACGCTTTGATCGTTCCCTGGAAGACCAGTAGTAGTTTCCGATGCACATCTGGAGGCATTCTGTAATCTGTGGACCATCAGAGTGTTGATGAAACACAGAAATTGCATCGGGATTGAATACAACAGTCACCACGCGCACTTTCCTCCATGGGAGGAATGTCTCAAAGAGTCTACGCTTTGATCGTTCCCTGGAAGACCAGTAGTAGTTTCCGATGCATATCTGGAGGCATTCTGTAATCTGTGGACCATCAAACTGTTGATGAAACACAGAAATTGCATCGGGATTGAATACAACAGTCACCATGCGCAGTTTCCTCCATGGGAGTAACGTCTCAAACAGTCTACGCTTTGATCGTTCCCAGGACGACCAGTAGTACTTTCCGATACACATCTGGAGTCATTCTGTAATCTGTGGACTATCAGAGTATTGATGAAACACAGATATTGCATCGGGATTGAATACAACAGTCACCATGCACACTTTCCTCCATGGGAGAAATGTCTCAAACAGTCCACGCTTTCATCGATCCCTGGAAGACCAGTAGTAGTTTCCGATGCACATCTGGAGGCATTCTGTAATCTGTGGATGATCAGAGAGTTGATGAAACACAGAAATTGCATCGGGATTGAATACAACAGTCACCATGCGCACATTCCTCCATGGGAGTAATGTCTCAAACAATTTACGCTTTGATCGTTCCCTGGAAGACCAGTAGTAGTTTCCGAAGAACATCTGGAGGCATTCTGTAATCTTTGGACTCTCAGAGTGTTGATGAAACACAGAAATTGCATCGGGATTGAATACAACAGTCACCATGCGCACTTTCCTCCATGGGAGTGATGTCGCAAACAGTCTACGCTTTAATCGTTCCCTCGAAGACAGTAGTAATTTCCGATGCACATCTGGATTCATTCTGAAATCTTTGGACTATCAGTGTGTTGATGAAACACCGAAATTGCATCGAGATTGAATACAACAGTCACCATGCGCAGTTTCCTCCATGGGAGTAACGTTCAAACAGTCTACGCTTTGATCGTTCCCAGGACGACCAGTAGTACTTTCCGATACACATCTGGAGTCATTCTGTAATCTGTGGACTATCAGAGTATTGATGAAACACAGATATTGCATCGGGATTGAATACAACAAAAAATTATGCACACTTTCCTCCATGGGAGTAATGTCTCAAACAGTCCACGCTTTCATCGATCCCTGGAAGACCAGTAGTAGTTTCCGATGCACATCTGGAGGCATTCTGTAATCTGTGGATGATCAGAGAGTTGATGAAACACAGAAATTGCATCGGGATTGAATACAACAGTCACCATGCGCACATTCCTCCATGGGAGTAATGTCTCACACAGTTAACGCTTTGATCGTTCCCTGGAAGACCAGTAGTAATTTCCGATGCACATCTGGAGGCATTCTGTAATCTGTGGACTATCAGAGTGTTGATGAAACACAGAAATTGCATCGAGATTGAATACAACAGTCACCATGCGCACTTTCCTCCATGGGAGTAATGTCTCAAACAGTCTACGCTTTCATCGTTCCCTGGAAGACCAGTGGTAGTTTCCGATGCACATCTGGAGGCATTCTGTAATCTGTGGACGATCAGAGAGTTGATGAAACACAGAAATTGCATCGGGATTGAATACAACAGTCACCATGCGCAGTGTCCTCCATGGGAGTAATGTCTCAAACAGTCTACGCTTTGATCGTTCTCAGGCAGACCAGTAGTAGTTTCCGATACACATCTGGAGGCATTCTGTAATCTGTGGACGATCAGAGAGTTGATGAATCACAGAAATTGCATCGGGATTGAATACAACAGTCACCATGCACACTTTCCTCCATGGGTAGAAATGTCTCAAACAGTCTACGCTTTGATCGTTCCCAGGAAGACCAGTAGTACTTTCCGATGCACATCTGGAGGCATTCTGCAATCTGTGGACTATCAGAGTGTTGATGAAACACAGAAATTGCATCGGGATTAAATACAACAGTCACCATGCCCACTTTCCTCCATGGGAGTAATGCCCCATCAGTCTACGCTTTGATCGTTCCCTGGAAGACCAGTAGTAGTTTCCGATGCACATCTGGAAGCATTCTGTAATCTGTGGACTATCAAAGTGTTGATGAAACACAGAAATTGCATCGAGATTGAATACAACAGTCACCTTGCGCACTTTCCTCCATGGGAGTAATGTCTCAAAGAGTCTACGCTTTAATCGTTCCCTGGAAGACCAGTAGTAGTTTCCGATGCACATCTGGAGGCATTCTGTAATCTGTGGACCATCAGATGTTGATGAAACACAGAAATTGCATCGGGATTGAAAGCAACAGTCACCATGCGCAGTTTCCTCCATGGGAGTAATGTCTCAAACAGTCTACGCTTTGATCGTTCCCAGGACGACTAGTAGTAGTTTCCGATACACATCTAGAGGCATTCTGTAATCTGTGGATGATCAGAGGGTTGATGAAACACAGAAATTGCATCGGGATTGAATACAACAGTCACCATGCTCACTTTCCTCCATGGGAGTAATGTCTCAAACAGTCTACGCTTTCATCGTTCCCTGGAAGACCAGTAGTAGTTTCCGACGCACATCTGGAGGCATTCTGTAATCTGTGGATGATCAGAGAGTTGATGAAACACAGAAATTGCATCGGGATTGAATACAACAGTCACCATGTGCACATTCCTCCATGGGAGTAATGTCTCAAACAGTTAACGCTTTGATCGTTCCCTGGAAGAACAGTAGTAATTTCCGATGCACATCTGGAGGCATTCTGTAATCTGTGGACTATCAGAGTGTTGATGAAACACAGAAATTGCATCGAGATTGAATACAACAGTCACCATGCTCACTTTCCTCCATGGGAGTAATGTCTCAAACAGTCTACGCTTTCATCGTTCCCTGGAAGACCAGTAGTAGTTTCCGATGCACATCTGGAAGCATTCTGTAATCTGTGGACCATCAAACTGTTGATGAAACACAGAAATTGCATCGGGATTGAATACAACAATCACCATGCGCAGTTTCCTCCATGGGAGTAACGTCTCAAACAGTCTACGCTTTGATCGTTCCCAGGACGACCAGTAGTAGTTTCCGATACACATCTGGAGTCATTCTGTAATGTGTGGACTATCAGAGTATTGATGAAACACAGATATTGCATCGGGATTGAATACAACAGTCACCATGCACACTTTCCTCCATGGGAGTAATGTCTCAAACAGTCTACGCTTTGATCGTTCTCAGGCAGACCAGTAGTAGTTTCCGATACACATCTGGAGGCATTCTGTAATCTGTGGACGATCAGAGAGTTGATGAATCACAGAAATTGCATCGGGATTGAATACAACAGTCACCATGCACACTTTCCTCCATGGGTAGAAATGTCTCAAACAGCCTACGCTTTGATCGTTCCCAGAAAGACCAGTAGTAGTTTCGGATGCACATCTGGAGGCATTCTGCAATCTGTGGACTATCAGAGTGTTGATGAAACACAAAAATTGCATCGGGATTGAATACAACAGTCACCATGCTCACTTTCCTCCATGGGAGTAATGTCTCAAGCAGTCTACGCTTTGATCGTTCCCTGGAAGACCAGTAGTAGTTTCCGATGCACATCTGGAAGCATTCTGTAACCTGTGGACTATCAGAGTGTTGATGAAACACAGAAATTGCATCGGGATTGAATACAACAGTCACCATGCGCACTTTCCTCCATGGGAGTAATGTCTCAAACAGTCTATGCTTTGATCGTTCCCTGGAAGAACAGTAGTAGTTTCCGATGCACATCTGGAAGCATTCTGTAAACTGTGGACTATCAGAGTGTTGATGAAACACAGTTATCGCATCTGGATTGAATTCAACAGTCACCATGCGCCCTTTCCTCCATGGGAGTAATTTCTCAAAGAGACTACGCTTTGATCGTTCCCTGGAAGACCAGTAGTAGTTTCCGATGCACATCTGGAGGCATTCTGTAATCTGTGGACCATCAGAGTGTTGATGAAACACAGAAATTGCATCGGGATTGAATACAACAGTCACCACGCGCACTTTCCTCCATGGGAGGAATGTCTCAAAGAGTCTACGCTTTGATCGTTCCCTGGAAGACCAGTAGTAGTTTCCGATGCATATCTGGAGGCATTCTGTAATCTGTGGACCATCAAACTGTTGATGAAACACAGAAATTGCATCGGGATTGAATACAACAGTCACCATGCGCAGTTTCCTCCATGGGAGTAACGTCTCAAACAGTCTACGCTTTGATCGTTCCCAGGACGACCAGTAGTACTTTCCGATACACATCTGGAGTCATTCTGTAATCTGTGGACTATCAGAGTATTGATGAAACACAGATATTGCATCGGGATTGAATACAACAGTCACCATGCACACTTTCCTCCATGGGAGTAATGTCTCAAACAGTCCACGCTTTCATCGATCCCTGGAAGACCAGTAGTAGTTTCCGATGCACATCTGGAGGCATTCTGTAATCTGTGGATGATCAGAGAGTTGATGAAACACAGAAATTGCATCGGGATTGAATACAACAGTCACCATGCGCACATTCCTCCATGGGAGTAATGTCTCAAACAATTTACGCTTTGATCGTTCCCTGGAAGACCAGTAGTAGTTTCCGAAGAACATCTGGAGGCATTCTGTAATCTGTGGACTCTCAGAGTGTTGATGAAACACAGAAATTGCATCGGGATTGAATACAACAGTCACCATGCGCACTTTCCTCCATGGGAGTGATGTCGCAAACAGTCTACGCTTTAATCGTTCCCTCGAAGACAGTAGTAATTTCCGATGCACATCTGGATTCATTCTGAAATCTTTGGACTATCAGTGTGTTGATGAAACACCGAAATTGCATCGAGATTGAATACAACAGTCACCATGCGCAGTTTCCTCCATGGGAGTAACGTTCAAACAGTCTACGCTTTGATCGTTCCCAGGACGACCAGTAGTACTTTCCGATACACATCTGGAGTCATTCTGTAATCTGTGGACTATCAGAGTATTGATGAAACACAGATATTGCATCGGGATTGAATACAACAAAAACCATGCACACTTTCCTCCATGGGAGTAATGTCTCAAACAGTCCACGCTTTCATCGATCCCTGGAAGACCAGTAGTAGTTTCCGATGCACATCTGGAAGCATTCTGTAATCTGTGGACTATCAAAGTGTTGTTGAAACACAGAAATTGCATCGAGATTGAATACAACAGTCACCTTGCGCACTTTCCTCCATGGGAGTAATGTCTCAAAGAGTCTACGCTTTGATCGTTCCCTGGAAGACCAGTAGTAGTTTCCGATGCACATCTGGAGGCATTCTGTAATCTGTGGACCATCAGATGTTGATGAAACACAGAAATTGCATCGGGATTGAAAGCAACAGTCACCATGCGCAGTTTCCTCCATGGGAGTAATGTCTCAAACAGTCTACGCTTTGATCGTTCCCAGGACGACCAGTAGTAGTTTCCGATACACATCTGGAGGCATTCTGTAATCTGTGGATGATCAGAGAGTTGATGAAACACAGAAATTGCATCGGGATTGAATACAACAGTCACCATGCGCACATTCCTCCATGGGAGTAATGTCTCAAACAGTTAACGCTTTGATCGTTCCCTGGAAGACCAGTAGTAATTTCCGATGCACATCTGGAGGCATTCTGTGATCTGTGGACTATCAGAGTGTTGATGAAACACAGAAATTGCATCGAGATTGAATACAACAGTCACCATGCTCACTTTCCTCCATGGGAGTAATGTCTCAAACAGTCTACGCTTTCATCGTTCACTGGAAGACCAGTAGTAGTTTCCGATGCACATCTGGAGGCATTCTGTAATCTGTGGATGATCAGAGAGTTGATGAAACACAGAAATTGCATCGGGATTGAATACAACAGTCACCATGCGCACATGCCTCCATGGGAGTAATGTCTCAAACAGTTAACGCTTTGATCGTTCCCTGGAAGACCAGTAGTAATTTCCGATGCACATCTGGAGGCATTCTGTAATCTGTGGACTATCAGAGTGTTGATGAAACACAGAAATTGCATCGAGATTGAATACAACAGTCACCATGCGCAGTTTCCTCCATTGGAGTAACGTCTCAAACAGTCTACGCTTTGATCGTTCCCAGGACGACCAGTAGTAGTTTCCGATACACGTCTGGAGTCATTCTGTAATGTGTGGACTATCAGAGTATTGATGAAACACAGATATTGCATCGGGATTGAATACAACAGTCACCATGCACACTTTCCTCCATGGGTAGAAATGTCTCAAACAGTCTACGCTTTGATCGTTCCCAGAAAGACCAGTAGTAGTTTCGGATGCACATCTGGAGGCATTCTGCAATCTGTGGACTATCTGAGTGTTGATGAAACACAGAAATTGCATCGGGATTGAATACAACAGTCACCATGCTCACTTTCCTCCATGGGAGTAATGTCTCAAGCAGTCTACGCTTTGATCGTTCCCTGGAAGACCAGTAGTAGTTTCCGATGCACATCTGGAGGCATTCTGTAATCTGTGGATGATCAGAGAGATGATGAAACACAGAAATTGCATCGGGATTGAATACAACAGTCACCATGCGCACATTTCTCCATAGGAGTAATGTCTCAAACAGTTAACGATTTGATCGTTCCCTGGAAGACCAGTAGTAATTTCCGATGCACATCTGGAGGAATTCTGTAATCTGTGGACTATCAGAGTGTTGATGAAACACAGAAATTGCATCGAGATTGAATACAACAGTCACCATGTGCACTTTCCTCCATGGGAGTAATGTCTCAGTCTACGCTTTCATCGTTCCCTGGAAGACCAGTGGTAGTTTCCGATGCACATCTGGAGGCATTCTGTAATCTGTGGACGATCAGAGAGTTGATGAAACACAGAAATTGCATCGGGAATGAATACAACAGTCACCATGCGCAGTGTCCTCAATGGGAGTAATGTCTCAAACAGTCTACGCTTTGATCGTTCTCAGGCAGACCAGTAGTAGTTTCCGAT
This sequence comes from Schistocerca gregaria, assembly GCF_023897955.1. Lineage (NCBI taxonomy): Eukaryota > Metazoa > Arthropoda > Insecta > Orthoptera > Acrididae > Schistocerca > Schistocerca gregaria. The sequence continues at coordinate 25,568,593 of NC_064927.1, read as the reverse complement.
ACACATCTGGAGGCATTCTGTAATCTGTGGACGATCAGAGAGTTGATGAATCACAGAAATTGCATCGGGATTGAATACAACAGTCACCATGCACACTTTCCTCCATGGGTAGAAATGTCTCAAACAGTCTACGCTTTGATTGTTCCCAGGAAGACCAGTAGTAGTTTCCGATGCACATCTGGAAGCATTCTGTAATCTGTGGACTATCAAAGTGTTGATGAAACACAGAAATTGCATCGAGATTGAATACAACAGTCACCTTGCGCACTTTCCTCCATGGGAGTAATGTCTCAAAGAGTCTACGCTTTGATCGTTCCCTGGAAGACCAGTAGTAGTTTCCGATGCACATCTGGAGGCATTCTGTAATCTGTGGACCATCAGATGTTGATGAAACACAGAAATTGCATCGGGATTGAAAGCAACAGTCACCATGCGCAGTTTCCTCCATGGGAGTAATGTCTCAAAGAGTCTACGCTTTCATCGTTCCCAGGACGACCAGTAGTAGTTTCCGATACACATCTGGAGGCATTCTGTAATCTGTGGATGATCAGAGAGTTGATGAAACACAGAAATTGCATCGGGATTGAATACAACAGTCACCATGCGCACATTCCTCCATGGGAGTAATGTCTCAAACAGTTAACGCTTTGATCGTTAACTGGAAGACCAGAAGTAATTTCCGATGCACATCTGGAGGCATTCTGTAATCTGTGGACTATCAGAGTGTTGATGAAACACAGAAATTGCATCGAGATTGAATACAACAGTCACCATGCTCACTTTCCTCCATGGGAGTAATGTCTCAAACAGTCTACGCTTTCATCGTTCCCTGGAAGACCAGTAGTAGTTTCCGATGCACATCTGGAGGCATTCTGTAATCTGTGGATGATCAGAGGGTTGATGAAACACAGAAATTGCATCGGGATTGAATACAACAGTCACCATGCGCACATTCCTCCATGGGAGTAATGTCTCAAACAGTTAACGCTTTGATCGTTCCCTGGAAGACCAGTAGTAATTTCCGATGCACATCTGGAGGCATTCTGTAATCTGTGGCCTATCAGAGTGTTGATGAAACACAGAAATTGCATCGAGATTGAATACAACAGTCACCATGCTCACTTTCCTCCATGGGAGTAATGTCTCAAACAGTCTACGCTTTCATCGTTCCCTGGAAGACCAGTAGTAGTTTCCGATGCACATCTGGAAGCATTCTGTAATCTGTGGACCATCAAACTGTTGATGAAACACAGAAATTGCATCGGGATTGAATACAACAATCACCATGCGCAGTTTCCTCCATGGGAGTAACGTCTCAAACAGTCTACGCTTTGATCGTTCCCAGGACGACCAGTAGTAGTTTCCGATACACATCTGGAGTCATTCTGTAATGTGTGGACTATCAGAGTATTGATGAAACACAGATATTGCATCGGGATTGAATACAACATTCACCATGCACACTTTCCTCCATGGGAGTAATGTCTCAAACAGTCCACGCTTTCATCGATCCCTGGAAGACCAGTAGTAGTTTCCGATGCACATCTGGAGGCATTCTGTAATCTGTGGATGATCAGAGAGTTGATGAAACACAGAAATTGCATCGGGATTGAATACAAAAGTCACCATGCGCACATTCCTCCATGGGAGTAATGTCTCAAACAGTTTACGCTTTGATCGTTCCCTGGAAGACCAGTAGTAGTTTCCGAAGAACATCTGGAACCATTCTGTAATCTGTGGACTCTCAGAGTGTTGATGAAACACAGAAATTGCGTCGGGATTGAATACAACAGTCACCATGCGCACTTTCCTCCATGGGAGTGATGTCGCAAACAGTCTACGCTTTAATCGTTCCCTCGAAGACAGTAGTAATTTCCGATGCACATCTGGATTCAATCTGAAATCTTTGGACTATCAGAGTGTTGATGAAACACAGAAATTGCATCGAGATTGAATACAACAGTCACCATGCGCAGTTTCCTCCATGGGAGTAACGTTCAAACAGTCTACGCTTTGGTCGTTCCCAGGACGACCAGTGGTACTTTCCGATACACATCTGGAGTCATTCGGTAATCTGTGGACTATCAGAGTATTGATGAAACACAGATATTGCATCGGGATTGAATACAACAGTCACCATGCACACTTTCCTCCATGGGAGGAATGTATCAAACAGTCCACGCTTTCATCGATCCCTGGAAGACCAGTAGTAGTTTCCGATGCACATCTGGAGGCATTCTGTAATCTGTGGACGATCAGAGAGTTGATGAAACACAGAAATTGCATCGGGATTGAATACAACAGTCACCATGCGCACATTCCTCCATGGGAGTAATGTCTCAAACAGTTAACGCTTTGATCGTTCCCTGGAAGACCAGTAGTAATTTCCGATGCACACCTGGAGGCATTCTGTAATCTGTGGACTATCAGAGTGTTGATGAAACACAGAAATTGCATCGAGATTGAATACAACAGTCACCATGCGCACTTTCCTCCATGGGAGTAATGTCTCAAACAGTCTACGCATTCATCGTTCCCTGGAAGACCAGTGGTAGTTTCCAATGCACATCTGGAGGCATTCTGTAATCTGTGGACGATCAGAGAGTTGATGAAACGCAGAAATTGCATCGGGATTGAATACAACAGTCACCATGCGCAGTGTCCTCCATGGGAGTAATGTCTCAAACAGTCTACGCTTTGATCGTTCTCAGGCAGACCAGTAGTAGTTTCCGATACACATCTGGAGGCATTCTGTAATCTGTGGACGATCAGAGAGTTGATGAATCACAGAAATTGCACCGTAAACAACAGTCACCATGCACACTTTCCTCCATGGGTAGAAATGTCTCAAACAGTCTACGCTTTGATCGTTCCCAGGAAGACCAGTAGTACTTTCCGATGCACATCTGGAGGCATTCTGCAATCTGTGGACTATCAGAGTGTTGATGAAACACAGAAATTGCATCGGGATTAAATACAACAGTCACCATGCCCACTTTCCTCCATGGGAGTAATGTCTCAAGCAGTCTACGCTTTGATCGTTCCCTGGAAGACCAGTAGTAGTTTCCGATGCACATCTGGAAGCATTCTGTAATCTGTGGACTATCAAAGTGTTGATGAAACACAGAAATTGCATCGAGATTGAATACAACAGTCACCTTGCGCACTTTCCTCCATGGGAGTAATGTCTCAAAGAGTCTACGCTTTGATCGTTCCCTTGAAGACCAGTAGTAGTTTCCGATGCACATCTGGAGGCATTCTGTAATCTGTGGACCATCAGATGTTGATGAAACACAGAAATTGCATCGGGATTGAAAGCAACAGTCATCATGCGCAGTTTCCTCCATGGGAGTAATGTCTCAAACAGTCTACGCTTTGATCGTTCCCAGGACGACCAGTAGTAGTTTCCGATATACACTCCTGGAAATTGAAATAAGAACACCGTGAATTCATTGTCCCAGGAAGGGGAAACTTAATTGACACATTCCTGGAGTCCGATACATCACGTGATCACACTGACAGGACCACAGGCACATAGACACAGGCAACAGAGCATGCACAATGTCGGCACTAGTACAGTGTATATCTACCTTTCGAAGCAATGCAGGCTGCTATTCTCCCATGGAGACGATCGTAGAGATGCAGGATGTAGTCCTGTGGAACGGCTTGCCATGCCATTTCCACCTGGCGCCTCAGTTGGACCAGCGTTCGTGCTGGACGTGCAGACCGCGTGAGACGACGCTTCATCCAGTCCCAAACATGTTCAGTGGGGGACAGATCCGGAGATCTTGCTGGCCAGGGTAATTGACTTACACCTTCTAGAGCACGTTGGGTGGCACGGGATACATGCGGACGTGCATTTTCCTGTTGGAACAGCAAGTTCCCTTGCCGGTCTAGGGATGGTAGAACGATGGGTTCGATGACGGTTTGGATGTACCGTGCACTATTCAGTGTCCCCTCGACGATCACCAGAGGTGTACGGCCAGTGTAGGAGATCGCTCCCCACACCATGATGCCAGGTGTTGGCCCTGTGTGTGTCGGTCGTATGCAGTCCTGATTGTGGCGCTCACCTGCACGGCGCCATACACGCATACGACCATCATTGGCACCAAGGCAGAAGCGACTCTCATCGATGAAGACGACACGTCTCCATTCGTCCCTCCATTCACGCCTGTCGCGACACCACTGGAGGCGGGCTGCACGATGTTGGGGCGTGAGCGAAAGACGGCCTAACGGTGTGCGGGACCGTAGCCCAGCTTCATGGAGACGGTTGCGAATGGTCCTCGCCGATACCCCTGGAGCAACAGTGTCCCTAATTTGCTGGGAAGTGGCGGTGCGGTCCCCTACGGCACTGCGTAGGATCCTATGGTCTTGGCGTGCATCCGTGCGTCGCTGCGGTCCGGTCCCAGGTCGACGAGCACGTGCACCTTCCGCCGACCACTGGTGACAACATCGATGTACTGTGGAGACCTCACGCCCCACGTGTTGAGCAATTCGGCGGTACGTCCACCCGGCCTCCCGCATGCCCACTATACGCCCTCGCTCAAAGTCCGTCAACTGCACATACGGTTCACGTCCACGCTGTCGCGGCATGCTACCAGTGTTAAAGACTCCGATGGAGCTCCGTATGCCACGGCAAACTGGCTGACACTGACGGCGGCGATGCTCAAATGCTGCGCAGCTAGCGCCATTCGACGGCCAACACCGCGGTTCCTGGTGTGTCCGCTGTGCTGTGCGAGTGATCATTGCATGTACAGCCCTCTCGCAGTGTCCGGAGCAAGTATGGTGGGTCTGACACACCGGTGTCAATGTGTTCTTTTTTCCATTTCCACGAGTGTACATCTGGAAGCATTCTGTAATCTGTGGATGATCAGAGAGTTGATGAAACACAGAAATTGCATTGGGATTGAATACAACAGTCACCATGCGCACATTCCTCCATGGGAGTAATGTCTCAAACAGTTAACGCTTTGATCGTTCCCTGGAAGACCAGTAGTAATTTCCGATGCACGTCTGGAGGCATTCTGTAATCTGTGGACTATCAGAGTGTTGATGAAACACAGAAATTGCATCGAGATTGAATACAACAGTCACCATGCTCACTTTCCTCCATGGGAGTAATGTCTCAAACAGTCTACGCTTTCATCGTTCACTGGAAGACCAGTAGTAGTTTCCGATGCACATTTGGAGGCATTCTGTAATCTGTGGATGATCAGAGAGTTGATGAAACACAGAAATTGCATCGGGATTGAAAACAACAGTCACCATGCGCACATGCCTCCATGGGAGTAATGTCTCAAACAGTTAACGCTTTGATCGTTCCCTGGAAGACCAGTAGTAATTTCCGTTGCACATCTGGAGGCATTCTGTAATCTGTGGACTATCAGAGTGTTGATGAAACACAGAAATTGCATCGAGATTGAATACAACAGTCACCATGCTCACTTTCCTCCATGGGAGTAATGTCTCAAACAGTCTACGCTTTCATCGTTCCCTGGAAGACCAGTAGTAGTTTCCGATGCACATCTGGAAGCATTCTGTAATCTGTGGACCATCAAACTGTTGATGAAACACAGAAATTGCATCGGGATTGAATACAACAATCACCATGCGCAGTTTCCTCCATGGGAGTAACGTCTCAAACAGTCTACGCTTTGATCGTTCCCAGGACGACCAGTAGTAGTTTCCGATACACATCTGGAGTCATTCTGTAATGTGTGGACTATCAGAGTATTGATGAAACACAGATATTGCATCGGGATTGAATACAACAGTCACCATGAACACTTTCCTCCATGGGAGTATTGTCTCAAACAGTCTACGCTTTGATCGTTCTCAGGCAGACCAGTAGTAGTTTCCGATACACATCTGGAGGCATTCTGTAATCTGTGGACGATCAGAGAGTTGATGAATCACAGAAATTGCATCGGGATTGAATACAACAGTCACCATGCACACTTTCCTCAATGGGTAGAAATGTCTCAAACAGTCTACGCTTTGATCGTTCCCAGAAAGACCAGTAGTAGTTTCGGATGCACATCTGGAGGCATTCTGCAATCTGTGGACTATCTGAGTGTTGATGAAACACAGAAATTGCATCGGGATTGAATACAACAGTCACCATGCTCACTTTCCTCCATGGGAGTAATGTCTCAAGCAGTCTACGCTTTGATCGTTCCCTGGAAGACCAGTAGTAGTTTCCGATGCACATCTGGAGGCATTCTGTAATCTGTGGATGATCAGAGAGTTGATGAAACACAGAAATTGCATCGGGATTGAATACAACAGTCACCATGCGCACATTCCTCCATGGGAGTAATGTCTCAAACAGTTAACGCTTTGATCGTTCCCTGGAAGACCAGTAGTAATTTCCGATGCACATCTGGAGGAATTCTGTAATCTGTGGACTATCAGAGTGTTGATGAAACACAGAAATTGCATCGAGATTGAATACAACAGTCACCATGCGCACTTTCCTCCATGGGAGTAATGTCTCAAACAGTCTACGCTTTGATCGTTCTCAGGCAGACCAGTAGTAATTTCCGATACACATCTGGAGCCATTCTGTAATCTGTGGACAATCAGAGAGTTGATGAATCATAGAAATTGCATCGGGATTGAATACAACAGTCACCATGCACACTTTCCTCCATGGGTAGAAATGTCTCAAACAGTCTACGCTTTGATCGTTCCCAGGAAGAGCAGTAGTAGTTTCCGATGCACATCTGGAGGCATTCTGCAATCTGTGGACTATCAGAGTGTTGATAAAACACAGAAATTGCATCGGGATTAAATACAACAGTCACCATGCGCAGTGTCCTCCATGGGAGTAATGTCTCAAACAGTCTACGCTTTGATCGTTCCCTGGAAGACCAGTAGTAGTTTCCGATGCACATCTGGAAGCATTCTGTAATCTGTGGACTATCAAAGTGTTGATGAAACACAGAAATTGCATCGAGATTGAATACAACAGTCACCTTGCGCACTTTCCTCCATGGGAGTAATGTGTCAAAGAGTCTACGCTTTGATCGTTCCCTGGAAGACCAGTAGTAGTTTCCGATGCACATCTGGAGGCATTCTGTAATATGTGGACCATCAGATGTTGATGAAACACAGAAATTGCATCGGGATTGAAAGCAACAGTCACCATGCGCAGTTTCCTCCATGGGAGTAATGTCTCAAACAGTCTACGCTTTGATCGTTCCTAGGACGACCAGTAGTAGTTTCCGATACACATCTGGAGGCATTCTGAAATCTGTGGATGATCAGAGAGTTGATGAAACACAGAAATTGCATCGGGATTGAATACAACAGTCACCATGCGCACATTCCTCCATGGGAGTAATGTCTCAAACAGTTAACGCTTTGATCGTTCCCTGGAAGACCAGTAGTAATTTCCGATGCACATCTGGAGGCATTCTGTAATCTGTGGACTATCAGAGTGTTGATGAAACACAGAAATTGCATCGAGATTGAATACAACAGTCACCATGCGCACTTTCCTCCATGGGAGTAATGTCTCAAACAGTCTACGCTTTCATCGTTCCCTGGAAGACCAGTAGTAGCTTCCGATGCACATCTCGAGGCATTCTGTAATCTGTGGATGATCAGAGAGTTGATGAAACACAGAAATTGCATCGGGATTAAATACAACAGTCACCATGCGCACATTCCTCCATGGGAGTAATGTCTCAAACAGTTAACGCTTTGATCGTTCCCTGGAAGACCAGTAGTAATTTCCGATGCACATCTGGAGGCATTCTGTAATCTGTGGACTATCAGAGTGTTGATGAAACACAGAAATTGCATCGAGATTGAATACAACAGTCACCATGCTCACTTTCCTCCATGGGAGTAATGTCTCAAACAGTCCACGCTTTCATCGTTCCCTGGAAGACCAGTAGTAGTTTCCGATGCACATCTGGAAGCATTCTGTAATCTGTGGACCATCAAACTGTTGATGAAACACAGAAATTGCATCGGGATTGAATACAACAATCACCATGCGCAGTTTCCTCCATGGGAGTAACGTCTCAAACAGTCTACGCTTTGATCGTTCCCAGGACGACCAGTAGTAGTTTCCGATACACATCTGGAGTCATTCTGTAATGTGTGGACTATCAGACTATTGATGAAACACGGATATTGCATCGGGATTGAATACAACAGTCACCATGCACACTCTCCTCCATGGGAGTAATGTCTCAAACAGTCTACGCTTTGATCGTTCTCAGGCAGACCAGTAGTAGTTTCCGATACACATCTGGAGGCATTCTGTAATCTGTGGACGATCAGAGAGTTGATGATCCCAGAAATTGCATCGGGATTGATTACAACAGTCACCATGCACACTTTCCTCCCTGGGTAGAAATGTCTCAAACAGTCAACGCTTTGATCGTTCCCAGAAAGACCAGTAGTAGTTTCGGATGCACATCTGGAGGCATTCTGCAATCTGTGGACTATCAGAGTGATGATGAAACACAGAAATTGCATCGGGATTGAATACAACAGTCACCATGCTCACTTTCCTCCATGGGAGTAATGTCTCAAGCAGTGTACGCTTTGATCGTTCCCTGGGAGACCAGTAGTAGTATCCGATGCACATCTAGAAGCATTCTGTAACCTGTGGACTATCAGAGTGTTGATGAAACACAGAAATTGCATCGGGATTGAATACAACAGTCACCATGCGCACTTTCCTCCATGGGAGTAATGTCTCAAACAGTCTACGCTTTGATCGTTCCCTGGAAAACAGTAGTAGTTTCCGATGCACATCTGGAAGCATTCTGTAAACTGTGGACTATCAGAGTGTTGATGAAACACAGTTATCGCATCTGGATTGAATTCAACAGTCACCATGCGCCCTTTCCTCCATGGGAGTAATTTCTCAAAGAGACTACGCTTTGATCGTTCCCTGGAAGACCAGTAGTAGTTTCCGATGCACATCTGGAGGCATTCTGTAATCTGTGGACCATCAGAGTGTTGATGAAACACAGAAATTGCATCGGGATTGAATACAACAGTCACCATGCGCACTTTCCTCCATGGGAGGAATGTCTCAAAGAGTCTACGCTTTGATCGTTCCCTGGAAGACCAGTAGTAGCTTCCGATGCATATCTGGAGGCATTCTGTAATCTGTGGACCATCAAACTGTTGATAAAACACAGAAATTGCATCGGGATTGAATACAAGAGTCACCATGCGCTGTTTCCTCCATGGGAGTAACGTCTCAAACAGTCTACGCTTTGATCGTTCCCAGGACGACCAGTAGTACTTTCCGATACACATCTGGAGTCATTCTGTAATCTGTGGACTATCATAGTATTGATGAAACACAGATATTGCATCGGGATTGAATACAACAGTCACCATGCACACTTTCCTCCATGGGAGTAATGTCTCAAACAGTCCAAGCTTTCATCGATCCCTGGAAGACCAGTAGTAGTTTCCGATGCACATCTGGAGGCATTCTGTAATCTGTGGATGATCAGAGAGTTGATGAAACACAGAAATTGCATCGGGATTGAACACAACAGTCACCATGCGCACATTCCTCCATGGGAGTAATGTCTCAAACAGTTAACGCTTTGATCGTTCCCTGGAAGACCAGTAGTAATTTCTGATGCACAGCTGGAGGCATTCTGTAATCTGTGGACTATCAGAGTGTTGATGAAACACAGAAATTGCATCGAGATTGAATACAATAGTCACCATGCTCACTTTCCTCCATGGGAGTAATGTCTCAAACAGTCTACGCTTTCATCGTTCCCTGGAAGACCAGTAGTAGTTTCCGATGCACATCTGGAGGCATTCTGTAATCTGTGGACGATCAGAGAGTTGATGAAACACAGAAATTGCATCGGGATGGAATACAACAGTCACCATGCGCAGTGTCCTCCATGGGAGTAATGTCTCAAACAGTCTACGCTTTGATCGTTCTCAGGCAGACCAGTAGTAGTTTCCGATACACATCTGGAGGCATTCTGTAATCTGTGGACGATCAGAGAGTTGATGAAACACAGAAATAGCATCGGGATTGAATACAACAGTCACCATGCGCACTTTCCTCCATGGGAGTAATTCCTCAAAGAGTCTACGCTTTCATCGTTCCCTGGAAGACCAGTAGTAGTTTCCGATGCACATCTGGAGGCATTCTGTAATCTGTGGACCATCAGATGTTGATGAAACACAGAAATTGCATCGGGATTGAAAACAACAGTCACCATGCGCAGTTTCCTCCATGGGAGTAATGTCTCAAACAGTCTACGCTTTGATCGTTCCCAGGACGACCAGTAGTAGTTTCCGATACACATCTGGAGGCATTCTGTAATCTGTGGACTATCAGAGTGTTTAGGAACAAAGAAATTGCTTCGGGATTGAATACAACAGTCACCATGCTCACTTTCCTCCATGGTAGTATTGTCTCAAACAGTTTACGCTTTGATCGTTCCCTGGAAGACCAGTAGTAGTTTCCGAAGAACATCTGGAGGCATTCTGTAGTCTGTGGACTCTCAGAGTGTTGATGAAACACAGAAATTGCATCGGGATTGAATACAACAGTCACCATGCGCACTTTCCTCCATGGGAGTGATGTCTCAAACAGTCTACGCTTTAATCGTTCCCTCGAAGACCAGTAGTAATTTCCGATGCACATCTGGATTCATTCTGAAATCTTTGGACTATCAGAGTGTTGATGAAACACAGAAATTGCATCGGGATTGAATACAACAGTCACCATGCGCAGTGTCCTCCATGGGAGTAATGTCTCAAACAGTCTACGCTTTGATCGTTCTCAGGCAGACCAGTAGTAGTTTCCGATACACATCTGGAGGCATTCTGTAATCTGTGGACTATCAAAGTGTTGATGAAACACAGAAATTGCATCGAGATTGAATACAACAGTCACCTTGCGCACTTTCCTCCATGGGAGTAATGTCTCAAAGAGTCTACGCTTTGATCGTTCCCTGGAAAACCAGTAGTAGTTTCCGATGCACATCTGGAGGCATTCTGTAATCTGTGGACCATCAGATGTTGATGAAACACAGAAATTGCATCGGGATTGAAAGCAACAGTCACCATGCGCAGTTTCCACCATGGGAGTAATGTCTCAAACAGTCTACGCTTTGATCGTTCCCAGGACGACCAGTAGTAGTTTCCGATACACATCTGGAGGCATTCTGTAATCTGTGGATGATCAGAGAGTTGATGAAACACAGATATTGCATCGGGATTGAATACAACAGTCACCATGCGCACATTCCTCCATGGGAGTAATGTCTCAAACAGTTAACGCTTTGATCGTTCCCTGGAAGACCAGTAGTAATTTCCGATGCACATCTGGAGGCATTCTGTAATCTGTGGACTATCAGAGTGTTGATGAAACACAGAAATTGCATCGAGATTGAATACAACAGTCACCATGCTCACTTTCCTCCATGGGAGTAATGTCTCAAACAGTCTACGCTTTCATCGTTCCCTGGAAGACAGGTAGTAGTTTCCGATGCACATCTGGAGGCATTCTGTAATCTGTGGACGATCAGAGAGTTGATGAAACACAGAAATTGAATCGGGATTGAATACAACAGTCACCATGCGCAGTGTCCTCCATGGGAGTAATGTCTCAAACAGTCTACGCTTTGATCGTTCTCAGGCAGACCAGTAGTAGTTTCCGATACACATCTGGAGGCATTCTGTAATCTGTGGACGATCAGAGAGTTGATGAATCACAGAAATAGCATCGGGATTGAATACAACAGTCACCATGCACACTTTCCTCCATGGGTAGAAATGTCTCAAACAGTCTACGCTTTGATCGTTCCCAGGAAGACCAGTAGTAGTTTCCGATGCACATCTGGAGGCATTCTGTAATCTGTGGACCATCAGATGTTGATGAAACACAGAAATTGCATCGGGATTGAAAGCAACAGTCACCATGCGCAGTTTCCACCATGGGAGTAATGTCTCAAACAGTCTACGCTTTGATCGTTCCCAGGACGACCAGTAGTAGTTTCCGATACACATCTGGAGGCATTCTGTAATCTGTGGATGATCAGAGAGTTGATGAAACACAGATATTGCATCGGGATTGAATACAACAGTCACCATGCGCACATTCCTCCATGGGAGTAATGTCTCAAACAGTTAACGCTTTGATCGTTCCCTGGAAGACCAGTAGTAATTTCCGATGCACATCTGGAGGCATTCTGTAATCTGTGGACTGTCGGAGTGTTGATGAAACACAGAAATTGCATCGAGATTGAATACAACAGTCACCATGCTCACTTTCCTCCATGGGAGTAATGTCTCAAACAGTCTACGCTTTCATCGTTCCCTGGAAGACAGGTAGTAGTTTCCGATGCACATCTGGAGGCATTCTGTAATCTGTGGACGATCAGAGACTTGATGAAACACAGAAATTGAATCGGGATTGAATACAACAGTCACCATGCGCAGTGTCCTCCATGGGAGTAATGTCTCAAGCAGTCTACCCTTCGATCGTTCCCAGGACGACCAGTAGTACTTTCCGATACACATCTGGAGTCATTCTGTAATCTGTGGACTACAGAGTATTGATGAAACACAGAAATTGCATCGGGATTGAATACAACAGTCACCATGCACACTTTCCTCCATGGGAGTAATGTCTCAAACAGTCCACGCTTTCATCAATCCCTGGAAGACCAGTAGTAGTTTCCGATGCACATCTGGAGGCATTCTGTAGTCTGTGGATGATCAGAGAGTTGATGAAACACAGAAATTGCATCGGGATTGAATACAACAGTCACCATGCGCACATTCCTCCATGGGAGTAATGTCTCAAACAGTTAACGCATTGATCGTTCCCTGGAAGACCAGTAGTAATTTCCGATGCACATCTGGAGGCATTCTGTAATCTGTGGACTATCAGAGTGTTGATGAAACAGAGAAATTGCATCGAGATTGAATACAACAGTCACCATGCGCACTTTCCTCCATGGGAGGAATGTCTCAAAGAGTCTACGCTTTGATCGTTCCCAGGACGACCAGTAGTAGTTTCCGATACACATCTGGAGGCATTCTGTAATATGTGGACCATCAGATGTTGATGAAACACAGAAATTGCATCGGGATTGAAAGCAACAGTCACCATGCGCAGTTTCCTCCATGGGAGTAATGTCTCAAACAGTCTACGCTTTGATCGTTCCCAGGACGACCAGTAGTAGTTTCCGATACACATCTGGAGGCATTCTGAAATCTGTGGATGATCAGAGAGTTGATGAAACACAGAAATTGCATCGGGATTGAATACAACAGTCACCATGCGCACATTCCTCCATGGGAGTAATGTCTCAAACAGTTAACGCTTTGATCGTTCCCTGGAAGACCAGTAGTAATTTCCGATGCACATCTGGAGGCATTCTGTAATCTGTGGACTATCAGAGTGTTGATGAAACACAGAAATTGCATCGAGATTGAATACAACAGTCACCATGCGCACTTTCCTCCATGGGAGTAATGTCTCAAACAGTCTACGCTTTCATCGTTCCCTGGAAGACCAGTAGTAGTTTCCGATGCACATCTGGAGGCATTCTGTAATCTGTGGATGATCAGAGAGTTGATGAAACACAGAAATTGCATCGGGATTGAATACAACAGTCACCATGCGCACATTCCTCCATGGGAGTAATGTCTCAAACAGTTAACGCTTTGATCGTTCCCTGGAAGACCAGTAGTAATTTCCGATGCACATCTGGAGGCATTCTGTAATCTGTGGACTATCAGAGTGTTGATGAAACACAGAAATTGCATCGAGATTGAATACAACAGTCACCATGCTCACTTTCCTCCATGGGAGCAATGTCTCAAACAGTCCACGCTTTCATCGTTCCCTGGAAGACCAGTAGTAGTTTCCGATGCACATCTGGAAGCATTCTGTAATCTGTGGACCATCAAACTGTTGATGAAACACAGAAATTGCATCGGGATTGAATACAACAATCACCATGCGCAGTTTCCTCCATGGGAGTAACGTCTCAAACAGTCTACGCTTTCATCGTTCCCAGGACGACCAGTAGTAGTTTCCGATACACATCTGGAGTCATTCTGTAATGTGTGGACTATCAGACTATTGATGAAACACGGATATTGCATCGGGATTGAATACAACAGTCACCATGCACACTCTCCTCCATGGGAGTAATGTCTCAAACAGTCTACGCTTTGATCGTTCTCAGGCAGACCAGTAGTAGTTTCCGATACACATCTGGAGGCATTCTGTAATCTGTGGACGATCAGAGAGTTGATGATCCCAGAAATTGCATCGGGATTGATTACAACAGTCACCATGCACACTTTCCTCCCTGGGTAGAAATGTCTCAAACAGTCAACGCTTTGATCGTTCCCAGAAAGACCAGTAGTAGTTTCGGATGCACATCTGGAGGCATTCTGCAATCTGTGGACTATCAGAGTGATGATGAAACACAGAAATTGCATCGGGATTGAATACAACAGTCACCATGCTCACTTTCCTCCATGGGAGTAATGTCTCAAGCAGTCTACGCTTTGATCGTTCCCTGGGAGACCAGTAGTAGTATCCGATGCACATCTAGAAGCATTCTGTAACCTGTGGACTATCAGAGTGTTGATGAAACACAGAAATTGCATCGGGATTGAATACAACAGTCACCATGCGCAATTTCCTCCATGGGAGTAATGTCTCAAACAGTCTACGCTTTGATCGTTCCCTGGAAAACAGTAGTAGTTTCCGATGCACATCTGGAAGCATTCTGTAAACTGTGGACTATCAGAGTGTTGATGAAACACAGTTATCGCATCTGGATTGAATTCAACAGTCACCATGCGCCCTTTCCTCCATGGGAGTAATTTCTCAAAGAGACTACGCTTTGATCGTTCCCTGGAAGACCAGTAGTAGTTTCCGATGCACATCTGGAGGCATTCTGTAATCTGTGGACCATCAGAGTGTTGATGAAACACAGAAATTGCATCGGGATTGAATACAACAGTCACCATGCGCACTTTCCTCCATGGGAGGAATGTCTTAAAGAGTCTACGCTTTGATCGTTCCCTGGAAGACCAGTAGTAGTTTCCGATGCATATCTGGAGGCATTCTGTAATCTGTGGACCATCAAACTGTTGATAAAACACAGAAATTGCATCGGGATTGAATACAAGAGTCACCATGCGCAGTTTCCTCCATGGGAGTAACGTCTCAAACAGTCTACGCTTTGATCGTTCCCAGGACGACCAGTAGTACTTTCCGATACACATCTGGAGTCATTCTGTAATCTGTGGACTATCATAGTATTGATGAAACACAGATATTGCATCGGGATTGAATACAACAGTCACCATGCACACTTTCCTCCATGGGAGTAATGTCTCAAACAGTCCAAGCTTTCATCGATCCCTGGAAGACCAGTAGTAGTTTCCGATGCACATCTGGAGGCATTCTGTAATCTGTGGATGATCAGAGAGTTGATGAAACACAGAAATTGCATCGGGATTGAATACAACAGTCACCATGCGCACATTCCTCCATGGGAGTAATGTCTCAAACAGTTAACGCTTTGATCGTTCCCTGGAAGACCAGTAGTAATTTCTGATGCACATCTGGAGGCATTCTGTAATCTGTGGACTATCAGAGTGTTGATGAAACACAGAAATTGCATCGAGATTGAATACAATAGTCACCATGCTCACTTTCCTCCATGGGAGTAATGTCTCAAACAGTCTACGCTTTCATCGTTCCCTGGAAGACCAGTAGTAGTTTCCGATGCACATCTGGAGGCATTCTGTAATCTGTGGACGATCAGAGAGTTGATGAAACACAGAAATTGCATCGGGATGGAATACAACAGTCACCATGCGCAGTGTCCTCCATGGGAGTAATGTCTCAAACAGTCTACGCTTTGATCGTTCTCAGGCAGACCAGTAGTAGTTTCCGATACACATCTGGAGGCATTCTGTAATCTGTGGACGATCAGAGAGTTGATGAAACACAGAAATAGCATCGGGATTGAATACAACAGTCACCATGCGCACTTTCCTCCATGGGAGTAATTCCTCAAAGAGTCTACGCTTTGATCGTTCCCTGGAAGACCAGTAGTAGTTTCCGATGCACATCTGGAGGCATTCTGTAATCTGTGGACCATCAGATGTTGATGAAACACAGAAATTGCATCGGGATTGAAAACAACAGTCACCATGCGCAGTTTCCTCCATGGGAGTAATGTCTCAAACAGTCTACGCTTTGATCGTTCCCAGGACGACCAGTAGTAGTTTCCGATACACATCTGGAGGCATTCTGTAATCTGTGGACTATCAGAGTGTTTAGGAACAAAGAAATTGCTTCGGGATTGAATACAACAGTCACCATGCTCACTTTCCTCCATGGTAGTATTGTCTCAAACAGTTTACGCTCTGATCGTTCCCTGGAAGACCAGTAGTAGTTTCCGAAGAACATCTGGAGGCATTCTGTAATCTGTGGACTCTCAGAGTGTTGATGAAACACAGAAATTGCATCGGGATTGAATACAACAGTCACCATGCGCACTTTCCTCCATGGGAGTGATGTCTCAAACAGTCTACGCTTTAATCGTTCCCTCGAAGACCAGTAGTAATTTCCGATGCACATCTGGATTCATTCTGAAATCTTTGGACTATCAGAGTGTTGATGAAACACAGAAATTGCATCGGGATTGAATACAACAGTCACCATGCGCAGTGTCCTCCATGGGAGTAATGTCTCAAACAGTCTACGCTTTGATCGTTCTCAGGCAGACCAGTAGTAGTTTCCGATACACATCTGGAGGCATTCTGTAATCTGTGGACGATCAGAGAGTTGATGAATCACAGAAATAGCATCGGGATTGAATACAACAGTCACCATGCACACTTTCCTCCATGGGTAGAAATGTCTCAAACAGTCTACGCTTTGATCGTTCCCAGGAAGACCAGTAGTAGTTTCCGATGCACATCTGGAGGCATTCTGTAATCTGTGGACCATCAGATGTTGATGAAACACAGAAATTGCATCGGGATTGAAAGCAACAGTCACCATGCGCAGTTTCCACCATGGGAGTAATGTCTCAAACAGTCTACGCTTTGATCGTTCCCAGGACGACCAGTAGTAGTTTCCGATACACATCTGGAGTCATTCTGTAATGTGTGGACTATCAGACTATTGATGAAACACGGATATTGCATCGGGATTGAATACAACAGTCACCATGCACACTCTCCTCCATGGGAGTAATGTCTCAAACAGTCTACGCTTTGATCGTTCTCAGGCAGACCAGTAGTAGTTTCCGATACACATCTGGAGGCATTCTGTAATCTGTGGACGATCAGAGAGTTGATGATCCCAGAAATTGCATCGGGATTGATTACAACAGTCACCATGCACACTTTCCTCCCTGGGTAGAAATGTCTCAAACAGTCAACGCTTTGATCGTTCCCAGAAAGACCAGTAGTAGTTTCGGATGCACATCTGGAGGCATTCTGCAATCTGTGGACTATCAGAGTGATGATGAAACACAGAAATTGCATCGGGATTGAATACAACAGTCACCATGCTCACTTTCCTCCATGGGAGTAATGTCTCAAGCAGTCTACGCTTTGATCGTTCCCTGGGAGACCAGTAGTAGTATCCGATGCACATCTAGAAGCATTCTGTAACCTGTGGACTATCAGAGTGTTGATGAAACACAGAAATTGCATCGGGATTGAATACAACAGTCACCATGCGCAATTTCCTCCATGGGAGTAATGTCTCAAACAGTCTACGCTTTGATCGTTCCCTGGAAAACAGTAGTAGTTTCCGATGCACATCTGGAAGCATTCTGTAAACTGTGGACTATCAGAGTGTTGATGAAACACAGTTATCGCATCTGGATTGAATTCAACAGTCACCATGCGCCCTTTCCTCCATGGGAGTAATTTCTCAAAGAGACTACGCTTTGATCGTTCCCTGGAAGACCAGTAGTAGTTTCCGATGCACATCTGGAGGCATTCTGTAATCTGTGGACCATCAGAGTGTTGATGAAACACAGAAATTGCATCGGGATTGAATACAACAGTCACCATGCGCACTTTCCTCCATGGGAGGAATGTCTTAAAGAGTCTACGCTTTGATCGTTCCCTGGAAGACCAGTAGTAGTTTCCGATGCATATCTGGAGGCATTCTGTAATCTGTGGACCATCAAACTGTTGATAAAACACAGAAATTGCATCGGGATTGAATACAAGAGTCACCATGCGCAGTTTCCTCCATGGGAGTAACGTCTCAAACAGTCTACGCTTTGATCGTTCCCAGGACGACCAGTAGTACTTTCCGATACACATCTGGAGTCATTCTGTAATCTGTGGACTATCATAGTATTGATGAAACACAGATATTGCATCGGGATTGAATACAACAGTCACCATGCACACTTTCCTCCATGGGAGTAATGTCTCAAACAGTCCAAGCTTTCATCGATCCCTGGAAGACCAGTAGTAGTTTCCGATGCACATCTGGAGGCATTCTGTAATCTGTGGATGATCAGAGAGTTGATGAAACACAGAAATTGCATCGGGATTGAATACAACAGTCACCATGCGCACATTCCTCCATGGGAGTAATGTCTCAAACAGTTAACGCTTTGATCGTTCCCTGGAAGACCAGTAGTAATTTCTGATGCACATCTGGAGGCATTCTGTAATCTGTGGACTATCAGAGTGTTGATGAAACACAGAAATTGCATCGAGATTGAATACAATAGTCACCATGCTCACTTTCCTCCATGGGAGTAATGTCTCAAACAGTCTACGCTTTCATCGTTCCCTGGAAGACCAGTAGTAGTTTCCGATGCACATCTGGAGGCATTCAGTAATCTGTGGACGATCAGAGAGTTGATGAAACACAGAAATTGCATCGGGATGGAATACAACAGTCACCATGCGCAGTGTCCTCCATGGGAGTAATGTCTCAAACAGTCTACGCTTTAATCGTTCTCAGGCAGACCAGTAGTAGTTTCCGATACACATCTGGAGGCATTCTGTAATCTGTGGACGATCAGAGAGTTGATGAAACACAGAAATAGCATCGGGATTGAATACAACAGTCACCATGCGCACTTTCCTCCATGGGAGTAATTCCTCAAAGAGTCTACGCTTTGATCGTTCCCTGGAAGACCAGTAGTAGTTTCCGATGCACATCTGGAGGCATTCTGTAATCTGTGGACCATCAGATGTTGATGAAACACAGAAATTGCATCGGGATTGAAAACAACAGTCACAATGCGCAGTTTCCTCCATGGGAGTAATGTCTCAAACAGTCTACGCTTTGATCGTTCCCAGGACGACCAGTAGTAGTTTCCGATACACATCTGGAGGCATTCTGTAATCTGTGGACTATCAGAGTGTTTAGGAACAAAGAAATTGCTTCGGGATTGAATACAACAGTCACCATGCTCACTTTCCTCCATGGTAGTATTGTCTCAAACAGTTTACGCTTTGATCGTTCCCTGGAAGACCAGTAGTAGTTTCCGAAGAACATCTGGAGGCATTCTGTAATCTGTGGACTCTCAGAGTGTTGATGAAACACAGAAATTGCATCGGGATTGAATACAACAGTCACCATGCGCACTTTCCTCCATGGGAGTGATGTCTCAAACAGTCTACGCTTTAATCGTTCCCTCGAAGACCAGTAGTAATTTCCGATGCACATCTGGATTCATTCTGAAATCTTTGGACTATCAGAGTGTTGATGAAACACAGAAATTGCATCGGGATTGAATACAACAGTCACCATGCGCAGTGTCCTCCATGGGAGTAATGTCTCAAACAGTCTACGCTTTGATCGTTCTCAGGCAGACCAGTAGTAGTTTCCGATACACATCTGGAGGCATTCTGTAATCTGTGGACGATCAGAGAGTTGATGAATCACAGAAATAGCATCGGGATTGAATACAACAGTCACCATGCACACTTTCCTCCATGGGTAGAAATGTCTCAAACAGTCTACGCTTTGATCGTTCCCAGGAAGACCAGTAGTAGTTTCCGATGCACATCTGGAGGCATTCTGTAATCTGTGGACCATCAGATGTTGATGAAACACAGAAATTGCATCGGGATTGAAAGCAACAGTCACCATGCGCAGTTTCCACCATGGGAGTAATGTCTCAAACAGTCTACGCTTTGATCGTTCCCAGGACGACCAGTAGTAGTTTCCGATACACATCTGGAGGCATTCTGTAATCTGTGGATGATCAGAGAGTTGATGAAACACAGATATTGCATCGGGATTGAATACAACAGTCACCATGCGCACATTCCTCCATGGGAGTAATGTCTCAAACAGTTAACGCTTTGATCGTTCCCTGGAAGACCAGTAGTAATTTTCGATGCACATCTGGAGGCATTCTGTAATCTGTGGACTGTCGGAGTGTTGATGAAACACAGAAATTGCATCGAGATTGAATACAACAGTCACCATGCTCACTTTCCTCCATGGGAGTAATGTCTCAAACAGTCTACGCTTTCATCGTTCCCTGGAAGACAGGTAGTAGTTTCCGATGCACATCTGGAGGCATTCTGTAATCTGTGGACGATCAGAGAGTTGATGAAACACAGAAATTGAATCGGGATTGAATACAACAGTCACCATGCGCAGTGTCCTCCATGGGAGTAATGTCTCAAACAGTCTACGCTTTGATCGTTCTCAGGCAGACCAGTAGTAGTTTCCGATACACATCTGGAGGCATTCTGTAATCTGTGGACGATCAGAGAGTTGATGAATCACAGAAATAGCATCGGGATTGAATACAACAGTCACCATGCACACTTTCCTCCATGGGTAGAAATGTCTCAAACAGTCTACGCTTTGATCGTTCCCAGGAAGACCAGTAGTAGTTTCCGATGCACATCTGGAGGCATTCTGCAATCTGTGGACTATCAGAGTGTTGATGGAACACAGAAATTGCATCGGGATTGAATACAACAGTCACCATGCGCACTTTCCTCCATGGGAGTAATGTCTCAAGCAGTCTACGCTTTGATCGTTCCCTGGAAGACCAGTAGTAGTTTCCGATGCACATCTGGAAGCATTCTGTAATCTGTGGACTATCAAAGTGTTGATGAAACACAGAAATTGCATCGGGATTGAATACAACAGTCACCATGCGCACATTCCTCCATGGGAGTAATGTCTCAAACAGTTAACGCTTTGATCGTTCCCTGGAAGACCAGTAGTAATTTCCGATGCACATCTGGAGGCATTCTGTAATCTGTGGACTATCAGAGTGTTGATGAAACACAGAAATTGCATCGAGATTGAATACAACAGTCACCATGCGCACTTTCCTCCATGGGAGTAATGTCTCAAACAGTCTACGCTTTCATCGTTCCCTGGAAGACCAGTAGTAGTTTCCGATGCACATCTGGAGGCATTCTGTAATCTGTGGATGATCAGAGAGTTGATGAAACACAGAAATTGCATCGGGATTGAATACAACAGTCACCATGCGCACATTCCTCCATGGGAGTAATGTCTCAAACAGTTAACGCTTTGATCGTTCCCTGGAAGACCAGTAGTAATTTCCGATGCACATCTGGAGGCATTCTGTAATCTGTGGACTATCAGAGTGTTGATGAAACACAGAAATTGCATCGAGATTGAATACAACAGTCACCATGCTCACTTTCCTCCATGGGAGCAATGTCTCAAACAGTCCACGCTTTCATCGTTCCCTGGAAGACCAGTAGTAGTTTCCGATGCACATCTGGAAGCATTCTGTAATCTGTGGACCATCAAACTGTTGATGAAACACAGAAATTGCATCGGGATTGAATACAACAATCACCATGCGCAGTTTCCTCCATGGGAGTAACGTCTCAAACAGTCTACGCTTTCATCGTTCCCAGGACGACCAGTAGTAGTTTCCGATACACATCTGGAGTCATTCTGTAATGTGTGGACTATCAGACTATTGATGAAACACGGATATTGCATCGGGATTGAATACAACAGTCACCATGCACACTCTCCTCCATGGGAGTAATGTCTCAAACAGTCTACGCTTTGATCGTTCTCAGGCAGACCAGTAGTAGTTTCCGATACACATCTGGAGGCATTCTGTAATCTGTGGACGATCAGAGAGTTGATGATCCCAGAAATTGCATCGGGATTGATTACAACAGTCACCATGCACACTTTCCTCCCTGGGTAGAAATGTCTCAAACAGTCAACGCTTTGATCGTTCCCAGAAAGACCAGTAGTAGTTTCGGATGCACATCTGGAGGCATTCTGCAATCTGTGGACTATCAGAGTGATGATGAAACACAGAAATTGCATCGGGATTGAATACAACAGTCACCATGCTCACTTTCCTCCATGGGAGTAATGTCTCAAGCAGTCTACGCTTTGATCGTTCCCTGGGAGACCAGTAGTAGTATCCGATGCACATCTAGAAGCATTCTGTAACCTGTGGACTATCAGAGTGTTGATGAAACACAGAAATTGCATCGGGATTGAATACAACAGTCACCATGCGCAATTTCCTCCATGGGAGTAATGTCTCAAACAGTCTACGCTTTGATCGTTCCCTGGAAAACAGTAGTAGTTTCCGATGCACATCTGGAAGCATTCTGTAAACTGTGGACTATCAGAGTGTTGATGAAACACAGTTATCGCATCTGGATTGAATTCAACAGTCACCATGCGCCCTTTCCTCCATGGGAGTAATTTCTCAAAGAGACTACGCTTTGATCGTTCCCTGGAAGACCAGTAGTAGTTTCCGATGCACATCTGGAGGCATTCTGTAATCTGTGGACCATCAGAGTGTTGATGAAACACAGAAATTGCATCGGGATTGAATACAACAGTCACCATGCGCACTTTCCTCCATGGGAGGAATGTCTTAAAGAGTCTACGCTTTGATCGTTCCCTGGAAGACCAGTAGTAGTTTCCGATGCATATCTGGAGGCATTCTGTAATCTGTGGACCATCAAACTGTTGATAAAACACAGAAATTGCATCGGGATTGAATACAAGAGTCACCATGCGCAGTTTCCTCCATGGGAGTAACGTCTCAAACAGTCTACGCTTTGATCGTTCCCAGGACGACCAGTAGTACTTTCCGATACACATCTGGAGTCATTCTGTAATCTGTGGACTATCATAGTATTGATGAAACACAGATATTGCATCGGGATTGAATACAACAGTCACCATGCACACTTTCCTCCATGGGAGTAATGTCTCAAACAGTCCAAGCTTTCATCGATCCCTGGAAGACCAGTAGTAGTTTCCGATGCACATCTGGAGGCATTCTGTAATCTGTGGATGATCAGAGAGTTGATGAAACACAGAAATTGCATCGGGATTGAATACAACAGTCACCATGCGCACATTCCTCCATGGGAGTAATGTCTCAAACAGTTAACGCTTTGATCGTTCCCTGGAAGACCAGTAGTAATTTCTGATGCACATCTGGAGGCATTCTGTAATCTGTGGACTATCAGAGTGTTGATGAAACACAGAAATTGCATCGAGATTGAATACAATAGTCACCATGCTCACTTTCCTCCATGGGAGTAATGTCTCAAACAGTCTACGCTTTCATCGTTCCCTGGAAGACCAGTAGTAGTTTCCGATGCACATCTGGAGGCATTCTGTAATCTGTGGACGATCAGAGAGTTGATGAAACACAGAAATTGCATCGGGATGGAATACAACAGTCACCATGCGCAGTGTCCTCCATGGGAGTAATGTCTCAAACAGTCTACGCTTTGATCGTTCTCAGGCAGACCAGTAGTAGTTTCCGATACACATCTGGAGGCATTCTGTAATCTGTGGACGATCAGAGAGTTGATGAAACACAGAAATAGCATCGGGATTGAATACAACAGTCACCATGCGCACTTTCCTCCATGGGAGTAATTCCTCAAAGAGTCTTCGCTTTGATCGTTCCCTGGAAGACCAGTAGTAGTTTCCGATGCACATCTGGAGGCATTCTGTAATCTGTGGACCATCAGATGTTGATGAAACACAGAAATTGCATCGGGATTGAAAACAACAGTCACCATGCGCAGTTTCCTCCATGGGAGTAATGTCTCAAACAGTCTACGCTTTGATCGTTCCCAGGACGACCAGTAGTAGTTTCCGATACACATCTGGAGGCATTCTGTAATCTGTGGACTATCAGAGTGTTTAGGAACAAAGAAATTGCTTCGGGATTGAATACAACAGTCACCATGCTCACTTTCCTCCATGGTAGTATTGTCTCAAACAGTTTACGCTTTGATCGTTCCCTGGAAGACCAGTAGTAGTTTCCGAAGAACATCTGGAGGCATTCTGTAATCTGTGGACTCTCAGAGTGTTGATGAAACACAGAAATTGCATCGGGATTGAATACAACAGTCACCATGCGCACTTTCCTCCATGGGAGTGATGTCTCAAACAGTCTACGCTTTAATCGTTCCCTCGAAGACCAGTAGTAATTTCCGATGCACATCTGGATTCATTCTGAAATCTTTGGACTATCAGAGTGTTGATGAAACACAGAAATTGCATCGGGATTGAATACAACAGTCACCATGCGCAGTGTCCTCCATGGGAGTAATGTCTCAAACAGTCTACGCTTTGATCGTTCTCAGGCAGACCAGTAGTAGTTTCCGATACACATCTGGAGGCATTCTGTAATCTGTGGACGATCAGAGAGTTGATGAATCACAGAAATAGCATCGGGATTGAATACAACAGTCACCATGCACACTTTCCTCCATGGGTAGAAATGTCTCAAACAGTCTACGCTTTGATCGTTCCCAGGAAGACCAGTAGTAGTTTCCGATGCACATCTGGAGGCATTCTGTAATCTGTGGACCATCAGATGTTGATGAAACACAGAAATTGCATCGGGATTGAAAGCAACAGTCACCATGCGCAGTTTCCACCATGGGAGTAATGTCTCAAACAGTCTACGCTTTGATCGTTCCCAGGACGACCAGTAGTAGTTTCCGATACACATCTGGAGGCATTCTGTAATCTGTGGATGATCAGAGAGTTGATGAAACACAGATATTGCATCGGGATTGAATACAACAGTCACCATGCGCACATTCCTCCATGGGAGTAATGTCTCAAACAGTTAACGCTTTGATCGTTCCCTGGAAGACCAGTAGTAATTTTCGATGCACATCTGGAGGCATTCTGTAATCTGTGGACTGTCGGAGTGTTGATGAAACACAGAAATTGCATCGAGATTGAATACAACAGTCACCATGCTCACTTTCCTCCATGGGAGTAATGTCTCAAACAGTCTACGCTTTCATCGTTCCCTGGAAGACAGGTAGTAGTTTCCGATGCACATCTGGAGGCATTCTGTAATCTGTGGACGATCAGAGAGTTGATGAAACACAGAAATTGAATCGGGATTGAATACAACAGTCACCATGCGCAGTGTCCTCCATGGGAGTAATGTCTCAAACAGTCTACGCTTTGATCGTTCTCAGGCAGACCAGTAGTAGTTTCCGATACACATCTGGAGGCATTCTGTAATCTGTGGACGATCAGAGAGTTGATGAATCACAGAAATAGCATCGGGATTGAATACAACAGTCACCATGCACACTTTCCTCCATGGGTAGAAATGTCTCAAACAGTCTACGCTTTGATCGTTCCCAGGAAGACCAGTAGTAGTTTCCGATGCACATCTGGAGGCATTCTGCAATCTGTGGACTATCAGAGTGTTGATGGAACACAGAAATTGCATCGGGATTGAATACAACAGTCACCATGCGC
This sequence comes from Schistocerca gregaria, assembly GCF_023897955.1. Taxonomy (NCBI): domain Eukaryota; kingdom Metazoa; phylum Arthropoda; class Insecta; order Orthoptera; family Acrididae; genus Schistocerca; species Schistocerca gregaria. Next base: position 25,542,813 of record NC_064927.1, on the reverse strand, counting down.
ACTTTCCTCCATGGGAGTAATGTCTCAAGCAGTCTACGCTTTGATCGTTCCCTGGAAGACCAGTAGTAGTTTCCGATGCACATCTGGAAGCATTCTGTAATCTGTGGACTATCAAAGTGTTGATGAAACACAGAAATTGCATCGAGATTGAATACAACAGTCACCTTGCGCACTTTCCTCCATGGGAGTAATTCCTCAAAGAGTCTACGCTTTGATCGTTCCCTGGAAGACCAGTAGTAGTTTCCGATGCACATCTGGAGGCATTCTGTAATCTGTGGACCATCAGATGTTGATGAAACACAGAAATTGCATCGGGATTGAAAACAACAGTCACCATGCGCAGTTTCCTCTATGGGAGTAATGTCTCAAACAGACTACGCTTTGATCGTTCCCAGGACGACCAGTAGTAGTTTCCGATACACATCTGGAGGCATTCTGTAATCTGTGGACTATCAGAGTGTTTAGGAACAAAGAAATTGCTTCGGGATTGAATACAACAGTCACCATGCTCACTTTCCTCCATGGTAGTATTGTCTCAAACAGTTTACGCTTTGATCGTTCCCTGGAAGACCAGTAGTAGTTTCCGAAGAACATCTGGAGGCATTCTGTAATCTGTGGACTCTCAGTGTGTTGATGAAACACAGAAATTGCATCGCGATTGAATACAACAGTCACCATGCGCACATTCCTCCATGGGAGTGATGTCTCAAACAGTCTACGCTTTACTCGTTCCCTCGAAGACCAGTAGTAATTTCCGATGCACATCTGGATTCATTCTGAAATCTTTGGACTATCAGGGTGTTGATGAAACACAGAAATTGCATCGAGATTGAATACAACAGTCACCATGCGCACTTTCCTCCATGGGAGTAATGTCTCAAACAGTCTACCCTTCGATCGTTCCCAGGACGACCAGTAGTACTTTCCGATACACATCTGGAGTCATTCTGTAATCTGTGGACTACAGAGTATTGATGAAACACAGATATTGCTTCGGGATTGAATACAACAGTCACCATGCACACTTTCCTCCATGGGAGTAATGTCTCAAACAGTCCACGCTTTCATCAATCCCTGGAAGACCAGTAGTAGTTTCCGATGCACATCTGGAGGCATTCTGTAGTCTGTGGATGATCAGAGAGTTGATGAAACACAGAAATTGCATCGGGATTGAATACAACAGTCACCATGCGCACATTCCTCCATGGGAGTAATGTCTCAAACAGTTAACGCATTGATCGTTCCCTGGAAGACCAGTAGTAATTTCCGATGCACATCTGGAGGCATTCTGTAATCTGTGGACTATCAGAGTGTTGATGAAACACAGAAATTGCATCGAGATTGAATACAACAGTCACCATGCGCACTTTCCTCCATGGGTAGAAATGTCTCAAACAGTCTACGCTTTGATCGTTCCCAGGAAGACCAGTAGTAGTTTCCGATGCACATCTGGAGGCATTCTGCAATCTGTGGACTATCAGAGTGTTGATGAAACACAGAAATTGCATCGGGATTAAATACAACGGTCACCATGCCCACTTTCCTCCATGGGAGTAATGTCTCAAGCAGTCTACGCTTTCATCGTTCCCTGGAAGACCAGTAGTAGTTTCCGATGCACATCTGGAAACATTCTGTAATCTGTGGACTATCAAAGTGTTGATGAAACACAGAAATTGCATCGAGATTGAATACAACATTCACTTTGCGCACTTTCCTCCATGGGAGTAATGTCTCAAAGAGTCTACGCTTTGATCGTTCCCTGGAAGACCAGTAGTAGTTTCCGATGCACATCTGGAGGCATTCTGTAATCTGTGGACCATCAGATGTTGATGAAACACAGAAATTGCATCGGGAGTGAAAGCAACAGTCACCATGCGCAGTTTCCTCCATGGGAGTAATGTCTCAAACAGTCTACGCTTTGATCGTTCCCAGGACGACCAGTAGTAGTTTCCGATACACATCTGGAGGCATTCTGTAATCTGTGGACTATCAGAGTGTTTAGGAACAAAGAAATTGCTTCGGGATTGAATACAAGAGTCACCATGCTGACTTTCCTTCATGGTAGTAGTGTCTCAAACAGTTTACGCTTTGATCGTTCCCGGAAGACAAGTAGTAGTTTCCGAAGAACATCTGGAGGCATTCTGTAATCTGTGGACTCTCAGAGTGTTGATGAAACACAGAAATTGCATCGGGATTGAATACAACAGTCACCATGCGCACTTTCCTCCATGGGAGTAATGTCTCAAACAGTCTACGATTTCATCGTTCCCTGGAAGACCAGTAGTAGTTTCCGATGCACATCTGGAGGCATTCTGTAATCTGTGGACTATCAGATTGTTGACGAAACACAGAAATTGCATCGGGATTGAATACAACAGTCACCATGCGCACTTTCCTCCATGGGAGTAATGTCTCAAACGGTCTACGCTTTGATCGTTCCCTGGAAGACCAGTAGTAGTTGCTGATGCACATCTGGAAGCATTCTGTAATCTGTGGACTATCAGAGTGTTGATGAAACACAGTTATCGCATCGGGATTGAATTCAACAGTCACAATGCGCACTTTCCTCCATGGGAGTAATATCTCAAACAGCCTACGCTTTGATCGCTCCCTGAAAGACAAGTAGTAATTTCCGATGCACATCTGAAGCCATTCTGTAATCTGTGTACTATCAGAGTGTTGATGAAACACAGAAATTGCATCTGGATTGAATTCAACAGTCACCATGCGCCCTTTCCTCCATGGGAGTAATTTCTCAAAGAGACTACGCTTTGATCGTTCCCTGGAAGACCAGTAGTAGTTTCCGATGCACATCTGGAGGCATTCTGTAATCTGTGGACCATCAGAGTGTTGATGAAACACAGAAATTGCATCGGGATGGAATACAACAGTCACCATGCGCACTTTCCTACATGGCAGTAATGTCTCAAAGAGTCTACGCTTTGATCGTTCCCTGGAAGACCAGTAGTAGTTTCCGATGCACATCTGGAGGCACTCTGTAACCTGTGGACCAACAGAGTGTTGATGAAACACAGAAATTGCATCGGGATTGAATACAACAGTCACCATGCGCAGTTTCCTCCATGAAAGTAATGTCTGAAACAGTCTACGCTTTGATCGTTCCCAGAACGACCAGTAGTAGTTTCTGATACACATCTGGAGGCATTCTGTAATCTGTGGACTATCAGAGTGATTAGGAACACAGAAATTGCTTCGGGATTGAAAACAACAGTCACCATGCGCACTTTCCTCCATGGGTGTAATGTCTCAAACAGTTTACACTTTGAACGTTCCCTATAAGACCAGTTGTAGTTACCAATGCACATATGGACGCATTCTGTAATCTGTGGACTATAAGAGTGTTTAGGAACACAGAAATTGCATCGGGATTGAAAACAAGAGTCAACATGCGCAGTTTCCTCCCTGGGAGTAATGTCTCAAACAGTCTACGCTTTGATCGTTCCCAGGAAGACCAGTAGTAGTTTCCGATGCACATCTGGAGGCATTCTGTAATCTGTGGACCATCAGAGTGTTGATGAAACGCAAAAATTGCATCGGGATTAAAAGACAACAGTCACCATGCGTACTTTCCTCCATAGGAGTAATGTATCAAACATTCTATGCTTTGATCGTTCCCTGGGTGACCAGTAGTAGTTTCCCATGCACATCTGGAGGCATTCTGTAATCTGTGGACTATCAGAGTGTTCATGAAACACAGAAATTGCATCGGAATTGAATACAACAGTCACCATGCGCACTTTCCTCCATGCAAGTAATTCATAAACAGTCTACGCTTTGATCGTTCCCTGGAAGACCAGTAGTACTTTCCGTTGCATATCTGGATGCATTCTGTAATCTGTGGACGATCAGAGAGTTGATGAAACACAGAAATTGCATCGGGATTGAACACAACAGTCACCATGCGCACTTTCCTCCATGGGCTAATGTCTCAAACAGTTTACGCTTTGATCGTTCCTTGGAAGACCAGTAGTAATTTCCGTTGCACATCTTGAGTCATTTTGTAATCTGTGGACTATCAGAGTGTTGATGAAACACAGAAATTGCATTGAGATTGAATACAACAGTCACCTTGCGCACTTTCCCCCATGGGAGTAATGTCTCAAAGAGTCTATGCTTTGATCGTTCCCTGGAAGACCAGTAGTAGTTTTCGATGCACATCTGGAGGCATTCTGTAATCTGTGGACTATCAGAGTGTTCATGAAACACAGTAATTGCGTCGGGATTGAATACAACAGTCACCATGCGCACTTTCCTCCATGGGAGTTATGTCTCAAACACTTTACGCTGTGATCGTTCCCTGGAAGACCAGTAGTAATTTCCGATGCACATCTGGAGGCATTCTGAAATCTGTGGACTATCAGAGTGTTGATGAAACACAGAAATTGCATCGAGATTGAATACAACAGTCACCATGCGCACTTTCCTCCATGGGAGTAATGTCTCAAACAGTCTACGCTTTCATCGTTCCCTGGAAGACCAGTAGTAGTTTCCGATGCACATCTGGAGGCATTCTGTAATCTGTGGACGATCAGAGAGTTGATGAAACATAAAAATTGCATCGGGATTGAATACAACAGTCACCATGCGCACTTTCCTCCATGGGGTAATGTCTCAAACAGTTTACGCTTTGATCGTTCCTTGGAAGACCAGTAGTAATTTCCGTTGCACATCTTGAGTCATTTTGTAATCTGTGGACTATCAGAGTGTTGATGAAACACAGATATTGCATCGGGATTGAATACAACAGTCACCATGCGCACTTTCCTCCATGGGAGTGATGTCTCAAACAGTCTACGCTTTAATCGTTCCCTCGAAGACCAGTAGTAGTTTCCGATGCACATCTGGGGGCATTCTGTAATCTGTGGACTATCAGAGTGTTTAGGAACACAGAAATTGCTTCGGGATTGAATACAACAGTCACCATGCTCACTTTCCTCCATGGGAGTATTGTCTCAAACGGTTTACGCTTTGATCGTTCCCAGGACGACCAGTAGTAGTTTCCGATACACATCTGGAGGCATTCTGTAATCTGTGGACTATCAGAGTGTTTAGGAACACAGAAATTGCTTCGGGATTGAATACAACAGTCACCATGCTCACTTTCCTCCATGGGAGTATTGTCTCAAATAGTTTTCGCTTTGATCGTTCCCTGGAAGACCAGTAGTAGTTTCCGATGAACATCTGAAGGCCTTCTGTAATCTGTGGACTCTCAGAGTGTTGATGAAACACAGAAATTGCATCGGGATTGAATACAACAGTCACCATGCGCACTTTCCTCCATGGGAGTGATGTCTCAAACAGTCTACGCTTTAATCGTTCCCTCGAAGACCAGTAGTAGTTTCCGATGCACATCTGGAGGCATTCTGTAATCTGTGGACTATCAGAGTGTTAATGAAACACAGAAATTGCATCGGGATTGAACACAACAGTCACCATGCGCATATTCCTCCATGGTAGTAATGTCTCAAATAGTGTACGCTTTGATCGTTCCCTGGAAGACCAGTAGTTGTTTCCGATGCACATCTGGAAGCATTTGTTAATCTGTGGACTATCAGAGTGTTGATGAAACACAGTTATCGCATCGGGATTGAATACAACATTCACCATGCGCACTTTCCTCCATAGGAGTAATGTCTCAAACAGCCTACGCTTTGATCGTTCCCTGGAAGACCAGTAGTAGTTTCCGATGCACATCTGGAAGCATTTTTTAATCTGTGGACTATCAGAGTGTCGATGAAACACAGTTATCGCATCGGGATTGAATACAACAGTCACCATGCGCACTTTCCTCCATGGGGTAATGTCTCAAACAGTTTACGCTTTGATCGTTCCTTGGAAGACCAGTAGTAATTTCCGTTGCACATCTTGAGTCGTTTTGTAATCTGTGGACTATCAGAGTGTTGATGAAACACAGAAATTGCATCGGGATTGAATACAACAGTCACCATGCGCACTTTCCTCCATGGGAGTGATGTCTCAAACAGTCTACGCTTTAATCGTTCCCTCGAAGACCAGTAGTAGTTTCCGATGCACATCTGGAGGCATTCTGTAATCTGTGGACTATCAGAGTGTTTAGGAACACAGAAATTGCTTCGGGATTGAATACAACAGTCACCATGCTCACTTTCCTCCATGGGAGTATTGTCTCAAACAGTTTACGCTTTGATCGTTCCCAGGACGACCAGTAGTAGTTTCCGATACACATCTGGAGGCATTCTGTAATCTGTGGACTATCAGAGTGTTTAGGAACACAGAAATTGCTTCGGGATTGAATACAACAGTCACCATGCTCATTTTCCTCCATGGGAGTATTGTCTCAAATAGTTTACGCTTTGATCGTTCCCTGGAAGACCAGTAGTAGTTTCCGATGCACATCTGGAGGCTTTCTGTAATCTGTGGACTCTCAGAGTGTTGATGAAACACAGAAATTGCATCGGGATTGAATACAACAGTCACCATGCGCACTTTCCTCCATGGGAGTGATGTCTCAAACAGTCTACGCTTTAATCGTTCCCTCGAAGACCAGTAGTAGTTTCCGATGCACATCTGGAGGCATTCTGTAATCTGTGGACTATCAGAGTGTTGATGAAACACAGAAATTGCATCGGGATTGAATACAACAGTCACCATGCGCATATTCCTCCATGGTAGTAATGTCTCAAATAGTGTACGCTTTGATCGTTCCCTGGAAGACCAGTAGTTGTTTCCGATGCACATCTGGAAGCATTTGTTAATCTGTGGACTATCAGAGTGTTGATGAAACACAGTTATCGCATCGGGATTGAATACAACATTCACCATGCGCACTTTCCTCCATAGGAGTAATGTCTCAAACAGACTACGGTTTGATCGTTCCCTGGAAGACCAGGAGTAGTTTCCGATGCACATCTGGAAGCATTTTTTAATCTGTGGACTATCAGAGTGTCGATGAAACACAGTTATCGCATCGGGATTGAATACAACAGTCACCATGCGCACATTCCTCCATAGGAGTGATGTCTCAAACAGTCTACGCTTTCATCGTTCCCTGGAAGACCAGTAGTAGTTTCCGATGCACATCTGGAGGCATTCTGTAATCTGTGGACGATCAGAGAGTTGATGAAACATAAAAATTGCATCGGGATTGAATACAACAGTCACCATGCGCACTTTCCTCCATGGGGTAATGTCTCAAACAGTTTACGCTTTGATCGTTCCTTGGAAGACCAGTAGTAATTTCCGTTGCACATCTTGAGTCATTTTGTAATCTGTGGACTATCAGAGTGTTGATGAAACACAGATATTGCATCGGGATTGAATACAACAGTCACCATGCGCACTTTCCTCCATGGGAGTGATGTCTCAAACAGTCTACGCTTTAATCGTTCCCTCGAAGACCGGTAGTAGTTTCCGATGCACATCTGGGGGCATTCTGTAATCTGTGGACTATCAGAGTGTTTAGGAACACAGAAATTGCTTCGGGATTGAATACAACAGTCACCATGCTCACTTTCCTCCATGGGAGTATTGTCTCAAACGGTTTACGCTTTGATCGTTCCCAGGACGACCAGTAGTAGTTTCCGATACACATCTGGAGGCATTCTGTAATCTGTGGACTATCAGAGTGTTTAGGAACACAGAAATTGCTTCGGGATTGAATACAACAGTCACCATGCTCACTTTCCTCCATGGGAGTATTGTCTCAAATAGTTTACGCTTTGATCGTTCCCTGGAAGACCAGTAGTAGTTTCCGATGCACATCTGAAGGCCTTCTGTAATCTGTGGACTCTCAGAGTGTTGATGAATCACAGAAATTGCATCGGGATTGAATACAACAGTCACCATGCGCACTTTCCTCCATGGGAGTGATGTCTCAAACAGTCTACGCTTTAATCGTTCCCTCGAAGACCAGTAGTAGTTTCCGATGCACATCTGGAGGCATTCTGTAATCTGTCTACTATCAGAGTGTTGATGAAACACAGAAATTGCATCGGGATTGAATACAACAGTCACCATGCGCATATTCCTCCATGGTAGTAATGTCTCAAATAGTGTACGCTTTGATCGTTCCCTGGAAGACCAGTAGTTGTTTCCGATGCACATCTGGAAGCATTTGTTAATCTGTGGACTATCAGAGTGTTGATGAAACACAGTTATCGCATCGGGATTGAATACAACATTCACCATGCGCACTTTCCTCCATAGGAGCAATGTCTCAAACAGCCTACGCTTTGATCGTTCCCTGGAAGACCAGTAGTAGTTTCCGATGCACATCTGGAAGCATTTTTTAATCTGTGGACTATCAGAGTGTCGATGAAACACAGTTATCGCATCGGGATTGAATACAACAGTCACCATGCGCACTTTCCACCATGGGGTAATGTCTCAAACAGTTTACGCTTTGATCGTTCCTTGGAAGACCAGTAGTAATTTCCGTTGCACATCTTGAGTCATTTTGTAATCTGTGGACTATCAGAGTGTTGATGAAACACAGAAATTGCATCGGGATTGAATACAACAGTCACCATGCGCACTTTCCTCCATGGGAGTGATGTCTCAAACAGTCTACGCTTTAATCGTTCCCTCGAAGACCAGTAGTAGTTTCCGATGCCCATCTGGAGGCATTCTGTAATCTGTGGACTATCAGAGTGTTTAGGAACACAGAAATTGCTTCGGGATTGAATACAACAGTCACCATGCTCACTTTCCTCCATGGGAGTATTGTCTCAAACAGTTTACGCTTTGATCGTTCCCAGGACGACCAGTAGTAGTTTCCGATACACATCTGGAGGCATTCTGTAATCTGTGGACTATCAGAGTGTTTAGGAACACAGAAATTGCTTCGGGATTGAATACATCAGTCACCATGCTCACTTTCCTCCATGGGAGTATTGTCTCAAATAGTTTACGCTTTGATCGTTCCCAGGACGACCAGTAGTAGTTTCCGATACACATCTGGAGGCATTCTGTAATCTGTGGACTATCAGAGTGTTTAGGAACACAGAAATTGCTTCGGGATTGAATACATCAGTCACCATGCTCACTTTCCTCCATGGGAGTATTGTCTCAAATAGTTTACGCTTTGATCGTTCCCTGGAAGACCAGTAGTAGTTTCCGATGCACATCTGGAGGCATTCTGTAATCTGTGGACGATCAGAGAGTTGATGAAACATAAAAATTGCATCGGGATTGAATACAACAGTCACCATGCGCACTTTCCTCCATGGGGTAATGTCTCAAACAGTTTACGCTTTGATCGTTCCTTGGAAGACCAGTAGTAATTTCCGTTGCACATCTTGAGTCATTTTGTAATCTGTGACTATCAGAGTGTTGATGAAACACAGAAATTGCATCGAGATTGAATACAACAGTCACCTTGCGCACTTTCCTCCATGGGAGGAATGTCTCAAACAGTCTACGCTTTGATCGTTCCCTGGAAGACCAGTAGTAGTTTCCGATGCACATCTGGAGGCATTCTGTAAACTGTGGACTATCAGAGTGTTGATGAAACACAGAAATTGCATCGGGATTGAATACAACAGTCACCATGCGCACTTTCCTCCATGGGAGTAATGTCTCAAACGGTCTACGCTTTGATCGTTCCCTGGAAGACCAGTAGTAGTTTCTGATGCACATCTGGAAGCATTCTGTAATCTGTGGACAATCAGAGTGTTGATGAAACACAGTTATCGCATCGGGATTGAATACAACAGTCACCATGCGCATATTCCTCCATGGTAGTAATGTCTCAAATAGTGTACGCTTTGATCGTTCCCTGGAAGACCAGTAGTTGTTTCCGATGCACATCTGGAAGCATTTGTTAATCTGTGGACTATCAGAGTGTTGATGAAACACAGTTATCGCATCGGGATTGAATACAACATTCACCATGCGCACTTTCCTCCATAGGAGTAATGTCTCAAACAGACTACGGTTTGATCGTTCCCTGGAAGACCAGTAGTAGTTTCCGATGCACATCTGGAAGCATTTTTTAATCTGTGGACTATCAGAGTGTCGATGAAACACAGTTATCGCATCGGGATTGAATACAACAGTCACCATGCGCACTTTCCTCCATGGGAGTGATGTCTCAAACAGTCTACGCTTTAATCGTTCCCTCGAAGACCAGTAGTAGTTTCCGATGCACATCTGGAGGCATTCTGTAATCTGTGGACTATCAGAGTGTTGATGAAACACAGAAATTGCATCGGGATTGAATACAACAGTCACCATGCGCATATTCCTCCATGGTAGTAATGTCTCAAATAGTGTACGCTTTGATCGTTCCCTGGAAGACCAGTAGTTGTTTCCGATGCACATCTGGAAGCATTTGTTAATCTGTGGACTATCAGAGTGTTGATGAAACACAGTTATCGCATCGGGATTGAATACAACATTCACCATGCGCACTTTCCTCCATAGGAGTAATGTCTCAAACAGCCTACGCTTTGATCGTTCCCTGGAAGACCAGTAGTAGTTTCCGATGCACATCTGGAAGCATTTTTTAATCTGTGGACTATCAGAGTGTCGATGAAACACAGTTATCGCATCGGGATTGAATACAACAGTCACCATGCGCACTTTCCTCCATGGGGTAATGTCTCAAACAGTTTACGCTTTGATCGTTCCTTGGAAGACCAGTAGTAATTTCCGTTGCACATCTTGAGTCATTTTGTAATCTGTGGACTATCAGAGTGTTGATGAAACACAGAAATTGCATCGGGATTGAATACAACAGTCACCATGCGCACTTTCCTCCATGGGAGTGATGTCTCAAACAGTCTACGCTTTAATCGTTCCCTCGATGACCAGTAGTAGTTTCCGATGCACATCTGGAGGCATTCTGTAATCTGTGGACTATCAGAGTGTTTAGGAACACAGAAATTGCTTCGGGATTGAATACAACAGTCACCATGCTCACTTTCCTCCATGGGAGTATTGTCTCAAACAGTTTACGCTTTGATCGTTCCCAGGACGACCAGTAGTAGTTTCCGATACACATCTGGAGGCATTCTGTAATCTGTGGACTATCAGAGTGTTTAGGAACACAGAAATTGCTTCGGGATTGAATACATCAGTCACCATGCTCACTTTCCTCCATGGGAGTATTGTCTCAAATAGTTTACGCTTTGATCGTTCCCTGGAAGACCAGTAGTAGTTTCCGATGCACATCTGGAGGCTTTCTGTAATCTGTGGACTATCAGAGTGTTGATGAAACACAGAAATTGCATCGGGATTGAATACAACAGTCACCATGCGCATATTCCTCCATGGTAGTAATGTCTCAAATAGTGTACGCTTTGATCGTTCCCTGGAAGACCAGTAGTTGTTTCCGATGTACATCTGGAAGCATTTGTTAATCTGTGGACTATCAGAGTGTTGATGAAACACAGTTATCGCATCGGGATTGAATACAACATTCACCATGCGCACTTTCCTCCATAGGAGTAATGTCTCAAACAGACTACGGTTTGATCGTTCCCTGGAAGACCAGTAGTAGTTTCCGATGCACATCTGGAAGCATTTTTTAATCTGTGGACTATCAGAGTGTCGATGAAACACAGTTATCGCATCGGGATTGAATACAACAGTCACCATGCGCACATTCCTCCATAGGAGTAATGTCTCAAACAGACTACGGTTTGATCGTTCCCTGGAAGACCAGTAGTAGTTTCCGATGCACATCTGGAAGCATTTTTTAATCTGTGGACTATCAGAGTGTCGATGAAACACAGTTATCGCATCGGGATTGAATACAACAGTCACCATGCGCACTTTCCTCCATGGGAGTGATGTCTCAAACAGTCTACGCTTTAATCGTTCCCTCGAAGACCAGTAGTAGTTTCCGATGCACATCTGGAGGCATTCTGTAATCTGTGGACTATCAGAGTGTTGATGAAACACAGAAATTGCATCGGGATTGAATACAACAGTCACCATGCGCATATTCCTCCATGGTAGTAATGTCTCAAATAGTGTACGCTTTGATCGTTCCCTGGAAGACCAGTAGTTGTTTCCGATGTACATCTGGAAGCATTTGTTAATCTGTGGACTATCAGAGTGTTGATGAAACACAGTTATCGCATCGGGATTGAATACAACATTCACCATGCGCACTTTCCTCCATAGGAGTAATGTCTCAAACAGACTACGGTTTGATCGTTCCCTGGAAGACCAGTAGTAGTTTCCGATGCACATCTGGAAGCATTTTTTAATCTGTGGACTATCAGAGTGTCGATGAAACACAGTTATCGCATCGGGATTGAATACAACAGTCACCATGCGCACATTCCTCCATAGGAGTGATGTCTCAAACAGTCTACGCTTTCATCGTTCCCTGGAAGACCAGTAGTAGTTTCCGATGCACATCTGGAGGCATTCTGTAATCTGTGGACGATCAGAGAGTTGATGAAACATAAAAATTGCATCGGGATTGAATACAACAGTCACCATGCGCACTTTCCTCCATGGGGTAATGTCTCAAACAGTTTACGCTTTGATCGTTCCTTGGAAGACCAGTAGTAATTTCCGTTGCACATCTTGAGTCATTTTGTAATCTGTGACTATCAGAGTGTTGATGAAACACAGAAATTGCATCGAGATTGAATACAACAGTCACCTTGCGCACTTTCCTCCATGGGAGGAATGTCTCAAACAGTCTACGCTTTGATCGTTCCCTGGAAGACCAGTAGTAGTTTCCGATGCACATCTGGAGGCATTCTGTAATCTGTGGACTATCAGAGTGTTGATGAAACACAGAAATTGCATCGGGATTGAATACAACAGTCACCATGCGCACTTTCCTCCATGGGGGTAATGTCTCAAACGGTCTACGCTTTGATCGTTCCCTGGAAGACCAGTAGTAGTTTCTGATGCACATCTGGAAGCATTCTGTAATCTGTGGACAATCAGAGTGTTGATGAAACACAGTTATCGCATCGGGATTGAATACAACAGTCACACTGCGCACTTTCGTCCATGGGAGTAATATCTCAAACAGCCTACGCTTTGATCGCTCCCTGAAAGACCAGTAGTAATTTCTGATGCACATCTGTAGCCATTCTGTAATCTGTGGACAATCAGAGTGTTGATGAAACACAGAAATTGCATCGGGATTGAATACAACAGTCACCATGCGCACTTTCCTCCATGGGAGTAATGTCTCAAAAAGTCTACGCTTTGATCGTTCCCTGGAAGACCAGTAGTAGTTTCCGATGCACATCTGGTGGCATTCTGTAATCTGTGGACCATCAGAGTGTTGATGAAACACAGAAATTGCATCGGGATTGAATACAACAGTCACCATGCGCACTTTCCTCCATGGGAGTAATGTCTCAAAGAGTCTACGCTTTTATCGTTCCCTGGAAGACCAGTAGTAGTTTCCGATGCACATCTGGAGGCATTCTGTAATCTGTGGACCATCAGAGTGTTGATGAAACACAGAAATTGCATCGGGATTGAATACAACAGTCACCATGCGCACTTTCCTCCATGGAAGTAATGTCTGAAACAGTCTACGCTTTGGTCGTTCCCAGGACGACCATTAGTAGTTTCCGATACACATCTGGAGGCATTCTGCAATCTGTGGACTATCAGAGTGATTAGGAACACAGAAATTGCTTCGGGATTGAATAGAACAGTTACCATGCGCACTTTCCTCCATGGGTGTAATGTCTCAAACAGTCTACGCTTTGATCGCTCCTAGGACGACCAGTAGTAGTTTCCGATACACATCTGGAGGCATTCTGTAATCTGTGGACTATCAGAGTGATTAGGAACACAGAAATTGCTTCGGGATTGAATAGAACAGTTACCATGCGCACTTTCCTCCATGGGTGTAATGTCTCAAACAGTCTACGCTTTGATCGCTCCTAGGACGACCAGTAGTAGTTTCCGATACACATCTGGAGGCATTCTGTAATCTGTGGACTATCAGAGTGTTAATGAAACACAGAAATTGCATCGGGATTGAATACAACAGTCACCATGCGTATATTCCTCCATGGTAGTAATGTCTCAAATAGTGTACGCTTTGATCGTTCCCTGGAAGACCAGTAGTTGTTTCCGATGCACATCTGGAAGCATTTGTTAATCTGTGGACTATCAGAGTGTTGATGAAACACAGTTATCGCATCGGGATTGAATACAACATTCACCGTGCGCACTTTCCTCCATAGGAGTAATGTCTCAAACAGCCTACGCTTTGATCGTTCCCTGGAAGACCAGTAGTAGTTTCCGATGCACATCTGGAAGCATTTTTTAATCTGTGGACTATCAGAGTGTCGATGAAACACAGTTATCGCATCGGGATTGAATACAACAGTCACCATGCGCACTTTCCTCCATGGGGTAATGTCTCAAACAGTTTACGCTTTGATCGTTCCTTGGAAGACCAGTAGTAATTTCCGTTGCACATCTTGAGTCATTTTGTAATCTGTGGACTATCAGAGTGTTGATGAAACACAGAAATTGCATCGGGATTGAATACAACAGTCACCATGCGCACTTTCCTCCATGGGAGTGATGTCTCAAACAGTCTACGCTTTAATCGTTCCCTCGAAGACCAGTAGTAGTTTCCGATGCACATCTGGAGGCATTCTGTAATCTGTGGACTATCAGAGTGTTTAGGAACACAGAAATTGCTTCGGGATTGAATACAACAGTCACCATGCTCACTTTCCTCCATGGGAGTATTGTCTCAAACAGTTTACGCTTTGATCGTTCCCAGGACGACCAGTAGTAGTTTCCGATACACATCTGGAGGCATTCTGTAATCTGTGGACTATCAGAGTGTTTAGGAACACAGAAATTGCTTCGGGATTGAATACATCAGTCACCATGCTCACTTTCCTCCATGGGAGTATTGTCTCAAAAAGTTTACGCTTTGATCGTTCCCTGGAATACCAGTAGTAGTTTCCGATGCACATCTGGAGGCTTTCTGTAGTCTGTGGACTCTCAGAGTGTTGATGAAACACAGAAATTGCATCGGGATTGAATACAACAGTCACCATGCGCACTTTCCTCCATGGGAGTGATGTCTCAAACAGTCTACGCTTTAATCGTTCCCTCGAAGACCAGTAGTAGTTTCCGATGCACATCTGGAGGCATTCTGTAATCTGTGGACTATCAGAGTGTTGATGAAACACAGAAATTGCATCGGGATTGAATACAACAGTCACCATGCGCATATTCCTCCATGGTAGTAATGTCTCAAATAGTGTACGCTTTGATCGTTCCCTGGAAGACCAGTAGTTGTTTCCGATGCACATCTGGAAGCATTTGTTAATCTGTGGACTATCAGAGTGTTGATGAAACACAGTTATCGCATCGGGATTGAATACAACATTCACCATGCGCACTTTCCTCCATAGGAGTAATGTCTCAAACAGACTGCGGTTTGATCGTTCCCTGGAAGACCAGTAGTAGTTTCCGATGCACATCTGGAAGCATTTTTTAATCTGTGGACTATCAGAGTGTCGATGAAACACAGTTATCGCATCGGGATTGAATACAACAGTCACCATGCGCACATTCCTCCATAGGAGTGATGTCTCAAACAGTCTACGCTTTCATCGTTCCCTGGAAGACCAGTAGTAGTTTCCGATGCACATCTGGAGGCATTCTGTAATCTGTGGACGATCAGAGAGTTGATGAAACATAAAAATTGCATCGGGATTGAATACAACAGTCACCATGCGCACTTTTCTCCATGGGGTAATGTCTCAAACAGTTTACGCTTTGATCGTTCCTTGGAAGACCAGTAGTAATTTCCGTTGCACATCTTGAGTCATTTTGTAATCTGTGACTATCAGAGTGTTGATGAAACACAGAAATTGCATCGAGATTGAATACAACAGTCACCTTGCGCACTTTCCTCCATGGGAGGAATGTCTCAAACAGTCTACGCTTTGATCGTTCCCTGGAAGACCAGTAGTAGTTTCCGATGCACATCTGGAGGCATTCTGTAATCTGTGGACTATCAGAGTGTTGACGAAACACAGAAATTGCATCGGGATTGAATACAACAGTCACCATGCGCACTTTCCTCCATGGGAGTAATGTCTCAAACGGTCTACGCTTTGATCGTTCCCTGGAAGACCAGTAGTAGTTTCTGATGCACATCTGGAAGCATTCTGTAATCTGTGGACAATCAGAGTGTTGATGAAACACAGTTATCGCATCGGGATTGAATACAACAGTCACACTGCGCACTTTCGTCCATGGGAGTAATATCTCAAACAGCCTACGCTTTGATCACTCCCTGAAAGACCAGTAGTAATTTCCGATGCACATCTGTAGCCATTCTGTAATCTGTGGACCATCAGAGTGTTGATGAAACACAGAAATTGCATCGGGATTGAATACAACAGTCACCATGCGCACTTTCCTCCATGGGAGTAATGTCTCAAAAAGTCTACGCTTTGATCGTTCCCTGGAAGACCAGTAGTAGTTTCCGATGCACATCTGGTGGCATTCTGTAATCTGTGGACCATCAGAGTGTTGATGAAACACAGAAATTGCATCGGGATTGAATACAACAGTCACCATGCGCACTTTCCTCCATGGGAGTAATGTCTCAAAGAGTCTACGCTTTTATCGTTCCCTGGAAGACCAGTAGTAGTTTCCGATGCACATCTGGAGGCATTCTGTAATCTGTGGACCATCAGAGTGTTGATGAAACACAGAAATTGCATCGGGATTGAATACAACAGTCACCATGCGCACTTTCCTCCATGGAAGTAATGTCTGAAACAGTCTACGCTTTGGTCGTTCCCAGGACGACCAGTAGTAGTTTCCGATACACATCTGGAGGCATTCTGTAATCTGTGGACTATCAGAGTGATTAGGAACACAGAAATTGCTTCGGGATTGAATAGAACAGTTACCATGCGCACTTTCCTCCATGGGTGTAATGTCTCAAACAGTCTACGCTTTGATCGCTCCTAGGACGACCAGTAGTAGTTTCCGATACACATCTGGAGGCATTCTGTAATCTGTGGACTATCAGAGTGTTTAGGAACACAGAAATTGCTTCGGGATTGAATACAACAGTCACCATGCTCACTTTCCTGCATGGTAGTAATGTCTCAAACAGTGTACGCTTTGATCAATCCCTGGAAGACCAGTAGTAGTTTCCGATGCACATCTGGATGCATTTTTTAATCTGTGGACTATCAGAGTGTTGATGAAACACAGTTATCGCATCGGGATTGAATACAACATTCACCATGCGCACTTTCCTCCATAGGAGTAATGTCTCAAACAGCATACGCTCGGATCATTCCCTGGAAGACCAGTAGTAGCTTCCGATGCACATCTGGAAGCATTTTTTAATCTGTGGACTATCAGAGTGTTGATGAAACACAGAAATTGCATCGAGATTGAATACAACAGTCACCATGCGCACTTTCCTCCATAGGAGTGATGTCTCAAACAGTCTACGCTTTAATCGTTCCCTCGAAGACCAGTAGTAGATTCCGATGCACATCTGGAGGCATTCTGTAATCTGTGGACTATCAGAGTGTTTAGGAACACAGAAATTGCTTCGGGATTGAATACAACAGTCACCATGCTCACTTTCCTCCTTGGGAGTATTGTCTCAAACAGTTTACGCTTTGATCGTTCCCAGGACGACCAGTAGTAGTTTCCGATACACATCTGGAGGCATTCTGTAATCTGTGGAATATCAGAGTGTTTAGGAACACAGAAATTGCTTCGGGATTGAATACAACAGTCACCATGCTCACTTTCCTCCATGGGAGTATTGTCTCAAATAGTTTACGCTTTGATCGTTCCCTGGAAGACCAGTAGTAGTATCCGATGCACATCTGGAGGCCTTTTGTAATCTGTGGACTCTCAGAGTGTTGATGAAACACAGAAATTGCATCGGGATTGAATACAACAGTCACCATGCGCACTTTCCTCCATGGGAGTGATGTCTCAAACAGTCTACGCCTTAATCGTTCCCTCGAAGACCAGTAGTAGTTTCCGATGCACATCTGGAGGCATTCTGTAATCTGTGGACTATCAGAGTGTTGATGAAACACAGAAATTGCATCGGGATTGAATACAACAGTCACCATGCGCATATTCCTCCATGGTAGTAATGTCTCAAATAGTGTACACTTTGATCGTTCCCTGGAAGACCAGTAGTTGTTTCCGATGCACATCTGGAAGCATTTGTTAATCTGTGGACTATCAGAGTGTTGATGAAACACAGTTATCGCATCGGGATTGAATACAACATTCACCTTTCGCACTTTCCTCCATAGGAGTAATGTCTCAAACAGACTACGGTTTGATCGTTCCCTGGAAGACCAGTAGTAGTTTCCGATGCACATCTGGAAGCATTTTTTAATCAGTGGACTATCAGAGTGTCGATGAAACACAGTTATCGCATCGGGATTGAATACAACAGTCACCATGCGCACATTCCTCCATAGGAGTGATGTCTCAAACAGTCTACGCTTTCATCGTTCCCTGGAAGACCAGTAGTAGTTTCCGATGCACATCTGGAGGCATTCTGTAATCTGTGGAGGATCAGAGACTTGATGAAACATAAAAATTGCATCGGGATTGAATACGTCACCATGCGCACTTTCCTCCATGGGGTAATGTCTCAAAAAGTTTACGCTTTGATCGTTCCTTGGAAGACCAGTAGTAATTTCCGTTGCACATCTTGAGTCATTTTGTAATCTGTGACTATCAGAGTGTTGATGAAACACAGTTATCGCATCGGGATTGAATTCAACAGCCAGAATGCGCACTTTCCTCCATGGGAGTAATATCTCAAAGAGCCTACGCTTTGATCGCTCCCTGAAAGACCAGTAGTAATTTCCGATGCACATCTGTAGCCATTCTGTAATCTGAGGACCATCAGAGTGTTGATGAAACACAGAAATTGCATCGGGATTGAATACAACAGTCACCATGCGCACTTTCCTCCATGGAAGTAATGTCTGAAACAGTCTACGCATGATCGTTCCCAGGACGACCAGTAGTAGTTTCCGATACACATCTGGAGGCATTCTGTAGTCTGTGGACTATCAGAGTGATTAGGATCACAGAAATTGCTTCGGGATTGAATACAACAGTTACCATGTGCACTTTCCTCCATGGGTGTAATGTCTCAAACAGTCTACGCTTTGATCGTTCAAAGGACGACCAGTAGTAGTTTCCGATACACATCTGGAGGCATTCTGTAATCTGTGGACTATCAGAGTGTTTAGGAACACAGAAATTGCTTCGGGATTGAATACAACAGTCACCATGCTCACTTTCCTCCATGGTAGTAATGTCTCAAACAGTGTACGCATTGATCGTTCCCTGGAAGACCAGTAGTAGTTTCCGATGCACATCTGGAAGCATTTTTTAATCTGTGGACTATCAGAGTGTTGATGAAACACAGTTATCGCATCGGGATTGAATACAACAGTCACCATGCGCACTTTCCTCCATGGGGTAATGTCTCAAACAGTTTACGCATTGATCGTTCCTTGGAAGACCAGTAGTAATTTCCGTTGCACATCTTGAGTCATTTTGTAATCTGTGGACTATCAGAGTGTTGATGAAACACAGAAATTGCATCGAGATTGAATACAACAGTCACCTTGCGCACTTTCCTCCATGGGAGTAATGTCTCAAACAGTCTACGCTTTGATCGTTCCCTGGAAGACCAGTAGTAGTTTCCGATGCACATCTGGAGGCATTCTGTAATCTGTGGACTATCAGAGTGTTGATGAAACACAGAAATTGCATCGGGATTGAATACAACAGTCACCATGCGCACATTCCTCCATGGGAGTAATGTCTCAAACGGTCTACGCTTTGATCGTTCCCTGGAAGACCAGTAGTAGTTTCTGATGCACATCTGGAAGCATTCTGTAATCTGTGGACTATCAGAGTGTTGATGAAACACAGTTATCGCTTCGGGATTGAATACAACAGTCACACTGCGCACTTTCCTCCATGGGAGTAATATCTCAAACAGCCTACGCTTTGATCGCTCCCTAAAAGACGAGTAGTAATTGCTGATGCACATCTGAAGCCATTCTGTAATCTGTGGACTATCAGAGTGTTGATGAAACACAAAAATTGCATCGGGATTGAATACAACAGTCACCATGCGCACTTTCCTCCGTGGAAGTAATGTCTGAAACAGTCTATGCTTTGATCGTTCCCAGGACGACCAGTAGTAGTTTTCGATACACATCTGGAGGCATTCTGTAATCTGTGGACTATCAGAGTGATTAGGAACACAGAAATTGCTTCGGGATTGAATACAACAGTTACCATGCGCACTTTCCTCCATGGGTGTAATGTCTCAAACAGTCTACGCTTTGATCGTTCCCAGGACGACCAGTAGTAGTTTCCGATACACATCTGGAGGCATTCTGTAATCTGTGGACTATCAGAGTGTTTAGCAACACAGAAATTGCTTCGGGATTGAATACAACAGTCACCATGCTCACTTTCCTCCATGGTAGTAATGTCTCAAACAGTGTACGCTTTGATCGTTCCCTGGAAGACCAGTAGTAGTTTCCGATGCACATCTGGAAGCATTTTTTAATCTGTGGACTATCAGAGTGTTGATGAAACACAGTTATCGCATCGGGATTGAATACAACATTCACCATGCGCACTTTCCTCCATAGGAGTAATGTCTCAAACAGCATACGCTCGGATCGTTCCCTGGAAGACCAGTAGTAGCTTCCAATGCACATCTGGAAGCATTTTTTAATCTGTGGACTATCAGAGTGTTGATGAAACACAGAAATTGCATCGAGATTGAATACAACAGTCACCATGCGCACTTTCCTCCATGGGAGTAATGTCTCAAACAGTCTACGCTTTCATCGTTCCCTGGAAGACCAGTAGTAGTTTCCGATGCACATCTGGAGGCATTCTGTAATCTGTGGACGATCAGAGAGTTGATGAAACATAAAAATTGCATCGGGATTGAATACAACAGTCACCATGCGCACTTTCCTCCATGGGGTAATGTCTCAAACAGTTTACGCTTTGATCGTTCCTTGGAAGACCAGTAGTAATTTCCGTTGCACATCTTGAGTCATTTTGTAATCTGTGGACTATCAGAGTGTTGATGAAACACAGAAATTGCATCGGGATTGAATACAACAGTCACCATGCGCACTTTCCTCCATGGGAGTGATGTCTCAAACAGTCTACGCTTTAATCGTTCCCTCGAAGACCAGTAGTAGTTTCCGATGCACATCTGGAGGCATTCTGTAATCTGTGGACTATCAGAGTGTTTAGGAACACAGAAATTGCTTCGGGATTGAATACAACAGTCACCATGCTCACTTTCCTCCATGGGAGTATTGTCTCAAACAGTTTACGCTTTGATCGTTCCCAGGACGACCAGTAGTAGTTTCCGATACACATCTGGAGGCATTCTGTAATCTGTGGACTATCAGAGTGTTTAGGAACACAGAAATTACTTCGGGATTGAATACAACTGTCACCATGCTCACTTTCCTCCATGGGAGTATTGTCTCAAAAAGTTTACGCTTTGATCGTTCCCTGGAAGACCAGTAGTAGTTTCTGATGCACATCTGGAGGCCTTCTGTAATCTGCGGACTCTCAGAGTGTTGATGAAACACAGAAATCGCATCGGGATTGAATACAACAGTCACCATGCGCACTTTCCTCCATGGGAGTGATGTCTCAAACAGTCTACGCCTTAATCGTTCCCTCGAAGACCAGTAGTAGTTTCCGATGTACATCTGGAGGCATTCTGTAATCTGTGGACGATCAGAGAGTTGATGAAACATAAAAATTGCATCGGGATTGAATACAACAGTCACCATGCGCACTTTCCTCCATGGGGTAATGTCTCAAACAGTTTACGCTTTGATCGTTCCTTGGAAGACCAGTAGTAATTTCCGTTGCACATCTTGAGTCATTTTGTAATCTGTGGACTATCAGAGTGTTGATGAAACACAGAAATTGCATCGGGATTGAATACAACAGTCACCATGCGCATATTCCTCCATGGTAGTAATGTCTCAAATAGTGTACGCTTTGATCGTTCCCTGGAAGACCAGTAGTTGTTTCCGATGCACATCTGGAAGCATTTGTTAATCTGTGGACTATCAGAGTGTTGATGAAACACAGTTATCGCATCGGGATTGAATACAACATTCACCATGCGCACTTTCCTCCATAGGAGTAATGTCTCAAACAGACTACGGTTTGATCGTTCCCTGGAAGACCAGTAGTAGTTTCCGATGCACATCTGGAAGCATTTTTTAATCTGTGGACTATCAGAGTGTCGATGAAACACAGTTATCGCATCGGGATTGAATACAACAGTCACCATGCGCACATTCCTCCATAGGAGTGATGTCTCAAACAGTCTACGCTTTCATCGTTCCCTGGAAGACCAGTAGTAGTTTCCGATGCACATCTGGAGGCATTCTGTAATCTGTGGACGATCAGAGAGTTGATGAAACATAAAAATTGCTTCGGGATTGAATACAACAGTCACCATGCGCACTTTCCTCCATGGGGTAATGTCTCAAACAGTTTACGCTTTGATCGTTCCTTGGAAGACCAGTAGTAATTTCCGTTGCACATCTTGAGTCATTTTGTAATCTGTGACTATCAGAGTGTTGATGAAAAACAGAAATCGCATCGAGATTGAATACAACAGTCACCTTGCGCACTTTCCTCCATGGGAGTAATGTCTCAAACAGTCTACGCTTTGATCGTTCCCTGGAAGACCAGTAGTAGTTTCCGATGCAGATCTGGAGGCATTCTGTAATCTGTGGACCATCAGAGTGTTGATGAAACACAGAAATTGCATCGGGATTGAATACAACAGTCACCATGCGCAGTTTCCTCCATGGACGTAATGTCTGAAACAGTCTACGCTTTGATCGTTCCAAGGACGACCAGTAGTAGTTTCCGGTACACATCTGGAGGCATTCTGTAATCTGTGGACTATCAGAGTGATTAGGAACACAGAAATTGCTTCGGGATTGAATTCAACAGTCACCATGCGCCCTTTAATCCATGTGAGTAAATTCTCAAAGAGACTACGCATTGATCGTTCTCTGGAAGACCAGTAGTAGTTTCCGATGCACATCTGGAGGCATTCTGTAATCTGTGGACCATCAGAGTGTTGATGAAACACAGAAATTGCATCGGGATTGAATACAACAGTCACCATGCGCACTTTCCTCCATGGGAGTAATGTCTCAAAAAGTCTACGCTTTGATCGTTCCCTGGAAGACCAGTAGTAGTTTCCGATGCACATCTGGAGGCATTCTGTAATCTGTGGACCATCAGAGAGTTGATGAAACACAGAAATTGCATCGGGATTGAATACAACAGTGACCATGCGCAGTTTCCTCAATGGGAGTAATTTCTCAAACAGTCTACGTTTTGATCGTTCCCAGGACGACCAGTAGTAGTTTCCGATACACATCTGGAGGCATTCTGTAATCTGTGGACTATCAGAGTGTTTAGGAACACAGAAATTGCTTCGGGATTGAATACAACAGTCACCATGCGCACTTTCCTCCATGGGAGTATTGTCTCAAACAGTTTACGCTTTGATCGTTCCCTGGAAGACCAGTAGTAGTTTCCGATGCACATCTGGAGGCATCCTGTAATCTGTGGACTCTCTGAGTGTTGTTGAAACACAGAAATTGCATCGGGATTGAATACAACAGTCACCATTCGCACTTGCCTCCATGGAAGTGATGTCTCAAACAGTCTACGCTTTGATCATTCCCTCGAAGACCAGTAGTAGTTTCCGATGCACATCTGGAGGCATTCTGTAATCTGTGGACTATCAGAGTGTTGATGAAACACAGAAATTGCATCGGGATTGAATACAACAGTCACCATGCGCACATTCCTCCATTGTAGTAATGTCTCAAACAGTGTACGCTTTGATCGTTCCCTGGAAGACCAGTATTAGTTTCCGATGCACATCTGGAAGCATTTTTTAATCTGTGGACTATCAGAGTGTTGATGAAACAAAGTTATCGCATCGGGATTGAATACAACAGTCACCATGCGCACTTTCCTCAATGCGAGTAATATCTCAAACAACCTACGCTTTGATCGTTCCCTGGAAGACCAGTAGTAGTTTCCGATGCACATCTGGAGCCATTCTGTAATCTGTGAACTATCAGAGTATTGATGAAACACAGAAATTGCATCGGGATTGAATACAACAGTCACCATGCACACTTTCCTACATGGGAGTAATGTCTCAAACTGTCTACGCTTTGATCGTTCCCAGGACGACCAGTAGTAGTTTCCGATACACATCTGGAGGCATACTGTAATCTGTGGACTATCAGAGTGATTAGGAACACAGAAATTGCTTCGGGATTGAATACAACAGTTACCATGCGCACTTTCCTCCATGGGTGTAATGTCTCAAACAGTCTACGCTTTGATCGTTCCCAGGACGTCCAGTAGTAGTTTCCGATACACATCTGGAGGCATTCTGTAATCTGTGGACTATCAGAGTGTTTAGGAACAAAGAAATTGCTTCGGGATTGAATACAACAGTCACCATGCTCACTTTCCTCCATGGTAGTAATGTCTCAAACAGTGTACGCTTTAATCGTTCCCTGGAAGACCAGTAGCAGTTTCCGATGCACATCTGGAAGCATTTTTTAATCTGTGGACTATCAGAGTGTTGATGAAACACAGTTATCGCATCGGGATTGAATACAACGGTCACCATGCGCACTTTCCTCCATGGGAGTGATGTCTCAAACAGTCTACGCTTTAATCGTTCCCTCGAAGACCAGTAGTAGTTTCCGATGCACATCTGGAGGCATTCTGTAATCTGTGGACTATCAGAGTGTTTAGGAACACAGAAATTGCATCGGGATTGAATACAAAAGTCACCATGCTCACTTTCCTCCATGGGAGTATTGTCTCAAACAGTTTACGCTTTGATCGTTCCCAGGACGACCAGTAGTAGTTTCCGATACACATCTGGAGGCATTCTGTAATCTGTGGACTATCAGAGTGTTTAGGAACACAGAAATTGCTTCGGGATTGTATACAACAGTCACCATGCTCACTTTCCTCCATGGGAGTATTGTCTCAAATAGTTTACGCTTTGATCGTTCCCTGGAAGACCAGTAGTAGTTTCCGATGCACATCTGGAGGCCTTCTGTAATCTGTGGACTCTCAGAGTGTTGATGAAACACAGAAATTGCATCGGGATTGAATACAACAGTCACCATGCGCACTTTCCTCCATGGGAGTGATGTCTCAAACAGTCTACGCCTTAATCGTTCCCTCGAAGACCAGTAGTAGTTTCCGATGCACATCTGGAGGCATTCTGTAATCTGTGGACTATCAGAGTGTTGATGAAACACAGAAATTGCATCGGGATTGAATACAACAGTCACCATGCGCATATTCCCCCATGGTAGTAATGTCTCAAATAGTGTATGCCTTGATCGTTCCCTGGAAGACCAGTAGTTGTTTCCGATGCACATCTGGAAGCATTTGTTAATCTGTGGACTATCAGAGTGTTGATGAAACACAGTTATCGCATCGGGATTGAATACAACATTCACCATGCGCACTTTCCTCCATAGGAGTAATGTCTCAAACAGCCTACGGTTTGATCGTTCCTTGGAAGACCAGTAGTAGTTTCCGATGCACATCTGGAAGCATTTTTTAATCTGTGGACTATCAGAGTGTCGATGAAACACAGTTATCGCATCGGGATTGAATACAACAGTCACCATGCGCACATTCCTCCATAGGAGTGATGTCTCAAACAGTCTACGCTTTCATCGTTCCCTGGAAGACCAGTAGTAGTTTCCGATGCACATCTGGAGGCATTCTGTAATCTGTGGACGATCAGAGAGTTGATGAAACATAAAAATTGCATCGGGATTGAATACAACAGTCACCATGCGCACTTTCCTCCATGGGGTAATGTCTCAAACAGTTTACGCTTTGATCGTTCCTTGGAAGACCAGTAGTAATTTCCGTTGCACATCTTGAGTCATTTTGTAATCTGTGACTATCAGAGTGTTGATGAAAAACAGTAATTGCATCGAGATTGAATACAACAGTCACCTTGCGCACTTTCCTCCATGGGAGTAATGTCTCAAACAGTCTACGCTTTGATCGTTCCCTGGAAGACCAGTAGTAGTTTCCGATGCACATCTGGAGGCATTCTGTAATCTGTGGACTATCAGAGTGTTGATGAAACACAGAAATTGCATCGGGATTGAATACAACAGTCACCATGCGCACTTTCCTCCATGGGAGTAATGTCTCAAACGGTCTACGCTTTGATCGTTCCCTGGAAGACCAGTAGTAGTTTCTGATGCACATCTGGAAGCATTCTGTAATAGTGGACCATCAGAGTGTTGATGAAACACAGAAATTGCATCGGGATTGAATACAACAGTCACCATGCGCACTTTCCTCCATGGGAGTAATGTCTCAAAGAGTCTACGCATTGATCGTTCCCTGGAAGACCAGTAGTAGTTTCCGATGCAGATCTGGAGGCATTCTGTAATCTGTGGACCATCAGAGTGTTGATGAAACACAGAAATTGCATCGGGATTGAATACAACAGTCACCATGCGCAGTTTCCTCCATGGAAGTAATGTCTGAAACAGTCTACGCTTTGATCGTTCCAAGGACGACCAGTAGTAGTTTCCGGTACACATCTGGAGGCATTCTGTAATCTGTGGACTATCAGAGTGATTAGGAACACAGAAATTGCTTCGGGATTGAATTCAACAGTCACCATGCGCCCTTTAATCCATGTGAGTAAATTCTCAAAGAGACTACGCTTTGATCGTTCTCTGGAAGACCAGTAGTAGTTTCCGATGCACATCTGGAGGCATTCTGTAATCTGTGGACCATCAGAGTGTTGATGAAACACAGAAATTGCATCGGGATTGAATACAACAGTCACCATGCGCACTTTCCTCCATGGGAGTAATGTCTCAAAAAGTCTACGCTTTGATCGTTCCCTGGAAGACCAGTAGTAGTTTCCGATGCACATCTGGAGGCATTCTGTAATCTGTGGACCATCAGAGAGTTGATGAAACACAGAAATTGCATCGGGATTGAATACAACAGTGACCATGCGCAGTTTCCTCAATGGGAGTAATTTCTCAAACAGTCTACGCTTTGATCGTTCCCAGGACGACCAGTAGTAGTTTCCGATACACATCTGGAGGCATTCTGTAATCTGTGGACTATCAGAGTGTTTAGGAACACAGAAATTGCTTCGGGATAGAATACAACAGTCACCATGCGCACTTTCCTCCATGGGAGTATTGTCTCAAACAGTTTACGCTTTGATCGTTCCCTGGAAGACCAGTAGTAGTTTCCGATGCACATCTGGAGGCATCCTGTAATCTGTGGACTCTCTGAGTGTTGTTGAAACACAGAAATTGCATCGGAATTGAATACAACAGTCACCATTCGCACTTGCCTCCATGGAAGTGATGTCTCAAACAGTCTACGCTTTGATCGTTCCCTCGAAGACCAGTAGTAGTTTCCGATGCACATCTGGAGGCATTCTGTAATCTGTGGACTATCAGAGTGTTGATGAAACACAGAAATTGCATCGGGATTGAATACAACAGTCACCATGCGCACATTCCTCCATTGTAGTAATGTCTCAAACAGTGTACGCTTTGATCGTTCCCTGGAAGACCAGTATTAGTTTCCGATGCACATCTGGAAGCATTTTTTAATCTGTGGACTATCAGAGTGTTGATGAAACAAAGTTATCGCATCGGGATTGAATACAACAGTCACCATGCGCACTTTCCTCAATGCGAGTAATATCTCAAACAACCTACGCTTTGATCGTTCCCTGGAAGACCAGTAGTAGTTTCCGATGCACATCTGGAGCCATTCTGTAATCTGTGAACTATCAGAGTATTGATGAAACACAGAAATTGCATCGGGATTGAATACAACAGTCACCATGCACACTTTCCTACATGGGAGTAATGTCTCAAACTGTCTACGCTTTGATCGTTCCCAGGACGACCAGTAGTAGTTTCCGATACACATCTGGAGGCATTCTGTAATCTGTGGACTATCAGAGTGATTAGGAACACAGAAATTGCTTCGGGATTGAATACAACAGTTACCATGCGCACTTTCCTCCATGGGTGTAATGTCTCAAACAGTCTACGCTTTGATCGTTCCCAGGACGACCAGTAGTAGTTTCCGATACACATCTGGAGGCATTCTGTAATCTGTGGACTATCAGAGTGTTTAGGAACACAGAAATTGCTTCGGGATTGAATACAACAGTCACCATGCTCACTTTCCTCCATGGTAGTAATGTCTCAAACAGTGTACGCTTTGATCGTTCCCTGGAAGACCAGTAGTAGTTTCCGATGCACATCTGGAAGCATTTTTTAATCTGTGGACTATCAGAGTGTTGATGAAACACAGTTATCGCATCGGGATTGAATACAACGGTCACCATGCGCACTTTCCTCCATGGGAGTGATGTCCCAAACAGTCTACGCTTTAATCGTTCCCTCGAAGACCAGTAGTAGTTTCCGATGCACATCTGGAGGCATTCTGTAATCTGTGGACTATCAGAGTGTTTAGGAACACAGAAATTGCATCGGGATTGAATACAACAGTCACCATGCTCACTTTCCTCCATGGGAGTATTGTCTCAAACAGTTTACGCTTTGATCGTTCCCAGGACGACCAGTAGTAGTTTCCGATACACATCTGGAGGCATTCTGTAATCTGTGGACTATCAGAGTGTTTAGGAACACAGAAATTGCTTCGGGATTGTATACAACAGTCACCATGCTCACTTTCCTCCATGGGAGTATTCTCTCAAATAGTTTACGCTTTGATCGTTCCCTGGAAGACCAGTAGTAGTTTCCGATGCACATCTGGAGGCCTTCTGTAATCTGTGGACTCTCAGAGTGTTGATGAAACACAGAAATTGCATCGGGATTGAATACAACAGTCACCATGCGCACTTACCTCCATGGGAGTGATGTCTCAAACAGTCTACGCCTTAATCGTTCCCTCGAAGACCAGTAGTAGTTTCCGATGCACATCTGGAGGCATTCTGTAATCTGTGGACTATCAGAGTGTTGATGAAACACAGAAATTGCATCGGGATTGAATACAACAGTCACCATGCGCATATTCCTCCATGGTAGTAATGTCTCAAATAGTGTACGCTTTGATCGTTCCCTGGAAGACCAGTAGTTGTTTCCGATGCACATCTGGAAGCATTTGTTAATCTGTGGACTATCAGAGTGTTGATGAAACACAGTTATCGCATCGGGATTGAATACAACATTCACCATGCGCACTTTCCTCCATAGGAGTAATGTCTCAAACAGCCTACGGTTTGATCGTTCCCTGGAAGACCAGTAGTAGTTTCCGATGCACATCTGGAAGCATTTTTTAATCTGTGGACTATCAGAGTGTCGATGAAACACAGTTATCGCATCGGGATTGAATACAACAGTCACCATGCGCACATTCCTCCATAGTAGTGATGTCTCAAACAGTCTACGCTTTCATCGTTCCCTGGAAGACCAGTAGTAGTTTCCGATGCACATCTGGAGGCATTCTGTAATCTGTGGACGATCAGAGAGTTGATGAAACATAAAAATTGCATCGGGATTGAATACAACAGTCACCATGCGCACTTTCCTCCATGGGGTAATGTCTCAAACAGTTTACGCTTTGATCGTTCCTTGGAAGACCAGTAGTAATTTCCGTTGCACATCTTGAGTCATTTTGTAATCTGTGACTATCAGAGTGTTGATGAAAAACAGTAATTGCATCGAGATTGAATACAACAGTCACCTTGCGCACTTTCCTCCATGGGAGTAATGTCTCAAACAGTCTACGCTTTGATCGTTCCCTGGAAGACCAGTAGTAGTTTCCGATGCACATCTGGAGGCATTCTGTAATCTGTGGACTATCAGAGTGTTGATGAAACACAGAAATTGCATCGGGATTGAATACAACAGTCAGCATGCGCACTTTCCTCCATGGGAGTAATGTCTCAAACGGTCTACGCTTTGATCGTTCCCTGGAAGACCAGTAGTAGTTTCTGATGCACATCTGGAAGCATTCTGTAATCTGTGGACTATCAGAGTGTTGATGAAACACAGTTATCGCATCGGGATTGAATACAACAGTCACAATGCGCACTTTCCTCCATGGGAGTAATATCTCAAACAGCCTACGCTTTGATCGATCCCTGAAAGACCAGTAGTAATTTCCGATGCACATCTGTAGCCATTCTGTAGTCTGTGGACCATCAGAGTGTTGATGAAACACAGAGATTACATCGGGATTGAATACAACAGTCACCATGCGCACTTCCCTTCATGGGAGTAATGTCTCAAAAAGTCTACGCTTTGATCTTTCCCTGCAAGACCAGTAGTAGTTTCCGATGCACATCTGGAGGCATTCTGTAATCTGTGGGCCATCAGAGTGTTGATGAAACACAGAAATTGCATCGGGATTGAATACAACAGTCACCATGCGCACTTTCCTCCATGGAAGTAATGTCTGAAACAGTCTACGCTTTGATCGTTCCCAGGACGACCAGTAGTAGTTTCCGATACACATCTGGAGGCATTCTGTAATCTGTGGACTATCAGAGTGATTAGGAACACAGAAATTGCTTCGGGATTGAATACAACAGTCACCATGCTCACTTTCCTCCATGGTAGTAATGTCTCAAACAGTGTACGCTTTGATCGTTAACTGGAAGACCAGTAGTAGTTTCCGATGCACATCTGGAAGCATTTTTTAATCTGTGGACTATCAGAGTGTTGATGAAACACAGTTATCGCATCGGGATTGAATACAACAGTCACCATGCGCACTTTCCTCCATGGGGTAATGTCTCAAACAGTTTACGCTTTGATCGTTCCTTGGCAGACCAGTAGTAATTTCCGTTGCACATCTTGAGTCATTTTGTAATCTGTGGACTATCAGAGTGTTGATGAAACACAGAAATTGCATCGAGATTGAATACAACAGTTACCTTGCGCACTTTCCTCCATGGGAGTAATGTCTCAAACAGTCTACGCTTTGATCGTTCCCTGGAAGACCAGTAGTAGTTTCCGATGCACATCTGGAGGCATTCTGTAATCTGTGGACTATCAGAGTGTTGATGAAACACAGAAATTGCATCGGGATTGAATACAACAGTCACCATGCGCACTTTCCTCCATGGGAGTAATGTCTCAAACGGTCTACGCTTTGATCGTTCCCTGGAAGACCAGTAGTAGTTTCTGATGCACATCTGGAAGCATTATGTAATCTGTGGACTATCAGAGTGTTGATGAAACACAGTTATCGCTTCGGGATTGAATACAACAGTCACACTGCGCACTTTCCTTCATGGGAGTAATATCTCAAACAGCCTACGCTTTGATCGCTCCCTGAAAGACGAGTAGTAATTGCCGATGCACATCTGAAGCCATTCTGTAATCTGTGGACTATCAGAGTGTTGATGAAACACAGAATTTGCATCTGGATTGAGTTCAACAGTCACCATGCGCCCTTTCCTCCATGGGAGTAATTTCTCAAAGAGACTACGCATTGATCGTTCCCTGGAAGACCAGTAGTAGTTTCCGATGCACATCTGGAGGCATTCAGTAATCTGTGGACCATCAGAGTGTTGATGAAACACAGAAATTGCATCGGGATTGAATACAACAGTCACCATGCGCACTTTCCTCCATGGGAGTAATGTCTCAAAGAGTCTACGCTTTGATCGTTCCCTGGAAGACCAGTAGTAGTTTCCGATGCACATCTGGAGGCATTCTGTAATCTGTGGACCATCAGAGTGTTGATGAAACACAGAAATTGCATCGGGATTGAATACAACAGTCACCATGCGCAGTTTCCTCCATGGAAGTAATGTCTGAAACAGTCTACGCTTTGATCGTTCCCAGGACGACCAGTAGTAGTTTCCGATACACATCTGGAGGCATTCTGTAATCTGTGGACTATCAGAGTGATTAGGAACACAGAAATTGCTTCGGGATTGAATTCAACAGTCACCATGCGCCCTTTAGTCCATGTGAGTAATTTCTCAAAGAGACTACGCTTTGATCGTTCCCTGGAAGACCAGCAGTAGTTTCCGATACACATCTGGAGGCATTCTGTAATCTGTGGACCATCAGAGTGTTGATGAAACACAGAAATTGCATCGGGATTGAATACAACAGTCACCATGCGCACTTTCCTCCATGGGAGTAATGTCGCAAAAAGTCTACGCTTTGATCGTTCCCTGGAAGACCAGTAGTAGTTTCCGATGCACATCTGGAGGCATTCTGTAATCTGTGGACCATCAGAGAGTTGATGAAACACAGAAATTGCATCGGGATTGAATACAACAGTGACCATGCGCAGTTTCCTCCATGGGAGTAATTTCCCAAACAGTCTACGCTTTGATCGTTCCCAGGACGACCAGTAGTAGTTTCCGAAACACATCTGGAGGCATTCTGTAAACTGTGGACTATCAGAGTGTTTAGGAACACAGAAATTGCTTCGGGATTGAATACAACAGTCACCATGCGCACTTTCCTCCATGGGAGTATTGTCTCAAACATTTTACGCTTTGATCGTTCCCTGGAAGACCAGTAGTAGTTTTCGATGCACATCTGGAGGCATCCTGTAATCTGTGGACTCTCTGAGTGTTGTTAAAACACAGAAATTGCATCGGGATTGAATACAACAGTCACCATTCGCACTTGCCTCCATGGGAGTGATGTCTCAAACAGTCTACGCTTTGATCGTTCCCTCGAAGACCAGTAGTAGTTTCCGATGCACATCTGGAGGCATTCTGTAATCTGTGGACTATCAGTGTGTTGATGAAACACAGAAATTGCATCGGGATTGAATACAACAGTCACCATGCGCACATTCCTCCATTGTAGTAATGTCTCAAACAGTGTACGCTTTGATCGTTCCCTGGAAGACCAGAATTAGTTACCGATGCACATCTGGAAGCATTTTTTAATCTGTGGACTATCAGAGTGTTGATGAAACAAAGTTATCGCATCGGGATTGAATACAACAGTCACCATGCGCACTTTCCTCAATGCGAGTAATATCTCAAACAACCTACGCTTTGATCGTTCCCTGGAAGACCAGTAGTAGTTTCCGATGCACATCTGGAGCCATTCTGTAATCTGTGAACTATCAGAGTATTGATGAAACACAGAAATTGCATCGGGATTGAATACAAAAGTCACCATGCACACTTTCCTACATGAGAGTAATGTCTCAAACAGTCTACGAATTCATCGTTCACTGGAAGACCAGTAGTAGTTTCCGATGCACATCTGGAGGCATTCTGTAATCTGTGGATGATCAGAGGGTTGATGAAACACAGAAATTGCACCGGGATTGAATACAACAGTACCCATTCGCACTTTCCTCCATGGGAGTAACGACTCAAACAGTCTACGCTTTGATCGTTCCCTGGAAGACCAGTATAAGTTTCCGATGCACATCTGGAGGCATCCTGTAATCTGTGGACTCTCTGAGTGTTGTTAAAACACAGAAATTGCATCGGGATTGAATACAACAGTCACCATTCGCACTTGCCTCCATGGGAGTGATGTCTCAAACAGTCTACGCTTTGATCGTTCCCTCGAAGACCAGTAGTAGTTTCCGATGCACATCTGGAGGCATTCTGTAATCCGTGGACTATCAGAGTGTTGATGAAACACAGAAATTGCCTCGGGATTGAATACAACAGACACCATGCGCACTTTACTCCATGGGAGTAATGTCTCAAACAGTCTACGATTTCATCGTTTCCTGGAAGACCAGTAGTAGTTTCCGATGCACATCTGGAAGCATTCTGTAATCTGTGGACCATCAGAGTGTTGATGAAACACAGAAATTGCATCGGGATTGAAAACAACATTCACCATGCACACTTTCCTCCATGGGAGTAATGTCTCAGTCTACGTTTTTGATCGATTGAAAGGAAGACCAGTAGTAGTAATTTCCGATGCACATCTGGAGGCAATCTGTAATCTGTGACCATCAGAGTGTTAATGAAACCCAGAAATTGCATCGGGATTGAATACAATAGTCAGCATGCGCACTTTCCTCCATGGGAGTAATGTCTCAAAATGTTTACGCTTTGATCGTTCCCAGGAAGACCAGTAGTAGATTCCGATGCACATCTGGAGGCAATCTGTTATCTGTGGACTATCAGAGTGTTGATGAAACACAGAAATTGCATCGGGAATGCATACAACAGTCACCATGCACACTTTCCTCCATGGGAGTAATGTCTGAAACAGTCAACGCTTTGATCGTTCCCAGGAAGACCAGTAGTAGTTTCCGATGCACATCTATAGAGAATCTGTAATCTGTGGACTATCCGAGTGTTGATGAAACACAGAAATTGCATCGGGATTGAATACGACTGTCACCAACCTTACTCTCCTCCATGGGAGTAATGTCTGAAACAGTCTACGCTTTGATCGTTCCCAGGTAGACCAGTAGTAGTTTCCGATGCACATCTGTAGACAATCTGTAATCTGTGGACTATCAGAGTGTTGATGAAACACAGAAATTGAATCAGGATTGAATACAACAGTCAACATCCCCACTTTCCTCCATGGGAGTAATGTCTCAAACAGTCCACGCATTGATAGTCCCCTGGAAGACCTGTAGTAGTTTCCGGTGCACATCTGGAGGCATTCTGTAATTTGTAGAACTTCAAAGTGTTGATGAAACACAGATATTGCATAGGGATTGAATAAAACAGTCACCATGCACACTTTCCTCCATGGGAGTAATGTCTCAAACAGTCGACGCTTTGATCGTTCCCAGGAAGACCAGTAGTAGTTTCCGATGCACCTTTGTAGACAATCTGAAGTCTGTGGACTATCAGAGTGTTGATGAAACACAGAAATTGAATCGGGATTAAATACAACAGTCACCATCCACACATTCCTTCATGGGAGTAATGTCTGAAACAGTCTACGCATTGATCGTTCCCTGGAAGACCAGTAGTAGTTTCCGATGCACATCTGGATGCATTCTGTAATTTGTTGACCTTCAAAATGTTGATGAAACATAGAAATTGCATCGGGATAGAATACAACAGTCACCATGCGAACTTTACTCCATTGGAGTAATGTCTCAAACAGTCTACTCTTTGATAGTTCCCTGGACGACCAGTAGTAGTTTCCGATGCACATCTGGAGAAATTCTGCAATCTGTGGACCTTAAAAGTGTTGATGAAACACAGAAATTGCATCGGGACTGTATACAACAGTCACCATGCGCACTTTCCTCCATGGGAGTAATGTCTGAAACAGTCTACGCTTTGATCGTTCCCAGGAAGACCAGTAGTAGTTTCCGATGCACATCTGTAGACAATCTGTAATCTGTGGACTATCAGAGTGTTGATGAAACACAGAAATTGAATCAGGATTGAATACAACAGTCAACATCCCCACTTTCCTCCATGGGAGTAATGTCTCAAACAGTCCACGCATTGATCGTTCCCTGGAAGACCAGTAGTAGTTTCCGGTGCACATCTGGAGGCATTCTGTTATTTGTAGACCTTCAAAGTGTTGATGAAACACAGATATTGCATAGGGATTGAATAAAACAGTCACCATGCACACTTTCCTCCATGGGAGTAATGTCTCAAACAGTCGACGCTTTGATCGTTCCCAGGAAGACCAGTAGTAGTTTCCGATGCACGTCTGTAGACAATCTGTAGTCTGTGGACTATCAGAGTGTTGATGAAACACAGAAATTGAGTCGGGATTGAATACAACAGTCAACATCCCCACTTTCCTCCATGGGAGTAATGTCTGAAACAGTCTACGCTTTGATCGTTCCCAGGAAGACCAGTAGTATTTTCCGATGAACATCTGGAGACAATCTGCAATCTGTGGACTATCAGAGTGTTGATGAAACACAGAAATTGCATCGGGATTGAATATGACTGTCGCCATCCGTGCTCTCCTCCATGGGAGTAATGTCTGAAACAGTCTACGCTTTGATCGTTCTCAGGTAGACCAGTAGTAGTTTCCGATGCACATCTGGATGCAATCTGTAATCTGTTAAGTATCAGAGTGTTGATGAAACCCAGAAATTTCATCGGGATTTAATACAACAGTCACCATGCGCACTTTCCTCCATGGGAGTAATGTCTCAATCAGTCCACGCTTTGATCGTTCCCTGGAAGACCAGTAGTAGTTTCCGATGCACATATGGAGGCAATCTGTAATCTGTGGACCATCAGAGTGTTGATGAAACCCAGAAATTGCATCGGGATTGAATACAACAGTCACCATGCGCACTTCCCTCCATGGGAGTAATGTCATCAAACAGTCTACGCATTGATCGTTCCCTGGAAGTCCAATAGCAGTTTCCTATGCACATCTGGAGGCATTCTATAATCTGTGCCCTATCAGACTGTTGATGAAACACAGAAATTGCATCTGGATTGAATACAAAAGTCACGATGCGCATTTTCCTCCATGGGAGATATGTCTCAAACAGTCTACGCTTTGATCGTTCCCATTAAGACCAGTAAGAGTTTCCGATGCACATCTGGAAGCAATCTGTATTCTGTGGACTATTAGAGTGTTGATGAAACACAGACAATGCATCGGGATTGAGTACAACAGTCACCATTCGCACTTTCCCACATGGGAGTAATGTCTCAAACAGTCTACGGTTTGATCGTTCCCTGGTAGACCAATAGTAGTTTCCGATGCACATCTGAAGGCATTCTATAATCTGTGCCCTATCAGACTGTTGATGAAACACAGAAATTGCATCGGGATTGAATACAACAGTCACCATCCGCACTTTCCTTCATGGAAGTAATGTCTCAAACAGTCTACGATTTGATAGTTCCCTGGAAGACAAGTAGTAGTTTCCGATGCACATCTGGAGAAATTCTGTAATCTGTGGACCTTAAAATTTTGATGAAACAGAGAAATTGCATCGGGACTGTATACAACAGTCACCATCCGCACTTTCCTCCATGAGAGTAATGTCTGAAACAGTCTACGCTTTGATCGTTCCCAGGAAGACCAGTAGTAGTTTCCGATGCACATCTCGATGCATTCTGTAATCTGTGGACTATCAGAAGGTTGATGAAACACAGAAATTGCATCGGGAGTGAACACTTCAATCACAATCAACACTTTCCTCCATGGGAGTAATGTCTCAAACAGTCTACACTTTGATCGTTTCCTGCAAGGCCAGTAGTAGTTTTCGATGCACATCTGGAGGCATTCCGTAACCTGTGGACCTTCAAAGTGTTGATGAAACACAGAAATTGCATCGGATTGAATACAACAGTCACCATGCTCACTTTCCTCCATGGGAGTATTGTCTGAAACAGTCTACGGTTTGTCCGATCCCAGGAAGACCAGTAGTAGTTTCCGATGCACATCTGTAGACAATCTGTTAACTGTTGGACTATCAGAGTGTTGATGAAACACAGAAATTGAATCGGGATTGAATACAACAGTAAACATCCGCACTTTCCTTCATGGGAAATATGTCTGAAACAGTCTACGCTTTGATCGTTCCCAGGAAGACCAGTAGTAGTTTCCGATGCACATCTGGAGACAATCTGTAATCTGTGGACTATCAGAGTGTTGATGAAACACAGAAATTGCATCGGGATTGAATACGAATGTCACCATCCGTACTCTCCTCCATGGGAGTAATGTCCGAAACAGTCTACGCTTTGATCGTTCCCAGGAAGACCAGTAGTAGTTTCCGATGAACGTTTGGAGACAATCAGTAATCTGTGGACTATCAGAGTGTTGATGAAACACAGAAATTGCATCGGGATTGAATACGACAGTCACCATCCGTACCCTCCTCCATGGGAGTAATGTCTGAAACAGACTACGCTTTGATCGTTCCCAGGTAGACCAGTAGTAGTTTCCGATGCACATCTGGAGGCATTCTGTAATTTGTGGACCTTCAAAGTGTTGATGAAACACAGAAATTGAATCGGGATTGAATACAACAGTCACCTCGCACACTTTCCTCCACGGGAGTAATGTCTCAAACAGTCTACGTTTTTGATCGTTCCCAGGAAGACCAGTAGTAGTTTCCGATGCACATCTGGAGGCAATCTGTAATCTGTGGACTATCAGAGTGTTGATGAAACCGAGAAATTGCGTCGGGATTGATTACAACAGTCACCATGCGCACTTTCCTCCATGGGAGTAATGTATCAAACAGTCCACGCTTTGATCTTTCCCTTTAAAACCAGTAGTTTTTTCCGATCCACATTTGGAGGCAATCTGTAATTTGAGGACTATCAGAGTGTTGATGAAACACAGACAATGCATCGGGATTGAGTACAACAGTCACCATTCGCACTTTTCTACATGGGAGTAATGTCTCAAACAGTCTACGGTTTGATCGTTCTCTGGAAGACCAATAGTAGTTTCCGATGCACATCTGAAGGCATTCTATAATCTGTGCCCTATCAGACTGTTGATGAAACACAGAAATTGCATCGGGAGTGAATACTTCAGTCACCATAAACACTTTCCTCCATGGGAGTAATATCTCAAACAGTCTACGCTTTGATCGTTTCCTGCAAGGCCAGTAGTAGTTTTCGATGCACATCTGGAGGCATTCCGTAATCTGTGGCCCTTCAAAGTGTTGATGAAACACAGAAATTGCATCGGATTGAATACAACAGTCACCATGCACACTTTCCTCCATGGGAGTAATGTCTGAAACAGTCTACGGTTTGATCGTTCCCAGGAAGACCAGTAGTAGGTTCCGATGCACATCTGTAGAAAATCTGTAATCTGTTGGACTATCAGAGCGTTGATGAAACACAGAAATTGCATCGGGATTGAATACAACAGTCAACATCCGCACTTTCCTCCATGGGAATAATGTCTGAAACAGTCTACGCTTTGATCGTTCCCAGGAAGACCAGTAGTAGTTTCCGATGCACATCTGGAGACAATCTGTAACCTGTGGACTATCAGAGTGTTGATGAAACACAGAAGTTGCATCGGGATTGAATACAACAGTCACGATCCGCACTTTCCTTCATGGGAGTAATGTCTGAAACAGTCTACGCTTTGATCGTTCCCTGGAAGACCAGTAGTAGTTTCCGATGCACATCTGGAGGCATTACGTAATCTGTGGACCTTCAAAGTGTTGATGAAACACAGAAATTGCATCGGATTGATACAAAAGTCACCATGCGCATTTTCCTCCATGGGAGTAATGTCTCAAACAGTCTACGCTTTGATCGTTCCCATTAAGACCAGTAAGAGTTTCCGATGCA
This sequence comes from Schistocerca gregaria, assembly GCF_023897955.1. Classification (NCBI taxonomy): domain Eukaryota; kingdom Metazoa; phylum Arthropoda; class Insecta; order Orthoptera; family Acrididae; genus Schistocerca; species Schistocerca gregaria. Next base: position 25,503,482 of record NC_064927.1, on the reverse strand, counting down.
CATCTGGAGGCAATCTATAATCTGCGGACTATCAGACTGTTGATGAAACTCAGAAAATGCATCGGGATTGAAAACAACATTCACCATGCACACTTTCCTCCATGGGAGTAATGTCTGAAACTGTCTACGCTGTGATCGTTCCCAGGAAGACCAGTAGTAGTTTGCGATGCACATCTGGAGACAATCTGTAATCTGTGGACTATCAGAGTGTTGATGAAACACAGAAGTTTCATCGGGATTGAATACAACAGTCACGATCCGCACTTTCCTTCATGGGAGTAATGTCTCAAACAGTATACGCTTTGATCGTTCCCAGGTAGACCAGTAGTAGTTTCCGATGCACATCTGGAGGCAATCTGTAATCTGTTAACTATCAGAGTGTTGATGAAAACCAGAAATTTCATCGGGATTGAATACAACAGTCACCATGCGCACTTTCCTCCATGGGAGTAATGTCTCAAACAGTCCACGCTTTGATCGTTCCCTGGAAGACCAGTAGTAGTTTCCGATGCACATCTGGAGGCATTCTGTAATTTGTTGAGCTTCAAAATTTTGATGAAACACAGAAATTGCATAGGGATTGAATACAACATTCAACATGCACAGTTTCCTCCGTGGGAGTAATGTCTCAAACAATCTACGTATTTGATCGTTTCCAGGAAGACCAGTAGTAGGTTCCGATGCACATCTGCAAGCAATCTGTAATCTGTGGGCTATCAGAGTGTTGATGAAACACAGAAATTGCATCGCGATTGAATACAACAGTCACCATCCACACTTTCCTCCATGGGAGTAATGTCTGAAACAGTCTATGCTTTGATCGTTCGAAGGAAGACCAGTAGTAGTTTCAGATGCACATCTGGAGACAGCCCGTAATCTGTGGACTATCAGAGTGTTGATGAAACACAGAAATTGCATCGGGATTGAATACAACAGTCAATATCCTCACTTTCCTTCATGGGAGTAATGTCTGAAACAGTCTACGCTTTGATGGTTCCCTGGAAGACCAGTAGTAGTTTCCGATGCACATCTGGAGGCATTCTGTAATTTGTGGACCTTGAAAGTGTTGATGAAACACAGAAATTGCATCGGGATTGAATACAACAGTCATCCTGCACACTTTCCTCCATGGGACTAATGTCTCAAACAGTCTACGTTTTCGATCGTTCCCAGGAAGACCAGTAGTAGTTTCCGATGCACATCTGGATGCAATCTGTAATCTGTGGACTATCAGATTATTGATGAAACACAGAAATTATATCGGGATTGAATACAACAGTCACCATGCGCACTTTCCTCCATGGGAGTAATGTCTCCAACAGTCTACGCTTTGATCGTTCCCTGGAAGACCAGTAGTAGTTTCCGATGCACATCTGGAGGCAATCTATAATCTGCGGACTATCAGACTGTTGATGAAACTCAGAAATTGCATCGGGATTGAAAACAACATTCACCATGCACACTTTCCTCCATGGGAGTAATGTCTGAAACTGTCTACGCTGTGATCGTTCCCAGGAAGACCAGTAGTAGTTTGCGATGCACATCTGGAGACAATCTGTAATCTGTGGACTATCAGAGTGTTGATGAAACACAGAAGTTGCATCGGGATTGAATACAACAGTCACGATCCGTACTTTCCTTCATGGGAGTAATGTCTGAAACAGTCTACGCTTTGATCGTTCCCTGGAAGACCAGTAGTAGTTTCCGATGCACATCTGGAGGCATTCTGTAATTTGTGGACCTTCAAAGTGTTAATGAAACACAGAAATTGCATAGGGATTGAATACAACAGTCACCATGCACACTTTCCTCCATGGGAGTAATGTCTCAAACAGTCTACGTTTTTGATCGTTCCCAGGAAGACCAGTAGTAGTTTCCGATGCACATCTGGAGGCAATCTGTAATCTGTTAACTACCAGAGTGTTGATGAAACCCAGAAATTGCATCGGGATTGAATACAACAGTCACCATGCGCACTTTCCTCCATGGGAGTAATATCTCAAACAGTCCACGCTTTGATCGTTCCCTGGAAGACCAGTAGTAATTTCCGATGCACATCTGTAGGCATTCTGTAATTTGGGGACCTTCAAAGTGGTGATGAAACACAGAAATTGCACATGGATTGAATACAACAGTCACCATGCACACTTTCCTCCATGGGAGTAATGTCTCAAACAGTCTACGATTTTGATCGATCCAAGGAAGACCAGTAGTAGTTTCCGATGCACATCTGGAGGCAATCTGTAATCTGTGGACCATCAGAGTGTTGATGAAACCCAGAAATTGCATCGGGATTGAATACAACAGTCACCATGCGCACTTTCCTCCATGGGGGTAACGTCATCAAACAGTCTACGCATTGATCGTTCCCTGGAAGACCAATAGTAGTTTCCGATGGACATCTGGAGGCATTCTATAATCTGTGCCCTATCAGACTGTTGATGAAACACAGAAATTGCATCTGGATTGAATACAAAAGTCACCATGCGCATTTTCCTCCATGGGAGTAATGTCTCAAACAGTCTACGCCTTGATCGTTCCCATTAAGACCAGTAAGAGTTTCCGATGCACATCTGGATGCAATCTGTATTCTGTGGACTATTAGAGTGTTGATGAAACACAGAAATTGAATCGGGATTGAAGAAAACAGTCACCATCCGCACTTTCCTCCATGGGAGTAATGTCTGAAACAGTCTACGTTTTGATCGTTCCCTGGAAGACCAGTAGTAGTTTCTGAAGCACATCTGGAGGCACTCTGTACTCTGTGGGCCTTCAAAGTGTTGATGAAACACAGAAATTGCATCGGGAGTGATTACAACTGTCACCATCCACACTTTCCTCCATGGGAGTAATGTCTCAAACAGTCTACACTTTGATCATTCCCTGCAAGACCAGTAGTAGTTTTCGATGCTCATCTTTAGGCATTCTGTAATCTGTGGACCTTCAAAGTGATGATGAAACACAGAAATTACATCGGATTGAATACAACAGTCACCATGCACACTCTCCTCCATGGGAGTAATGTCTGAAAGAGTCGACGCTTTGATCGTTCCCAGGAAGACCAGTACTAGTTTCCGATGCACATCTGTAGACAATCTGTAATCTGTGGACTATCAGAGTGTTGATGAAACACAGAAATTGAATCGGGATTGAATACAACAGTCAACATCCCCACTTTCCTCCATGGGAGTAATGTCTGAAACAGTCTACGCTTTGATCGTTCCCAGGAAGACCAGTAGTAGTTTCCGATGAACGTCTGGAGACAATCTGTAATCTGTGGACTATCAGAGTGTTGATGAAACACAGAAATTGCATCGGGATTGAATACGACAGTCACCATCCGTACTCTCCTACATGGGAGTAATGTCTGAAACAGACTACGCTTTGATCGTTCACAGGTAGACCAGTAGTAGTTTCCGATGCACATCTGGAGGCATTCTGTAATTTGTGGACTTCAAAGTGTTGATGAAACACAGAATTTGCATTGGGATTGAATACAACAGTCACCTCGCACACTTTCCTCCACGGGAGTAATGTCTCAAACTGTCCACGCTTTGATCTTTCCCTTTAAAACCAGTAGTTTTTTCCGATCCACATTTGGAGGCAATCTGTAATTTGTGGACTATCAGAGTGTTGATGAAACACAGAAGTTGCATCGGGATTGAATACAACAGTCACGATCCGCACTTTCCTTCATGGAAGTAATGTCTCAAACAGTCTACGATTTGATAGTTCCCTGGAAGACCAGTAGTAGTTTCCGATGCTCATCTGGAGAAATTCTGTAATCTGTGGACCTTAAAATTTTGATGAAACAAAGAAATTGCAACGGGACTGTATACAACAGTCACCATCCCCACTTTCCTCCATGAGAGTAATGTCTTAAACAGTCTACGCTTTGATCGTTCCCAGGAAGACCAGTAGTAGTTTCCGATGCACATCTCGATGCAATCTGTAATCTGTGGACTATCAGAATGTTGATGAAACACAGAAATTGCTTTGGGAGTGAATACTTCAGTCACCATCAACACTTTCCTCCATGGGGGTAATGTCTCAAACAGTCTACGCTTTGATCGTTCCCTGCAAGGCCAGTAGTAGTTTTCGATGCACATCTGGAGGCATTCCGTAATCTGTGGACCTTCAAAGTGTTGATGAAACACAGAAATTGCATCGGATTGAATACAACAGTCACCATGCACCCTTTCCTCCATGGGAGTAATGGCTGAAACAGTCTACGGTTTGTCCGTTCCCAGGAAGACCAGTAGTAGTTTCCGATGCACATCTGTAGACAATCTGTAATCTGTGGACTATCAGAGTGTTGATGAAACACAGAAATTGAATCGGGATTGAATACAACAGTCAACATCCCCACTTTCCTCCATGGGAGTAATGTCTGAAACAGTCTACGCTTTGATCGTTCCCAGGAAGACAAGTAGTAGTTTCCGATGAACGTCTGGAGACAATCTGTAATCTGTGGACTATCAGAGTGTTGATGAAACACAGAAGTTGCATCGGGATTGAATACAACAGTCACGATCCGCTCTTTCCTTCATGGGAGTAATGTCTGAAACAGTCTACGCTTTGATCGTTCCCTGGAAGACCAGTAGTAGTTTCCGATGCACATCTGGAGGCATTACGTAATCTGTGGACCTTCAAAGTGTTGATGAAACACAGAAATTGCATCGGATTGAATACAAAAGTCACCATGCGCATTTTCCTCCATGGGAGTAATGTCTCAAACAGTCTACGCTTTGATCGTTCCCATTAAGACCAGTAAGAGTTTCCGATGCACATCTGGAGGCAATCTATAATCTGCGGACTATCAGACTGTTGATGAAACACAGAAATTGCATCGGGATTGAATACAACAGTCATCCTGCACACTTTCCTCCATGGGACTAATGTCTCAAACAGTCTACGTTTTCGATCGTTCCCAGGAAGACCAGTAGTAGTTTCCGATGCACATCTGGATGCAATCTGTAATCTGTGGACTATCAGATTATTGATGAAACACAGAAATTGGATCGGGATTGAATACAACAGTCACCATGCGCACTTTCCTCCATGGGAGTAATGTCTCCAACAGTCTACGCTTTGATCGTTCCCTGGAAGACCAGTAGTAGTTTCCGATGCACATCTGGAGGCAATCTATAATCTGCGGACTATCAGACTGTTGATGAAACTCAGAAATTGCATCGGGATTGAAAACAACATTCACCATGCACACTTTCCTCCATGGGAGTAATGTCTGAAACTGTCTACGCTGTGATCGTTCCCAGGAAGACCAGTAGTAGTTTGCGATGCACATCTGGAGACAATCTGTAATCTGTGGACTATCAGAGTGTTGATGAAACACAGAAGTTGCATCGGGATTGAATACAACAGTCACGATCCGTACTTTCCTTCATGGGAGTAATGTCTGAAACAGTCTACGCTTTGATCGTTCCCTGGAAGACCAGTAGTAGTTTCCGATGCACATCTGGAGGCATTCTGTAATTTGTGGACCTTCAAAGTGTTAATGAAACACAGAAATTGCATAGGGATTGAATACAACAGTCACCATGCACACTTTCCTCCATGGGAGTAATGTCTCAAACAGTCTACGTTTTTGATCGTTCCCAGGAAGACCAGTAGTAGTTTCCGATGCACATCTGGAGGCAATCTGTAATCTGTTAACTACCAGAGTGTTGATGAAACCCAGAAATTGCATCGGGATTGAATACAACAGTCACCATGCGCACTTTCCTCCATGGGAGTAATATCTCAAACAGTCCACGCTTTGATCGTTCCCTGGAAGACCAGTAGTAATTTCCGATGCACATCTGTAGGCATTCTGTAATTTGGGGACCTTCAAAGTGGTGATGAAACACAGAAATTGCATATGGATTGAATACAACAGTCACCATGCACACTTTCCTCCATGGGAGTAATGTCTCAAACAGTCTACGATTTTGATCGATCCAAGGAAGACCAGTAGTAGTTTCCGATGCACATCTGGAGGCAATCTGTAATCTGTGGACCATCAGAGTGTTGATGAAACCCAGAAATTGCATCGGGATTGAATACAACAGTCACCATGCCACTTTCCTCCATGGGGGTAACGTCATCAAACAGTCTACGCATTGATCGTTCCCTGGAAGACCAATAGTAGTTTCCGATGGACATCTGGAGGCATTCTATAATCTGTGCCCTATCAGACTGTTGATGCAACACAGAAATTGCATCTGGATTGAATACAAAAGTCACCATGCGCATTTTCCTCCATGGGAGTAATGTCTCAAACAGTCTACGCCTTGATCGTTCCCATTAAGACCAGTAAGAGTTTCCGATGCACATCTGGATGCAATCTGTATTCTGTGGACTATTAGTGTGTTGATGAAACACAGAAATTGAATCGGGATTGAAGAAAACAGTCACCATCCGCACTTTCCTCCATGGGAGTAATGTCTGAAACAGTCTACGCTTTGATCGTTCCCTGGAAGACCAGTAGTAGTTTCTGAAGCACATCTGGAGGCACTCTGTACTCTGTGGGCCTTCAAAGTGTTGATGAAACACAGAAATTGCATCGGGAGTGAATACAACTGTCACCATCCACACTTTCCTCCATGGGAGTAATGTCTCAAACAGTCTACACTTTGATCATTCCCTGCAAGACCAGTAGTAGTTTTCGATGCTCATCTTTAGGCATTCTGTAATCTGTGGACCTTCAAAGTGATGATGAAACACAGAAATTACATCGGATTGAATACAACAGTCACCATGCACACTCTCCTCCATGGGAGTATTGTCTGAAAGAGTCGACGCTTTGATCGTTCCCAGGAAGACCAGTACTAGTTTCCGATGCACATCTGTAGACAATCTGTAATCTGTGGACTATCAGAGTGTTGATGAAACACAGAAATTGAATCGGGATTGAATACAACAGTCAACATCCCCACTTTCCTCCATGGGAGTAATGTCTGAAACAGTCTACGCTTTGATCGTTCCCAGGAAGACCAGTAGTAGTTTCCGATGAACGTCTGGAGACAATCTGTAATCTGTGGACTATCAGAGTGTTGATGAAACACAGAAATTGCATCGGGATTGAATACGACAGTCACCATCCGTACTCTCCTACATGGGAGTAATGTCTGAAACAGACTACGCTTTGATCGTTCCCAGGTAGACCAGTAGTAGTTTCCGATGCACATCTGGAGGCATTCTGTAATTTGTGGACTTCAAAGTGTTGATGAAACACAGAATTTGCATTGGGATTGAATACAACAGTCACCTCGCACACTTTCCTCCACGGGAGTAATGTCTCAAACAGTCTTCGTTTTTGATCGTTCCCAGGAAGACCAGTAGTAGTTTCCGATGCACATCTGGAGGCAATCTGTAATCTGTGGACTATCAGAGTGTTGATGATACCCAGAAATTGCGTCGGGACTGAATACAACAGTCACCATGCGCACTTTCCTCCATGGGAGTAATGTCTCAAACTGTCCACGCTTTGATCTTTCCCTTTAAAACCAGTAGTTTTTTCCGATCCACATTTGGAGGCAATCTGTAATTTGTGGACTATCAGAGTGTTGATGAAACACAGAAGTTGCATCGGGATTGAATACAACAGTCACGATCCGCTCTTTCCTTCATGGAAGTAATGTCTCAAACAGTCTACGATTTGATAGTTCCCTGGAAGACCAGTAGTAGTTTCCGATGCTCATCTGGAGAAATTCTGTAATCTGTGGACCTTAAAATTTTGATGAAACAGAGAAATTGCATCGGGACTGTATACAACAGTCACCATCCGCACTTTCCTCCATGAGAGTAATGTCTTAAACAGTCTACGCTTTGATCGTTCCCAGGAAGACCAGTAGTAGTTTCCGATGCACATCTCGATGCAATCTGTCATCTGTGGACTATCAGAATGTTGATGAAACACAGAAATTGCTTCGGGAGTGAATACTTCAGTCACCATCAACACTTTCCTCCATGGGGGTAATGTCTCAAACAGTCTACGCTTTGATCGTTCCCTGCAAGGCCAGTAGTAGTTTTCGATGCACATCTGGAGGCATTCCGTAATCTGTGGACCTTCAAAGTGTTGATGAAACACAGAAATTGCATCGGATTGAATACAACAGTCACCATGCACCCTTTCCTCCATGGGAGTAATGTCTGAAACAGTCTACGGTTTGTCCGTTCCCAGGAAGACCAGTAGTAGTTTCCGATGCACAATTGTAGACAATCTGTTATCTGTTGGACTATCAGAGTGTTGATGAAACACAGAAATTGCATCGGGATTGAATACAACAGTAAACATCCGCACTTTCCTTCATGGGAATAATGTCTGAAACAGTCTACGCTTTGACCGTTCCCAGGAAGAACAGTAGTAGTTTCCGATGCACATCTGGAGACAATCTGTAATCTGTGGACTATCAGAGTGTTGATGAAACACAGAAATTGCATCGGGATTGAATACGAATGTCACCATCCGTACTCTCCTCCATGGGAGTAATGTCTGAAACAGTATACGCTTTGATCGTTCCCAGGAAGACCAGTAGTAGTTTCCGATGAAGGTCTGGAGACAATCAGTAATCTGTGGACTATCAGAGTGTTGATGAAACACAGAAATTGCATCGGGATTGAATATGACAGTCACCATCCGTACTCTCCTCCATGAGAGTAATGTCTGAAACAGACTACGCTTTGATCGTTCCCAGATAGACCAGTAGTAGTTTCCGATGCACATCTGGAGGCATTCTGTAATTTGTGGACCTTCAAAGTGTTGATGAAACACAGAAATTGCATCGGGATTGAATACAACAGTCACCTCGAACACTTTCCTCCACGGGAGTATTGTCTCAAACAGTCTACGTTTTTGATCGTTCCCAGGAAGACCAGTAGTAGTTTCCGATGCACATCTGGAGGCAATCTGTAATCTGTGGACTATCAGAGTGTTGATGAAACCCAGAAATTGCGTCGGGATTAAATACAACAGTCACCATGCGCACTTTCCTCCATGGGAGTAATGTATCAAACAGTCCACGCTTTGATCTTTCCCTTTAAAACCAGTAGTTTTTTCCGATCCACATTTGGAGGCAATCTGTAATTTGAGGACTATCAGAGTGATGATGAAACACAGACAATGCATCGGGATTGAGTAAAACAGTCACCATTCGCACTTTCCTACATGGGAGTAATGTCTCAAACAGTCTACGGTTTGATCGTTCCCTGGAAGACCAATAGTAGTTTCCGATGCACATCTGAAGGCTTTCTGTAATCTGTGCCCTATCAGACTCTTGATGAAACACAGAAATTGCATCGGAAAGTGAATACTTCAGTCACCATCAACACTTTCCTCCATGGGAGTAATGTCTCAAACAGTCTACGCTTTGATCGTTTCCTGCAAGGCCAGTAGTAGTTTTCGATGCACATCTGGAGGCATTCCGTAATCTGTGGACCTTCAAAGTGTTGATGAAACACAGAAATTGCATCGGATTGAATACAACAGTCACCATGCACACTTTCCTCCATGGGAGTAATGTCTGAAACAGTCTACGATTTGATCGTTCCCAGGGAGACCAGTAGTAGTTTCCGATGCACATCTGTAGACAATCTGTAATCTGTTGGACTATCAGAGTGTTTATGAAACACAGAAATTGCATCGGGATTGAATACAACAGTCAACATCCGCACTTTCCTCCATGGGAATAATGTCTGAAACAGTCTACGCTTTGATCGTTCCCAGTAAGACCAGTAGTAGTTTCCGATGCACATCTGGAGACAATCTGTAACCTGTGGACTATCAGAGTGTTGATGAAACACAGAAGTTGCATCGGGATTGAATACAACAGTCACGATCCGCACTTTCCTTCATGGGAGTAATGTCTGAAACAGTCTACGCTTTGATCGTTCCCTGGAAGACCAGTAGTAGTTTCCGATGCACATCTGGAGGCATTCTGTAATTTGTGGACCTTCAAAGTGTTGATGAAACACAGAAATTGCATAGGGATTGAATACAACAGTCACCATGCACACTTTCCTCCATGGGAGTAATGTCTCAAACAGTCTACGTTTTTGATCGTTCCCAGGAAGACCAGTAGTAGTTTCCGATGCACATCTGGAGGCAATCTGTAATCTGTTAACTACCAGAGTGTTGATGAAACCCAGAAATTTCATCGGGATTGAATACAACAGTCACCATGCGCACTTTCCTCCATGGGAGTAATATTTCAAACAGTCCACGCTTTTTATCGTTCCCTGGAAGACCAGTAGTAGTTTCCGATGCACATCTGTAGGCATTCTGTAATTTGAGGACCTTCAAAGTGTTGATGAAACACAGAAATTGCATAGGGATTGAATACAACAGTCACCATGCACACTTTCCTCCATGGGAGTAATGTCTCAAACAGTCTACGTTTTTGATCGATTGAAAGGAAGACCAGTAGTAGTTTCCGATGCACATCTGGAGGCAATCTGTAATCTGTGGACCATCAGAGTGTTAATGAAACCCAGAAATTGCATCGGGATTGAATACAACAGTCACCATGCGCACTTTCCTCCATGGGAGTAATGTCATCAAACAGTCTACGCATTGATCGTTCCCTGGAAGACCAATAGTAGTTTCCGATGCACATCTGGAGGCATTCTATAATCTGTGCCCTATCAGACTGTTGATGAAACACAGAAATTGCATCTGGATTGAATACAAAAGTCACCATGCGCATTTTCCTCCATGGGAGCAATGTCTCAAACAGTCTACGCTTTGATCGTTCCTATTAAGACCAGTAAGAGTTTCCGATGCACATCTGGATGCAATCTGTATTCTGTGGACTATTAGAGTGTTGATGAAACACAGAAATTTCATCGGGATTGAATAAAACAGTCACCATCCGCACTTTCCTCCATGGGAGTAATGTCTGAAACAGTCTACGCTTTGATCGTTCCCTGGAAGACCAGTGGTAGTTTCTGAAGCACATCTGGAGGCACTCTGTACTCTGTGGACCTTCAAAGTGTTGATGAAACACAGAAATTCCATCGGGATTGAATACAACAGTCACCTCGCACACTTTCCTCCATGGGAGTAATGTCTCAAACAGTCTACGGTTTGACCGTTCCCTGGAAGACCAATAGTAGTTTCCGATGCACATCTGAAGGCATTCTATAATCTGTGCCCTATCAGACTGTTGATGAAACACAGAAATTGCATCGGGATGGAATACAACAGTCACAAAGCACACTTTCCTCCATGGGAGTAATGTCTCAAACAGTTTAGGCTTTGATCGTTCCCAGGAAGACGAGTAGTAGTTTCCGATGCACATCTGGAGGCAATCTGTTATATGTGGACTATCTGAGTGTTGATGAAACACAGAAATTGCATCGGGATTGAATACAACAGTCACCATCCGCACTTTCCTTCATGGAAGTAATGTCTCAAACAGTCTACGCTTTGATAGTTCCCTGGAAGACCAGCAGTAGTTTCCGATGCACATCTGGAGAAATTCTGTAATCTGTGGACCTTAAAATTTTGATGAAACAGAGAAATTGCATCGGGACTGTATACAACAGTCACCATCCGCACTTTCCTATATGAGAGTAATGTCTGAAACAGTCTACGCTTTGATCGTTCCCAGGAAGACCAGTAGTAGTTTCCGATGCACATCTCGATGCAATCTGTAATCTGTGGACTGTCAGAATGTTGATGAAACACAGAAATTGCATCGGGAGTGAATACTTCAGTCACCATCAACACATTCCTCCATGGGAGTAATGTCTCAAACAGTCTACGCTTTGATCGTTCCCTGCAAGGCCAGTAGTAGTTTTCGATGCACATCTGGAGGCATTCCGTAATCTGTGGACCTTCAAAGTGTTGATGAAACACAGAAATTGCATCGGATTGAATACAACAGTCACCTCGCACACTTTCCTCCACGGGAATAATGTCTCAAACAGTCTACGTTTTTGATCGTTCCCAGGGAGACCAGTAGTAGTTTCCGATGCACATCTGGAGGCAATCTGTAACCTGTGGACTATCAGAGTGTTGATGAAACCCAGAAATTGCGTCGGGATTGAATACAACTGTCACCATGCGCACTTTCCTCCATGGGAGTAATGTATCAAACAGTCCACGTTTTGATCTCTCCCTTTAAAACCAGTAGTTTTTTCCGATCCACATTTGGAGGCAATCTGTAATTTGAGGACTATCAGAGTGTTGATGAAACACAGACAATGCATCGGGATTGAGTAAAACAGTCACCATTCGCACTTTCCTACATGGGAGTAATGTCTCAAACAGTCTACGGTTTGATCGTTCCCAGGAAGACCAGTAGTAGTTTCCGATGCACATCTGTAGACAATCTGTAATCTTTTGGACTATCAGAGTGTTGATGAAACACAGAAATTGCATCGGGATTGAATACAACAGTCAACATCCGCACTTTCCTCCATGGGAATAATGTCTGAAACAGTCTACACTTTGATCGTTCCCAGGAAGACCAGTAGTAGTTTCCGATGCACATCTGGAGACAATTTGTAATCTGTGGACTATCAGAGTGTTGATGAAACACAGAAATTGCATCGGGATTGAATACGAATGACACCATCCGTACTCTCCTCCATGGGAGTAATGTCTGAAACAGTCTACGCTTTGATCTTTCCCAGGGAGACCAGTAGTAGTTTCCGATGCACATCTGGAGACAATCTCTAATCTGTGGACTATCAGAGTGTTGATGCAGCACAGAAGTGGAATCGGTATTGTATACAAGAGTCACCATCCGCACATTCCTTCATGGGAGTAATATCTGAAACAGTCTACGCTTTGATCGTTCCCTGGAAGACCAGTAGTAGTTTCGGATGCACATCTGGAGGCATTCTGTAATCTGTGGACCTTCAAAGTGTTGATGAAACACCGAAATTGCATCGGGATAGAATACAACAGTCACCATGCACACTTTCCTCCATGGGAGTAATGTCTCAAACCGTTTACGCTTTGATCGTTCCCTCGAAGACCAGTAGTAGATTCCGACGCACATCTGGAGGCAATCTGTTATCTGTGGAGTATCACAGTGTTGATGAAACACAGAAATTGCATCGGGATTGAGAACAACAGTCACCATCCGCACTTTCCTCCATGGGAGTAATGTCTGAAACAGTCTACGCTTTGATCGTTCCCAGGAAGACCAATAGTAGTTTCCGATGCACATCTGGAGGCAATCTGTAATATGTGGACTATCAGAGTGTTGATGAAACACAGAAATTGCATCGGGATTGAATACAATAGTCACCATCCGCACATTCCTTCATGGGAGTAATATCTGAAACAGTCTACGCTTTGATCTTTCCCTGGAAGACCAGTAGTAGTTTCCGATGCACATCAGGAGGCATTCTGTAATTTGTGGACCTTCAAAGTGTTGATGAAACACAGAAATTGCATCGGGATAGAATACAACAGTCACCATGCACACTTTCCTCCATATGAGTAATGTCTCAAACAGTTTACGCTCTGATCGTTCCCTCGAAGACCAGTAGTAGATTCCGACGCACATCTGGAGGCAATCTGTTATCTGTGGACTATCAGAGTGTTGATGAAACACAGAAATTGCATCGGGATTGAATACAACAGTCACCATGCGCAGTGTCCTCCATGGGAGTAATGTCTCAAACAGTCTACGCTTTGATCGTTCCCTGGCAGACCAGTAGTAGTTTCCGATGCACAGCTGGTGGCATTCTGTAACCTGTGGACTATCAGAGTATTGATGAAACATAGAAATTGCATCGGGATTGAATACAACAGTCACCATGCGCAGTTTCCTCCATGGGAGTAATGTCTCAAACAGTCTACGCTTTGATCGTTCCCAGGACGACCAGTAGTAGTTTCTGATACACATCTGGAGGCATTCTGTAATCTTTGGACTATCAGAGTGTTGATGAAACACAGAAATTGCATCGAGATTGAATACAACAGTCACCATGCGCACTTTCCTCCATGGGAGTAATGTCTCAAACAGTTTACGCTTTGATCGTTCCCAGGAAGACGAGTAGTAGTTTCCGATGCACATCTGGAGGCAATCTGTTATATGTGGACTATCTGAGTGTTGATGAAACACAGAAATTGCATCGGGATTGAATACAACAGTCACCATCCGCACTTTCCTTCATGGAAGTAATGTCTCAAACAGTCTACGCTTTGATAGTTCCCTGGAAGACCAGCAGTAGTTTCCGATGCACATCTGGAGAAATTCTGTAATCTGTGGACCTTAAAATTTTGATGAAACAGAGAAATTGCATCGGGACTGTATACAACAGTCACCATCCGCACTTTCCTATATGAGAGTAATGTCTGAAACAGTCTACGCTTTGATCGTTCCCAGGAAGACCAGTAGTAGTTTCCGATGCACATCTCGATGCAATCTGTAATCTGTGGACTGTCAGAATGTTGATGAAACACAGAAATTGCATCGGGAGTGAATACTTCAGTCACCATCAACACATTCCTCCATGGGAGTAATGTCTCAAACAGTCTACGCTTTGATCGTTCCCTGCAAGGCCAGTAGTAGTTTTCGATGCACATCTGGAGGCATTCCGTAATCTGTGGACCTTCAAAGTGTTGATGAAACACAGAAATTGCATCGGATTGAATACAACTGTCACCTCGCACACTTTCCTCCACGGGAATAATGTCTCAAACAGTCTACGTTTTTGATCGTTCCCAGGATGACCAGTAGTAGTTTCCGATGCACATCTGGAGGCAATCTGTAACCTGTGGACTATCAGAGTGTTGATGAAACCCAGAAATTGCGTCGGGATTGAATACAACTGTCACCATGCGCACTTTCCTCCATGGGAGTAATGTATCAAACAGTCCACGTTTTGATCTCTCCCTTTAAAACCAGTAGTTTTTTCCGATCCACATTTGGAGGCAATCTGTAATTTGAGGACTATCAGAGTGTTGATGAAACACAGACAATGCATCGGGATTGAGTAAAACAGTCACCATTCGCACTTTCCTACATGGGAGTAATGTCTCAAACAGTCTACGGTTTGATCGTTCCCAGGAAGACCAGTAGTAGTTTCCGATGCACATCTGTAGACAATCTGTAATCTTTTGGACTATCAGAGTGTTGATGAAACACAGAAATTGCATCGGGATTGAATACAACAGTCAACATCCGCACTTTCCTCCATGGGAATAATGTCTGAAACAGTCTACGCTTTGATCGTTCCCAGGACGACCAGTAGTAGTTTCCGATGCACATCTGGAGACAATTTGTAATCTGTGGACTATCAGAGTGTTGATGAAACACAGAAATTGCATCGGGATTGAATACGAATGACACCATCCGTACTCTCCTCCATGGGAGTAATGTCTGAAACAGTCTACGCTTTGATCTTTCCCAGGGAGACCAGTAGTAGTTTCCGATGCACATCTGGAGACAATCTGTAATCTGTGGACTATCAGAGTGTTGATGCAGCACAGAAGTGGAATCGGTATTGTATACAAGAGTCACCATCCGCACATTCCTTCATGGGAGTAATATCTGAAACAGTCTACGCTTTGATCGTTCCCTGGAAGACCAGTAGTAGTTTCGGATGCACATCTGGAGGCATTCTGTAATCTGTGGACCTTCAAAGTGTTGATGAAACACCGAAATTGCATCGGGATAGAATACAACAGTCACCATGCACACTTTCCTCCATGGGAGTAATGTCTCAAACAGTTTACGCTTTGATCGTTCCCTCGAAGACCAGTAGTAGATTCCGACGCACATCTGGAGGCAATCTGTTATCTGTGGAGTATCACAGTGTTGATGAAACACAGAAATTGCATCGGGATTGAATACAACAGTCACCATGCGCATTTTCCTCCATGGGAGTAATGTCTCAAACAGTCTACGCTTTGATCGTTCCCAGGAAGACCAATAGTAGTTTCCGATGCACATCTGGAGGCAATCTGTAATATGTGGACTATCAGAGTGTTGATGAAACACAGAAATTGCATCGGGATTGAATACAACAGTCACCATGCGCAGTGTCCTCCATGGGAGTAATGTCTCAAACAGTCTACGCTTTGATCGTTCCCTGGCAGACCAGTAGTAGTTTCCGATGCACAGCTGGTGGCATTCTGTAACCTGTGGACTATCAGAGTATTGATGAAACATAGAAATTGCATCGGGATTGAATACAACAGTCACCATGCGCAGTTTCCTCCATGGGAGTAATGTCTCAAACAGTCTACGCTTTGATCGTTCCCAGGACGACCAGTAGTAGTTTCTGATACACATCTGGAGGCATTCTGTAATCTGTGGACTATCAGAGTGTTGATGAAACACAGAAATTGCATCGAGATTGAATACAACAGTCACCATGCGCACTTTCCTCCATGGGTGTAATGTCTCAAACAGTTTACGCTTTGATCGTTCCCTGGAGGACCAGTAGTAGTTTCCGATGCACATTTGGAAGCATTTTTTAATCTGTGGACTATCAGAGTGTCGATGAAACACAGTTATCGCATGGGGATTGAATACAACAGTCACCATGCGCACTTTCCTCAATGCGAGTAATATCTCGAACTGCCTACGCTTTGATCGTTCCCTATAAGACCAGTAGTAGTTTCCGATGCACATCTGGAGGCATTCTGTAATCTGTGGATGATCAGAGAGTTGATGAAACACAGAAATTGCATCGGGATTGAATACAACAGTCACCATGCGCACTTTCCTCCATGGGAGTAATGTCTCAAACAGTTTACGCTTTGATCGTTCCCTGGAAGACCAATAGTAGTTTCCGATACACATCTGGAGGCATTCAGTAATCTGTGGACAATCAGAGTGTTGATGAAACACAGAAATTGCATCGGGATTGAATGGAACAGTCACCATGCGCACATTCCTCTATTGTATTAATGTCTCAAACAGTGTACGCTTTGATCGTTCCCTGGAAGACCAGTAGTAGTTTCCGATGCACATCGGGAAGCATTTTTTAATCTGTGGACTATCAGAGTGTTGATGAAACACAGAAATTGCATCGGGATTGAATATAACAGTCACCATGCCCACTTTCCTCCATGGGAGTAATGTCTCAAACAGTCTACGCTTTGATCGTTCCCTGGAAGTCCTGTAGTAGTTTCCGATGCACATCTGTAAGCATTTTTTTATCTGTGGACTATCATAGTGTCGATGAAATACAGTTATCGCATCGGGACTGAATACAACAGTCAGCATGCGCACTTTCCTCCATGGGAGTAATGTCTCAAACAGTCTACGTTTTGATCGTTCCCTGGAAGACCAGTAGTAGCTTCCGATGCACATCTGGAGGCATTCTGTAATCTGTGGACTGTCAGAGTGTTGATGAAACACAGAAATTGCATCGAGATTGAATACAACAGTCACCATGCGCACTTTCCTCCATGGGAGTAATGTCTCAAACAGTCTACGCTTTGATCGTTCCCAGGACGACCAGTAGTAGTTTCCGATACACATCTGGAGGCATTCTGTAATCTGTGGACTATCAGAGTGTTTAGGAACAAAGAAATTGCTTCAGGATTGAATACAACAGTCACCATGCGCACTTTCCTCCATGGGAGTATTGTCTCAAACAGTTTACGCCTTGATCGTTCCCTGGAAGACCAGTAGTAGTTGCCGATGCACATCTGGAGGCATTCTGTAATCTGTGGACTACCAGAGTGTTGATGAAACACAGAAATTGCATCGGGATTGAATACAACAGTCCCCATGCGCACTTCACTCCATGGGTGTAACGACTCAAACAGTCTACGCTTTGATCGTTCCCTGGAAGATCAGTATAAGTTTCCGATGCACATCTGGAGGCATTCTGTAATCTGTGGACTATCAGAGTGTTGATGAAACACAGAAATTTCATCGGGATTGAATACAACGGTCACCACGCACACTTTAATCCATGGGAGTAATGTCTCAAACAGTCTACGATTTCATCGTTTCCTGGAAGACAAGTAGTAGTTTCCGATGGACATCTGGAGGCATTCTGTAATCTGTGGACCATCAGAGTGTTGATGAAACACAGAAATTGCATCGGGATTGAATACAACAGTCACCATGCGCAGTTTCCTCCATGGGAGTAATGTCTCAAACAGTCTACGCTTTGATCGTTCCCAGGACGACCAGTAGTAGTTTCTGATACACATCTGGAGGCATTCTGTAATCTGTGGACTATCAGAGTGTTGATGAAACACAGAAATTGCATCGGGATTGAATGCAACAGTCACCATGCGCACATTCCTCTATTGTAATAATGTCTCAAACAGTGTACGCTTTGATCGTTCCCTGGAAGACCAGTAGTAGTTTCCGATTGCCATCTGGAAGCATTTTTTAATCTGTGGACTATCAGAGTGTTGATGAAACACAGTTATCGCATCGGGATTGAATACAACAGTCACCATGCGCACTTTCCTCCGTAGGAGTAATGTCTCAAACAGTCTACGCTTTGATCGTTCCCTGGAAGACCAGTAGTAGTTTCCGATGCTCATCTGGAAGCATTTTTTAATCTGTGGACTATCAGAGTGTTCATGAAACACAGAAATTGCATCAGAATTGAATACAACAGTCACCATGATCACTTTCCTCCATGGGAGTAATTCTCAAACAGTCTACACTTTGATAGTTCCCTGGAAGACCATTAATAATTTCCGATGCACTTCGGGAGGCATTCTGTAATCTGTGGACTATCAGAGTGTTGATGAAACACAGAAATTGCCTTGGGATTGAATACAACAGTCACCATGCGCACTTTCCTCCATGGGTGTAATGTCTCAAACCGGTCTACGCTTTGATCGATCCCTGGAAGACCAGTAAAAGTGTCCGATGTACATCTGGAGGCATTCTGTAATCTGTGGACTATCAGAGTATTGATGAAACACAGAAATTGCATCGGGATTGAATTCAACAGTCACCATTCGCACTTTCCTCCGTGGGAGTGATGTCTCAAACAGTCTACGCTTTGATCGTTCCCTCGAAGTCCAGTAGTAGTTTCCGATGCACATCTGGAGGCATTCTGTAATCTGTGGACTATCAGAGTGTTGATGAAACACAGAAATTGCATCGGGATTGAATACAACAGTCACCATGCGCAGTTTCCTCCATGGGAGTAATGTCTCAAACAGTCTACGCTTTGATCGTTCTCAGGAAGACCACTAGAAGTTTCCGATACACATCTGGAGGCATTCTGTAATCTGTGGACTATAAGAGTGTTTAGGAACACAGAAATTGCTTCGGGATTGAAAACAACAGTCACCATGCGCACTTTCCTCCATGGGACTAATGTCTCAAACAGTCTACGCTTTGATCGTTCCCAGGAAGACCAGTAGTAGTTTCCGATGCACATCTGGAGCCATTCTGTAATCTGTGGACAATCAGAGTGTTGATGAAACACAGATATTGCATCGGGAGTGAATACAACAGTCACCATGTGCACTTTCCTCCATGGGAGTGATGTCTCAAACAGTCTACGCTTTGATCGTTGTCAGGAAGACCAGTAGTAGTTTCCGATACACATCAGGAGGCATTCTGTATTCTGTGGACTATCAGAGTGTTGATGATACCAAAATAGCATCGGGATTGAATACAACAGTCATCATGCACACTTTCCCCCAATGGGAGTAATGTCTCAAACAGTCTACGCTTTGGTCTTTCCCTGGAAGACCAGTAGTAGTTTCCGATGCAAATCTGGAGGCATTCTGTAATCTGTGGACTATAAGAGTGTTAATGAAACACAGATATTGCATCAGGATTGAATACAACAGTTACCATGCGCACTTTCCTCCATGGGTGTAATGTCTCAAAGAGTCTACGATTTGATCGTTCCCTGGAAAACCAGTAGTAGTTTCCGATGCACATCAGTAGGCATTCTGTAATCTGTGGACCATCAGAGTGTTGATATAACAAAGAAATAGCATCGGGATTGAATACAACAGTCACCATGCGCTGTTTCCTCCATGGGAGTAATGTCTCAAACAGTCTACGCTTTCATCGTTCCCAGGACGACCAGTAGTAGTTTCCGATACACATCTAGAGGCATTCTGTAATCTGTGGACTATCAGATTGTTTAGGAACACAGAAATTGCTTCAGGATTGAATACAACAGTCACCATGCGCACTTTCCTCCATGGGAGTATTGTCTCAAACAGTTTACGAATTGATCGTTCCCTTGAAGACCAGTAGTAGTTGCCGATGCACATCTGGAGGCATTCTGTAGTCTGTGGACTACCAGAGTGTTGATGAAACCAAAATTGCATCGGGATTGAATACAACAGTCACCATGCACACTTTCCTCCAAGGGGAGTAATGTCTCAAACAGTCTACGCTTTGATTGTTCCCAGGTAGACCAGTAGTAATTTCCGTTGCTCATCTTGAGTCATTTTGTAATCTTTGGACTATCAGAGTGTTGATGAAACACAGAATCTGCATCGAGATTGAATACAACAGTCACCATGCGCACTTTCCCCCATGGGTGTTATGTCTCAAACAGTTTACGCTTTGATCGTTCCCTGGAAGACCAGTAGTAGTTTCCGATGCACATTTGGAAGCATTTTTTAATCTGTGGACTATCAGAGTGTCGATGAAACACAGTTATCGCATGGGGATTGAATACAACAGTCACCATGCCCACTTTCCTCAATGCGAGTAATATCTCGAACAGCCTACGCTTTGATTGTTCCCTGGAAGACCAGTAGTAGTTTCCGATGCACATCTGGAGCCATTCTGTAATCTGTGGACTATCAGAGTATTCATGAAACACAGAAATTGCATCGGAATTGAATACAACAGTCACAATGCACACTTTCCTCCATGGGAGTAATGTCTCAAACAGTCTACGCTTTGATCGTTCCCTGGAAGACCGGTAGTAGTTTCCGATGCACATCTGGAAGCATTTTTTAATCTGTGGACTCTCAGAGTGTTGATGAAAGACAGTTATCGCATCGGGATTGAATACAACAGTCACCATGCGCACTTTACTCCATAGGAGTAATGTCTCAAACAGTCTACTATTTGATCGTTCCCTGGAAGACCAGTAGTAGTTTCCGATGCACATCTGGAAGCATTTTTTAATCTGTGGACTATCATAGTGTCGATTAAATACAGTTATCGCATCGGGATTGAATACAACAGTCAGCATGCGCAGTTTCCTCCATGGGAGTAATGTCTCAAACAGTCTACGCTTTGATCGTTCCCAGGACGACCAGTAGTAGTTTCCGATACACATCTGGAGGCATTCTGTAATCTGTGGACTATCAGAGTGTTTAGGAACACAGAAATTGCTTCAGGATTGAATACAACAGTCACCATGCGCACTTTTCTCCATGGGAGTATTGTCTCAAACAGTTTACGCTTTGATCGTTCCCTGGAAGACCAGTAGTAGTTGCCGATGCACATCTGGAGGCATTCTGTAATCTGTGGACTACCAGAGTGTTGATGAAACACAGAAATTGCATCGGGATTGAATACAACAGTCACCATGCGCACTTTACTCCATGGGTGTAATGACTCAAACAGTCTACGTTTTGATCGTTCCCTGGAAGACCAGTATAAGTTTCCGATGCACATCTGGAGGCATTCTGTAATCTGTGGACTATCAGAGTGTTGATGAAACACAGAAATTTCATCGGGATTGAATACAACGGTCACCACGCACACTTTAATCCATGGGAGTAATGTCTCAAACAGTCTACGATTTCATCGTTTCCTGGAAGACAAGTAGTAGTTTCCGATGCACATCTGGAGGCATTCTGTAATCTGTGGACCATCAGAGTGTTGATGAAACACAGAAATTGCATCGGGATTGAATACAACAGTCACCATGCGCAGTTTCCTCCATGGGAGTAATGTCTCAAACAGTCTACGCTTTGATCGTTCCCAGGACGACCAGTAGTAGTTTCTGATACACATCTGGAATGCATTCTGTAATCTGTGGACTATCAGAGTGTTGATGAAACACAGAAATTGCATCGGGATTGAATGCAACAGTCACCATGCGCACATTCCTCTATTGTAATAATGTCTCAAACAGTGTACGCTTTGATCGTTCCCTGGAAGACCAGTAGTAGTTTCCGATTGCCATCTGGAAGCATTTTTTAATCTGTGGACTATCAGAGTGTTGATGAAACACAGTTATCGCATCGGGATTGAATACAAGAGTCACCATGCGCACTTTCCTCCATAGGAGTAATGTCTCAAACAGTCTACGCTTTGATCGTTCCCTGGAAGACCAGTAGTAGTTTCCGATGCTCATCTGGAAGCATTTTTTAATCTGTGGACTATCAGAGTGTTCATGAAACACAGAAATTGCATCAGAATTGAATACAACAGTCACCATGATCACTTTCCTCCATGGGAGTAATTCTCAAACAGTCTACACTTTGATAGTTCCCTGGAAGACCATTAATAATTTCCGATGCACATCGGGAGGCATTCTGTCATCTGTGGACTATCAGAGTGTTGATGAAACACAGAAATTGCCTTGGGATTGAATACAACAGTCACCATGCGCACTTTCCTCCATGGGTGTAATGTCTCAAACCGGTCTACGCTTCGATCGTTCCCTGGAAGACCAGTAAAAGTGTCCGATGTACATCTGGAGGCATTCTGTAATCTGTGGACTATCAGAGTATTGATGAAACACAGAAATTGCATCGGGATTGAATTCAACAGTCACCATTCGCACTTTCCTCCGTGGGAGTGATGTCTCAAACAGTCTACGCTTTGATCGTTCCCTCGAAGTCCAGTAGTAGTTTCCGATGCACATCTGGAGGCATTCTGTAATCTGTGGACTATCAGAGTGTTGATGAAACACAGAAATTGCATCGGGATTGAATGCAACAGTCACCATGCGCAGTTTCCTCCATGGGAGTAATGTCTCAAACAGTCTACGCTTTGATCGTTCTCAGGAAGACCACTAGAAGTTTCCGATACACATCTGGAGGCATTCTGTAATCTGTGGACTATAAGAGTGTTTAGGAACACAGAAATTGCTTCGGGATTGAAAACAACAGTCACCATGCGCACTTTCCTCCATGGGACTAATGTCTCAAACAGTCTACGCTTTGATCGTTCCCAGGAAGACCAGTAGTAGTTTCCGATGCACATCTGGAGCCATTCTGTAATCTGTGGACAATCAGAGTGTTGATGAAACACAGATATTGCATCGGGAGTGAATACAACAGTCACCATGTGCACTTTCCTCCATGGGAGTGATGTCTCAAACAGTCTACGCTTTGATCGTTGTCAGGAAGACCAGTAGTAGATTCCGATACACATCAGGAGGCATTCTGTATTCTGTGGACTATCAGAGTGTTGATGATACCAAAATAGCATCGGGATTGAATACAACAGTCATCATGCACACTTTCCCCCATGGGAGTAATGTCTCAAACAGTCTACGCTTTGGTCTTTCCCTGGAAGACCAGTAGTAGTGTCCGATGCACATCTGTAGGCATTCTGTAATCTGTGGACCATCAGAGTGTTGATAAAACAAAGAAATAGCATCGGGATTGAATACAACAGTCACCATGCGCATTTTCCTCCATGGGAGTAATGTCTCAAACAGTCTACGCTTTCATCGTTCCCAGGACGACCAGTAGTAGTTTCCGATACACATCTGGAGGCATTCTGTAATCTGTGGACTATCAGATTGTTTAGGAACACAGAAATTGCTTCAGGATTGAATACAACAGTCACCATGCGCACTTTCGTCCATGGGAGTATTGTCTCAAACAGTTTACGAATTGATCGTTCCCTGGAAGACCAGTAGTAGTTGCCGATGCACATCTGGAGGCATTCTGTAGTCTGTGGACTACCAGAGTGTTGATGAAACCAAAATTGCATCGGGATTGAATACAACAGTCACCATGCACACTTTCCTCCAAGGGGAGTAATGTCTCAAACAGTCTACGCTTTGATTGTTCCCAGGAAGACCAGTAGTAATTTCCGTTGCACATCTTGAGTCATTTTGTAATCTTTGGACTATCAGAGTGTTGATGAAACACAGAATCTGCATCGAGATTGAATACAACAGTCACCATGCGCACTTTCCCCCATGGGTGTAATGTCTCAAACAGTTTACGCTTTGATCGTTCCCTGCAAGGCCAGTAGTAGTTTTCGATGCACATCTGGAGGCATTCCGTAATCTGTGGACCTTCAAAGTGTTGATGAAACACAGAAATTGCATCGGATTGAATACAACAGTCACCTCGCACTCTTTCCTCCACGGGAATAATGTCTCAAACAGTCTACGTTTTTGATCGTTCCCAGGGAGACCAGTAGTAGTTTCCGATGCACATCTGGAGGCAATCTGTAACCTGTGGACTATCAGAGTGTTGATGAAACCCAGAAATTGCGTCGGGATTGAATACAACTGTCACCATGCGCACTTTCCTCCATGGGAGTAATGTATCAAACAGTCCACGTTTTGATCTCTCCCTTTAAAACCAGTAGTTTTTTCCGATCCACATTT
The DNA here is from genome assembly GCF_023897955.1 of Schistocerca gregaria. Classification (NCBI taxonomy): domain Eukaryota; kingdom Metazoa; phylum Arthropoda; class Insecta; order Orthoptera; family Acrididae; genus Schistocerca; species Schistocerca gregaria. The sequence goes on along the minus strand of NC_064927.1, from coordinate 25,479,026 downwards.
GGAGGCAATCTGTAATTTGAGGACTATCAGAGTGTTGATGAAACACAGACAATGCATCGGGATTGAGTAAAACAGTCACCATTCGCACTTTCCTACATGGGAGTAATGTCTCAAACAGTCTACGGTTTGATCGTTCCCAGGAAGACCAGTAGTAGTTTCCAATGCACATCTGTAGACAATCTGTAATCTTTTGGACTATCAGAGTGTTGATGAAACACAGAAATTGCATCGGGATTGAATACAACAGTCAACATCCGCACTTTCCTCCATGGGAATAATGTCTGAAACAGTCTACGCTTTGATCGTTCCCAGGAAGACCAGTAGTAGTTTCCGATGCACATCTGGAGACAATTTGTAATCTGTGGACTATCAGAGTGTTGATGAAACACAGAAATTGCATCGGGATTGAATACGAATGACACCATCCGTACTCTCCTCCATGGGAGTAATGTCTGAAACAGTCTACGCTTTGATCTTTCCCAGGGAGACCAGTAGTAGTTTCCGATGCACATCTGGAGACAATCTCTAATCTGTGGACTATCAGAGTGTTGATGCAGCACAGAAGTGGAATCGGTATTGTATACAAGAGTCACCATCCGCACATTCCTTCATGGGAGTAATATCTGAAACAGTCTACGCTTTGATCGTTCCCTGGAAGACCAGTAGTAGTTTCGGATGCACATCTGGAGGCATTCTGTAATCTGTGGACCTTCAAAGTGTTGATGAAACACCGAAATTGCATCGGGATAGAATACAACAGTCACCATGCACACTTTCCTCCATGGGAGTAATGTCTCAAACAGTTTACGCTTTGATCGTTCCCTCGACGACCAGTAGTAGATTCCGACGCACATCTGGAGGCAATCTGTTATCTGTGGAGTATCACAGTGTTGATGAAACACAGAAATTGCATCGGGATTGAGAACAACAGTCACCATCCGCACTTTCCTCCATGGGAGTAATGTCTGAAACAGTCTACGCTTTGATCGTTCCCAGGAAGACCAATAGTAGTTTCCGATGCACATCTGGAGGCAATCTGTAATATGTGGACTATCAGAGTGTTGATGAAACACAGAAATTGCATCGGGATTGAATACAATAGTCACCATCCGCACATTCCTTCATGGGAGTAATATCTGAAACAGTCTACGCTTTGATCTTTCCCTGGAAGACCAGTAGTAGTTTCCGATGCACATCAGGAGGCATTCTGTAATTTGTGGACCTTCAAAGTGTTGATGAAACACAGAAATTGCATCGGGATAGAATACAACAGTCACCATGCACACTTTCCTCCATATGAGTAATGTCTCAAACAGTTTACGCTCTGATCGTTCCCTCGAAGACCAGTAGTAGATTCCGACGCACATCTGGAGGCAATCTGTTATCTGTGGACTATCAGAGTGTTGATGAAACACAGAAATTGCATCGGGATTGAATACAACAGTCACCATGCGCAGTGTCCTCCATGGGAGTAATGTCTCAAACAGTCTACGCTTTGATCGTTCCCTGGCAGACCAGTAGTAGTTTCCGATGCACAGCTGGTGGCATTCTGTAACCTGTGGACTATCAGAGTATTGATGAAACATAGAAATTGCATCGGGATTGAATACAACAGTCACCATGCGCAGTTTCCTCCATGGGAGTAATGTCTCAAACAGTCTACGCTTTGATCGTTCCCAGGACGACCAGTAGTAGTTTCTGATACACATCTGGAGGCATTCTGTAATCTGTGGACTATCAGAGTGTTGATGAAACACAGAAATTGCATCGAGATTGAATACAACAGTCACCATGCGCACTTTCCTCCATGGGAGTAATGTCTCAAACAGTTTACGCTTTGATCGTTCCCAGGAAGACGAGTAGTAGTTTCCGATGCACATCTGGAGGCAATCTGTTATATGTGGACTATCTGAGTGTTGATGAAACACAGAAATTGCATCGGGATTGAATACAACAGTCACCATCCGCACTTTCCTTCATGGAAGTAATGTCTCAAACAGTCTACGCTTTGATAGTTCCCTGGAAGACCAGCAGTAGTTTCCGATGCACATCTGGAGAAATTCTGTAATCTGTGGACCTTAAAATTTTGATGAAACAGAGAAATTGCATCGGGACTGTATACAACAGTCACCATCCGCACTTTCCTATATGAGAGTAATGTCTGAAACAGTCTACGCTTTGATCGTTCCCAGGAAGACCAGTAGTAGTTTCCGATGCACATCTCGATGCAATCTGTAATCTGTGGACTGTCAGAATGTTGATGAAACACAGAAATTGCATCGGGAGTGAATACTTCAGTCACCATCAACACATTCCTCCATGGGAGTAATGTCTCAAACAGTCTACGCTTTGATCGTTCCCTGCAAGGCCAGTAGTAGTTTTCGATGCACATCTGGAGGCATTCCGTAATCTATGGACCTTCAAAGTGTTGATGAAACACAGAAATTGCATCGGATTGAATACAACAGTCACCTCGCACACTTTCCTCCACGGGAATAATGTCTCAAACAGTCTACGTTTTTGATCGTTCCCAGGAAGACCAGTAGTAGTTTCCGATGCACATCTGGAGGCAATCTGTAACCTGTGGACTATCAGAGTGTTGATGAAACCCAGAAATTGCGTCGGGATTGAATACAACTGTCACCATGCGCACTTTCCTCCATGGGAGTAATGTATCAAACAGTCCACGTTTTGATCTCTCCCTTTAAAACCAGTAGTTTTTTCCGATCCACATTTGGAGGCAATCTGTAATTTGAGGACTATCAGAGTGTTGATGAAACACAGACAATGCATCGGGATTGAGTAAAACAGTCACCATTCGCACTTTCCTACATGGGAGTAATGTCTCAAACAGTCTACGGTTTGATCGTTCCCAGGAAGACCAGTAGTAGTTTCCGATGCACATCTGTAGACAATCTGTAATCTTTTGGACTATCAGAGTGTTGATGAAACACAGAAATTGCATCGGGATTGAATACAACAGTCAACATCCGCACTTTCCTCCATGGGAATAATGTCTGAAACAGTCTACGCTTTGATCGTTCCCAGGAAGACCAGTAGTAGTTTCCGATGCACATCTGGAGACAATTTGTAATCTGTGGACTATCAGAGTGTTGATGAAACACAGAAATTGCATCGGGATTGAATACGAATGACACCATCCGTACTCTCCTCCATGGGAGTAATGTCTGAAACAGTCTACGCTTTGATCGTTCCCTGGAAGACCAGTAGTAGTTTCGGATGCACATCTGGAGGCATTCTGTAATCTGTGGACCTTCAAAGTGTTGATGAAACACCGAAATTGCATCGGGATAGAATACAACAGTCACCATGCACACTTTCCTCCATGGGAGTAATGTCTCAAACAGTTTACGCTTTGATCGTTCCCTCGAAGACCAGTAGTAGATTCCGACGCACATCTGGAGGCAATCTGTTATCTGTGGAGTATCACAGTGTTGATGAAACACCGAAATTGCATCGGGATTGAGAACAACAGTCACCATCCGCACTTTCCTCCATGGGAGTAATGTCTGAAACAGTCTACGCTTTGATCGTTCCCAGGAAGACCAATAGTAGTTTCCGATGCACATCTGGAGGCAATCTGTAATATGTGGACTATCAGAGTGTTGATGAAACACAGAAATTGCATCGGGATTGAATACAATAGTCACCATCCGCACATTCCTTCATGGGAGTAATATCTGAAACAGTCTACGCTTTGATCTTTCCCTGGAAGACCAGTAGTAGTTTCCGATGCACATCAGGAGGCATTCTGTAATTTGTGGACCTTCAAAGTGTTGATGAAACACAGAAATTGCATCGGGATAGAATACAACAGTCACCATGCACACTTTCCTCCATATGAGTAATGTCTCAAACAGTTTACGCTCTGATCGTTCCCTCGAAGACCAGTAGTAGATTCCGACGCACATCTGGAGGCAATCTGTTATCTGTGGACTATCAGAGTGTTGATGAAACACAGAAATTGCATCGGGATTGAATACAACAGTCACCATGCGCAGTGTCCTCCATGGGAGTAATGTCTCAAACAGTCTACGCTTTGATCGTTCCCTGGCAGACCAGTAGTAGTTTCCGATGCACAGCTGGTGGAATTCTGTAACCTGTGGACTATCAGAGTATTGATGAAACATAGAAATTGCATCGCGATTGAATACAACAGTCACCATTCGCAGTTTCCTCCATGGGAGTAATGTCTCAAACAGTCTACGCTTTGATCGTTCCCAGGACGACCAGTAGTAGTTTCTGATACACATCTGGAGGCATTCTGTAATCTGTGGACTATCAGAGTGTTGATGAAACACAGAAATTGCATCGAGATTGAATACAACAGTCACCATGCGCACTTTCCTCCATGGGTGTAATGTCTCAAACAGTTTACGCTTTGTTCGTTCCCTGGAAGACCAGTAGTAGTTTCCGATGCACATTTGGAAGCATTTTTTAATCTGTGGACTATCAGAGTGTCGATGAAACACAGTTATCGCATGGGGATTGAATACAACAGTCACCATGCGCACTTTCCTCAATGCGAGTAATATCTCGAACTGCCTACGCTTTGATCGTTCCCTATAAGACCAGTAGTAGTTTCCGATGCACATCTGGAGGCATTCTGTAATCTGTGGATGATCAGAGAGTTGATGAAACACAGAAATTGCATCGGGATTGAATACAACAGTCACCATGCGCACTTTCCTCCATGGGAGTAATGTCTCAAACAGTTTACGCTTTGATCGTTCCCTGGAAGACCAATAGTAGTTTCCGATACACATCTGGAGGCATTCAGTAATCTGTGGACAATCAGAGTGTTGATGAAACACAGAAATTGCATCGGGATTGAATGGAACAGTCACCATGCGCACATTCCTCTATTGTATTAATGTCTCAAACAGTGTACGCTTTGATCGTTCCCTGGAAGACCAGTAGTAGTTTCCGATGCACATCGGGAAGCATTTTTTAATCTGTGGACTATCAGAGTGTTGATGAAACACAGAAATTGCATCGGGATTGAATATAACAGTCACCATGCCCACTTTCCTCCATGGGAGTAATGTCTCAAACAGTCTACGCTTTGATCGTTCCCTGGAAGTCCTGTAGTAGTTTCCGATGCACATCTGTAAGCATTTTTTTATCTGTGGACTATCATAGTGTCGATGAAATACAGTTATCGCATCGGGACTGAATACAACAGTCAGCATGCGCACTTTCCTCCATGGGAGTAATGTCTCAAACAGTCTACGTTTTGATCGTTCCCTGGAAGACCAGTAGTAGCTTCCGATGCACATCTGGAGGCATTCTGTAATCTGTGGACTGTCAGAGTGTTGATGAAACACAGAAATTGCATCGAGATTGAATACAACAGTCACCATGCGCACTTTCCTCCATGGGAGTAATGTCTCAAACAGTCTACGCTTTGATCGTTCCCAGGACGACCAGTAGTAGTTTCCGATACACATCTGGAGGCATTCTGTAATCTGTGGAATATCAGAGTGTTTAGGAACACAGAAATTGCTTCAGGATTGAATACAACAGTCACCATGCGCACTTTCCTCCATGGGAGTATTGTCTCAAACAGTTTACGCCTTGATCGTTCCCTGGAAGACCAGTAGTAGTTGCCGATGCACATCTGGAGGCATTCTGTAATCTGTGGACTACCAGAGTGTTGATGAAACACAGAAATTGCATCGGGATTGAATACAACAGTCCCCATGCGCACTTTACTCCATGGGTGTAACGACTCAAACAGTCTACGCTTTGATCGTTCCCTGGAAGATCAGTATAAGTTTCCGATGCACATCTGGAGGCATTCTGTAATCTGTGGACTATCAGAGTGTTGATGAAACACAGAAATTTCATCGGGATTGAATACAACGGTCACCACGCACACTTTAATCCATGGGAGTAATGTCTCAAACAGTCTACGATTTCATCGTTTCCTGGAAGACAAGTAGTAGTTTCCGATGCACATCTGGAGGCATTCTGTAATCTGTGGACCATCAGAGTGTTGATGAAACACAGAAATTGCATCGGGATTGAATACAACAGTCACCATGCGCAGTTTCCTCCATGGGAGTAATGTCTCAAACAGTCTACGCTTTGATCGTTCCCAGGACGACCAGTAGTAGTTTCTGATACACATCTGGAGGCATTCTGTAATCTGTGGACTATCAGAGTGTTGATGAAACACAGAAATTGCATCGGGATTGAATGCAACAGTCACCATGCGCACATTCCTCTATTGTAATAATGTCTCAAACAGTGTACGCTTTGATCGTTCCCTGGAAGACCAGTAGTAGTTTCCGATTGCCATCTGGAAGCATTTTTTAATCTGTGGACTATCAGAGTGTTGATGAAACACAGTTATCGCATCGGGATTGAATACAACAGTCACCATGCGCACTTTCCTCCATAGGAGTAATGTCTCAAACAGTCTACGCTTTGATCGTTCCCTGGAAGACCAGTAGTAGTTTCCGATGCTCATCTGGAAGCATTTTTTAATCTGTGGACTATCAGAGTGTTCATGAAACACAGAAATTGCATCAGAATTGAATACAACAGTCACCATGATCACTTTCCTCCATGGGAGTAATTCTCAAACAGTCTACACTTTGATAGTTCCCTGGAAGACCATTAATAATTTCCGATGCACTTCGGGAGGCATTCTGTAATCTGTGGACTATCAGAGTGTTGATGAAACACAGAAATTGCCTTGGGATTGAATACAACAGTCACCATGCGCACTTTCCTCCATGGGTGTAATGTCTCAAACCGGTCTACGCTTTGATCGTTCCCTGGAAGACCAGTAAAAGTGTCCGATGTACATCTGGAGGCATTCTGTAATCTGTGGACTATCAGAGTATTGATGAAACACAGAAATTGCATCGGGATTGAATTCAACAGTCACCATTCGCACTTTCCTCCGTGGGAGTGATGTCTCAAACAGTCTACGCTTTGATCGTTCCCTCGAAGTCCAGTAGTAGTTTCCGATGCACATCTGGAGGCATTCTGTAATCTGTGGACTATCAGAGTGTTGATGAAACACAGAAATTGCATCGGGATTGAATACAACAGTCACCATGCGCAGTTTCCTCCATGGGAGTAATGTCTCAAACAGTCTACGCTTTGATCGTTCTCAGGAAGACCACTAGAAGTTTCCGATACACATGTGGAGGCATTCTGTAATCTGTGGACTATAAGAGTGTTTAGGAACACAGAAATTGCTTCGGGATTGAAAACAACAGTCACCATGCGCACTTTCCTCCATGGGACTAATGTCTCAAACAGTCTACGCTTTGATCGTTCCCAGGAAGACCAGTAGTAGTTTCCGATGCACATCTGGAGCCATTCTGTAATCTGTGGACAATCAGAGTGTTGATGAAACACAGATATTGCATCGGGAGTGAATACAACAGTCACCATGTGCACTTTCCTCCATGGGAGTGATGTCTCAAACAGTCTACGCTTTGATCGTTGTCAGGAAGACCAGTAGTAGTTTCCGATACACATCAGGAGGCATTCTGTATTCTGTGGACTATCAGAGTGTTGATGATACCAAAATAGCATCGGGATTGAATACAACAGTCATCATGCACACTTTCCCCCAATGGGAGTAATGTCTCAAACAGTCTACGCTTTGGTCTTTCCCTGGAAGACCAGTAGTAGTTTCCGATGCAAATCTGGAGGCATTCTGTAATCTGTGGACTATAAGAGTGTTAATGAAACACAGATATTGCATCAGGATTGAATACAACAGTTACCATGCGCACTTTCCTCCATGGGTGTAATGTCTCAAAGAGTCTACGATTTGATCGTTCCCTGGAAAACCAGTAGTAGTTTCCGATGCACATCAGTAGGCATTCTGTAATCTGTGGACCATCAGAGTGTTGATAAAACAAAGAAATAGCATCGGGATTGAATACAACAGTCACCATGCGCAGATTCCTCCATGGGAGTAATGTCTCAAACAGTCTACGCTTTCATCGTTCCCAGGACGACCAGTAGTAGTTTCCGATACACATCTGGAGGCATTCTGTAATCTGTGGACTATCAGATTGTTTAGGAACACAGAAATTGCTTCAGGATTGAATACAACAGTCACCATGCGCACTTTCCTCCATGGGAGTATTGTCTCAAACAGTTTACGAATTGATCGTTCCCTTGAAGACCAGTAGTAGTTGCCGATGCACATCTGGAGGCATTCTGTAGTCTGTGGACTACCAGAGTGTTGATGAAACCAAAATTGCATCGGGATTGAATACAACAGTCACCATGCACACTTTCCTCCAAGGGGAGTAATGTCTCAAACAGTCTACGCTTTGATTGTTCCCAGGAAGACCAGTAGTAATTTCCGTTGCACATCTTGAGTCATTTTGTAATCTTTGGACTATCAGAGTGTTGATGAAACACAGAATCTGCATCGAGATTGAATACAACAGTCACCATGCGCACTTTCCCCCATGGGTGTTATGTCTCAAACAGTTTACGCTTTGATCGTTCCCTGGAAGACCAGTAGTAGTTTCCGATGCACATTTGGAAGCATTTTTTAATCTGTGGACTATCAGAGTGTCGATGAAACACAGTTATCGCATGGGGATTGAATACAACAGTCACCATGCCCACTTTCCTCAATGCGAGTAATATCTCGAACAGCCTACGCTTTGATTGTTCCCTGGAAGACCAGTAGTAGTTTCCGATGCACATCTGGAGCCATTCTGTAATCTGTGGACTATCAGAGTATTCATGAAACACAGAAATTGCATCGGAATTGAATACAACAGTCACAATGCACACTTTCCTCCATGGGAGTAATGTCTCAAACAGTCTACGCTTTGATCGTTCCCTGGAAGACCAGTAGTAGTTTCCGATGCACATCTGGAAGCATTTTTTAATCTGTGGACTCTCAGAGTGTTGATGAAAGACAGTTATCGCATCGGGATTGAATACAACAGTCACCATGCGCACTTTACTCCATAGGAGTAATGTCTCAAACAGTCTACTATTTGATCGTTCCCTGGAAGACCAGTAGTAGTTTCCGATGCACATCTGGAAGCATTTTTTAATCTGTGGACTATCATAGTGTCGATGAAATACAGTTATCGCATCGGGATTGAATACAACAGTCAGCATGCGCAGTTTCCTCCATGGGAGTAATGTCTCAAACAGTCTACGCTTTGATCGTTCCCAGGACGACCAGTAGTAGTTTCCGATACACATCTGGAGGCATTCTGTAATCTGTGGACTATCAGAGTGTTTAGGAACACAGAAATTGCTTCAGGATTGAATACAACAGTCACCATGCGCACTTTTCTCCATGGGAGTATTGTCTCAAACAGTTTACGCTTTGATCGTTCCCTGGAAGACCAGTAGTAGTTGCCGATGCACATCTGGAGGCATTCTGTAATCTGTGGACTACCAGAGTGTTGATGAAACACAGAAATTGCATCGGGATTGAATACAACAGTCACCATGCGCACTTTACTCCATGGGTGTAACGACTCAAACAGTCTACGTTTTGATCGTTCCCTGGAAGACCAGTATAAGTTTCCGATGCACATCTGGAGGCATTCTGTAATCTGTGGACTATCAGAGTGTTGATGAAACACAGAAATTTCATCGGGATTGAATACAACGGTCACCACGCACACTTTAATCCATGGGAGTAATGTCTCAAACAGTCTACGATTTCATCGTTTCCTGGAAGACAAGTAGTAGTTTCCGATGCACATCTGGAGGCATTCTGTAATCTGTGGACCATCAGAGTGTTGATGAAACACAGAAATTGCATCGGGATTGAATACAACAGTCACCATGCGCAGTTTCCTCCATGGGAGTAATGTCTCAAACAGTCTACGCTTTGATCGTTCCCAGGACGACCAGTAGTAGTTTCTGATACACATCTGGAATGCATTCTGTAATCTGTGGACTATCAGAGTGTTGATGAAACACAGAAATTGCATCGGGATTGAATGCAACAGTCACCATGCGCACATTCCTCTATTGTAATAATGTCTCAAACAGTGTACGCTTTGATCGTTCCCTGGAAGACCAGTAGTAGTTTCCGATTGCCATCTGGAAGCATTTTTTAATCTGTGGACTATCAGAGTGTTGATGAAACACAGTTATCGCATCGGGATTGAATACAAGAGTCACCATGCGCACTTTCCTCCATAGGAGTAATGTCTCAAAGAGTCTACGCTTTGATCGTTCCCTGGAAGACCAGTAGTAGTTTCCGATGCTCATCTGGAAGCATTTTTTAATCTGTGGACTATCAGAGTGTTCATGAAACACAGAAATTGCATCAGAATTGAATACAACAGTCACCATGATCACTTTCCTCCATGGGAGTAATTCTCAAACAGTCTACACTTTGATAGTTCCCTGGAAGACCATTAATAATTTCCGATGCACATCGGGAGGCATTCTGTCATCTGTGGACTATCAGAGTGTTGATGAAACACAGAAATTGCCTTGGGATTGAATACAACAGTCACCATGCGCACTTTCCTCCATGGGTGTAATGTCTCAAACCGGTCTACGCTTTGATCGTTCCCTGGAAGACCAGTAAAAGTGTCCGATGTACATCTGGAGGCATTCTGTAATCTGTGGACTATCAGAGTATTGATGAAACACAGAAATTGCATCGGGATTGAATTCAACAGTCACCATTCGCACTTTCCTCCGTGGGAGTGATGTCTCAAACAGTCTACGCTTTGATCGTTCCCTCGAAGTCCAGTAGTAGTTTCCGATGCACATCTGGAGGCATTCTGTAATCTGTGGACTATCAGAGTGTTGATGAAACACAGAAATTGCATCGGGATTGAATGCAACAGTCACCATGCGCAGTTTCCTCCATGGGAGTAATGTCTCAAACAGTCTACGCTTTGATCGTTCTCAGGAAGACCACTAGAAGTTTCCGATACACATCTGGAGGCATTCTGTAATCTGTGGACTATAAGAGTGTTTAGGAACACAGAAATTGCTTCGGGATTGAAAACAACAGTCACCATGCGCACTTTCCTCCATGGGACTAATGTCTCAAACAGTCTACGCTTTGATCGTTCCCAGGAAGACCAGTAGTAGTTTCCGATGCACATCTGGAGCCATTCTGTAATCTGTGGACAATCAGAGTGTTGATGAAACACAGATATTGCATCGGGAGTGAATACAACAGTCACCATGTGCACTTTCCTCCATGGGAGTGATGTCTCAAACAGTCTACGCTTTGATCGTTGTCAGGAAGACCAGTAGTAGATTCCGATACACATCAGGAGGCATTCTGTATTCTGTGGACTATCAGAGTGTTGATGATACCAAAATAGCATCGGGATTGAATACAACAGTCATCATGCACACTTTCCCCCATGGGAGTAATGTCTCAAACAGTCTACGCTTTGGTCTTTCCCTGGAAGACCAGTAGTAGTTTCCGATGCACATCTGTAGGCATTCTGTAATCTGTGGACCATCAGAGTGTTGATAAAACAAAGAAATAGCATCGGGATTGAATACAACAGTCACCATGCGCATTTTCCTCCATGGGAGTAATGTCTCAAACAGTCTACGCTTTCATCGTTCCCAGGACGACCAGTAGTAGTTTCCGATACACATCTGGAGGCATTCTGTAATCTGTGGACTATCAGATTGTTTAGGAACACAGAAATTGCTTCAGGATTGAATACAACAGTCACCATGCGCACTTTCGTCCATGGGAGTATTGTCTCAAACAGTTTACGAATTGATCGTTCCCTTGAAGACCAGTAGTAGTTGCCGATGCACATCTGGAGGCATTCTGTAGTCTGTGGACTACCAGAGTGTTGATGAAACCAAAATTGCATCGAGATTGAATACAACAGTCACCATGCGCACTTTCCCCCATGGGTGTAATGTCTCAAACAGTTTACGCTTTGATCGTTCCCTGGAAGACCAGTAGTAGTTTCCGATGCACATTTGGAAGCATTTTTTAATCTGTGGACTATCAGAGTGTCGATGAAACACAGTTATCGCATGGGGATTGAATACAACAGTCACCATGCCCACTTTCCTCAATGCGAGTAATGTCTCAAACAGTCTACGCTTTGATTGTTCCCAGGAAGACCAGTAGTAATTTCCGTTGCACATCTTGAGTCATTTTGTAATCTTTGGACTATCAGAGTGTTGATGAAACACAGAATCTGCATCGAGATTGAATACAACAGTCACCATGCGCACTTTCCCCCATGGGTGTAATGTCTCAAACAGTTTACGCTTTGATCGTTCCCTGGAAGACCAGTAGTAGTTTCCGATGCACATTTGGAAGCATTTTTTAATCTGTGGACTATCAGAGTGTCGATGAAACACAGTTATCGCATGGGGATTGAATACAACAGTCACCATGCCCACTTTCCTCAATGCGAGTAATATCTCGAACAGCCTACGCTTTGATCGTTCCCTGGAAGACCAGTAGTAGTTTCCGATGCACATCTGGAGCCATTCTGTAATCTGTGGACTATCAGAGTATTGATGAAACACAGAAATTGCATCGGAATTGAATACAACAGTCACAATGCACACTTTCCTCCATGGGAGTAATGTCTCAAACAGTCTACGCTTTGATCGTTCCCTGGAAGACCAGTAGTAGTTTCCGATGCACATCTGGAAGCATTTTTTAATCTGTGGACTCTCAGAGTGTTGATGAAAGACAGTTATCGCATCGGGATTGAATACAACAGTCACCATGCGCACTTTACTCCATAGGAGTAATGTCTCAAACAGTCTACTATTTGATCGTTCCCTGGAAGACCAGTAGTAGTTTCCGATGCACATCTGGAAGCATTTTTTAATCTGTGGACTATCATAGTGTCGATGAAATACAGTTATCGCATCGGGATTGAATACAACAGTCAGCATGCGCACTTTCCTCCATAGGAGTAATGTCTCAAACAGTCTACGTTTTGATCGTTCCCTGGAAGACCAGTAGTAGTTTCCGATGCACATCTGGAGGCATTCTGTAATCTGTGGACTATCAGAGTATTGATGAAACACAGAAATTGCATCGGGATTGAATACAACAGTCACCATGCACACTTTCCTCCATGGGAGTAATGTCTCAAACAGTCTACGCTTTGATCGTTCTCAGGAAGACTACTAGTAGTTTCCGATACACATCTGGAGGCATTCTGTAATCTGTGGACTATAAGAGTGTTTAGGAACACAGAAATTGCTTCGGGACTGAATACAACAGTCACCATGCGCACTTTCCTCCATGGGAGTAATGTCTCAAACAGTCTACGCTTTGATCGTTCCCAGGAAGACCAGTAGTAGTTTCCGATGCACGTCTGAAGCCATTCTGTAATCTGTGGACAATCAGAGTGTTGATGAAACACAGTTATTGCATCGGGAGTGAATACAACAGTCACCATGTGCACTTTCCTCCATGGGAGTGATGTCTCAAACAGTCTACGCTTTGATCGTTGTCAGGAAGACCAGTAGTAGTTTCCGATACACATCTAGAGGCTTTCTGTATTCTGTGGACTATCAGAGTGTTGATGATACCAAAATAGCATCGGGATTGAATACAACAGTCATCATGCACACTTTCCCCCATGGGAGTAATGTCTCAAACAGTCTACGCTTTGATCGTTCCCTGGAAAACCAGTAGTAGTTTCCGATGCACATCTGTAGGCATTCTGTAATCTGTGGACCATCAGAGTGTTAATAAAACAAAGAAATAGCATCGGAATTGAATACAACAGTCACCATGCGCAGTTTCCTCCATGGGAGTAATGTCTCAAACAGTCTACGCTCTGATCGTTCCCAGGACGACCAGTAGTAGTTTCCGATACACATCTGGAGGCATTCTGTAATCTGTGGACTATCAGAGTGTTTAGAAACACAGAAATTGCTTCAGGATTGAATACAACAGTCACCATGCGCTCTTTCCTCCATGGGAGTATTGTCTCAAACAGTTTACGAATTGATCGTTCCCTGGAAGACCAGTAGTAGTTGCCGATGCACATCTGGAGGCATTCTGTAATCTGTGGACTACCAGAGTGTTGATGAAACCAAGATTGCATCGGGATTGAATACAACAGTCACCATGCACACTTTCCTCCAAGGGGAGTAATGTCTCAAACAGTCTACGCTTTGATCGTTCCCAGGAAGACCAGTAGTAATTTCCGTTGCACATCTTGAGTCATTTTGTAATCTGTGGACTATCAGAGTGTTGATGAAACACAGAAATTGCATCGAGATTGAATACAACAGTCACCATGCGCACTTTCCTCCATGGGTGTAACGTCTCAAACAGTTTAAGCTTTGATCGTTCCCTGGAAGACCAGTAGTAGTTTCCGAAGCACATTTGGAAGCATTTTTTAATCTGTGGACTATCAGAGTGTCGATGAAACATAGTTATCGCATGGGGATTGAATACAACAGTCACCATGCGCACTTTCCTCAATGCGAGTAATATCTCGAACAGCCTACGCTTTGATCGTTCCCTGGAAGACCAGTAGTAGTTTCCGATGCACATTTGGAGCCATTCTGTAATCTGTGGACTATCAGAGTATTGATGAAACACAGAAATTGCATCGGAATTGAATACAACAGTCACCATGCACACCTTCCTCCATGGGAGTAATGTCTCAAACAGTCTACGCTTTGATCGTTCCCTGGAAGACCAGTAGTAGTTTCCGATGCACATCTGGGAGCATTTTTTAATCTGTGGAATATCAGAGTGTTGATGAAAGACAGTTATCGCATCGGGGTTGAATACAACAGTGAATATGCGCACTTTACTCCATAGGAGTAATGTCTCAAACAGTCTACGTTTTGATCGTTCCCTGGAAGACCAGTAGTAGTGTCCGATGCACATCTGGAGGCATTCTGTAATCTGTGGACTATCAGAGTGTTGATGAAACACAGAAATTGCATCGGGATTGAATGCAACAGTCACCATGCGCACATTCCTCTATAGTAATAATGTCTCAAACAGTGTACGCTTTGATCGTTCCCTGGAAGACCAGTAGTAGTTTCCGATTGCCATCTGGAAGCATTTTTTAATCTGTGGACTATCAGAGTGTTGATGAAACACAGTTATCGCATCGGGATTGAATACAACAGTCACCATGCGCACTTTCCTCCATGGGAGTAATTCTCAAACAGTCTACACTTTGATAGTTCCCTGGAAGACCATTAATAATTTCCGATGCACATCGGGAGGCATTCTGTAATCTGTGGACTATCAGAGTGTTGATGAAACACAGAAATTGCCTTGGGATTGAATACAACAGTCACCATGCGCACTTTCCTCCATGGGTGTAATGTCTCAAACCGGTCTACGCTTTGATCGTTCCCTGGAAGACCAGTAAAAGTGTCCGATGTACATCTGGAGGCATTCTGTAATCTGTGGACTATCAGAGTATTGATGAAACACAGAAATTGCATCGGGATTGAATTCAACAGTCACCATTCGCACTTTCCTCCGTGGGAGTGATGTCTCAAACAGTCTACGCTTTGATCGTTCCCTCGAAGTCCAGTAGTAGTTTCCGATGCACATCTGGAGGCATTCTGTAATCTGTAGACTATCAGAGTGTTGATGAAACACAGAAATTGCATCGGGATTGAATACAACAGTCACCATGCGCAGTTTCCTCCATGGGAGTAATGTCTCAAACAGTCTACGCTTTGATCGTTCTCAGGAAGACCACTAGAAGTTTCCGATACACATCTGGAGGCATTCTGTAATCTGTGGACTATAAGAGTGTTTAGGAACACAGAAATTGCTTCGGGATTGAAAACAACAGTCACCATGCGCACTTTCCTCCATGGGACTAATGTCTCAAACAGTCTACGCTTTGATCGTTCCCAGGAAGACCAGTAGTAGTTTCCTATGCACATCTGGAGCCATTCTGTAATCTGTGGACAATCAGAGTGTTGATGAAACACAGATATTGCATCGGGAATGAATACAACAGTCACCATGTGCACTTTCCTCCATGGGAGTGATGTCTCAAACAGTCTACGCTTTGATCGTTGTCAGGAAGACCAGTAGTAGTTTCCGATACACATCAGGAGGCATTCTGTATTCTGTGGACTATCAGAGTGTTGATGATACCAAAATAGCATCGGGATTGAATACAACAGTCATCATGCACACTTTCCCCCATGGGAGTAATGTCTCAAACAGTCTACGCTTTGGTCTTTCCCTGGAAGACCAGTAGTAGTTTCCGATGCAAATCTGGAGGCATTCTGTAATCTGTGGACTATAAGAGTGTTAATGAAACACAGATATTGCATCAGGATTGAATACAACAGTTACCATGCGCACTTTCCTCCATGGGTGTAATGTCTCAAAGAGTCTACGATTTGATCGTTCCCTGGAAAACCAGTAGTAGTTTCCGATGCACATCTGTAGGCATTCTGTAATCTGTGGACCATCAGAGTCTGATAAAACAAAGAAATAGCATCGGGATTGAATACAACAGTCACCATGCGCAGTTTCCTCCATGGGAGTAATGTCTCAAACAGGCTACGCTTTCATCGTTCCCAGGACGACCAGTAGTAGTTTCCGATACACATCTGGAGGCATTCTGTAATCTGTGGACTATCAGATTGTTTAGGAACACAGAAATTGCTTCAGGATTGAATACAACAGTCACCATGCGCACTTTCCTCCATGGGAGTATTGTCTCAAACAGTTTACGAATTGATCGTTCCCTGGAAGACCAGTAGTAGTCTCCGATGCACATCTGGAGCCATTCTGTAATCTGTGGACTATCAGAGTATTGATGAAACACAGAAATTGCATCGGAATTGAATACAACAGTCACAATGCACACTTTCCTCCATGGGAGTAATGTCTCAAACAGTCTACGCTTTGTTCGTTCCCTGGAAGACCAGTAGTAGTTTCCGATGCACATCTGGAAGCATTTTTTAATCTGTGGACTCTCAGAGTGTTGATGAAAGACAGTTGTCGCATCGGGATTGAATACAACAGTCGCCATGCGCACTTTACTCCATAGGAGTAATGTCTCAAACAGTCTACTATTTGATCGTTCCCTGGAAGACCAGTAGTAGTTTCCGATGCACATCTGGATGCATTTTTTAATCTGTGGACTATCATAGTGTCGATGAAATACAGTTATCGCATCGGGATTGAATACAACAGTCAGCATGCGCACTTTCCTCCATAGGAGTAATGTCTCAAACAGTCTACGTTTTGATCGTTCCCTGGAAGACCAGTAGTAGTTGCCGATGCACATCTGGAGGCATTCTGTAATCTGTGGACTACTAGAGTGTTGGTGAAAAAAAAATTGCATCGGGATTGAATACAACAGTCACCATGCACACTTTCCTCCAAGGGGAGTAATGTCTCAAACAGTCTACGCTTTGATCGTTCCCAGGAAGACGAGTAGTAATTTCCGTTGCACATCTTGAGTCATTTTGTAATCTGTGGACTATCAGAGTGTTGATGAAACACAGAAATTGCATCGAGATTGAATACAACAGTCACCATGCGTACTTTCCTCCATGGGTGTAATGTCTCAAACAGTTTACGCTTTGATCGTTCCCTGGAAGACCAGTAGTAGTTTCCGATGCACATTTGGAAGCATTTTTTAATCTGTGGACTATCAGAGTGTCGATGAAACACAGTTATCGCATGGGGATTGAATACAACAGTCACCATGCCCACTTTCCTCAATGCGAGTAATATCTCGAACAGCCTACGCTTTGATCGTTCCCTGGAAGACCAGTAGTAGTTTCCGATGCACATCTGGAGCCATTCTGTAATCTGTGGACTATCAGAGTATTGATGAAACACAGAAATTGCATCGGAATTGAATACAACAGTCACAATGCACACTTTCCTCCATGGGAGTAATGTCTCAAACAGTCTACGCTTTGATCGTTCCCTGGAAGACCAGTAGTAGTTTCCGATGCACATCTGGAAGCATTTTTTAATCTGTGGACTCTCAGAGTGTTGATGAAAGACAGTTATCGCATCGGGATTGAATACAACAGTCACCATGCGCACTTTACTCCATAGGAGTAATGTCTCAAACAGTCTACTATTTGATCGTTCCCTGGAAGACCAGTAGTAGTTTCCGATGCACATCTGGAAGCATTTTTTAATCTGTGGACTATCATAGTGTCGATGAAATTCAGTTATCGCATCGGGATTGAATACAACAGTCAGCATGCGCACTTTCCTCCATAGGAGTAATGTCTCAAACAGTCTACGTTTTGATCGTTCCCTGGAAGACCAGTAGTAGTTTCCGATGCACATCTGGAGGCATTCTGTAATCTGTGGACTATCAGAGTAGTGATGAAACTCAGAAATTGCATCGGGATTGAATACAACAGTCACCATGCACACTTTCCTCCATGGGAGTAATGTCTCAAACAGTCTACGCTTTGATCGTTCTCAGGAAGACCACTAGTAGTTTCCGATACACATCTGGAGGCATTCTGTAATCTGTGGACTATAAGAGTGTTTAGGAACACAGAAATTGCTTCGGGACTGAATACAACAGTCACCATGCGCACTTTCCTCCATGGGAGTAATGTCTCAAACAGTCTACGCTTTGATCGTTCTCAGGAAGACCAGTAGTAGTTTCCGATGCACATCTGGAAGCATTTTTTAATCTGTGGACTATCAGAGTGTCGATGAAACACAGTTATCGCATGGGGATTGAATACAACAGTCACCATGCGCACTTTCCTCAATGCGAGTAATATCTCGAACTGCCTACGCTTTGATCGTTCCCTATAAGACCAGTAGTAGTTTCCGATGCACATCTGGAGGCATTCTGTAATCTGTGGATGATCAGAGAGTTGATGAAACACAGAAATTGCATCGGGATTGAATACAACAGTCACCATGCGCACTTTCCTCCATGGGAGTAATGTCTCAAACAGTTTACGCTTTGATCGTTCCCTGGAAGACCAATAGTAGTTTCCGATACACATCTGGAGGCATTCTGTAATCTGTGGACAATCAGAGTGTTGATGAAACACAGAAATTGCATCGGGATTGAATGGAACAGTCACCATGCGCACATTCCTCTATTGTATTAATGTCTCAAACAGT
This sequence comes from Schistocerca gregaria, assembly GCF_023897955.1. Taxonomy (NCBI): domain Eukaryota; kingdom Metazoa; phylum Arthropoda; class Insecta; order Orthoptera; family Acrididae; genus Schistocerca; species Schistocerca gregaria. The sequence goes on along the minus strand of NC_064927.1, from coordinate 25,459,948 downwards.
GTACGCTTTGATCGTTCCCTGGAAGACCAGTAGTAGTTTCCGATGCACATCTGGAAGCATTTTTTAATCTGTGGACTATCAGAGTGTTGATGAAACACAGAAATTGCATCGGGATTGAATATAACAGTCACCATGCCCACTTTCCTCCATGGGAGTATTGTCTCAAACAGTCTACGCTTTGATCGTTCCCTGGAAGACCAGTAGTAGTTTCCGATGCACATGTGGAAGCATTTTTTTATCTGTGGACTATCATAGTGTCGATGAAATACAGTTATCGCATCGGGACTGAATACAACAGTCAGCATGCGCACTTTCCTCCATAGGAGTAATGTCTCAAACAGTCTACGTTTTGATCGTTCCCTGGAAGACAAGTAGTAGCTTCCGATGCACATCTGGAGGCATTCTGTAATCTGTGGACTATCAGAGTGTTGATGAAACACAGAAATTGCATCGAGATTGAATACAACAGTCACCATGCGCACTTTCCTCCATGGGAGTAATGTCTCAAACAGTCTACGCTTTCATCGTTCCCTGGAATACCAGTAGTAGTTTCCGATGCACATCTGGAGGCATTCTGTAATCTGTGGATGATCAGAGAGTTGATGAAACACAGAAATTACATCGGGATTGAATACAACAGTCACCATGCGCAGTTTCCTCCATGGGAGTAATGTTTCAAACAGTCTACGCTTTGATCGTTCCCAGGACGACCAGTAGTAGTTTCCGATACACATCTGGCGGCATTCTGTAATCTGTGGACTATCAGAGTGTTTAGGAACACAGAAATTGCTTCAGGATTGAATACAACAGTCACCATGCGCACTTTCCTCCATGGGAGTATTGTCTCAAACAGTTTACGCCTTGATCGTTCCCTGGAAGACCAGTAGTAGTTGCCGATGCACATCTGGAGGCATTCTGTAATCTGTGGACTACCAGAGTGTTGATGAAACACAGAAATTGCATCGGGATTGAATACAACAGTCACCATGCGCACTTTCCTCAATGCGAGTAATATCTCGAACAGCCTACGCTTTCATCGTTCCCTGGAAGACCAGTAGTAGTTTCCGATGCACATCTGGAGGCATTCTGTAATCTGTGGATGATCAGAGAGATGATGAAACACAGAAATTGCATCGGGATTGAATACAACTGTCACCATGCGCAGTTTATTCCATGGGAGTAATGTCTCAAACAGTTTACGCTTTGATCGTTCCCTGGAAGACCAGTAGTAATTTCGGATGGACATCTGGAGGCATTCTGTAATCTGTGGACTATCAGAGTGTTGATGAAACACAGAAATTGCATCGAGATTGAATACAACAGTCACCAAGTGCACTTTCCTCCATGGGAGTAATGTCTCAAACAGTCTACGCTTTCATCGTTCCCTGGAAGACCAGTAGTAGTTTCCGATGCACATCTGGAGGCATTCTGTAATCTGTGGACGATCAGAGAGTTGATGAAACACAGAAATTGCATCGGGATTGAATACAACAGTCACCATGCGCAGTTTCCTCCATGAGAGTAATGTCTCAAACAGGCTACGCTTTGATCGTTCTCAGGAAGACCAGTAGTAGTTTCCGATACACATCTGGAGGCATTCTGTAATCTGTGGACTATCAGAGTGTTTAGGAACACAGAAACTGCTTCGAGATTGAATACCACAGTCACCATGCGCACTTTCCTCCATGGGAGTAACGTCTCAAAGAGTCTACGCTTTGATCGTTCCCTGGGAGACCAGTAGTAGTTTCCGATGCACATCTGGAGGCATTCTGTATTCTTTGGACTATCAGAGTGTTCATTAAACACAGAAATTGCATCGGAAATGAATACAACAGTCACCATGCGCACTTTCCCCATTAGGAGTAATTCTCAAACAGTCTACACTTTGATCGTTCCCTGGAAGACCAGTAGTAGTTTCCGATGCACATCTGGAGGCATTCTGTATTCTGTGGACTATCAAAATGTTGATGAAACACAGAAATTGCCTCGGGATTGAATACAACAGTCACCATGCGCACTTTCCTATATGGGTGTAATGTCTCAAACATTCTACGCTTTGATCGTTCCCTGGAAGACCAGTAAAAGTTTCCGATGCACATCTGGAGGCATTCTGTAATCTGTGGACTATCAGAGGATTGATGAAACACAGAAATTGCATCGGGATTGAATACAACATTCACCATGCACACTCTCCTCCATGGGAGTAATGTCTCAAACAGTCTACGCTTTCATAGTTCCCTGGAAGACCAGTAGTAGTTTCCGATGCACATCTGGAGGCATTCTGTAATCTGTGGACTATCAGAGTGTTTAGGAACACAGAAATTGCTTCGGGATTGAATACAACAGTCACCATGCGCACTTTCCTCCATGGGAGTAATGTCTCAAAGAGTCTACGCTTTGATCGTTCCCAGAAAGACCAGTAGTAGTTTCCGATGAGCATCTGGAGGCTTTCTGTATTTTGTGGAATATTAGAGCGTTGATGAAATAATGTTTCAAACAGTCTATGCTTTGATCGTTCCCAGGAAGACCAGTAGTAGTTTCCGATGCACATCTGGAGGCATTCTGTAATCTGTGGACTATCAGAGTGTTGATGAAACACAGATATTGCATCGGGAGTGAATACAACAGTCACCATGTGCACTTTCCTCCATGGGAGTAATGTCTCAAACAGTCTACGCTTTGATAGTTCCCAGGAAGACCAGTAGTAGTTTCCGATGCACATCTGGAGGCATTCTGTATTCTGTGGACTATCAGAGTGTTGATGAAACCAAAATTTCATCGGGATTGAATACAACAGTCACCATGCACACTTTCCTCCATGGGAGTAATGTCTCAAGCAGTCTACGCTTTCATCGTTCCCAGGAAGACCAGTAGTAGTTTCCGATGCACATCTGGAGCAATTCTGTAATCTGTGGACAATCAGAGTGTTGATGAAACACAGATATTGCTTCGGGAGTGAATACAACAGTCACCATGTGCCCTTTCCTCCAGTGGAGTGATGTCTCAAACAGTCTACGTTAAGTCTTTCCCTGGAAGACCAGTAGTAGTTTCCGATGCACATCTGTAGGCATTCTGTAATCTGTGGACTATCAGGGTGTTCATGAAACACAGAAATTGCATCGGAATTGAATACAACAGTCACCATGCGCACTTTACTCCATGGGTGTAAGGTCTCAAACAGTCTACGCTTTGATCGTTCCCTGGAAGACCAGTATAAGTTTCCGATGCACATCTTGAGGCATTCTGTAATCTGTGGACTAGCAGAGTGTTGATGAAATACAGAAATTTCATCGGGATTGAATACAACAGTCACCATGCACACTTTCCTCCATGGGAGTAATCTCTCAAGCAGTCTACGCTTTCATCGTTCCCTGGAAGACCAGTAGTAGTTTCCGATGCACATCTGGAGGCATTCTTGTAATCTGTGGACCGTCAGAGTGTTGATGAAACACAGAAATTGCATCTGGATTGAATACAACAGTCACCATGAGCACATTCCTCTATTGTAGTAATGTCTCAAACAGTGTACGATTTGATCGTTCCCTGGAAGACCAGTAGTAGTTTCCGATGCACATCTGGAAGCATTCATTAATCTGTGGACTATCAGAGTGTTGATGAAACACAGTTATCGCATCGGTATTGAATACAACAGTCACCATGCACACTTTCTTCCATGGGAGTAATGTCTCAAACAGTTTACGATTTGATCGTTCCCTGGAAGACCAGTAGTAATTTCCGATGCACATCTGGAGGCAATCTGTAATCTGTGGACTATCAGAGTGTTGATGAAACACAGAAATTGCATCGAGATTGAATACAACAGTCACCATGCGCACTTTCCTCCATGGGAGTAATGTCTCAAACAGTCTACGCTTTCATCGTTCCCTGGAAGACCAGTAGTAGTTTCCGATGCACATCTGGAGGCATTCTGTAATCTGTGGACGATCAGAGAGTTGATGAAACACAGAAATTGCATCGGGATTGAATACAACAATCACCATGCGCAGTTTCCTCCATGGGAGTAATGTCTCAAACAGGCTACGCTTTGATCGTTCTCAGGAAGACCAGTAGTAGTTTCCGATACACATCTGGAGGCATTCTGTATTCTGTGGACTATCAGAGTGTTTAGGAACACAGAAACTGCTTCGGGATTGAATACCACAGTCACCATGCGCACTTTCCTCCATGGGAGTAATGTCTCAAAGAGTCTACGCTTTGATCGTTCCCTGGAAGACCAGTAGTTGTTTCCGATGCACATCTGGAGGCATTCTGTATTCTTTTTACTATCAGAGTGTTCATTAAACACAGAAATTTCATCGGAAATGAATACAACAGTCACCATGCGCACTTTCCTCCATGCTAGTAATTCTCAAACAGTCTACACTTTGATCGTTCCCTGGAAGACCAGCAGTAGTTTCCGATGCACATCTGGAGGCATTCTGTAATCTGTTTACTATCAGAGTGTTGATGAAACACAGAAATTGCCTCGGGATTGAATACAACAGTCACCATGCGCACTTTAATCCATGGGTGTAATGTCTCAAACAGTCTACGCTTTGATCGTTCCTTGGAAAACCAGTATAAGTTTCCGATGCACATCTTGAGGCATTCTGTAATCTGTGGACTATCAGAGTGTTGATGAAACACAGAAATTGCATCGGGATTGAATACAACAGTCACCATGCACACTTTCCTCCATGGGAGTAATGTCCCAAACAGTCTACGCTTTCATCGTTCCCTGGAAGACCAGTAGTAGTTCCGATGCACATCTGGAGGCATTCTGTAATCTGTGGACCATCAGACTGTTGATGAAACACAGAAATTGCATTGGGATTGAATACAACAGTCACCATGCGCACATTCCTCTATTGTAGTAATGTCTCAAACAGTGTACGCTTTGATCGTTCCCTGGAAGACCAGTAGTAGTTTCCGATGCACATCTGGAAGAATTCTTTAATCTGTGGACTATCAGAGTGTTGATGAAACACAGTTATCGCATCGGGATTGAATACAACAGTCAAAATGCGCACTTTCCTCCATAGGAGTAATGTCTCAAACAGTCTACACTTTGATCGTTCTTTGGAAGACCAGTAGTAGTTTCCGATGCACATCTGGAGGCATTCGTAATCTGTGGACTATCAGAGTGTTCATGAAACACAGAAATTGCATCGGAGTTGAATACAACATTCACCATGCGCACTTTCCTCCATAGGAGTAATTCTCAAACAGTCTACACTTTGATCGTTCCCTGGAAGACCAGTAGTAGTTTCCGATGCACATCTGGAGGCATTTTGTAATCTGTGGACTATCAGAGTGTTGATGAAACACAGAAATTGCCTCGGGATTGAATACAATAGTCACCATGCGCACTTTCCTACATGGGTGTAATGTCTCAAACATTCTACGCTTTGATCGTTCCCTGGAAGACCAGTAAAAGTTTCCGATGCACATCTGGAGGCATTCTGTAATCTGTGGACTATCAGAGGATTGATGAAACACAAAAATTGCATCGGGATTGAATACAACAGTCACCATGCACACTCTCCTCCATGGGAGTAATGTCTCAAACAGTTAACGCTTTGATCGTTCCCTGGAAGACCAGTAGTAATTTCCGATGCACATCTGGAGGCATTCTGTAATCTGTGGACTATCAGAGTGTTGATGAAACACAGAAATTGCATCGAGATTGAATACAACAGTCACCATGCGCACTTTCCTCCATGGGAGTAATGTCTCAAACAGTCTACGCTTTCATCGTTCCCTGGAAGACCAGTAGTAGTTTCCGATGCACATCTGGAGGCATTCTGTAATCTGTGGACGATCAGAGAGTTTATGAAACACAGAAATTGCATCGGGATTGAATACAACAGTCACCATGCGCAGTGTCCTCCATGGGAGTAGTGTCTCAAACTGTCTACGCTTTGATCGTTCTCAGGAAGACCAGTAGTAGTTTCCGATACACATCTGGAGGCATTCTGTAATCTGTGGACTATTAGAGTGTTTAGGAACACAGAAATTGCTTCGGGATTGAATACAACAGTCACCATGCGCACTTTCCTCCATGGGAGTAATGTCTCAAAGAGTCTACGCTTTGATCGTTCCCAGAAAGACCAGTAGTAGTTTCCGATGAGCATCTGGAGGCTTTCTGTATTTTGTGGAATATCAGAGTGTTGATGAAACCAAAACTTCAACGGGATTGAATACATCAGTCACAATGCACACTTTCCCCCATGGGAGTAATGTCTCAAACAGTCTACGCTTTGATCGTTCCCAGGAAGACCAGTAGTAGTTTCCGATGCACATCTGGAGGCATTCTGTAATCTGTGGACTATCAGAGTGTTGATGAAACACAGATATTTCATCGGGAGTGAATACAACAGTCACCATGTGCACTTTCCTCCATGGGAGTGATGTCTCAAACAGTCTACGCTTTGATCGTTCCCTGGAAGACCAGTAGTAGTTTCCGATGCACATCTGTAGTCTTTCTGTAATCTGTGGACTATCAGGGTGTTCATGAAACACAGAAATTGCATCGGAATAGAATACAACAGTCACCATGCGCCCTTTACTCCATGGGAGTAATTCTCAAACAGTCTACACTTTGATCGTTCCCTGGAAGACCAGTATAAGTTTCCGATGCACATCCGGAGGCATTCTGTAATCTGTCGTCTATCAGAGAGTTGATGTAACACAGAAATTGCATCGGGATTGAATACAACAGTCACCATGCACACTTTCCTCCATGGGAGTAATGTCTCAAACAGTGTACGCTTTGATCGTTCCCTGGTAGACCAGTAGTAGTTTCCGATGCACATCTGGAAGCATTCCTTAATCTGTGGACTATCAGAGTGTTGATGAAACACAGTTATCGCATCGGTATTGAATACAACAGTCACCATGCACACTTTCTTCCATGGGAGTAATGTCTCAAACAGTTTACGATTTGATCGTTCCCTGGAAGACCAGTAGTAATTTCCGATGCACATCTGGAGGCAATCTGTAATCTGTGGACTATCAGAGTGTTGATGAAACACAGAAATTGCATCGAGATTGAATACAACAGTCACCATGCGCACTTTCCTCCATGGGAGTAATGTCTCAAACAGTCTACGCTTTCATCGTTCCCTGGAAGACCAGTAGTAGTTTCCGATGCACATCTGGAGGCATTCTGTAATCTGTGGACGATCAGAGAGTTGATGAAACACAGAAATTGCATCGGGATTGAATACAACAGTCACCATGCGCAGTTTCCTCCATGGGAGTAATGTCTCAAACAGGCTACGCTTTGATCGTTCTCAGGAAGACCAGTAGTAGTTTCCGATACACATCTGGAGGCATTCTGTATTCTGTGGACTATCAGAGTGTTTAGGAACACAGAAACTGCTTCGGGATTGAATACCACAGTCACCATGCGCACTTTCCTCCATGGGAGTAATGTCTCAAAGAGTCTACGCTTTGATCGTTCCCTGGAAGACCAGTAGTTGTTTCCGATGCACATCTGGAGGCATTCTGTATTCTTTTTACTATCAGAGTGTTCATTAAACACAGAAATTTCATCGGAAATGAATACAACAGTCACCATGCGCACTTTCCTCCATGCTAGTAATTCTCAAACAGTCTACACTTTGATCGTTCCCTGGAAGACCAGCAGTAGTTTCCGATGCACATCTGGAGGCATTCTGTAATCTGTTTACTATCAGAGTGTTGATGAAACACAGAAATTGCCTCGGGATTGAATACAACAGTCACCATGCGCACTTTAATCCATGGGTGTAATGTCTCAAACAGTCTACGCTTTGATCGTTCCCTGGAAAACCAGTATAAGTTTCCGATGCACATCTTGAGGCATTCTGTAATCTGTGGACTATCAGAGTGTTGATGAAACACAGAAATTGCATCGGGATTGAATACAACAGTCACCATGCACACTTTCCTCCATGGGAGTAATGTCCCAAACAGTCTACGCTTTCATCGTTCCCTGGAAGACCAGTAGTAGTTCCGATGCACATCTGGAGGCATTCTGTAATCTGTGGACCATCAGACTGTTGATGAAACACAGAAATTGCATTGGGATTGAATACAACAGTCACCATGCGCACATTCCTCTATGGTAGTAATGTCTCAAACAGTGTACGCTTTGATCGTTCCCTGGAAGACCAGTAGTAGTTTCCGATGCACATCTGGAAGAATTCTTTAATCTGTGGACTATCAGAGTGTTGATGAAACACAGTTATCGCATCGGGATTGAATACAACAGTCAAAATGCGCACTTTCCTCCATAGGAGTAATGTCTCAAACAGTCTACACTTTGATCGTTCTTTGGAAGACCAGTAGTAGTTTCCGATGCACATCTGGAGGCATTCTGTAATCTGTGGACTATCAGAGTGTTCATGAAACACAGAAATTGCATCGGAGTTGAATACAACAGTCACCATGCGCACTTTCCTCCATAGGAGTAATTCTCAAACAGTCTACACTTTGATCGTTCCCTGGAAGACCAGTAGTAGTTTCCGATGCACATCTGGAGGCATTTTGTAATCTGTGGACTATCAGAGTGTTGATGAAACACAGAAATTGCCTCGGGATTGAATACAATAGTCACCATGCGCACTTTCCTACATGGGTGTAATGTCTCAAACATTCTACGCTTTGATCGTTCCCTTTAAGACCAGTAAAAGTTTCCGATGCACATCTGGAGGCATTCTGTAATCTGTGGACTATCAGAGGATTGATGAAACACAAAAATTGCATCGGGATTGAATACAACAGTCACCATGCACACTCTCCTCCATGGGAGTAATGTCTCAAACAGTTAACGCTTTGATCGTTCCCTGGAAGACCAGTAGTAATTTCCGATGCACATCTGGAGGCATTCTGTAATCTGTGGACTATCAGAGTGTTGATGAAACACAGAAATTGCATCGAGATTGAATACAACAGTCACCATGCGCACTTTCCTCCATGGGAGTAATGTCTCAAACAGTCTACGCTTTCATCGTTCCCTGGAAGACCAGTAGTAGTTTCCGATGCACATCTGGAGGCATTCTGTAATCTGTGGACGATCAGAGAGTTTATGAAACACAGAAATTGCATCGGGATTGAATACAACAGTCACCATGCGCAGTGTCCTCCATGGGAGTAGTGTCTCAAACTGTCTACGCTTTGATCGTTCTCAGGAAGACCAGTAGTAGTTTCCGATACACATCTGGAGGCATTCTGTAATCTGTGGACTATTAGAGTGTTTAGGAACACAGAAATTGCTTCGGGATTGAATACAACAGTCACCATGCGCACTTTCCTCCATGGGAGTAATGTCTCAAAGAGTCTACGCTTTGATCGTTCCCAGAAAGACCAGTAGTAGTTTCCGATGAGCATCTGGAGGCTTTCTGTATTTTGTGGAATATCAGAGTGTTGATGAAACCAAAACTGCAACGGGATTGAATACATCAGTCACAATGCACACTTTCCCCCATGGGAGTAATGTCTCAAACAGTCTACGCTTTGATCGTTCCCAGGAAGACCAGTAGTAGTTTCCGATGCACATCTGGAGGCATTCTGTAATCTGTGGACTATCAGAGTGTTGATGAAACACAGATATTTCATCGGGAGTGAATACAACAGTCACCATGTGCACTTTCCTCCATGGGAGTGATGTCTCAAACAGTCTACGCTTTGATCGTTCCCAGGAAGACCAGTAGTAGTTTCCGATGCACATCTGTAGTCTTTCTGTAATCTGTGGACTATCAGGGTGTTCATGAAACACAGAAATTGCATCGGAATAGAATACAACAGTCACCATGCGCCCTTTACTCCATGGGAGTAATTCTCAAACAGTCTACACTTTGATCGTTCCCTGGAAGACCAGTATAAGTTTCCGATGCACATCCGGAGGCATTCTGTAATCTGTCGTCTATCAGAGAGTTGATGTAACACAGAAATTGCATCGGGATTGAATACAACAGTCACCATGCACACTTTCCTCCATGGGAGTAATGTCTCAAACAGTGTACGCTTTGATCGTTCCCTGGAAGACCAGTAGTAGTTTCCGATGCACATCTGGAAGCATTCCTTAATCTGTGGACTATCAGAGTGTTGATGAAACACAGTTATCGCATCGGTATTGAGTACAAAAGTCACCATGCACACTTTCCTCCATAGGAGTAATGTCTCAAACAGTCTACGATTTAATGGTTCCCTGGAAGACCAGCAGTAGTTTCCGATGCACATCTAGAAGCATTTTTTAATCTGTGGACTACCAGAGTGTTCATGAAACACAGAAATTGCATTGGAATTGAATACAACAGTCACCATGCGCACTTTCCTCCATGGGAGTAATTCTCAAACAGTCTACACTTTGATCGTTCCCTGAAAGACCAGTTGTAGTTTCCCATGCACATCTGGAGGCATTCTGTAATCTGTGGACTATCAGAGTGTTGATGAAACACAGAAATTGCCTCGGGATTGAATACAACAGTCACCATGCGCACTTTCCTACATGGGTGTAATGTCTCAAACATTCTACGCTTTGATCGTTCCCTGGAAGACCAGTAAAAGCTTCTGATGCACATCTGGAGGCATTCTGTAATCTGTGGACTACCAGAGTATTGATGAAACACAGAAATTGCATCGGGATTGAATACAACAGTCACCATGCACACTCTCCTCCATGGGAGTCGGGTCTCAAACAGTCTACGCTTTGATCGTTCTCAGGAAGACCAGTAGTAGTTTCCGATGAGCATCTGGAGGCTTTCGGTATTCTGTGGAATATCAGAGTGTTGATGAAACATAAACTGCATCGGGATTGAATACATCAGTCACAATGCACACTTTCCCCCATGGGAGGAATGTCTCAAACAGTCTACGCTTTGATCGTTCCCAGGAAGACCAGTAGTAGTTTCCGATGCAAATTGGGAGGCATTCCGTAATCTGTGGACTATCAGAGTGTTGATGAAACACAGATATTGCATCGGGAGTGAATACAACAGTCACCATGTGCACTTTCCTCCATGGGAGTGATGTCTCAAACAGTCTACGCTTTGATCGTTCCCTGGAAGACCAGTAGTAGTTTCCGATGCACATCTGGAGGCATTATGTATTCTGTGGACTATCAGAGTGTTGATGAAACCAAAAATTCATCGGGATTGAATACAACAGTCACCATGCTCACTTTCCTATATGGAAGTAATGTCTCAAACAGTCTACGACTTCATCGTTCCCAGGAAGACCAGTAGTAGTTTCCGATGCTCATCTGGAGCCATTCTGTAATCTGTGGACAATCAGAGTGTTGATGAAACACAGATATTGCTTCGGGAGTGAATACAACAGTCACCATGTGCACTTTCCTCCATTGGAGTGATGTCTCAAACAGTCTACGATTTGGTCTTTCCCTGGAAGACCAGTAGTAGTTTCCGATGCACATCTGGAGGCATTCTGTAATCTGTGGACTATCAGAGTGTTCATGAAACACTGAAATTGCATCGGAATTGAATACAACAGTCACCATGCGCACTTTCCTCCATGGGAGTAATTCTCAAACAGTCTACATATTGATCGTTCCCTGGAAGACCAGCAGTAGTTTCCGATGCACATCTGGAGGCATTCTGTATTCTGTGGACTATCAGAGTGCTGATGAAACACAGAAATTTCATCGGGATTGAATACAACGGTCACCATGCACACTTTCATCCATGGGAGTAATGTCTCAAACAGTCTTCGCTTTCATCTTTTCCTGGAAGACCAGTAGTAGTTTCCGATGCACATCTGGAGGCATTCTGTAATCTGTGGACCATCAGAGTGTTGATGAAACACAGAAATTGCATCAGGATTGAATACAACAGTCAAAATGCGCACATTCCTCCATTGTAGTAATGTCTCAAACAGTGTACGCTTTGATCGTTCCCTGGAAGACCAGTAGTAGTTTCCTATGCACATCTGGAGGTATTCTGTAATCTGTGGACTATCAGAGTGTTCATGAACCACAGAAATTGCATCGGAATTGAATACAACAGTCACCATGCGCACTTTCCTCCATGGGAGCAATTCTCAAACAGTCTACACTTTGATCGTTCCCTTTAAGACCAGTAGTAGTTTCCGATGCACATCTGGAGGCATTCTGTAATCTGTGGACTATCAGAGTGTTGATTAAACACAGAATTTGCCTCGGGATTGAATACAACAGTCACCATGCGCACTTTCCTCCATGGGTGTAATGTCTTAAACAGTCTACGCTTTGATCGTTGCCTGGAAGACCAATAAAAGTTTCCGATGCACATCTGGAGGCATTCAGTATTCTGTGGACTATCAAAGTATTGATGAAACACAGAAATTGCATCGGGATTGAATACAACAGTCACCATGCACACTCTCCTCCATGGGAGTAATATCTGAAACAGTCTACGCTTTCATCGTTTCCTGGAAGACCAGTAGTAGTTTCCGATGCACATCTGGAGGCATTCTGTAATCTGTGGACGATCAGAGAGTTGATGAAACACAGAAATTGTATCGGGATTGAATACAACAGTCACCATGCGCAGTGTCCTCCATGGGAGTAATGTCTCAAACAGTCTACGCTTTGATCGTTCTCAGGAAGACCAGTAGTAGTTTCCGATACACATCTGGAGACATTCTGTAATCTGTGGACAATCAGAGTGTTTAGGAACACAGAAATTGCTTCGGGATTGAATACATCAGTCACCATGCACACTTTCCCCCATGGGAGTAATGTCTCAAACAGTCTACGCTTTGATCGTTCCCAGGAAGACCAGTAGTAGTTTCCGATGCACATCTGGAGCCATTCTGTAATCTGTGGACAATCTGAGTGTTGATGAAACACAGATATTGCATCGGGAGTGAATACAACAGTCACCATTTGCACTTTCCTCCATGGGAGTGATGTCTCAAACAGTCTACGCTTTGATCGTTCCCTGGAAGAGCAGTAGTAGTTTCCGATGCACATCTCTAGGCATTCTGTATTCTGTGCACTATCAGAGTGTTGATGAAACCAAAATTGCATCGGGATTGAATACAACAGTCACCATGCACACTTCCCTCCATGGAAGTAATGTCTCAAACAGTCTACGCTTTCATCGTTCCCAGGAAGACCAGTAGTAGCTTCCGATGCACATCTGGAGCCATTCTGTAATCTGTGGACAATCTGAGTGTTGATGAAACACAGATATTGCATCGGGAGTGAATACAACAGTCACCATGTGCACTTTCCTCCATTGGAGTGATGTCTCAAACGGTCTACGCTTTGGTCTTTCCCTGGAAGACCAGTAGTAGCTTCCGATGCACATCTGGAGCCATTCTGTAATCTGTGGACTATCAGAGTGTTGATGAAACAATGAAATTGAGTCGGGATTGAATACAACAGTCACCATGCGCACTTTACTCCATGGGTGTAATGTCACAAACAGTCTACGCTTTTATCGTTCCCTGGAAGACCAGTATAACTTTCCGATGCACATTTTGTGGCATTCTGTAATCTGTGGACTGTCAGAGTGTTGATGAAACACAGAAATTTCATCGGGATTGAATACAACAGTCACCATGCACACTTTCCTCCATGGGAGTAATGTCTCAAAGAGTCTACGCTTTCATCGTTCCCTGGAAGACCAGTAGTAGTTTCCGATGCACATCTGGAGACTTTCTGTAATCTGTGGACCATCAGAGTGTTGATGAAACACAAAAAATGCATCGAGATTGAATACAACAGTCACCATGCGCACATTCCTCTATTGTAGTAATGTCTCAAACAGTGTACGCTTTAATCATTCCCTGGAAGACCAGTAGTAGTTTCCGATGCACATCTGGAAGCATTCTTTAATCTGTGGACTATCAGAGTGTTGATGAAACACAGTTATCGCATCAGGATTGAATACAACTGTCACCATGCGCATTTTCCTCCATAGGAGTAATGTCTCAAACAGTCTACGTTTTGATCGTTCCCTGTTAGACCAGTAGTAGTTTCCGATGCACATCTGGAGGCATTCTGTAATATGTGGACTATCAGAGTGTTCATGAAACACAGAAATTGCATCGGAATTTAATACAACAGTCACCATGCGCACTTTCCTCCATGGGAGTAATTTTCAAACAGTCTACACTTTGATCGTTCCCTGGAAGACCAGTAGTAGTTTCCGATGCAGATCTGGAGGCATTCTGTAATCTGTGGACTATCAGAGTGTTGATGAAACACAGAAATTGCCTCGGGATTGAATACAACAGTCACCATGCGCACTTTCCTCCATGGGTGTAATGTCTCAAACAGTCTATGCTTTGATCGTTCCCTGGAAGACCAGTAAAAGTTTCCGATGCACATCTCGATGCATTCTGTAATCTGTGGACTACAGAGTGTTGATGAAACACAGAAATTGCAACAGGATTGAATACAACAGTCACCATGCGCACTTTCCTCCATGGGTGTAATGTCTCAAAGAGTCTACGCTTTGATCTATCCCTGGAAAACCAGTAGTAGTTTTCGATGCACATCTTTAAGCATTTTTTAATCTGTGGACTATCAGAGTGTCGATGAAACACAGTTATCGCATCGGGATTGAATACAACAGTCACCATGCGCACTTTCCTCCATGGGAGTAATGTCTCAAACAGTCTGCGCTTTCATCGTTCCCTGGAAGACCAGTAGTAGTTTCCGATGCACATCTGGAGACTTTCTGTAATCTGTGGACCATCAGAGTGTTGATGAAACACAAACATTGCATCGGGATTGAATACAACAGTCACCATGCGCACATTCCTCTATTGTAGTAATGTCTCAAACAGTGTACGCTTTGATCATTCACTGGAAGACCAGTAGTAGTTTCCGATGCACATCTGGAAGCATTCTTTAATCTGTGGACTATCAGAGTGTTGATGAAACACAGTTATCGCATCGGGATTGAATACAACAGTCACCATGCGCATTTTCCTCCATAGGAGTAATGTCTCAAACAGTCTACGTTTTGATCGTTCCCTGGTAGACCAGTAGTAGTTTCCGATGCACATCTGGAGGCATTCTGTAATCTGTGGACTATCAGAGTGTTCATGAAACACATAAATTGCATCGGAATTGAATACAACAGTCACCATGCGCATTTTCCTCCATAGGTGTAATGTCTCTAACAGTCTACGCTTAGATCGTTCCCTGGAAGACCAGTAGTAGTTTCCGATGCACATCTGGAAGCATTCTGTAATCTGTGGACTATCAGAGTGTTGATGAAACACAGTTATCGCATCGGGATTGAATACAACAGTCACAATGCGCACTTGCCTCCAATGCGAGTAATATCTCAAACAGCCTACGCTTTGATCGCTCCCTGAAAGACCAGTAGTAATTTCCCATGCACACCTTTAGCCACTCTGTAATCTGTGGACTATCAGAGTGTTGATGAAACACAGAAATTGCATCTGGATTGAATTCAACAGTCACCATGCGCCCTTTCCTCCATGGGAGTAATTTCCCATAGAGACTACGCTTTGATCGTTCCCTGGAAGACCAGTAGTAGTTTCCGATGCACATCTGGAAGCATTTTTTAATCTGAGGACTATCAGAGTGTCGATGAAACACAGTTATCGCATCGGGATTGAATACAACAGTCACCATGCGCACTTTCCTCCATAGGAGTAATGTCTCAAACAGTCTACGTTTTGATCGTTCCCTGTTAGACCAGTAGTAGTTTCCGATACACATCTGGAGGCATTCTGTAATCTGTGGACTATCAGAGTGTTCATGAAACACAGAAATTGCATCGGAATTGAATACAACAGTCACCATGCGCACTTTCCTCCATGGGAGTAATTCTCAAACAGTCTACATTTTGATTGTTCCCTGGAAGACCAGTAGTAGTTTCCGATGCACATCTGGAGGCATTCTGTAATCTGTGGACTATCAGAGTGTTGATGAAACACAGAAATTTCCTCGGGATTGAATACAACAGTCACCATGCGCACTTTCCTCCATTGGTGTAATGTCTCAAACAGTCTATGCTTTGATCGTTCCCTGGAAGACCAGTAAAAGTTTCCGATGCGCATCTCGATGCATTCTGTAATCTGTGGACTATCAGAGTGTTGATGAAACACAGAAATTGCAACAGGATTGAATACAACAGTCACCATGCGCACTTTCCTCCATGGGTGTAATGTCTCAAATAGTCTACGCTTTGATCTATCCCTGGAAAACCAGTAGTAGTTTCCGATGCACATCTGGAAGCATTTTTTAATCTGTGGACTATCAGAGTGTCGATGAAACACAGTTATCGCATCGGGATTGAATACAACAGTCACCATGCGTACTTTCCTCCATGGGAGTAATGTCTCAAACAGTCTGCGCTTTCATCGTTCCCTGGAAGACCAGTAGTAGTTTCCGATGCACATCTGGAGACTTTCTGTAATCTGTGGACCATCAGAGTGTTGATGAAACACAAAAATTGCATCGGGATTGAATACAACAGTCAACATGCGCACATTCCTCTATTGTAGTAATGTCTCAAACAGTGTACGCTTTGATCATTCCCTGGAAGACCAGTAGTAGTTTCCGATGCACATCTGGAAGCATTCTTTAATCTGTGGACTATCAGAGTGTTGATGAAACACAGTTATCGCATCGGGATTGAATACAACAGTCACCATGCGCATTTTCCTCCATAGGAGTAATGTCTCAAACAGTCTACGTTTTGATCGTTCCCTGGTAGACCAGTAGTAGTTTCCGATGCACATCTGGAGGCATTCTGTAATCTGTGGACTATCAGAGTGTTCATGAAACACAGAAATTGCATCGGAATTGAATACAACAGTCACCATGCGCATTTTCCTCCATAGGAGTAATGTCTCTAACAGTCTACGCTTTGATCGTTCCCTGGAAGACCAGTAGTACTTTCCGATGCACATCTGGAAGCATTCTGTAATCTGTGGACTATCAGAGTGTTGATGAAACACAGTTATCGCATCGGGATTGAATACAACAGTCACAATGCGCACTTGCCTCCATGCGAGTAATATCTCAAACAGAATACGCTTTGATCGCTCCCTGAAAGACCAGTAGTAATTTCCCATGCAAACCTTTAGCCACTCTGTAATCTGTGGACTATCAGAGTGTTGATGAAACACAGAAATTGCATCTGGATTGAATTCAACAGTCACGATGCGCCCTTTCCTCCATGGGAGTAATTTCCCATAGAGACTACGCTTTGATCGTTCCCTGGAAGACCAGTAGTAGTTTCCGATGCACATCTGGAAGCATTTTTTAATCTGTGGACTATCAGAGTGTCGATGAAACACAGTTATCGCATCGGGATTGAATACAACAGTCACCATGCGCACTTTCGTCCATAGGAGTAATGTCTCAAACAGTCTACGTTTTGATCGTTCTCTGGAAGACCAGTAGTAGTTTCCGATGCACATCTGGAGGCATTCTGTAATCTGTGGACGATCAGAGAGTTGATGAAACACAGAAATTGCATCGGGATTGAATACAACAGTCACAATGCGCAGTGTCCTCCATGGGAGTAATGTCTCAAACAGTCTACGCTTTGATCGTTCCCTGGAAGACCAGTAGTAGTTTCCGATGCACATCTGGAGGCATTCTGTAATCTGTGGACCATCAGAGTGTTGATGCAACATAGAAATTGCATCGGGATTGAATACAACAGTCACCATACGCACATTCCTCCATTATAGTAATGTCTCAAACAGTGTACGCTTTGATCGTTCCCTGGAAGACCAGTAGTACTTTCCGATGCACATCTGGAAGCATTTTTTAATCTGTGGACTATCAGAGTGTTTATGAAACACAGTTATCGCATCGGGATTGAATACAACAGCCACCATGTTCACTTTCCTCCATAGGAGTAATGTCTCAAACAGTCTACGCTTTGATCGTTCCCTGGAAGACCAGTAGTAGTTTCCGATGCACATCTGGAAGCATTTTTTAATGTGTGGACTATCAGAGTGTCGATGAAGCACAG
This sequence comes from Schistocerca gregaria, assembly GCF_023897955.1. Taxonomy (NCBI): domain Eukaryota; kingdom Metazoa; phylum Arthropoda; class Insecta; order Orthoptera; family Acrididae; genus Schistocerca; species Schistocerca gregaria. Next base: position 25,441,988 of record NC_064927.1, on the reverse strand, counting down.
TTATCGCATCGGGATTGAATACAACACTCACCATGCGCACCAGTAGTAGTTTCCGATGCACATCTGGAAGCATTTTTTAATGTGTGGACTATCAGAGTGTCGATGAAGCACAGTTATCGCATCGGGATTGAACACAACAGTCACCATGCGCACTTTCGTCCATAGGAGTAATGTCTCAAACAGTCTACGTTTTGATCGTTCTCTGGAAGACCAGTAGTAGTTTCCGATGCACATCTGGAGGCATTCTGTAATCTGTGGACGATCAGAGAGTTGATGAAACACAGAAATTGCATCGGGATTGAATACAACAGTCCCAATGCGCAGTGTCCTCCATGGGAGTAATGTCTCAAACAGTCTACGCTTTGATCGTTCTCACGAAGACCAGTAGTAGTTTCCGATGCACATCTGGAGGCATTCTGTAATCTGTGGACCATCAGAGTGTTGATGAAACACAGAAATTGCCTCGGGATTGAATACAACAGTCACCATGCGCACTTTACTCCATGGGTGTAATGTCTCAAACACTCCACGCTTTGATCGTTCCCTAGAAGACCAGTATAAGTTTCCGATGCACATCTTGAAGCATTCTGTAATCTGTGGACTATCAGAGTGTTGATGAAACACAGAAATTTCATCGGGATTGAATACAACGGTCACCATGCACACTTTCATCCATGGGAGTAATGTCTCAAACAGTCTACGCTTTCATCTTTTCCTGGAAGACCAGTAGTAGTTTCCGATGCACATCTGGAGGTATTCTGTAATCTCTGGACTATTAGAGTGTTCATGAAACACAGAAGTTGCATCGGAATTGAATACAACAGTCACCATGCGCACTTTCCTCCATGGGAGTAATTCTCAAACAGTCTACACTTTGATCGTTCCCTGGAAGACCAGTAGTAGTTTCCGATGCACATCTGGAGGCATTCTGTAATCTGTGGACTATCAGAGTGTTGATTAAACACAGAAATTGCCTCGGGATTGAATACAACAGTCACCATGCGCACTTTCCTCCATGGGTGTAATGTTTTAAACAGTCTACGCTTTGATCGTTGCCTGGAAGACCAATAGAAGTTTCCGATGCACATCTGGAGGCATTCAGTATTCTGTGGACTATCAAAGTATTGATGAAACACAGAAATTGCATCGGGATTGAATACAACAGTCACCATGCACACTCTCCTCCATGGGAGTAATATCTGAAACATTCTACGCTTTCATCGTTTCCTGGAAGACCAGTAGTAGTTTCCGATGCACATCTGGAGGCATTCTGTAATCTGTGGACGATCAGAGTGTTGATGAAACACAGAAATTGTATCGGGATTGAATACAACAGTCACCATGCGCAGTGTCCTCCATGGGAGTAATGTCTCAAACAGTCTACGCTTTGAGCGTTCCTTTGGAAGACCAGTAGTAGTTTCCGATGCACATCTGGAGGCATTCTTTAATCTGTGGACCATCAGAGTGTTGATGAAACACAGAAATTGCATCGGGATTGAATACAACAGTCACCATGCGCACATTCCTCCGTTATAGTAATGTCTCAAACAGTGTACGCTTAGATCGTTCCCTGGAAGACCAGTAGTAGTTTCCGATGCACATCTGGAAGCATTTTTTAATGTGTGGACTATCAGAGTGTCGATGAAGCACAATTATCGCATCGGGATTGAATACAACAGTCACCATGTTCACTTACCTCCATAAGAGTAATGTCTCAAACAGTCTACGCTTTGATCGTTCCCTGGAAGACCAGTAGTAGTTTCCGATGCACATCTGGAAGTATTTTTTAATCTGTGGACTATCAGAGTGTCGATGAAGCACAGTTATCGCATCGGGATTGAATACAACAGTCACCATGCGCACTTTCCTCCATAGGAGTAATGTCTCAAACAGTCTACACTTTGATCGTTCCCTGGAAGACCAGTAGTAGTTTCCTATGCACATCTGGAGGTATTCTGTAATCTCTGGACTATTAGAGTGTTCATGAAACACAGAAGTTGCATCGGAATTGAATACAACAGTCACCATGCGCACTTTCCTCCATGGGTGTAATGTCTTAAACAGTCTACGCTTTGATCGTTGCCTGGAAGACCAATAGAAGTTTCCGATGCACATCTGGAGGCATTCAGTATTCTGTGGACTATCAAAGTATTGATGAAACACAGAAATTGCATCGGGATTGAATACAACAGTCACCATGCACACTCTCCTCCATGGGAGTAATATCTGAAACAGTCTACGCTTTCATCGTTTCCTGGAAGACCAGTAGTAGTTTCCGATGCACATCTGGAGGCATTCTGTAATCTGTGGACGATCAGAGTGTTGATGAAACACAGAAATTGTATCGGGATTGAATACAACAGTCACCATGCGCAGTGTCCTCCATGGGAGTAATGTCTCAAACAGTCTACGCTTTGATCGTTCCCAGGAAGACCAGTAGTAGTTTCCGATGCACATCTGGAGCCATTCTGTAATCTGTGGACAATCAGAGTGTTGATGAAACACCGATATTGCATCGGGAGTGAATACAACAGTCACTATGTGCACTTTCCTCCATGGGAGTGATGTCTCAAACAGTCTACGCTTTGATCGTTCCCTGGAAGAACAGTATTAGTTTCCGATGCACATCTGGAGGCAGTCTGTATTTTGTGGACTATCAGAGTGTTGATGAAACCAGAATTGCATCGGGATTGAATACAACAGTAACCATGCACACTTTCCTCCATGGGAGTAATGTCTCAAACAGTCTACGCTTTCATCGTTCCCTGGAAGACCAGTAGTAGTTTCCGATGCACATCTGGAAGCATTTTTTAATCTGTGGACTATCAGAGTGTCGATGAAACACAGTTGTCGCATCGGGATTGAATACAAGTCACCATACGCACTTTCGTCCATAGGAGTAATGTCTCAAACAGTCTAAGTTTTGATCGTTCTCTGAAAGACCAGTAGTAGTTTCCGATGCAGATCTGGAGGCATTCTGTAATCTGTGGACGATCAGAGAGTTGATGAAACACAGAAATTGCATCGGGATTGAATACAACAGTCACAATGCGCAGTGTCCTCCATGGGAGTAATGTCTCAAACAGTCTACGCTTTGATCGTTCTCAGGAAGACCAGTAGTAGTTTCCGGTGCACATCTGGAGGCATTCTGTAATCTGTGGACCATCAGAGTGTTGATGAAACATAGAAATTGCATCGGGATTGAATACAACAGTCACCATACGCACATTCCTCCATTATAGTAATGTCTCAAACAGTGTACGCTTTGATCGTTCCCTGGAAGACCAGTAGTAGTTTCCGATGCACATCTGGAAGCATTTTTTAATCTGTGGACTATCAGAGTGTTGACGAAACACAGATATCGCATCGGGATTGAATACAACAGCCACCATGTTCACTTTCCTCCATAGGAGTAATGTCTCAAACAGTCTACGCTTTGATCGTTCCCTGGAAGACCAGTAGTAGTTTCCGAAGCACATCTGGAGGCATTCTGTAATCTGTGGACTATCAGAGTGTTCATGAAACACAGAAATTGCATCGGAATTGAATACAACAGTCGCCATGCGCACTTACCTCCATTAGAGTAATTCTCAAACAGTCTACATTTTGATCGTTCCCTGGAAGACCAGTAGTAGTTTCCGATGCACATCTGGAGGCATTCTGTAATCTGTGGACTATCAGAGTGTTGATGAAACACAGAAATTGCCTCGGGATTGAATACAACAGTCACCATGCGCACTTTCCTCCATGGGTGTAATGTCTCAAACAGTCTACGCTTTGATCGTTCACTGGAAGACCAGCAAAAGTTTCCGATGCACATCTGGAGGTATTCTGTAATCTGTGGACTATCAGAGTATTGATGAAACACAGAAATTGCATCGGGATTGAATACTACAGTCACCATGCACACTTTCCTCCATGGGAGTAATGTCTCAAACAGTCTACGCTTTCATCGTTCCCTGTAAGACAAGTAGTAGTTCCCGATGCACATCTGGAGGCATTCTGTAATCTGTGGATGATCAGAGATTTGATGAAAAACAGAAATTGCATCGGGATTGAATACAACAGTCACCATGCGCACTTTCTTCCATGGGAGTAATGTCTCAAACAGTTAACTTTTTGATCGTTCCCTGGAAGACCAGTAGTAATTTCCGATGCACATCTGGAGGCATTCTGTAATCTGTGGAGTATCAGAGTGTTGATGAAACACAGAAATTGCATTGAGATTGTATAAGACAGTCACCATGCGCACTTTCCTCCATTTGAGTAATGTCTCAAACAGTCTACGCCTTCATCCTTCCCTGGAAGACCAGTAGTAGTTTCCGATGCACATCTGGAGGCTTTCTGTAATCTGTGGACTATCAGAGTGTTTAGGAACACAGAAATTGCTTCGGGATTGAATACAACAGTCACCATGCGCACTTTCCTCCATGTGAGTAATGTCTCAAACAGTCTACGCTATGGTCATTCCCTGGAAGACCAGTAGTAGTTTCCGATGCACATCTTGAGGCATTCTGTAATCTGTGGACTATCAGAGTGTTGATGAAACACAGAAATTGCATCGGGATTGAATACAACAGTCACCATGTGCACTTCACTCCATGGGTGTAATGTCTCAACAGTCTACGCTTTGGTCGTTCCCTGGAAGACCAGTATAAGTTTCCGATGCACATCTGGAGGCATTCTGTAATCTGTCGTCTATCAGAGAGTTGATGAAACACAGAAATTGCATCTGGATTGAATACAACAGTCACCATGCACACTTTCCTCCATGGGAGTAATGTCTCAAACAGTCTACGCTTTCATCGTTCCCTGGAAGACCAGTAGTAGTTTCCGATGCACATCTTGAGTCATTTTGTAATCTGTGGACTATCAGAGTGTTGATGAAACACGGAAAATGCCTCGGGATTGAATACAACAGTCACCGTGCGCACTTTCCTCCATGGGTGTAATGTCTCAAACAGTCTACGCTTTGATCGTTCCCTGGAAGACCAGCAAAAGTTTCCGATGCACATCTGGAGGTATTCTGTAATCTGTGGACTATCAGAGTATTGATGAAACACAGAAATTGCATCGGGATTGAATACAACAGTCACCATGCACACTTTCCTCCATGGGAGTAATGTTTCAAACAGTCTACGCTTTCATCGTTCCCTGTAAGACAAGTAATAGTTTCCGATGCACATCTGGAGGCATTCTGTAATCTGTGGATGATCAGAGATTTGATGAAAAACAGAAATTGCATCGGGATTGAATACAACAGTCACCATGCGCACTTTCTTCCATGGGAGTGATGTCTCAAACAGTTAACTCTTTGATCGTTCCCTGGAAGTCCAGTAGTAATTTCCGATGCACATCTGGAGGCATTCTGTAATCTGTGGAGTATCAGAGTGTTGATGAAACACAGAAATTGCATTGAGATTGTATACAACAGTCACCATGCGCACTTTCCTCCATTTGAGTAATGTCTCAAACAGTCTACGCCTTCATCGTTCCCTGGAAGACCAGTAGTAGTTTCCGATGCACATCTGGAGGCTTCCTGTAATCTGTGGACTATCAGAGTGTTTAGGAACACAGAAATTGCTTCGGGATTGAATACAACAGTCACCATGCGCACTTTCCTCCATGTGAGTAATGTCTCAAAGAGTCTACGCTTTGATCGTTCCCTGGAAGACAAGTAGTAGTTTTCGATGCACATCTGGAGGCATTCTGTATTCTGTGGACTATCAGAGTGTTGATGAAACACAGATGTTGCATCGGGAGTGAATACAACAGTCACCAAGCACACTTTCCTCCATGGGAGTAATGTCTCAAACAGTCTACGCTTTGATCGTTCCCAGGAAGACCAGTAGCAGTTTCCGATGCACATCTGGAGCCATTCTGTAATCTGTGGACAGAGTGTTGATGAAACACAGTAATTGCATCGGGATTGACTACAACTGTCACCATGCGCACTTTCCTCCATACGAGTAATGTCTCAAACAGTCTGCGCTTTGATCGTTCCCAGGAAGACCAGTAGTAGTTTCCGATGCACATCTGGAGCCATTGTGTATTCTGTGGACAATCAGAGTGTTGATGAAACACAGATATTGCATCGGGAGTGAATACAACAGTCACCATGCACACTTTCCTCCATAGGAGTTATGTCTCAAACAGTGTACGCTTTGATCGTTCCCTGGAAGAGCAGTAGTAGTTTCCGATGCACATCTCTAGGCATTCTGTAATCTGTGGACTATCAGAGTGTTCATGAAACACAGAAATTGTATGGGAATTGAATACAACAGTCACCATGCGCACTTTCCACCATGTGAGTAATTCTCAAACAGTCTACGCTTTGATCTTTCCCTGGAAGTCCAGTAGTTGTTTCCGATGCATATTTGGAGGCATTCTGTAATCAGTGGACCTTCAAAGTGTTGATGAAACACAGAAATTTCCTCGGGATTAAATACAACAGTCACCATGCACACTTTCCTCCATTGGAGTAATGTCTTAAACAGTCTACGTTTTGATCGTACCCTGGAAGACAAGTAGCAGTTTCCGATTTACATCTGGAGGCATTCTGTAATCTGTGGACTATCAGAGTGTTGATGAAACACAGAAATTGCATCGAGATTGAATACAACAGTCACCATGCGCACTTTTCTCCATGGGAGTGATGTCTCAAACGGTCTACGCTTTGATCGTTCCCTGGAAGACCAGTAGTAGTTTCCGATGCACATCTGGACGCATTCTGTAATCTGTGGACTATCAGAGTGTTGATGAAACACAGATATTGCATCCGGATTGAATACAACAGTCACCATGCGCACTTTCCTCCATGGGAGTAATGTCTCAAAGAGACTACGCTTTGATCGTTAACTGGAAGACCGGTAGTAGTTTCCGATGCATATTTGGAGGTATTCTGTAATCAGTGGACCTTCAAAGTGTTGATGAAACACAGAAATTGCCTCGGGATTAAATACAACAGTCACCATGCACACTTTCCTCCATAGGAGTAATGTCTGAACCAGTTTACGCTTTGATCGCTCCTTGGAAGACCAGTAGTAGTTTCCGTTGCACATGTGGAGGCATTCAATATTCTGTGGACTATCAGAGTGTTGATGAAACACAGAAATTGCATCGGGATTGAATACAACAGTCACCATGCGCACTTTCCTCCATGGGAGTAATGTCTCAAACAGTCTACGCTTTGATCGTTCCCTGGAAGACCAGTATTAGATTCCGATGCACATCTGGTGGCATTCTGAAATCTGTGGACCATCAGAGTGTTGATGAAACACAGAAATTACATCGGGATTGAATACAACGGTCACCATGCGCACTTTCCTCCATGGGAGTAATGTTTTAAACAGTTTACGCTTTGATCGTTCCCTGGAAGACCAGTAGTAGTTTCCGATGCACATCTGGAAGCATTCTGTAATCTTAGGACTATCAGAGTGTTGATGAAACACAGTTATCGCCTCGGGATTGAATACAACAGTCACAATGCGCACTTTCCTCCATGCGAGTAATATCTCAAACAGCCTACGCTTAGATCGCTCCCTGAAAGACCAGTAGTAATTTCCGATGCACATCTGGAGACATTCTGTAATCTGTGGACTATCAGAGTGTTGATGAAACACAGAAATTGCATCTGGATTGAATTCAACAGTCACCATGCGCACTTTCCTCCATGGGAGTAATTTCTCAAAGAGACTACGCTTTGATAGTTCCCTGGAAGACCAGTAGTAGTTTCCGATGCACATCTGGAATCATTTTTTAATCTGTGGACTATCAGAGTGTCGATGAAACACAATTATCGCATTGGGATTGAATACAACAGTCACCATGCGCACTTTCCTCCATAGGAGTAATGTCTCAAACAGTCTACGCTTTGATCGTTCCCTGGAAGACCAGTAGTAGTTTCCGATGCACATTTGGAAGCATTTTTTAATCTGTGGACTATCAGAGTGTTGATGAAACACAGTTATCGCATCGGGATTGAATACAACAGTCACCATGTGCACTTTCCTCCATAGGAGTAATGTCTCACACAGTCTACGCTTTGATCGTTCCCTGGAAGACCAGTAGTAGCTTCCGATGCACATCTGGAAGCATTTTTTAATCTATGGACTATCAGAGTGTCGATGAAACACAGTTATTGCATCGGGATCGAATACAACAGTCACCATGCGCACTTTCCTCCATGGGAGTAATTCTCAAACAGTCTACACTTTGATCGTTCCCGGGAAAACCAGTAGTAGTTTCCGAAGCACATCTGGAGGCATTCTGTAACCTGTGGACTATCAGAGTGTTGATGAAACACTGAAATTGCCTCGGGATTGAATACAACACTCACCATGCGCACTTTACTCCATGGGTGTAATGTCTCAACAGTCTACGCTTTGATCGTTCCCATGAAAACCAGAATAAGTTTCCGATGCACATCTGGAGGCATTCTGTAATCTGTCGACTATCAGAGTGTTGATGAAACACACTAATATCATGGGGATTGAATACAACAGTCACCATGCACACTTTCCTCCATGGGAGTAATGTCTCAAACAGTCTACGCTTTCATCGTTCCCTGGAAGACCAGTAGTAGTTTCCGATGAACATCTGGAGACATTCTGTAATCTGTGGACTATCAGAGTGTTGATGAAACACAGGAATTGCATCGAGATTGAGTACAACAGTCACCATGCACACTTTCCTCCATGGGAGTAATGTCTCAAACAGTCTACGCTTTCATCGTTCCCTGAGAGACCATTAGTATCCGATGCTCATCTGGAGGCATTCTGTAATCTGTGGACTATCAGAGAGTTGATGAAACACAGAAATTGCATCGGGATTGAATACAACAGTCACCATGCCCACTTTCCTCCATGGGAGTAATGTCTCAAAAAGTCTACGCTTTCATCGTTCCCTGGAAGACCAGTAGTAGTTTCCGATGCACATCTGGATGCATTCTGTAATCTGTGCACTATCAGAGTTTTGATGAAACACAGAAATTGCATCGGGATTGAATACAACAGTCACCATGCGCACTTTCCTCCATGGGAGTAATGTCTCAAGCAGTCTACGCTTTGATCGTTCCCTGGATGACCAGTAGTAGTTTCCCATGCACATCTGGAAGCATTCTGTCATCTGTGGACTATCCGAGTGTTGATGAAACACAGTTATCGCATCGGGATTGAATACAACAGTCACCATGCGCACTTTCCTCCATGGGAGTAATGTCTCAAAGAGACTACGCTTTGAACGTTCCCTGGCAGACCAGGAGTAGTTTCCGCTGCACATCTGGAGGCATTCTGTAATCTGTGTACCATCAGAGTGCTGATGAAACACAGAAATTGCATCGGGATTGAATACAACAGTCACCATGCGCATTTACCTCCATGGGAGTAATGTCTCAAACAGTCTACGCTTTGATCGTTCTCAGGAAGACCAGTAGTAGTTTCCGATACACATCTGGAGGCATTCTGTAATCTGTGGACTATCAGAGTGATTAGGAACACAGAAATAGCTTCGGGATTGAATACAACAGGCACCATGCGCACTTTCCTCCATGGGAGTAACGTCTCAAAGAGTCTACGCTTTCATCGTTCCCTGGAAGACCAGTAGTAGTTTCCGTTGTACATCTGGATGCATTCTGTAATCTGTGCACTATCAGAGTTTTGATGAAACACAGAAATTGCATCGGGATTGAATACAACAGTCACCATGCGCACTTTCCTCCATGGGAGTAATGTCTCAAAGAGACTACGCTTTGAACGTTCCCTGGCAGACCAGGAGAAGTTTCCGCTGCACATCTGGAGGCATTCTGTAATCTGTGTACCATCAGAGTGTTGATGAAACACAGAAATTGCATCGGGATTGAATACAACAGTCACCATGCGCAGTTACCTCCATGGGAGTAATGTCTCAAACAGTCTACGCTTTGATCGTTCCCTGGAAGACCAGTAGTAGTTTCCGATGCACATCTGGAGGCATTCTGTATTCTGTGGACAATTAGAGTGTTGATGATACCAAAATTGCATCGGGATTGAATACAACAGTTACCATGCACACTTTCCTCCATGGGAGTAATGTCTCAAACAGTCTGCGCTTTATTCGTTCCCAGGAAGACCAGCAGTAGTTTCCGATGCACATCTGGAGCCATTGTGTATTCTGTGGATAATGAGAGTGTTGATGAAACACAGGTATTGCATCGGGAGTGAATACAACAGTCACCACGTGCACTTTCCTCCATAGGAGTAATGTCTCAAACAGTCTACGCTTTGATCATTCCCTGGAAGAGCAGTAGTAGTTTCCGATGCACATCTGGAGGCATTCTGTAATCTGTCGACTATCAGAGTGTTGACGAAACTCAGAAATTTCATGGGGATTGAATACAACAGTCACCATGCACACTTTCCTCCATGGGAGTAATGTCTCAAACAGTCTACGCTTTCATCGTTCCCTGGAATACCAGTAGTAGTTTCCGATGCACATCTGGAGGCATTCTGTAATCTGTGGATGATCAGAGAGTTGATGAAACACAGAAATTGTATCGGGATTGAATGCAACAGTCACCATGCGCACTTTCCTCCATGGGAGTAATGTCTCAAACAGTTTACGTTTTGATCGTTCCCTAGAAGACCAGTAGTAATTTCCGATGCACATCTGGAGGCATTCTGTAATCTGTGGACTATCAGAGTGTTCATGAAACACAGAAATTGCATCGGAATTGAATACAACTGTCACCATGCGTACTTTCCTCCATGGGAGTAATTCTCAAACAGACTACACTTTGATCGTTCCCTGGAAAACCAGTAGTAGTTTCCGATGCACATCTGGATGCGTTCTGTAATCTGTGCACTATCAGAGTTTTGATGAAACACAGAAATTGCATCGGGATTGAATACAACAGTCACCATGCGCACTTTCCTCCATGGGAGTAATGTCTCAAGCAGTCTACGCTTTGATCGTTCCCTGGATGACCAGTAGTAGTTTCCCATGCACATCTGGAAGCATTCTGTCATCTGTGGACTATCCGAGTGTTGATGAAACACAGTTATCGCATCGGGATTGAATACAACAGTCACCATGCGCACTTTCCTCCATGGGAGTAATGTCTCAAAGAGACTACGCTTTGAACGTTCCCTGGCAGACCAGGAGTAGTTTATGCTGCACATCTGGAGGCATTCTGTAATCTGTGTACCATCAGAGTGCTGATGAAACACAGAAATTGCATCGGGATTGAATACAACAGTCACCATGCGCATTTACCTCCATGGGAGTAATGTCTCAAACAGTCTACGCTTTGATCGTTCTCAGGAAGACCAGTAGTAGTTTCCGATACACATCTGGAGGCATTCTGTAATCTGTGGACTATCAGAGTGTTTAGGAACACAGAAATAGCTTCGGGATTGAATACAACAGGCACCATGCGCACTTTCCTCCATGGGAGTAACGTCTCAAAGTGTCTACGCTTTGATCGTTCCCTGGAAGACCAGTAGTAGTTTCCGATGCACATCTGGAGGCATTCTGTATTCTGTGGACAATTAAAGTGTTGATGATACCAAAATTGCATCGGGATTGAATACAACAGTTACCATGCGCACTTTCCTCCATGGGAGTAATTCTCAAACAGTCTACACTTTGATCGTTCCCTGGAAAACCAGTAGTAGTTTCCGATGCACATCTGGAGGCATTCTGTAATCTGTCGACTATCAGAGTGTAGGTGAAACACAGAAATTTCATGGGGATTGAATACAATAGTCACCATGCACACTTTCCTCCATGGGAGTAATGTCTCAAACAGTCTACGCTTTCATCGGTCCCTGGAAGACCAGTAGTAGTTTCCGATGCACATCTGGAGGCATTCTGTAATCTGTGGATGATCAGAGAGTTGATGAAACACAGAAATTGCATTGGGATTGAATACAACAGTCACCATGTGCACTTTCCTCCATAGGAGTAATGTCTCAAACAGTCTACGCTTTGATCGTTCCCTGGAAGACCAGTAGTAGTTTCCGATGCACATCTGGAAGCATTTTTTAATCTGTGGACTATCAGAGTGTCGATGAAACACAGTTATTGCATCGGGATCGAATACAACATTCACCATGCGCACTTTCCTCCATGGGAGTAATTCTCAAACAGTCTACACTTTGATCGTTCCCTGGAAAACCAGTAGTAGTTTCCGATGCACATCTGGAGGCATTCTGTAACCTGTGGACTATCAGAGTGTTGATGAAACACAGAAATTGCCTCGGGATTGAATACAACAGTCACCATGCGCACTTTACTCCATGGGTGTAATGTCTCAACAGTCTACGCTTTGATCGTTCCCATGAAGACCGGTACAAGTTTCCGATGCACATCTGGAGGCATTCTGTAATCTGTCGACTATCAGAGTGTTGATGAAACACTGAAATTTCATGGGGATTGAATACAACAGTCACCATGCACTCTTTCCTCCATGGGAGTAATGTCTCAAACAGTCTACGCTTTCATCGTTCCCTGGAAGACCAGTAGTAGTTTCCGATGCACATCTGGAGGCATTCTGTAATCTGTGGACTATCAGAGTGTTGATGAAACACAGGAATTGCATCGAGATTGAGTACAACAGTCACCATGCACACTTTCCTCCATGGGAGTAATGTCTCAAACAGTCTACGCTTTCATCGTTCCCTGGAAGACCAGTAGTAGTTTCCGTTGTACATCTGGATGCATTCTGTAATCTGTGCACTATCAGAGTTTTGATGAAACACAGAAATTGCATCGGGATTGAATACAACAGTCACCATGCGCACTTTCCTCCATGGGAGTAATGTCTCAAAGAGACTACGCTTTGAACGTTCCCTGGCAGACCAGGAGAAGTTTCCGCTGCACATCTGGAGGCATTCTGTAATCTGTGTACCATCAGAGTGTTGATGAAACACAGTAATTGCATCGGGATTGAATACAACAGTCACCATGCGCAGTTATCTCCATGGGAGTAATGTCTCAAACAGTCTACGCTTTGATCGTTCCCTGGAAGACCAGTAGTAGTTTCCGATGCACATCTGGAGGCATTCTGTATTCTGTGGACAATTAGAGTGTTGATGATACCAAAATTGCATCGGGATTGAATACAACAGTTACCATGCACACTTTCCTCCATGGGAGTAATGTCTCAAACAGTCTGCGCTTTATTCGTTCCCAGGAAGACCAGCAGTAGTTTCCGATGCACATCTGGAGCCATTGTGTATTCTGTGGATAATGAGAGTGTTGATGAAACACAGGTATTGCATCGGGAGTGAATACAACAGTCACCACGTGCACTTTCCTCCATAGGAGTAATGTCTCAAACAGTCTACGCTTTGATCATTCCCTGGAAGAGCAGTAGTAGTTTCCGATGCACATCTGGAGGCATTCTGTAATCTGTCGACTATCAGAGTGTTGATGAAACTCAGAAATTTCATGGGGATTGAATACAACAGTCACCATGCACACTTTCCCCCATGGGAGTAATGTCTCAAACAGTCTACGCTTTCATCGTTCCCTGGAATACCAGTAGTAGTTTCCGATGCACATCTGGAGGCATTCTGTAATCTGTGGATGATCAGAGAGTTGATGAAACACAGAAATTGTATCGGGATTGAATGCAACAGTCACCATGCGCACTTTCCTCCATGGGAGTAATGTCTCAAACAGTTTACGTTTTGATCGTTCCCTAGAAGACCAGTAGTAATTTCCGATGCACATCTGGAGGCATTCTGTAATCTGTGGACTATCAGAGTGTTCATGAAACACAGAAATTGCATCGGAATTGAATACAACTGTCACCATGCGTACTTTCCTCCATGGGAGTAATTCTCAAACAGACTACACTTTGATCGTTCCCTGGAAAACCAGTAGTAGTTTCCGATGCACATCTGGATGCGTTCTGTAATCTGTGCACTATCAGAGTTTTGATGAAACACAGAAATTGCATCGGGATTGAATACAACAGTCACCATGCGCACTTTCCTCCATGGGAGTAATGTCTCAAGCAGTCTACGCTTTGATCGTTCCCTGGGTGACCAGTAGTAGTTTCCCATGCACATCTGGAAGCATTCTGTAATCTGTGGACTATCCGAGTGTTGATGAAACACAGTTATCGCATCGGCATTGAATACAACAGTCACCATGCGCACTTTCCTCCATGGGAGTAATGTCTCAAAGAGACTACGCTTTGAACGTTCCCTGGCAGACCAGGAGAAGTTTCCGCTGCACATCTGGAGGCATTCTGTAATCTGTGTACCATCAGAGTGTTGATGAAACACAGAAATTGCATCGGGATTGAATACAACAGTCACCATGCGCAGTTACCTCCATGGGAGTAATGTCTCAAACAGTCTACGCTTTGATCGTTCCCTGGAAGAGCAGTAGTAGTTTCCGATGCACATCTGGAGGCATTCTGTAATCTGTCGACTATCAGAGTGTAGGTGAAACACAGAAATTTCATGGGGATTGAATACAATAGTCACCATGCACACTTTCCTCCATGGGAGTAATGTCTCAAACAGTCTACGCTTTCATCGGTCCCTGGAAGACCAGTAGTAGTTTCCGATGCACATCTGGAGGCATTCTGTAATCTGTGGATGATCAGAGAGTTGATGAAACACAGAAATTGCATTGGGATTGAATACAACAGTCACCATGTGCACTTTCCTCCATAGGAGTAATGTCTCAAACAGTCTACGCTTTGATCGTTCCCTGGAAGACCAGTAGTAGTTTCCGATGCACATCTGGAAGCATTTTTTAATCTGTGGACTATCAGAGTGTCGAAGAAACACAGTTATTGCATCGGGATCGAATACAACATTCACCATGCGCACTTTCCTCCATGGGAGTAATTCTCAAACAGTCTACACTTTGATCGTTCCCTGGAAAACCAGTAGTAGTTTCCGATGCACATCTGGAGGCATTCTGTAACCTGTGGACTATCAGAGTGTTGATGAAACACAGAAATTGCCTCGGGATTGAATACAACAGTCACCATGCGCACTTTACTCCATGGGTGTAATGTCTCAACAGTCTACGCTTTGATCCTTCCCATGAAGACCGGTACAAGTTTCCGATGCACATCTGGAGGCATTCTGTAATCTGTCGACTATCAGAGTGTTGATGAAACACTGAAATTTCATGGGGATTGAATACAACAGTCACCATGCACTCTTTCCTCCATGGGAGTAATGTCTCAAACAGTCTACGCTTTCATCGTTCCCTGGAAGACCAGTAGTAGTTTCCGATGCACATCTGGAGGCATTCTGTAATCTGTGGACTATCAGAGTGTTGATGAAACACAGGAATTGCATCGAGATTGAGTACAACAGTCACCATGCACACTTTCCTCCATGGGAGTAATGTCTCAAACAGTCTACGCTTTCATCGTTCCCTGGAAGACCAGTAGTAGTTTCCGTTGTACATCTGGATGCATTCTGTAATCTGTGCACTATCAGAGTTTTGATGAAACACAGAAATTGCATCGGGATTGAATACAACAGTCACCATGCGCACTTTCCTCCATGGGAGTAATGTCTCAAAGAGACTACGCTTTGAACGTTCCCTGGCAGACCAGGAGAAGTTTCCGCTGCACATCTGGAGGCATTCTGTAATCTGTGTACCATCAGAGTGTTGATGAAACACAGAAATTGCATCGGGATTGAATACAACAGTCACCATGCGCAGTTACCTCCATGGGAGTAATGTCTCAAACAGTCTTTGCTTTGATCGTTCCCTGGAAGACCAGTAGTAGTTTCCGATGCACATCTGGAGGCATTCTGTATTCTGTGGACAATTAGAGTGTTGATGATACCAAAATTGCATCGGGATTGAATACAACAGTTACCATGCACACTTTCCTCCATGGGAGTAATGTCTCAAACAGTCTGCGCTTTATTCGTTCCCAGGAAGACCAGCAGTAGTTTCCGATGCACATCTGGAGCCATTGTGTATTCTGTGGATAATGAGAGTGTTGATGAAACACAGGTATTGCATCGGGAGTGAATACAACAGTCACCACGTGCACTTTCCTCCATAGGAGTAATGTCTCAAACAGTCTACGCTTTGATCATTCCCTGGAAGAGCAGTAGTAGTTTCCGATGCACATCTGGAGGCATTCTGTAATCTGTCGACTATCAGAGTGTTGATGAAACTCAGAAATTTCATGGGGATTGAATACAACAGTCACCATGCACACTTTCCTCCATGGGAGTAATGTCTCAAACAGTCTACGCTTTCATCGTTCCCTGGAATACCAGTAGTAGTTTCCGATGCACATCTGGAGGCATTCTGTAATCTGTGGATGATCATAGAGTTGATGAAACACAGAAATTGTATCGGGATTGAATGCAACAGTCACCATGCGCACTTTCCTCCATGGGAGTAATGTCTCAAACAGTTTACGTTTTGATCGTTCCCTAGAAGACCAGTAGTAATTTCCGATGCACATCTGGAGGCATTCTGTAATCTGTGGACTATCAGAGTGTTCATGAAACACAGAAATTGCATCGGAATTGAATACAACTGTCACCATGCGTACTTTCCTCCATGGGAGTAATTCTCAAACAGACTACACTTTGATCGTTCCCTGGAAAACCAGTAGTAGTTTCCGATGCACATCTGGATGCGTTCTGTAATCTGTGCACTATCAGAGTTTTGATGAAACACAGAAATTGCATCGGGATTGAATACAACAGTCACCATGCGCAGTTACCTCCATGGGAGTAATGTCTCAAACAGTCTACGCTTTGTTCGTTCTCAGGAGGACCAGTAGTAGTTTCCGATACACATCTGGAGGCATTCTGTAATCTGTGGACTATCAGAGTGTTTAGGAACACAGAAATTGCTTCGGGATTGAATACAACAGGCACCATGCGCACTTTCCTCCATGGGAGTAATGTCTCAAAGAGACTACGCTTTGAACGTTCCCTGGCAGACCAGGAGTAGTTTCCGCTGCACATCTGGAGGCATTCTGTAATCTGTGTACCATCAGAGTGCTGATGAAAGACAGAAATTGCATCGGGATTGAATACA
This sequence comes from Schistocerca gregaria, assembly GCF_023897955.1. Classification (NCBI taxonomy): domain Eukaryota; kingdom Metazoa; phylum Arthropoda; class Insecta; order Orthoptera; family Acrididae; genus Schistocerca; species Schistocerca gregaria. The sequence goes on along the minus strand of NC_064927.1, from coordinate 25,424,960 downwards.
ACAGTCACCATGCGCAGTTACCTCCATGGGAGTAATGTCTCAAACAGTCTACGCTTTGATCGTTCTCAGGAGGACCAGTAGTAGTTTCCGATACACATCTGGAGGCATTCTGTAATCTGTGGACTATCAGAGTGTTTAGGAACACAGAAATTGCTTCGGGATTGAATACAACAGGCACCATGCGCACTTTCCTCCATGGGAGTAATGTCTCAAAGAGTCTACGCTTTGATCGTTCCCTGGAAGACCAGTAGTAGTTTCCGATGCACATCTGGAGGCATTCTGTATTCTGTGGACAATTAGAGTGTTGATGATACCAAAATTGCATCGGGATTGAATACAACAGTCACCATGCACACTTCCTCCATGGGAGTAATGTCTCAAACAGTCTGCGCTTTGATCGTTCCCAGGAAGACCAGTAGTAGTTTCCGATGCACATCTGGAGCCATTGTGTATTCTGTGGATAATCAGAGTGTTAATGAAACACAGATGTTGCATCGGGAGTGAATACAACAGTCACCATGTGCACTTTCCTCCATAGGAGTAATGTCTCAAACAGTCTACGCTTTGATCGTTCCCTGGAAGAGCAGTAGCAGTTTCCGATGCACATCTGGAGGCATTCTGTAATCTGTCGACTATCAGAGTGTTGATGAAACACAGAAATTTCATGGGGATTGAATACAATAGTCACCATGCACACTTTCCTCCATGGGAGTAATGTCTCCAACAGTCTACGCTTTCATCGGTCCCTGGAAGACCAGTAGTAGTTTCCGATGCACATCTGGAGGCATTCTGTAATCTGTGGATGATCAGAGAGTTGGTGAAACACAGAAATTGCATCGTGATTGAATACAACAGTCACCATGTGCACTTTCCTCCATAGGAGTAATGTCTCAAACAGTCTACGCTTTGATCGTTCCCTGGAAAATCAGTAGTAGTTTCCGATGCACATCTGGAAGCATTTTTTAATCTGTGGACTATCAGAGTGTCGATGAAACACAGTTATTGCATCGGGATTGAATACAACAGTCACAATGCGCACTTTACTCAATGGGTGTAATGTCTCAACAGTCTACGCTTTGATCGTTCCCATGAAGACCAGTATAAGTTTCCGATGCACATCTGGAGGCATTCTGTAATCTGTCGACCATCAGAGTGTTGATGAAACACAGAAATTTCATGGGGATTGAATACAACAGTCACCATGCACTTTTTCCTCCATGGGAGTAATTCTCAAACAGTCTACACTTTGATCGTTCCCTGGAAAACCAGTAGTAGTTTCCGATGCACATCTGGAGGCATTCTGTAATCTGTGGACTATCAGAGTGTTGATGAAACTCAGAAATTGCCTCGGGATTGAATACAACAGTCACCATGCGCACTTTACTCCATGGGTGTAATGTCTCAACAGTCTACGCTTTGATCGTTCCCTGGAAGACCAGTATAAGTTTCCGATGCACATCTGGAGGCATTCTGTAATCTGTATACTATCAGAGTGTTGATGAAACACAGAAATTTCATGGGGATTGAATACAACAGTCACCATGCACTCTTTCCTCCATGGGAGTAATGTCTCAAACAGTCTACGCTTTCATCGTTCCCTGGAAGACCAGTAGTAGTTTCCGAAGCACATCTGGAGGCATTCTGTTATCTGTGGACTATCAGAGTGTTGATGAAACACAGGAATTGCATCGAGATTGAGTACAACAGTCACCATGCACACTTTCCTCCATGGGAGTAATGTCTCAAACAGTCTACGCTTTCATCGTTCCCTGGTAGACCAGTAGTAGTTTCCGTTGTACATCTGGATGCATTCTGTAATCTGTGCACTATCAGAGTTTTGATGAAACACAGAAATTGCATCGGGATTGAATACAACAGTCACCATGCGCACTTTCCTCCATGGGAGTAATGTCTCAAGCAGTCTACGCTTTGATCGTTCCCTGGATGACCAGTAGTAGTTTCCCATGCACATCTGGAAGCATTCTGTAATCTGTGGACTATCCGAGTGTTGATGAAACACAGTTATCGCATCGGCATTGAATACAACAGTCACCATGCGCACTTTCCTCCATGGGAGTAATGTCTCAAAGAGTCTACGCTTTGAACGTTCCCTGGCAGACCAGGAGAAGTTTCCGCTGCACATCTGGAGGCATTCTGTAATCTGTGTACCATCAGAGTGTTGATGAAACACAGAAATTGCATCGGGATTGAATACAACAGTCACCATGCGCACTTTCCTCCATGGGAGTAATGTCTCAAGCAGTCTACGCTTTGATCGTTCCCTGGATGACCAGTAGTAGTTTCCCATGCACATCTGGAAGCATTCTGTAATCTGTGGACTATCCGAGTGTTGATGAAACACAGTTATCGCATCGGCATTGAATACAACAGTCACCATGCGCACTTTCCTCCATGGGAGTAATGTCTCAAAGAGTCTACGCTTTGAACGTTCCCTGGCAGACCAGGAGAAGTTTCCGCTGCACATCTGGAGGCATTCTGTAATCTGTGTACCATCAGAGTGTTGATGAAACACAGAAATTGCATCGGGATTGAATACAACAGTCACCATGCGCAGTTACCTCCATGGGAGTAATGTCTCAAACAGTCTACGCTTTGATCGTTCCCTGGAAGACCAGTAGTAGTTTCCGATGCACATCTGGAGGCATTCTGTATTCTGTGGACAATTAGAGTGTTGATGATAGCAAAATTGCATCGGGATTGAATACAACAGTCACCATGCACACTTTCCTCCATGGGAGTAATGTCTCAAACAGTCTGCGCTTTGATCGTTCCCAGGAAGACCAGTAGTAGTTTCCGATGCACATCTGGAGCCATTGTGTATTCTGTGAATAATCAGAGTGTTGATGAAACACAGATATTGCATCGGTAGTGAATACAACAGTCACCACGTGCACTTTCCTCCATAGGAGTAATGTCTCAAACAGTCTACGCTTTGATCGTTCCCTGGAAGAGCAGTAGTAGTTTCCGATGCACATCTGAAGGCATTCTGTAATCTGTCGACTATCAGAGTGTTGATGAAACTCAGAAATTTCATGGGGATTGAATACAACAGTCACCATGCAGACTTTCCTCCATGGGAGTAATGTCTCAAACAGTCTACGCTTTCATCGTTCCCTGGAATACCAGTAGTAGTTTCCGATGCACATCTGGAGGCATTTTGTAATCTGTGGATGATCAGAGAGTTGATGAAACACAGAAATTGTATCGGGATTGAATGCAACAGTCACCATGCGCACTTTCCTCCATGGGAGTAATGTCTCAAACAGTTTACGTTTTGATCGTTCCCTAGAAGACCAGTAGTAATTTCCGATGCACATCTGGAGGCATTCTGTAATCTGTGGACTATCAGAGTGTTCATGAAACACAGAAATTGCATCGGAATTGAATACAACCGTCACCATGCGTACTTTCCTCCATTGGAGTAATTCTCAAACAGTCTACACTTTGATCGTTCCCTGGAAAACCAGTAGTAGTTTCCGATGCACATCTGGAGGCATTCTGTAATCTGTGGACTATCAGAGTGTTGATGAAACTCAGAAATTGCCTCGGGATTGAATACAACAGTCACCATGCGCACTTTACTCCATGGGTGTAATGTCTCAACAGTCTACGCTTTGATCGTTCCCTGGAAGACCAGTATAAGTTTCCGATGCACATCTGGAGGCATTCTGTAATCTGTATACTATCAGAGTGTTGATGAAACACAGAAATTTCATGGGGATTGAATACAACAGTCACCATGCAGACTTTCCTCCATGGGAGTAATGTCTCAAACAGTCTACGCTTTCATCGTTCCCTGGAATACCAGTAGTAGTTTCCGATGCACATCTGGAAGCATTTTTTAATCTGTGGACTATCAGAGTGTCGATGAAACACAGTTATTGCATCGGGATTGAATACAACAGTCACAATGCGCACTTTACTCAATGGGTGTAATGTCTCAACAGTCTACGCTTTGATCGTTCCCATGAAGACCAGTATAAGTTTCCGATGCACATCTGGAGGCATTCTGTAATCTGTCGACCATCAGAGTGTTGATGAAACACAGAAATTTCATGGGGATTGAATACAACAGTCACCATGCACTCTTTCCTCCATGGGAGTAATTCTCAAACAGTCTACACTTTGATCGTTCCCTGGAAAACCAGTAGTAGTTTCCGATGCACATCTGGAGGCATTCTGTAATCTGTGGACTATCAGAGTGTTGATGAAACTCAGAAATTGCCTCGGGATTGAATACAACAGTCACCATGCGCACTTTACTCCATGGGTGTAATGTCTCAACAGTCTACGCTTTGATCGTTCCCTGGAAGACCAATATAAGTTTCCGATGCACATCTGGAGGCATTCTGTAATCTGTATACTATCAGAGTGTTGATGAAACACAGAAATTTCATGGGGATTGAATACAACAGTCACCATGCACTCTTTCCTCCATGGGAGTAATGTCTCAAACAGTCTACGCTTTCATCGTTCCCTGGAAGACCAGTAGTAGTTTCCGAAGCACATCTGGAGGCATTCTGTTATCTGTGGACTATCAGAGTGTTGATGAAACACAGGAATTGCATCGAGATTGAGTACAACAGTCACCATGCACACTTTCCTCCATGGGAGTAATGTCTCAAACAGTCTACGCTTTCATCGTTCCCTGGTAGACCAGTAGTAGTTTCCGTTGTACATCTGGATGCATTCTGTAATCTGTGCACTATCAGAGTTTTGATGAAACACAGAAATTGCATCGGGATTGAATACAACAGTCACCATGCGCACTTTCCTCCATGGGAGTAATGTCTCAAGCAGTCTACGCTTTGATCGTTCCCTGGATGACCAGTAGTAGTTTCCCATGCACATCTGGAAGCATTCTGTAATCTGTGGACTATCCGAGTGTTGATGAAACACAGTTATCGCATCGGGATTGAATACAACAGTCACCATGCGCAGTTACCTCCATGGGAGTAATGTCTCAAACAGTCTACGCTTTGATCGTTCCCTGGAAGACCAGTAGTAGTTTCCGATGCACATCTGGAGGCATTCTGTATTCTGTGGACAATTAGAGTGTTGATGATAGCAAAATTGCATCGGGATTGAATACAACAGTCACCATGCACACTTTCCTCCATGGGAGTAATGTCTCAAACAGTCTGCGCTTTGATCGTTCCCAGGAAGACCAGTAGTAGTTTCCGATGCACATCTGGAGCCATTGTGTATTCTGTGAATAATCAGAGTGTTGATGAAACACAGATATTGCATCGGTAGTGAATACAACAGTCACCACGTGCACTTTCCTCCATAGGAGTAATGTCTCAAACAGTCTACGCTTTGATCGTTCCCTGGAAGAGCAGTAGTAGTTTCCGATGCACATCTGAAGGCATTCTGTAATCTGTCGACTATCAGAGTGTTGATGAAACTCAGAAATTTCATGGGGATTGAATACAACAGTCACCATGCAGACTTTCCTCCATGGGAGTAATGTCTCAAACAGTCTACGCTTTCATCGTTCCCTGGAATACCAGTAGTAGTTTCCGATGCACATCTGGAGGCATTTTGTAATCTGTGGATGATCAGAGAGTTGATGAAACACAGAAATTGTATCGGGATTGAATGCAACAGTCACCATGCGCACATTCCTCCATGGGAGTAATGTCTCAAACAGTTTACGTTTTGATCGTTCCCTAGAAGACCAGTAGTAATTTCCGATGCACATCTGGAGGCATTCTGTAATCTGTGGACTATCAGAGTGTTCATGAAACACAGAAATTGCATCGGAATTGAATACAACCGTCACCATGCGTACTTTCCTCCATTGGAGTAATTCTCAAACAGTCTACACTTTGATCGTTCCCTGGAAAACCAGTAGTAGTTTCCGATGCACATCTGGAGGCATTCTGTAATCTGTGGACTATCGGAGTGTTGATGAAACACAGAAATTGCCTCGGGATTGAATACAACAGTCACCATGCGCACTTTACTCCATGGGTGTAATGTCTCAACAGTCTACGCTTTGATCGTTCCCTGGAAGACCAGTATAAGTTTCCGATGCACATCTGGAGGCATTCTGTAATCTGTATACTATCAGAGTGTTGATGAAACACAGAAATTTCATGGGGATTGAATACAACAGTCACCATGCACTCTTTCCTCCATGGGAGTAATGTCTCAAACAGTCTACGCTTTCATCGTTCCCTGGAAGACCAGTAGTAGTTTCCGATGCACATCTGGAGGCATTCTGTTATCTGTGGACTATCAGAGTGTTGATGAAACACAGGAATTGCATCGAGATTGAGTACAACAGTCACCATGCACACTTTCCTCCATGGGAGTAATGTCTCAAACAGTCTACGCTTTCATCGTTCCCTGGAAGACCAGTAGTAGTTTCCGTTGTACATCTGGATGCATTCTGTAATCTGTGCACTATCAGAGTTTTGATGAAACACAGAAATTGCATCGGGATTGAATACAACAGTCACCATGCGCACTTTCCTCCATGGGAGTAATGTCTCAAGCAGTCTACGCTTTCATCGTTCCCTGGAAGACCAGAAGTAGTTTCCCATGCACATCTGGAAGCATTCTGTAATCTGTGGACTATCCGAGTGTTGATGAAACACAGTTATCGCATCGGGATTGAATACAACAGTCCCCATGCGCACTTTCCTCCATGGCAGTAATGTCTCAAAGAGACTACGCTTTGAACGTTCCCTGGCAGACCAGGAGAAGATTCCGCTGCACATCTGGAGGCATTCTGTAATCTGTGTACCATCAGAGTGTTGATGAAACACAGAAATTGCATCGGGATTGAATACAACAGTCACCATGCGCAGTTACCTCCATGGGAGTAATGTCTCAAACAGTCTACACTTTGATCGTTCCCTGGAAGACCAGTAGTAGTTTCCGATGCACATCTGGAGGCATTCTGTATTCTGTGGACAATTAGAGTGTTGATGATACCAAAATTGCATCGGGATTGAATACAACAGTCACCATGCACACTTTCCTCCATGGGAGTAATGTCTCAAACAGTCTGCGCTTTGATCGTTCCCAGGAAGACCAGTAGTAGTTTCCGATGCACATCTGGAGCCATTGTGTATTCTGTGAATAATCAGAGTGTTGATGAAACACAGATATTGCATCGGTAGTGAATACAACAGTCACCACGTGCACTTTCCTCCATAGGAGTAATGTCTCAAACAGTCTACGCTTTGATCGTTCCCTGGAAGAGCAGTAGTAGTTTCCGATGCACATCTGAAGGCATTCTGTAATCTGTCGACTATCAGAGTGTTGATGAAACTCAGAAATTTCATGGGGATTGAATACAACAGTCACCATGCCCACTTTCCTCCATGGGAGTAATGTCTCAAACAGTCTACGCTTTCATCGTTCCCTGGAATACCAGTAGTAGTTTCCGATGCACATCTGGAGGCATTTTGTAATCTGTGGATGATCAGAGAGTTGATGAAACACAGAAATTGTATCGGGATTGAATGCAACAGTCACCATGCGCACTTTCCTCCATGGGAGTAATGTCTCAAACAGTTTACGTTTTGATCGTTCCCTAGAAGACCAGTAGTAATTTCCGATGCACATCTGGAGGCATTCTGTAATCTGTGGACTATCAGAGTGTTGATGAAACACAGATATTGCATCGGGATTGAATACAACAGTCACCATGCCCACTTCCCTCCAAGTGGTAATGTCTCAAGCAGTTTACGCTTTGATCGCTCCTTGGAAGACCAGTAGTAGTTTCCGTTGCACATTTGGAGGCATTCTATAATCTGTGGACTATTAGAGTGTTGATGAAACACAGAAATTGCATCGGGATTGAATACAACAGTCACCATGCGCACTTTCCTTCATGGGAGTAATGTCTCAAACAAACTACGCTTTGATCGATCCCAGGAAGACCAGTAGTAGTTTCGAATGCACATCTGGAGGCATTCTGTAATCTGTGGACTATCAGAGTGTTGATGAAACACAGAAATTGCATCGAGATTGAATACAACAGTCACCATGCGCACTTTCCTCCATGGGAGTAATGTCTCAAACAGTCTACGCTTTGATCGTTCCCTGGAAGACCAGTAGTAGTTTCCGATGCACATCTTGTGGCATTCTGTAATCTGTGCACTATCAGAGTGTTGATGAAACACAGATATTGCATCCGGATTGAATACAACAGTCACAATGCGCACTTTCCTAAAAGGGAGTAATGTCTCAAACAGTTTACGCTTTGGTCGTTCCCTAGAATACCAGTAGTAATTTCCGATGCACATCTGGAGGCATTCTGTAATCTGTGGACTATCAGAGTGTTCATGAAACACAGAAATTGCATCGGAATTGAATACAACTGTCACCTTGCGTACTTTCCTCCATGGAAGTAATTCTCAAACAGTCTACACTTTGATCGTTCCCTGGAAAACCAGTAGTAGTTTCCGATGCACATCTGGAGGCATTCTGTGATCTGTGGACTATCAGAGTGTTGATGAAACACAGAAATTGCCTCTGGATTGAATACAACAGTCACCATGCGCACTTTACTCCATGGGTGTAATGTGTCAACAGTCTACGCTTTGATCGTTCCCTGGAAGACCAGTATAAGTTTCCGAAGCACATCTGGAGGCATTATGTAATCTGTCGACTATCAGAATGTTGATGAAACACAGAAATTTCATGGGGATTGAATACAACAGTCACCATGCAAACTTTCCTCCATGGGAGTAATGTCTCAAACAGTCTACGCTTTCATCGTTCCCTGGAATACCAGTAGTAGTTTCCGATGCACATCTGGAGGCATTCTGTAATCTGTGCACTATCAGAGTTTTGATGAAACACAGAAATTGCATCGGGATTGAATAGAACAGTCACCATGCGCAGTTACCTCCATGGGAGTAATGTCTCAAACAGTCTACGCTTCGATCGTTCTCAGGAAGACCAGTAGTAGTTTCCGATACACATCTGGAGGCATTCTGTAATCTGTGGACTATCAGAGTGTTTAGGAACACAGAAATTGCTTCGGGATTGAATACAACAGGCACCATGCGCACTTTCCTCCATGGGAGTAATGTCTCAAAGTGTCTACGCTTTGATCGTTCCCTGGAAGACCAGTAGTAGTTTCCGATGCACATCTGGAGGCATTCTGTATTCTGTGGACAATCAGAGTGTTGATGATACCAAAATTGCATCGGGATTGAATACAACAGTCACCATGCACACTTTCCTCCATGGGAGTAATGTCTCAAACAGTCCGCGCTTTGATCGTTCCCAGGAAGACCAGTAGTACTTTCCGATGCACATCTGGAGCCATTGTGTATTCTGTGGATAATCAGAGTGTTGATGAAACACAGATATTGCATCGGGAGTGAATACAACAGTCAGCATGTGCACTTTCCTCCATAGGAGTAATGTCTCAAACAGTCTACGCTTTGATCTTTCCCTGGAAGGGCAGTAGTAGTTTCCGATGCACATCTGGAGGCATTCTGTAATCTGTCGACTATCAGAGTGTTGATGAAACACAGAAATTTCATGGGGATTGAATTCAACAGTCACCATGCACACTTTCCTCCATGGGAGTGTTGTCTCAAACAGTCTACGCTTTCGTCGTTCCCTGGAAGACCAGTAGTAATTTCCGATGCACATCTGAAGGCATTCTGTAATCTGTGGACTATCAGAGAGTTGATGAAACACAGATATTGCATCGGGATTGAATACAACAGTCACCATGCCCACTTCCCTCCATGGGGTAATGTCTCAAGCAGTTTACGCTTTGATCGCTCCTTGGAAGACCAGTAGTAGTTTCCGTTGCACATCTGGAGGCATTCTATAATCTGTGGACTATTAGAGTGTTGATGAAACACAGAAATTGCATCGGGATTGAATACAACAGTCACCATGCGCACTTTCCTTCATGGGAGTAATGTCTCAAACAATCTACGCTTTGATTGATCCCAGGAAGACCAGTAGTAGTTTCGAATGCACATCTGGAGGCATTCTGTAATCTGTGGACTATCAGAGTGTTGATGAAACACAGAAATTGCATCGAGATTGAATACAACAGTCACCATGCGCACTTTCCTCCATGGGAGTAAAGTCTCAAACAGTCTGCGCTTTGATCGTTCCCTGGAAGACCAGTAGTAGTTTCCGATGCACATCTGGAGGCATTCTGTAATCTGTTCACTATCAGAGTTTTGATGAAACACAGAAATTGCATCGGGATTGAATACAACAGTCACCATGCGCACTTTCCTCCGTGGGAGTAATGTCTCAAAGAGTCTACGCTTTGATCGTTCCCTGGAAGACCAGTAGTAGTTTCCGATGCACATCTGGAGGCATTCTGTATTCTGTGGACAATCAGAGTGTTGATGATACCAAAATTGCATCGGGATTGAATACAACAGTCACCATGCACACTTTCCTCCATGGGAGTAATGTCTCAAACAGTCTACGCTTTCATCGTTCCCTGGAAGACCAGTAGTAGTTTCCGATGCACATCTGGAGGCATTCTGTAATCTGTGGACTATCAGAGTGTTGATGAAACACAGGAATTGCATTGAGATTGAGTACAACAGTCACCATGCACACTTTCCTCCATGGGAGTAATGTCTCAAACAGTCTACGCTTTCATCGTTCCCTGGAAGACCAGTAGTAGTTTCCGATGCTCATCTGGAGGCATTCTGTAATCTGTGGACTATCAGAGAGTTGATGAAACACAGATATTGCATCCGGATTGAATATAACAGTCACCATGCCCACTTTCCTCCATGGGAGTAATGTCTCAAACAGTCTACGCTTTGATCGTTCCCTGGAAGTCCAGTAGTAGTTTCCGATGCACATCTGGAGGCATTCTGTAATCTGTGCACTATCAGAGTTTAGATGAAACACAGAAATTGCATCGGGATCGAATACAACAGTCACCATGCGCACTTTCCTCCATGGGAGTAATTCTCAAACAGTGTACACTTTGATCGTTCCCTGGAAAACCAGTAGTAGTTTCCGATGCACATCTGGAGGCATTCTGTAACCTGTGGACTATCAGAGTGTTGATGAAACACAGAAATTTCCTCGGGATTGAATACAACAGTCACCATGCGCACTTTACTCCATGGGTGTAATGTCTCAACAGTCTACGCTTTGATCGTTCCCATGAAGACCAGTATAAGTTTCCGATGCACATCTGGAGGCATTCTGCAATCTGTCGACTATCAGAGTGTTGATGAAACACAGAAATTTCATGGTGATTGATTACAACAGTAACCATGCACTCTTTCCTCCATGGGAGTAATGTCTCAAACAGTCTACGCTTTCATCGTTCCCTGGAAGACCAGTAGTAGTTTCCGATGCACATCTGGAGGCATTCTGTAATCTGTGGACTATCAGAGTGTTGATGAAACACAGGAATTGCATCGAGATTGAGTACAACAGTCACCATGCACACTTTCCTCCATGGGAGTAATGTCTCAAACAGACTACGCTTTCATCGTTCCCTGGAAGACCAGTAGTAGTTTCCGTTGTACATCTGGATGCATTCTGTAATCTGTGCACTATCAGAGTTTTGATGAAACACAGAAATTGCATCGGGATTGAATACAACATTCACCATGCGCACTTTCCTCCATGGGAGTAATGTCTCAAGCAGTCTACGCTTTGATCGTTCCCTGGATGACCAGTAGTAGTTTCCCATGCACATCTGGAAGCATTCTGTAATCTGTGGACTATCCGAGTGTTGATGAAACACAGTTATCGCATCGGGATTGAATACAGCAGTCACCATGCGCACTTTCCTCCATGGGAGTAATGTCTCAAAGAGACTACGCTTTGAACGTTCCCTGGCAGACCAGGAGTAGTTTCCGCTGCACATCTGGAGGCATTCTGTAATCTGTGTACCATCAGAGTGTTGATGAAACACAGAAATTGCATCGGGATTGAATACAACAGTCACCATGCGCAGTTACCTCCATGGGAGTAATGTCTCAAACAGTCTACGCTTTGATCGTTCCCTGGAAGACCAGTAGTAGTTTCCGATGCACATCTGGAGGCATTCTGTATTCTGTGGACAATTAGAGTGTTGATGATACCAAAATTGCATCGGGATTGAATACAACAGTCACCATGCACACTTTCCTCCATGGGAGTAATGTCTCAAACAGTCTGCGCTTTCATCGTTCCCTGCAATACCAGTAGTAGTTTCCGATGCACATCTGGAGGCATTCTGTAATCTGTGGATGATCAGAGAGTTGATGAAACACAGAAATTGTATCGGGATTGAATGCAACAGTCACCATGCGCACTTTCCTCCAGGGGTGTAATGTCTCAAACAGTTTACGTTTTGATCGTTCAATAGAAGACCAGTAGTAATTACCGATGCACATCTGGAGGCATTCTGTAATCTGTGGACTATCAGAGTGTTGATGAAACACAGATATTGCATCGGGATTGAATACAACAGTCACCATGCCCACTTCCCTCCATGTGGTAATGTCTCAAGCAGTTTACGCTTTGATCGCTCCTTGGAAGACCAGTAGTAGTTTCCGTTGCACATTTGGAGGCATTCTATAATCTGTGGAATATTAGAGTGTTGATGAAACACAGAAATTGCATCGGGATTGAATACAACAGTCACCATGCGCACTTTCCTTCATGGGAGTAATGTCTCAAACAATCTGCGCTTTGATCGATCCCAGGAAGACCAGTAGTAGTTTCGAATGCACATCTGGAGGCATTCTGTAATCTGTGGACTATCAGAGTGTTGATGAAACACAGAAATTGCATCGAGATTGAATACAACAGTCACCCGGCGCACTTTCCTCCATGGGAGTAATGTCTCAAACAGTCTACGCTTTGATCGTTCCCTGGAAGACCAGTAGTAGTTTCCGATGCACATCTTGTGGCATTCTGTAATCTGTGCACTATCAGAGTGTTGATGAAACACAGATATTGCATCCGGATTGAATGCAACAGTCACCATGCGCACTTTCCTAAATGGGAGTAATGTCTCAAACAGTTTACGCTTTGATCGTTCCCTAGAAGACCAGTAGTAATTTCCGATGCACATCTGGAGGCATTCTGTAATCTGTGGACTATCAGAGTGTTCATGAAACACAGAAATTGCATCGGAATTGAATACAACTGTCACCATGCGTACTTTCCTCCATGGGAGTAATTCTCAAACAGTCTACGCTTTGATAGTTCCCTGGATGACCAGTAGTAGTTTCCCATGCACATATGGAAGCATTCTGTAATCTGTGGACTATCAGAGCGTTGATGAAACACAGTTATCGCATCGGGATTGAATACAACAGTCACCATGCGCACTTTCCTCCATGGGAGTAATGTCTCAAAGAGACTACGATTTGAACGTTCCCTGGCAGACCAGGAGTAGTTTCCGCTGCACATCTGGAGGCATTCTGTAATCTGTGTACCATCAGAGTGTTGATGAAACACAGAAATTGCATCGGGATTGAATACAACAGTCACCATGCGCAGTTACCTCCATGGGAGTAATGTCTCAAACAGTCTACGCTTTGATCGTTCCCTGGAAGACCAGTAGTAGTTTCCGATGCACATCTGGAGGCATTCTGTATTCTGTGGACAATTAGAGTGTTGATGATACCAAAATTGCATCGGGATTGAATACAACAGTCACCATGCGCACTTTCCTCCATGGGAGTAATGTCTCAAGCAGTCTACGCTTTGATCGTTCCCTGGATGACCAGAAGTAGTTTCCCATGCACATCTGGAAGCATTCTGTAATCTGTGGACTATCCGAGTGTTGATGAAACACAGTTATCGCATCGGGATTGAATACAACAGTCCCCATGCGCACTTTCCTCCATGGGAGTAATGTCTCAAAGAGACTACGCTTTGAACGTTCCCTGGCAGACCAGGAGAAGATTCCGCTGCACATCTGGAGGCATTCTGTAATCTGTGTACCATCAGAGTGTTGATGAAACACAGAAATTGCATCGGGATTGAATACAACAGTCACCATGCGCAGTTACCTCCATGGGAGTAATGTCTCAAACAGTCTACACTTTGATCGTTCCCTGGAAGACCAGTAGTAGTTTCCGATGCACATCTGGAGGCATTCTGTATTCTGTGGACAATTAGAGTGTTGATGATACCAAAATTGCATCGGGATTGAATACAACAGTCACCATGCACACTTTCCTCCATGGGAGTAATGTCTCAAACAGTCTGCGCTTTGATCGTTCCCAGGAAGACCAGTAGTAGTTTCCGATGCACATCTGGAGCCATTGTGTATTCTGTGAATAATCAGAGTGTTGATGAAACACAGATATTGCATCGGTAGTGAATACAACAGTCACCACGTGCACTTTCCTCCATAGGAGTAATGTCTCAAACAGTCTACGCTTTGATCGTTCCCTGGAAGAGCAGTAGTAGTTTCCGATGCACATCTGAAGGCATTCTGTAATCTGTCGACTATCAGAGTGTTGATGAAACTCAGAAATTTCATGGGGATTGAATACAACAGTCACCATGCCCACTTTCCTCCATGGGAGTAATGTCTCAAACAGTCTACGCTTTCATCGTTCCCTGGAATACCAGTAGTAGTTTCCGATGCACATCTGGAGGCATTTTGTAATCTGTGGATGATCAGAGAGTTGATGAAACACAGAAATTGTATCGGGATTGAATGCAACAGTCACCATGCGCACTTTCCTCCATGGGAGTAATGTCTCAAACAGTTTACGTTTTGATCGTTCCCTAGAAGACCAGTAGTAATTTCCGATGCACATCTGGAGGCATTCTGTAATCTGTGGACTATCAGAGTGTTGATGAAACACAGATATTGCATCGGGATTGAATACAACAGTCACCATGCCCACTTCCCTCCAAGTGGTAATGTCTCAAGCAGTTTACGCTTTGATCGCTCCTTGGAAGACCAGTAGTAGTTTCCGTTGCACATTTGGAGGCATTCTATAATCTGTGGACTATTAGAGTGTTGATGAAACACAGAAATTGCATCGGGATTGAATACAACAGTCACCATGCGCACTTTCCTTCATGGGAGTAATGTCTCAAACAATCTACGCTTTGATCGATCCCAGGAAGACCAGTAGTAGTTTCGAATGCACATCTGGAGGCATTCTGTAATCTGTGGACTATCAGAGTGTTGATGAAACACAGAAATTGCATCGAGATTGAATACAACAGTCACCATGCGCACTTTCCTCCATGGGAGTAATGTCTCAAACAGTCTACGCTTTGATCGTTCCCTGGAAGACCAGTAGTAGTTTCCGATGCACATCTTGTGGCATTCTGTAATCTGTGCACTATCAGAGTGTTGATGAAACACAGATATTGCATCCGGATTGAATACAACAGTCACAATGCGCACTTTCCTAAAAGGGAGTAATGTCTCAAACAGTTTACGCTTTGGTCGTTCCCTAGAATACCAGTAGTAATTTCCGATGCACATCTGGAGGCATTCTGTAATCTGTGGACTATCAGAGTGTTCATGAAACACAGAAATTGCATCGGAATTGAATACAACTGTCACCTTGCGTACTTTCCTCCATGGAAGTAATTCTCAAACAGTCTACACTTTGATCGTTCCCTGGAAAACCAGTAGTAGTTTCCGATGCACATCTGGAGGCATTCTGTGATCTGTGGACTATCAGAGTGTTGATGAAACACAGAAATTGCCTCTGGATTGAATACAACAGTCACCATGCGCACTTTACTCCATGGGTGTAATGTGTCAACAGTCTACGCTTTGATCGTTCCCTGGAAGACCAGTATAAGTTTCCGAAGCACATCTGGAGGCATTATGTAATCTGTCGACTATCAGAATGTTGATGAAACACAGAAATTTCATGGGGATTGAATACAACAGTCACCATGCAAACTTTCCTCCATGGGAGTAATGTCTCAAACAGTCTACGCTTTCATCGTTCCCTGGAATACCAGTAGTAGTTTCCGATGCACATCTGGAGGCATTCTGTAATCTGTGCACTATCAGAGTTTTGATGAAACACAGAAATTGCATCGGGATTGAATAGAACAGTCACCATGCGCAGTTACCTCCATGGGAGTAATGTCTCAAACAGTCTACGCTTCGATCGTTCTCAGGAAGACCAGTAGTAGTTTCCGATACACATCTGGAGGCATTCTGTAATCTGTGGACTATCAGAGTGTTTAGGAACACAGAAATTGCTTCGGGATTGAATACAACAGGCACCATGCGCACTTTCCTCCATGGGAGTAATGTCTCAAAGTGTCTACGCTTTGATCGTTCCCTGGAAGACCAGTAGTAGTTTCCGATGCACATCTGGAGGCATTCTGTATTCTGTGGACAATCAGAGTGTTGATGATACCAAAATTGCATCGGGATTGAATACAACAGTCACCATGCACACTTTCCTCCATGGGAGTAATGTCTCAAACAGTCCGCGCTTTGATCGTTCCCAGGAAGACCAGTAGTACTTTCCGATGCACATCTGGAGCCATTGTGTATTCTGTGGATAATCAGAGTGTTGATGAAACACAGATATTGCATCGGGAGTGAATACAACAGTCAGCATGTGCACTTTCCTCCATAGGAGTAATGTCTCAAACAGTCTACGCTTTGATCTTTCCCTGGAAGGGCAGTAGTAGTTTCCGATGCACATCTGGAGGCATTCTGTAATCTGTCGACTATCAGAGTGTTGATGAAACACAGAAATTTCATGGGGATTGAATTCAACAGTCACCATGCACACTTTCCTCCATGGGAGTGTTGTCTCAAACAGTCTACGCTTTCGTCGTTCCCTGGAAGACCAGTAGTAATTTCCGATGCACATCTGAAGGCATTCTGTAATCTGTGGACTATCAGAGAGTTGATGAAACACAGATATTGCATCGGGATTGAATACAACAGTCACCATGCCCACTTCCCTCCATGGGGTAATGTCTCAAGCAGTTTACGCTTTGATCGCTCCTTGGAAGACCAGTAGTAGTTTCCGTTGCACATCTGGAGGCATTCTATAATCTGTGGACTATTAGAGTGTTGATGAAACACAGAAATTGCATCGGGATTGAATACAACAGTCACCATGCGCACTTTCCTTCATGGGAGTAATGTCTCAAACAATCTACGCTTTGATTGATCCCAGGAAGACCAGTAGTAGTTTCGAATGCACATCTGGAGGCATTCTGTAATCTGTGGACTATCAGAGTGTTGATGAAACACAGAAATTGCATCGAGATTGAATACAACAGTCACCATGCGCACTTTCCTCCATGGGAGTAAAGTCTCAAACAGTCTGCGCTTTGATCGTTCCCTGGAAGACCAGTAGTAGTTTCCGATGCACATCTGGAGGCATTCTGTAATCTGTTCACTATCAGAGTTTTGATGAAACACAGAAATTGCATCGGGATTGAATACAACAGTCACCATGCGCACTTTCCTCCGTGGGAGTAATGTCTCAAAGAGTCTACGCTTTGATCGTTCCCTGGAAGACCAGTAGTAGTTTCCGATGCACATCTGGAGGCATTCTGTATTCTGTGGACAATCAGAGTGTTGATGATACCAAAATTGCATCGGGATTGAATACAACAGTCACCATGCACACTTTCCTCCATGGGAGTAATGTCTCAAACAGTCTACGTTTTCATCGTTCCCTGGAAGACCAGTAGTAGTTTCCGATGCACATCTGGAGGCATTCTGTAATCTGTGGACTATCAGAGTGTTGATGAAACACAGGAATTGCATTGAGATTGAGTACAACAGTCACCATGCACACTTTCCTCCATGGGAGTAATGTCTCAAACAGTCTACGCTTTCATCGTTCCCTGGAAGACCAGTAGTAGTTTCCGATGCTCATCTGGAGGCATTCTGTAATCTGTGGACTATCAGAGAGTTGATGAAACACAGAGATTGCATCGGGATTGAATATAACAGTCACCATGCCCACTTTCCTCCATGGGAGTAATGTCTCAAACAGTCTACGCTTTGATCGTTCCCTGGAAGTCCAGTAGTAGTTTCCGATGCACATCTGGAGGCATTCTGTAATCTGTGCACTATCAGAGTTTAGATGAAACACAGAAATTGCATCGGGATCGAATACAACAGTCACCATGCGCACTTTCCTCCATGGGAGTAATTCTCAAACAGTGTACACTTTGATCGTTCCCTGGAAAACCAGTAGTAGTTTCCGATGCACATCTGGAGGCATTCTGTAACCTGTGGACTATCAGAGTGTTGATGAAACACAGAAATTTCCTCGGGATTGAATACAACAGTCACCATGCGCACTTTACTCCATGGGTGTAATGTCTCAACAGTCTACGCTTTGATCGTTCCCATGAAGACCAGTATAAGTTTCCGATGCACATCTGGAGGCATTCTGCAATCTGTCGACTATCAGAGTGTTGATGAAACACAGAAATTTCATGGTGATTGATTACAACAGTAACCATGCACTCTTTCCTCCATGGGAGTAATGTCTCAAACAGTCTACGCTTTCATCGTTCCCTGGAAGACCAGTAGTAGTTTCCGATGCACATCTGGAGGCATTCTGTAATCTGTGGACTATCAGAGTGTTGATGAAACACAGGAATTGCATCGAGATTGAGTACAACAGTCACCATGCACACTTTCCTCCATGGGAGTAATGTCTCAAACAGACTACGCTTTCATCGTTCCCTGGAAGACCAGTAGTAGTTTCCGTTGTACATCTGGATGCATTCTGTAATCTGTGCACTATCAGAGTTTTGATGAAACACAGAAATTGCATCGGGATTGAATACAACATTCACCATGCGCACTTTCCTCCATGGGAGTAATGTCTCAAGCAGTCTACGCTTTGATCGTTCCCTGGATGACCAGTAGTAGTTTCCCATGCACATCTGGAAGCATTCTGTAATCTGTGGACTATCCGAGTGTTGATGAAACACAGTTATCGCATCGGGATTGAATACAGCAGTCACCATGCGCACTTTCCTCCATGGGAGTAATGTCTCAAAGAGACTACGCTTTGAACGTTCCCTGGCAGACCAGGAGTAGTTTCCGCTGCACATCTGGAGGCATTCTGTAATCTGTGTACCATCAGAGTGTTGATGAAACACAGAAATTGCATCGGGATTGAATACAACAGTCACCATGCGCAGTTACCTCCATGGGAGTAATGTCTCAAACAGTCTACGCTTTGATCGTTCCCTGGAAGACCAGTAGTAGTTTCCGATGCACATCTGGAGGCATTCTGTATTCTGTGGACAATTAGAGTGTTGATGATACCAAAATTGCATCGGGATTGAATACAACAGTCACCATGCACACTTTCCTCCATGGGAGTAATGTCTCAAACAGTCTGCGCTTTCATCGTTCCCTGCAATACCAGTAGTAGTTTCCGATGCACATCTGGAGGCATTCTGTAACCTGTGGATGATCAGAGAGTTGATGAAACACAGAAATTGTATCGGGATTGAATGCAACAGTCACCATGCGCACTTTCCTCCAGGGGTGTAATGTCTCAAACAGTTTACGTTTTGATCGTTCAATAGAAGACCAGTAGTAATTACCGATGCACATCTGGAGGCATTCTGTAATCTGTGGACTATCAGAGTGTTGATGAAACACAGATATTGCATCGGGATTGAATACAACAGTCACCATGCCCACTTCCCTCCATGTGGTAATGTCTCAAGCAGTTTACGCTTTGATCGCTCCTTGGAAGACCAGTAGTAGTTTCCGTTGCACATTTGGAGGCATTCTATAATCTGTGGAATATTAGAGTGTTGATGAAACACAGAAATTGCATCGGGATTGAATACAACAGTCACCATGCGCACTTTCCTTCATGGGAGTAATGTCTCAAACAATCTGCGCTTTGATCGATCCCAGGAAGACCAGTAGTAGTTTCGAATGCACATCTGGAGGCATTCTGTAATCTGTGGACTATCAGAGTGTTGATGAAACACAGAAATTGCATCGAGATTGAATACAACAGTCACCCGGCGCACTTTCCTCCATGGGAGTAATGTCTCAAACAGTCTACGCTTTGATCGTTCCCTGGAAGACCAGTAGTAGTTTCCGATGCACATCTTGTGGCATTCTGTAATCTGTGCACTATCAGAGTGTTGATGAAACACAGATATTGCATCCGGATTGAATGCAACAGTCACCATGCGCACTTTCCTAAATGGGAGTAATGTCTCAAACAGTTTACGCTTTGATCGTTCCCTAGAAGACCAGTAGTAATTTCCGATGCACATCTGGAGGCATTCTGTAATCTGTGGACTATCAGAGTGTTCATGAAACACAGAAATTGCATCGGAATTGAATACAACTGTCACCATGCGTACTTTCCTCCATGGGAGTAATTCTCAAACAGTCTACGCTTTGATAGTTCCCTGGATGACCAGTAGTAGTTTCCCATGCACATATGGAAGCATTCTGTAATCTGTGGACTATCAGAGTGTTGATGAAACACAGTTATCGCATCGGGATTGAATACAACAGTCACCATGCGCACTTTCCTCCATGGGAGTAATGTCTCAAAGAGACTACGATTTGAACGTTCCCTGGCAGACCAGGAGTAGTTTCCGCTGCACATCTGGAGGCATTCTGTAATCTGTGTACCATCAGAGTGTTGATGAAACACAGAAATTGCATCGGGATTGAATACAACAGTCACCATGCGCAGTTACCTCCATGGGAGTAATGTCTCAAACAGTCTACGCTTTGATCGTTCCCTGGAAGACCAGTAGTAGTTTCCGATGCACATCTGGAGGCATTCTGTATTCTGTGGACAATTAGAGTGTTGATGATACCAAAATTGCATCGGGTTTGAATACAACAGTCACCATGCACACTTTCCTCCATGGGAGTAATGTCTCAAACAGTCTGCGCTTTGATCGTTCCCTGGAAAACCAGTAGTAGTTTCCGATGCACATCTGGAGGCATTCTGTAATCTGTGGACTATCAGAGTGTTGATGAAACACAGAAATTGCCTCGGGATTGAATACAACAGTCACCATGCGCACTTTACTCCATGGGTGTTATGTCTCAACAGTCTACGCTTTGATCGTTCCCTGGAAGACCAGTATAAGTTTCCGATGCACATCTGGAGGCATTATGTAATCTGTCGACGATCAGAGTGTTGATGAAACACAGAA
Organism: Schistocerca gregaria; assembly: GCF_023897955.1. Classification (NCBI taxonomy): domain Eukaryota; kingdom Metazoa; phylum Arthropoda; class Insecta; order Orthoptera; family Acrididae; genus Schistocerca; species Schistocerca gregaria. Next base: position 25,403,834 of record NC_064927.1, on the reverse strand, counting down.
ATTTCATGGGGATTGAATACAACAGTCACCATGCAAACTTTCCTCCATGGGAGTAATGTCTCAAACAGTCTACGCTTTCATCGTTCCCTGGAAGACCAGTAGTAGTTTCCGATGCACATCTGGAGGCATTCTGTAATCTGTGGACTATCAGAGTGTTGATGAAATACAGGAATTGCATCGAGATTGAGTACAACAGTCACCATGCACACTTTCCTCCATGGGAGTAATGTCTCAAACAGTCTACGCTTTCATCGTTCCCTGGAAGACCAGTAGTAGTTTCCGATGCTCATCTGGAGGCATTCTGTAATCTGTTTACTATCAGAGAGTTGATGAAACACAGAAATTGCATCGGGATTGAATACAACAGTCACCATGCCCACTTTCCTCCATGGGAGTAATGTCTCAAACAGTCTACTCTTTGATCGTTCCCTGGAAGACCAGTAGTAGTTTCCGATGCACATCTGGAGGCATTCTGTATTCTGTGGACAATCAGAGTGTTGATGATACCAAAATTGCATCGGGATTGAATACAACAGTCACCATGCACACTTTCCTCCATGGGAGTAATGTCTCAAACAGTCTGCGCTTTGATCGTTCCCAGGAAGAACAGTAGTAATTTCCGATGCACATCTGGAGGCATTCTGTAATCTGTGGACTATCAGAGAGTTGATGAAACACAGATATTGCATCGGGATTGAATACAACAGTCACCATGCCCACTTCCCTCCATGGGGTAATGTCTCAAGCAGTTTACGCTTTGATCGCTCCTTGGAAGACCAGTAGTAGTTTCCGTTGCACATCTGGAGGCATTCTATAATCTGTGGACTATTAGAGTGTTGATGAAACACAGAAATTGCATCGGGATTGAATACAACAGTCACCATGCGCACTTTCCTTCATGGGAGTAATGTCTCAAACAATCTACGCTTTGATCGATCCCAGGAAGACCAGTAGTAGTTTCGAATGCACATCTGGAGGCATTCTGTAATCTGTGGACTATCAGAGTGTTGATGAAACACAGAAATTGCATCGAGATTGAATACAACAGTCACCATGCGCACTTTCCTCCATGGGAGTAATGTCTCAATCAGTCGGCGCTTTGATCGTTCCCTGGAAGACCAGTAGTAGTTTCCGATGCACATCTGGAGGCATTCTGTAATCTGTGCACTATCAGAGTTTTGATGAAACACAGAAATTGCATCGGGATTGAATACAACAGTCACCATGCGCACTTTCCTCCGTGGAGTAATGTCTCAAACAGTCTGCGCTTTGATCGCTCCCTGGATGACCAGTAGTAGTTTCCCATGCACATCTAGAAGCATTCTGTAATCTGTGGACTATCAGAGTGTTGATGAAACACAGATATTGCATCCGGATTGAATACAACAGTCACCATGCGCACTTTCCTCCATAGGAGTAATGTCTCAAAGAGACTACGCTTTGATCGTTCCCTGGAAGACCAGTAGTAGTTTCCGATGCACATCTGTAAGTATTCTGTAATCTGTGGACTATCAGAGTGTTGATGAAACACAGATATTGCATCGGGAGTGAATACAACAGTCCCAATGCGCAGTTTCCTCCATAGGAGTAATGTCTCAAACAGTCTGCGCCTTGATCGTTCCCAGGAAGACCAGTAGTAGTTTCCGATACACATCTGGAGGCATTCTGTAATCTGTGGACTATCAGAGTGTTTAGGAACACAGAATTTGCTTCGGGATTGAATACAACAGTCACCATGCGCACTTTCCTGAATGGGAGTAATGTCTCAAACAGTCTACGCTATGATCGTTCGCTGGAAGACCAGTAGTAGTTTCCGATGCACATCTGGAGGCATTCTGTAATCTGTGGACTGTCTGAGTGTTCATGAAACACAGAAATTGAATCGGAATTGATTACAACAGTCACCATGCGCACTTTGCTCCATGGGAGTAATTCTCTAACAGTCTACGCTTTGATCGTTCCCTGGAAGACCAGTAGTAGTTTCCGATGCACATCTGGAGGCATTCTGTAATCTGTGGACTATCAGAGTGTTGATGAAACACAGAAATCACATCGGGTTTGAATACAACAGTCACCACGCGCACTTTCCTCCATGGGAGTAAGGTCTCAAACAGTCTACGCTTTCATCGTTTTCTGGAAAACCAGTAGTAGTTTCCGATGCACATCTGGAGGCATCCTGTAATGTGTAGACGATCAGAGTATTGATGAAACACAGATATTGCATCGGGAGAGAATACAACAGTCACCATGCGCAGTTTCCTCCATAGGAGTAATGTTTCAAACTGTCTGCGCCTTGATCGTTCCCAGGGATACCAGTAGTAGTTTCCGATACACATCTGGAGGCATTCTGTAATCTGTGGACTATCAGAGTGTTTAGGAACACAGAAATTGCTTCGGGATTGAATACAACAGGCACCATGCGCACTTTCCTTCATGGGAGTAATGTCTGAAACAGCCTACGCTTTGATCGTTCCCTGGAAGACCAGTAGTAGTTTCCGATGCACATCTCGAAGCATTCTGTATTCTGTGGACTATCAGAGTGTTGATGACACCATAATTGCCTCGGGATTGAATACAACAGTCACTATGCACACTTTCCTCCATGGGAGTAATGTCACAAACAGTCTGCGCTTTGATCGTTCCCAGGAAGACCAGTAGTAGTTTCCGATGCACATCTGGAGCCATTGTGTATTCTGTGGATAATCAGAGTGTTGATGAAACGCAGATATTGCATCGGGAGTGAATACAACAGTCACCATGCGCACTTTCCTCCATAGGAGTAATGTCTCAAACAGTCTACGCTTTGATCGTTCCCTTGAATACCTGTAGTAGTTTCCGATGCACATCGTGAATCATTCTGTAATCTGTGGATGATCAGAGAGTTGATGAAACACAGAAATTGCATCGGGATTGAATACAACAGTCACCATGCGCACTTTCCTCCATGGGAGTAATGTCTCAAACAGTTTACGTTTTGATCGTTCCCTGGAAGACCAGTAGTAATTTCCGATGCACATCTGGAGGCATTCTGTAATCTGTGGACTATGAGAGTGTTGATGAAACACAGGAATTGCATCGAGATTGAATACAACAGTCACCATGTGCACTTTCCTCCATGGGAGTAATGTCTCAAGCAGTCTACGCTTTGATCGTTCCCTGCATGACCAGTAGTAGTTTCCCATTCACATCTGGAAGCATTCTGTAATCTGTGGACTATCAGAGTGTTGATGAAACACAGATATTGCATCCGGATTGAATACAACAGTCACCATGCGCACTTTCCTCCATGGGAGTAATGTTCAAAGAGACTACGCTTTGATCGTTCCCTGGAAGACCAGTAGTAGTTTCCGATGCACATCTGGAGGCATTCTGTAATCTGTGTACTATCAGAGTGTTGATGAAACACAGAAATAGCATCGGGATTGAATACAACAGTCACCATCCGCTCTTTCCTCCATGGGAGTAATGTCTCAAACAGTCTACGCTTTGATCGTTCCCAGAAACACGAGTAGTAGTTTCCGATGCACATCTGGAAGCATTCTGTAATCTGTGGACTATCAGAGTGTTGATGAAACACAGAAATTGCATCGGGATGGAATACAACAGTCACCATGCGCATCTTCCTCCATGGGAGTAATGTCTCAAAGAGTCTACCATTTGATCGTTCCCTGGAAGCCCAGTAGTAGTTTTCGATGCACATCTGGAGGCATTCTGTAATCTGTGGACCATCAGAGTGTTGATGAAACACAGAAATTGCATCGGGTTTGAATACAACAGTCACCATGCGCACTTTCCTCCATGGGAGTAATGTCTCAAACAGTCTACGCTTTCATCGTTCTCTGGAAAACCAGTAGTAGTTTCCGATGCACATCTGGAGGCATTCTGTAATGTGTAGACGATCAGAGAGTTGATGAAACACAGAAATTGCATCGGGATTGAATACAACAGTCACCATGCGCACTTTCCTCCATGGGAGTGGTGTCTCAAACAGTCTACGAAATGATCGTTCCCTGAAAGACCAGTTGTAGTTTCCGATGCACATCTGGAGGCATTCTGTAATCTGTGGACTATCAGAGTGTTGATGAAACACAGAAATTGCATCAGGATTGAATACAACAGTCACCATGCGCACATTCCTCCATGGGAGTAATGTCTCAAACAGTCTACGCTTTGATGGTGCCCTGGAAGACCAGTAGTAGTTTCCGATGCACATCTGGAAGCATTCTGTAATCTGTGGACTATCAGAGTGTTGATGAGACCCAGAAATTGCATCGGGATTAAATAAAACGGTCACCATGCGCACTTCCCTACATGGGAGTAATGTCTCAAACAGTCTACGCTTTGATCGTTCCCTGGAAGACCAGTAGTAGTTTCCGATGCACATCTGGAAGCATTCCTTAATCTGTTTACTATCAGAGTGTTGGTGAAACACAGTTATCGCATCGGGATTGAATACAACAGACACAAAGCGCACTTTCCTCCATGCGGGTAATATCTCAAACAGCCTACGCTTTGTTCGCTCCCTGAAGGATAAGCAGTAATTTCCGATGCACATCTGGAGCCATTCTGTAATCTGTGGACTATCAGAGTGTTGATGAAACACAGAAATTGCATCTGGATTGAATTCAACAGTCACCATGCGCCCTTTCCTCCATGGGAGTAATGTCTCAAAGAGTCTACCATTTGATCGTTCCCTGGAAGCCCAGTAGTAGTTTTCGATGCACATCTGGAGGCATTCTGTAATCTGTGGACCATCAGAGTGTTGATGAAACACAGAAATTGCATCGGGATTGAATACAACAGTCACCATGCGCACTTTCCTCCATTGGAGTAATGTCTCTAACAGTCTACGTTTTGATCGTTCCCTGGAAGACCAGTATTAGTTTCCGATGCACATCTGGTGTCATTCTGAAATCTGTAGACCATCAGAGTGTTGATGAAACACAGAAATTGCATCGGGATTGAATACAACAGTCACCACGCGCACTTTCCTCCACGGGAGTAATGACTCAAACAGTATACGCTTTGATCGTTCCCTGGAAGACCAGTAGAAGTTTCCGTTGCACATCTGGAGGCATTCCGTAATCTGTGGATGATCACAGAGGTGATGCAACACAGAAATTGCATCGGGATTGAATACAACAGTCACCATGATCACTTTCCTCCATGGGTGTAATGTATAAAACAGTTTACGCTTTGATCGTTCCCTGGAAGACCAGTAGTAATTTCCGATGCACATCTGGAGGCATTCTGTAATCTGTGGACTATCAGAGTGTTGATGAAACACAGAAATTGCAACGAGATTGAATACAACAGTCACCATGCGCACTTTCCTCCATAGGAGTAATGTCTCAAACAGTCTAAGCTTTCATCGTTCCTTGGAAGACCAGTAGTAGTTTCCGATGCACATCTGGAGGCATTCTGTAATCTGTGGACGATCAGAGAGTTGATGAAACACAGAAATTGCATCGAGATTGAATACAATAGTCACCATGCGCACTTCCCTTCATGGGAGTAATGTCTCTAACAATCTACGCTTTGATCGATCCCAGGAAGACCAGTAGTAGTTTCCGATGCACATCTGGAGGCATTCTGTAATCTGTGGACTATCAGAGTGTTGATGAAACACAGAATTTGCATCGAGATTGAATACAACAGTCACCATGCGCACTTTCCTCCATGGGAGTAGTGTCTCAAACAGTCTACGCTTTGATCGTTCCCTTGAAGACCACTAGTAGTTTCCGATGCACATCTGGAAGCATTCTGTAATCTGTGGAACATCAGAGTGTTGATGAACCACAGAAATTGCATTGGAATTGAATAAACAGTCACCATGCGCACTTTCCTCCATGAGAGCAATGTCACAAACAGTATACGCTTTTATCGTTCCCTGGAAGATCAGTAGTAGTTTCCGATGCGCATCTGGAGGCATTCTGTAATCTGTGGACTATAAGACTGTTGATGAAACACAGAAATTGCATCGGGATTGAATACAACAGTCACCATGCGCACTTTCCTCCATCTGAGCAATGTCTCAAAGAGTTTACGCTCTGATCATTCCCTGGAAGACCAGTAGTAGTTTCCGATGCACATCTGGAGGCATTCTGTAATCTGTGCACTATCAGAGTGTTGATGAAACACAGAAATTGCATCGGGATTGAATACAACAGTCCACATGCGCACTTTCCTCCATGGGAGTAGTATCTCAAAGTGTCTACGCTTTGATCATTCCCTGGAAGACCAGAAGTTGTTTCCGATGCACATCTGGTGGCATTCTGTAATCTGTGGACTATCAGAGTGTTGATGAAACACAGAAATTGCATCGGGATTGAATACAACGGTCACCATGCGCACTTTCCTCCATGGGAGTAATGTCTCAAACATTCTACGCTTTGATCGTTCCCTGGAAGACCAGTAGTAGTTCCCGATGCACATCTGGAAGCATTCTGTAATCTGTGGACTATCAGAGTGTAGATGAAACACAGTTATCGCATCGGGATTGAATACAACAGTCACAATGCGCACTTTCCTCCAATGCGAGTAATATCTCAAACAGCCTACGCTTTGATCGCTCCCTGAAAGACCAGTAGTAATTTCCGATGCACATCTGGAGCCATTCTGTAATCTGTGGACTATCAGAGTGTTGATGAAACACAGAAATTGCATCTGGATTGAATTCAACAGTCACCATGCGCCCTTTCCTCCATGCGAGTAATTACTCAATGAAACTACGCTTTGATCGTTCCCTGGAAGACCAGTAGTAGTTTCCGATGCACATCTGGTGGCATTCTGTAATCTGTGGACCATCAGAGTGTTGATGAAACACAGAAATTGCATCGGGATTGAAAACAACAGTCACCATGCGCAGTTTCCTCCATGGGAGTAATGTCTCAAACAGTCTACGCTTTGATCGTTCCCAGGACGACCAGTAGTAGTTTCCGATACACATCAGGAGGCATTCTGTAATCTGTGGACTATGAGAGTGTTTAGGAACACAGAAATTGCTTCGGGATTGAATACAACAGTCACCATGCGCACTTTCCTCCATGGGAGTATTGTCTCAAACCGTTTACACTTTGATCGTTCAATGGAAGACCAGTAGTAGTTTCCGATGCACATCTGGATGCATTCTGTATTCTGTTTACTCTCAGAGTGTTGATGAAACACAGAAATTGCATCGGAATTGAATACAACAGTCACCATGCGCACTTTCCTCAATGTGAGTAATGTCTCAAACAGTCTATACTTTGATCGTTCCCTGGAAGACCAGTAGTAGTTTCCGATGCACATCTGGAGGCATTCTGTAATCTGTGGACTATCAGAGTGTTGATGAAACACAGAAATTGCCTCGGGATAGAATACAACTGTCACCATGCGCACTTTCCTCCATGGGTGTAATGCCCCAAACAGTCTACGCTTTGATCGTTCCCTGGAAGACCAGCAAAAGTTTCCGATGCACATCTGGAGGCATTCTGTAATCTGTGGACTATCAGGGTATTGATGAAACACAGATATTGCATCGGGGTTGAATACAACAGTCACCATGCGCACTTTCCTCCACGGGAGTAATGTCTCAAACAGTATACGCTTTCATCGTTCCCTGGAAGACCAGTAGTAGTTTCCGATACACATTTGGAGGCATTCTGTAATCTGTGGATGATCAGAGAGTTGATGAAACACTGAAATTGCATAAAGATTGAATGCAACAGTCACCATTGGCACTTTCCTCCATGGGAGTAATGTCTCAAACACTCTACGCTTTCTTCGTTCCCTGGAAGACCAGTAGTAGTTTCCGATGCGCATCTGGAGGCATTCTGTAATCTGTGGACGATCAGAGAGTTGATGAAACACAGAAATTGCATCGGGATTGAATACAACAGTCACCATGCGCACTTCCCTTCATTGGAGTAATGTATCTAACAATCTACGCTTTGATCGATCCCAGGAAGACCAGTAGTAGTTTCCGATGCACATCTGGCGGCATTCTCTAATCTGTGGACTATCAGAGTGTTGATGAAACACAGAAATTGCATCTGGATTGAATTCAACAGTCACCATGCGCCCTTTCCTCCATGGGAGTAATTTCTCAAAGAGAATACGATTTGATCGTTCCCTGGAAGACCAGTATAGGTTCCGATGCACATCTGGAGGCATTCTGTAATCTGTGGACCATCAGAGTGTTGATGAAACACAGATATTGCATCGGGATTGAATACAACAGTCACCATGCGCACTTTCCTCCATGGGAGTAATGTCTCAAAGAGTCTACCATTTGATCGTTCCCTGGAAGACCAGTAATAGTTTCCGATGCACATCTAGAGGCATTCTGTAATCTGTGGACCATCAGAGTGTTGATGAAACACAGAAATTGCATCGGGATTGAATACAACAATCACCATGCGCAGGTTCCTCCATGGGAGTAATGTCTCAAACAGTCTACGCTTTGATCGTTCCCAGGACGCCCAGTAGTAGTTTCCGATACACATCTGGAGCCATTCTGTAATCTGTTGACTATGAGAGTGTTTAGGAACACAGAAATTGCTTCGGGCTTGAATACAACTGTCATCATGCGCACTTTCCTCCATGGGAGTATTGTCTCAAACAGTTTACGCTTTGATCGATCGCTGGAAGACCAGTAAAAGTTTCCGATGCACACCAGGAGGCATTCTGTAATCTGTGGACTATCAGAGTGTTGATGAAACACAGAAATTGCATCGGGACTGAATACAACAGTCACCATGCACACTTTCCTCCATGGGAGTAATGTCTCAAACAGTCTACGCTTTCATCGTTCCCTGGATGACCAGTAGTAGTTTCCGATGCACATCTGGCGGCATTCTCAAATCTGTGCATGATCAGAGAGTTGATAAAACACAGAAATTGCCTCGGGATTGAATACAACAGTCACCATGCACACTTTCCTCCTTGGGAGTATTCTCTCAAACAGTTTACGCTTTGATCGTTCCCTGGAAGACCAGTAGTAGTTTCCGATGCACATCTGGAGGCATTCTGTAATCTGTGGACTCACAGAGTGTTGATGAAACACAGAAATTGCATCGGGATTGAATACAACAGTCACCATGCGCACTTTCCTCCACGGGAGTGATGTCTCAAACAGTCTACGCTTTGATCGTTCCCTCGACGACCAGTAGTAGTTTCTGATGCACATCTGGAGGCATTCTGTAATCTGTGGACTATCAGAGTGTTGATGAAACACAGAAATTGCATCGGGATTTAATGCAACAGTCACCATGCGCACATTCCTCAATGGTAGTAATGTCTCAAACAGTGTACGCTTTGATCGTTCCCTGGAAGACCAGTAGTAGTTTCCGATGCACATCAGGAAGCATTTTTTAATCTGTGGACTATCAGAGTGTTGATGAAACACAGTTATCGCATCGGGATTGAATACAACAGTCACCATGCGCACTTTCCTCCATAGGAGTTATGTCTCAAACATTCTACGCATTGATCGTTCCCTGGAAGACCAGTAGTAGTTTCCGATGCACATCTGGAGGCATTCTGTAATGTGTAGACGATCAGAGAGTTGATGAAACACAGAAATTGCATCGGGATTGAATACAACAGTCACCATGCGCACTTTCCTCCATGGGAGTGGTGTCTCAAACAGTCTACGAAATGATCGTTCCCTGAAAGACCAGTTGTAGTTTCCGATGCACATCTGGAGGCATTCTGTAATCTGTGGACTATCAGAGTGTTGATGAAACACAGAAATTGCATCAGGATTGAATACAACAGTCACCATGCGCACATTCCTCCATGGGAGTAATGTCTCAAACAGTCTACGCTTTGATGGTGCCCTGGAAGACCAGTAGTAGTTTCCGATGCACATCTGGAAGCATTCTGTAATCTGTGGACTATCAGAGTGTTGATGAGACCCAGAAATTGCATCGGGATTAAATAAAACGGTCACCATGCGCACTTCCCTACATGGGAGTAATGTCTCAAACAGTCTACGCTTTGATCGTTCCCTGGAAGACCAGTAGTAGTTTCCGATGCACATCTGGAAGCATTCCTTAATCTGTTTACTATCAGAGTGTTGGTGAAACACAGTTATCGCATCGGGATTGAATACAACAGACACAAAGCGCACTTTCCTCCATGCGGGTAATATCTCAAACAGCCTACGCTTTGTTCGCTCCCTGAAGGATAAGCAGTAATTTCCGATGCACATCTGGAGCCATTCTGTAATCTGTGGACTATCAGAGTGTTGATGAAACACAGAAATTGCATCTGGATTGAATTCAACAGTCACCATGCGCCCTTTCCTCCATGGGAGTAATGTCTCAAAGAGTCTACCATTTGATCGTTCCCTGGAAGCCCAGTAGTAGTTTTCGATGCACATCTGGAGGCATTCTGTAATCTGTGGACCATCAGAGTGTTGATGAAACACAGAAATTGCATCGGGATTGAATACAACAGTCACCATGCGCACTTTCCTCCATTTTAGTAATGTCTCTAACAGTCTACGTTTTGATCGTTCCCTGGAAGACCAGTATTAGTTTCCGATGCACATCTGGTGTCATTCTGAAATCTGTAGACCATCAGAGTGTTGATGAAACACAGAAATTGCATCGGGATTGAATACAACAGTCACCACGCGCACTTTCCTCCACGGGAGTAATGACTCAAACAGTATACGCTTTGATCGTTCCCTGGAAGACCAGTAGAAGTTTCCGTTGCACATCTGGAGGCATTCCGTAATCTGTGGATGATCACAGAGGTGATGCAACACAGAAATTGCATCGGGATTGAATACAACAGTCACCATGATCACTTTCCTCCATGGGTGTAATGTATAAAACAGTTTACGCTTTGATCGTTCCCTGGAAGACCAGTAGTAATTTCCGATGCACATCTGGAGGCATTCTGTAATCTGTGGACTATCAGAGTGTTGATGAAACACAGAAATTGCAACGAGATTGAATACAACAGTCACCATGCGCACTTTCCTCCATAGGAGTAATGTCTCAAACAGTCTAAGCTTTCATCGTTCCTTGGAAGACCAGTAGTAGTTTCCGATGCACATCTGGAGGCATTCTGTAATCTGTGGACGATCAGAGAGTTGATGAAACACAGAAATTGCATCGAGATTGAATACAATAGTCACCATGCGCACTTCCCTTCATGGGAGTAATGTCTCTAACAATCTACGCTTTGATCGATCCCAGGAAGACCAGTAGTAGTTTCCGATGCACATCTGGAGGCATTCTGTAATCTGTGGACTATCAGAGTGTTGATGAAACACAGAATTTGCATCGAGATTGAATACAACAGTCACCATGCGCACTTTCCTCCATGGGAGTAGTGTCTCAAACAGTCTACGCTTTGATCGTTCCCTTGAAGACCAGTAGTAGTTTCCGATGCACATCTGGAAGCATTCTGTAATCTGTGGAACATCAGAGTGTTGATGAACCACAGAAATTGCATTGGAATTGAATAAACAGTCACCATGCGCACTTTCCTCCATGAGAGCAATGTCACAAACAGTATACGCTTTTATCGTTCCCTGGAAGATCAGTAGTAGTTTCCGATGCGCATCTGGAGGCATTCTGTAATCTGTGGACTATAAGACTGTTGATGAAACACAGAAATTGCATCGGGATTGAATACAACAGTCACCATGCGCACTTTCCTCCATCTGAGCAATGTCTCAAAGAGTTTACGCTCTGATCATTCCCTGGAAGACCAGTAGTAGTTTCCGATGCACATCTGGAGGCATTCTGTAATCTGTGCACTATCAGAGTGTTGATGAAACACAGAAATTGCATCGGGATTGAATACAACAGTCCACATGCGCACTTTCCTCCATGGGAGTAGTATCTCAAAGTGTCTACGCTTTGATCATTCCCTGGAAGACCAGAAGTTGTTTCCGATGCACATCTGGTGGCATTCTGTAATCTGTGGACTATCAGAGTGTTGATGAAACACAGAAATTGCATCGGGATTGAATACAACGGTCACCATGCGCACTTTCCTCCATGGGAGTAATGTCTCAAACATTCTACGCTTTGATCGTTCCCTGGAAGACCAGTAGTAGTTCCCGATGCACATCTGGAAGCATTCCGTAATCTGTGGACTATCAGAGTGTAGATGAAACACAGTTATCGCATCGGGATTGAATACAACAGTCACAATGCGCACTTTCCTCCAATGCGAGTAATATCTCAAACAGCCTACGCTTTGATCGCTCCCTGAAAGACCAGTAGTAATTTCCGATGCACATCTGGAGCCATTCTGTAATCTGTGGACTATCAGAGTGTTGATGAAACACAGAAATTGCATCTGGATTGAATTCAACAGTCACCATGCGCCCTTTCCTCCATGCGAGTAATTACTCAATGAAACTACGCTTTGATCGTTCCCTGGAAGACCAGTAGTAGTTTCCGATGCACATCTGGTGGCATTCTGTAATCTGTGGACCATCAGAGTGTTGATGAAACACAGAAATTGCATCGGGATTGAAAACAACAGTCACCATGCGCAGTTTCCTCCATGGGAGTAATGTCTCAAACAGTCTACGCTTTGATCGTTCCCAGGACGACCAGTAGTAGTTTCCGATACACATCAGGAGGCATTCTGTAATCTGTGGACTATGAGAGTGTTTAGGAACACAGAAATTGCTTCGGGATTGAATACAACAGTCACCATGCGCACTTTCCTCCATGGGAGTATTGTCTCAAACCGTTTACACTTTGATCGTTCAATGGAAGACCAGTAGTAGTTTCCGATGCACATCTGGATGCATTCTGTATTCTGTTTACTCTCAGAGTGTTGATGAAACACAGAAATTGCATCGGAATTGAATACAACAGTCACCATGCGCACTTTCCTCAATGTGAGTAATGTCTCAAACAGTCTATACTTTGATCGTTCCCTGGAAGACCAGTAGTAGTTTCCGATGCACATCTGGAGGCATTCTGTAATCTGTGGACTATCAGAGTGTTGATGAAACACAGAAATTGCCTCGGGATAGAATACAACTGTCACCATGCGCACTTTCCTCCATGGGTGTAATGCCCCAAACAGTCTACGCTTTGATCGTTCCCTGGAAGACCAGCAAAAGTTTCCGATGCACATCTGGAGGCATTCTGTAATCTGTGGACTATCAGGGTATTGATGAAACACAGATATTGCATCGGGGTTGAATACAACAGTCACCATGCGCACTTTCCTCCACGGGAGTAATGTCTCAAACAGTATACGCTTTCATCGTTCCCTGGAAGACCAGTAGTAGTTTCCGATACACATTTGGAGGCATTCTGTAATCTGTGGATGATCAGAGAGTTGATGAAACACTGAAATTGCATAAAGATTGAATGCAACAGTCACCATTGGCACTTTCCTCCATGGGAGTAATGTCTCAAACAGTCTACGCTTTCTTCGTTCCCTGGAAGACCAGTAGTAGTTTCCGATGCGCATCTGGAGGCATTCTGTAATCTGTGGACGATCAGAGAGTTGATGAAACACAGAAATTGCATCGGGATTGAATACAACAGTCACCATGCGCACTTCCCTTCATTGGAGTAATGTATCTAACAGTCTACGCTTTGATCGATCCCAGGAAGACCAGTAGTAGTTTCCGATGCACATCTGGCGGCATTCTCTAATCTGTGGACTATCAGAGTGTTGATGAAACACAGAAATTGCATCTGGATTGAATTCAACAGTCACCATGCGCCCTTTCCTCCATGGGAGTAATTTCTCAAAGAGAATACGATTTGATCGTTCCCTGGAAGACCAGTATAGGTTCCGATGCACATCTGGAGGCATTCTGTAATCTGTGGACCATCAGAGTGTTGATGAAACACAGATATTGCATCGGGATTGAATACAACAGTCACCATGCGCACTTTCCTCCATGGGAGTAATGTCTCAAAGAGTCTACCATTTGATCGTTCCCTGGAAGACCAGTAATAGTTTCCGATGCACATCTAGAGGCATTCTGTAATCTGTGGACCATCAGAGTGTTGATGAAACACAGAAATTGCATCGGGATTGAATACAACAATCACCATGCGCAGGTTCCTCCATGGGAGTAATGTCTCAAACAGTCTACGCTTTGATCGTTCCCAGGACGCCCAGTAGTAGTTTCCGATACACATCTGGAGCCATTCTGTAATCTGTTGACTATGAGAGTGTTTAGGAACACAGAAATTGCTTCGGGATTGAATACAACTGTCATCATGCGCACTTTCCTCCATGGGAGTATTGTCTCAAACAGTTTACGCTTTGATCGATCGCTGGAAGACCAGTAAAAGTTTCCGATGCACACCAGGAGGCATTCTGTAATCTGTCGACTATCAGAGTGTTGATGAAACACAGAAATTGCATCGGGACTGAATACAACAGTCACCATGCACACTTTCCTCCATGGGAGTAATGTCTCAAACAGTCTACGCTTTCATCGTTCCCTGGATGACCAGTAGTAGTTTCCGATGCACATCTGGCGGCATTCTCAAATCTGTGCATGATCAGAGAGGTGATGAAACACAGAAATTGCCTCGGGATTGAATACAACAGTCACCATGCACACTTTCCTCCTTGGGAGTATTCTCTCAAACAGTTTACGCTTTGATCGTTCCCTGGAAGACCAGTAGTAGTTTCCGATGCACATCTGGAGGCATTCTGTAATCTGTGGACTCACAGAGTGTTGATGAAACACAGAAATTGCATCGGGATTGAATACAACAGTCACCATGCGCACTTTCCTCCACGGGAGTGATGTCTCAAACAGTCTACGCTTTGATCGTTCCCTCGACGACCAGTAGTAGTTTCTGATGCACATCTGGAGGCATTCTGTAATCTGTGGACTATCAGAGTGTTGATGAAACACAGAAATTGCATCGGGATTTAATGCAACAGTCACCATGCGCACATTCCTCAATGGTAGTAATGTCTCAAACAGTGTACGCTTTGATCGTTCCCTGGAAGACCAGTAGTAGTTTCCGATGCACATCAGGAAGCATTTTTTAATCTGTGGACTATCAGAGTGTTGATGAAACACAGTTATCGCATCGGGATTGAATACAACAGTCACCATGCGCACTTTCCTCCATAGGAGTTATGTCTCAAACATTCTACGCATTGATCGTTCCCTGGAAGACCAGTAGCAGTTTCCCAAGCACATCTGGAAGCATTTTTTAATCTGTGGACTATCTGAGTGTCGATGAAACACAGTTATCTCATCGGGATTGAATACAACAGTCACAATGCGAACTTTCCTCCATAGGAGTAATGTCTCAAACAGTCTACGCTTTGATCGTTCCCTGGAAGACCAGTAGTAGTTTCCGATACACATCTGGAGGCATTCTGAAATCTGTGGACTATCAGAGTGTTGATGAAACACAGAAATTGCCTCGGGATTGAATACAACAGTCACCATGCGCACTTTCCTCCATGGCAGTAATGTCTCAAACAGTCTACGCTTTGATCGTTCCCTGGAAGATCAGTAAAAGTTTCCGATGCACATCTGGAGGCATTCTGTAATCTGTGGACTATCAGAGTGTTCATGAAACACAGAAAGTGCATCGAGATTGAATACAAAAGTCACCATGCGCACTTTCCTCCATGGCAGTAATGTCTCAAACAGTCTACGCTTACATCGTTCCCTGGAAGACCAGTAAAAGTTTCCGATGCACATCTGGAGGAATTCTGTAATCTGTGGACTATCAGAGTATTGATGAAACACAGAAATTGCATCGGGATTGAATACAACAGTCACCATGCACACTTTCCTCCATGGGAGTGATTTCTAAAACAGTCTACGCTTTCATCGTTCCCTGGAAGACCAGTAGTAGTTTCCGATGCACATCTGGAGGCATACTGTAATCTGTGGATGATCAGAGAGTTGATGAAACACAGAAATTGCATCAGGATTGAATACAACAGTCACCATGCGCACTTTCCTCCATTGGAGTAATGTCTCAAACAGTCTACGCTTTGATCGTTCCCTCGAATACCAGTAGTACTTTCCGATGCACATCTGGAAGCATTCTGTAATCTGTGGACTATCAGAGGGTTGATGAAACTAAGTTATCGCATCGGGATTGAATTCAACAGTCACCATGTGCACTTTCCTCAATGCTAGTAATATCTCAAACAGCCTACGCTTTGATCGTTTCCTGGAAGACCAGTAGTAGTTTCCGATGCACATCTGGAGGCATGCTGTAATCTGTGGACTATCAGGGTCTTGATGAAACACAGAAATTGCATCGGGATTGAATACAACAGTCACCATGCGAACTTTCCTCCATGGGAGTAATGTCTCAAAGAGTCTACGCTTTGATCGTTCCCTGGAAGACCAGTAGTAGCTTCAGATGCACATCTGGAGGCATTCTGTATTCTGTGGACTATCAGAGTGTTGATGAAACCAAAATTGCATCGGGATTGAATACAACAGACACCATGCACACTTTCCTCCATGGGAGTAATGTCTCAAAGAGTCTACGCTTTGATCGTTCCCAGGCCGACCAGTAGTATTTTCCTATACACATCTGGAGGCATTCTGTAATCTGTGGACTATCAGAGTGTTTAGGAACACAGAAATTGCTTCGGGATTGAATACAACAGTCACCATGCGCACTTTCCTCCATGGGAGTAATGTCTCAAAGTGTCTACGCTTTGATCGTTCCCTGGAAGACCAGTAGAAGTTTCGATGCACATCTGGAGGCATTCTGTATCCTGTGGACTATCAGAGTGTTGATGAAACCAAAATTGCATCGGGATTGAATACAACAGTCACCATGCACACTTTCCTCCATGGGAGTAATGTCTCAAACAGTCTACGCTTTCATCGTTCCCTGGATGACCAGTAGTAGTTTTCGATGCACATCTGGCGGCATTCTCTAATCTGTGGATGATCAGAGAGTTGATGAAACACAGAAATTGCTTAAAGATTGAATACAACAGTCACCATGCGCACTTTCCTCCTTGGGAGTATTCTCTCAAAGAGTTTACGCTTTGATCGTTCCCTGGAAGACCATTAGTAGTTTCCGATACACATCTGGAGGCATTCTGTAATCTGTGGACTCTCAGAGTGTTGATGAAACACAGATATTGCATCAGGATTGAATACAACAGTCACCATGCGCACTTTCCTCCATGGGAGTGATGTCTCAAACAGTCTAGGCTTTGATCGTTCCCTGGAAGACCAGTAGTACTTTCCGATGCACATCTGGAAGCATTTTTTAATCTGTGGACTATCAGAGTATTGATGAAACACAGTTATCGCATCGGGATTGAATACAACAGTCACCATGCGCACTTTCCTCCATAGGAGTAATGTCTCAAACAGTCTACGCTTTGATCGTCCCCTGGAAGACCAGTAGCAGTTTCCCATGCACATCTGGAAGCATTTTTTAATCTGTGGACTATCAGAGTGTCGATGAAACACAGAAATTGCATCGGGATTGAATACAACAGTCACCATGCGCACTTTCCTCCATGGCAGTAATGTCTCAAACAGTCTACGCTTTGATCGTTCCCTGGAAGACCAGTAAAAGTTTCCGATGCACATCTGGAGGCATTCTGTAATCTGTGGACTATCAGAGTGTTCATGAAACACAGAAATTGCATCGAGATTCAATGCAACAGTCACCATGCACACTTTCCTCCATGGCAGTAATGTCTCAGACAGTCTACGCTTTCATCGATCCCTGGAAGACCAGTAAAAGTTTCCGATGCACATCTGGAGGCATTCTGTAATCTGTGGAATATCAGAGTATTGATGAAACACAGAAATTGCATCGGGATTGAATACAACAGTCACCATGCACACTTTCCTCCATTGGAGTAATGTCTCAAACAGTCTACGCTTTGATCGTTCCCTGGATGACCAGTAGTAGTTTCCGATGCACATCTGGAGGCATTCTGTAATCTGTGCACTATCAGAGTACTGATGAAACACAGAAATTGCATCGTGATTGAATACAACAGTCACCATGCGCACTTTCCTCCATGGGAGTAATGTCTCAAACAGTCTACGCTTTGATCGTTCCCTGGAAGACCAGTAGTAGTTTCCCATGCACATCTGGAAACATTCTGTAATCTGTGGACTATCCGAGTGTTGGTGAAACACAGTTATCGCATCGGGATTGAATACAACAGTCACCATGCGCACTTTCCTCAATGCGAGTAATATCTCTAACAGCCTACGCTTTGATCGTTCCCTGGAAGACCAGAACTAGTTACCAATGCACATCTGGAGCCATTCTGTAATCTGTGGACTATCAGAGTGTTGATGAAACACTGAAATTGCATCGGGATTGAATTCAACAGTCACCATGCGCACTTTCCTCCATGGGAGTAATGTCTCAAAGAGACTACGCTTTGAACGTTCCCTGGCAGACCAGTAGTAGTTTCCGATGCACATCTGGAGGCATTCTGTAATCTGTGTACCATCACAGTGTTGATGAAACACAGAAATTGCATCGGAATTGAATACAACAGTCACCATGAGCAGTTTCCTCCATGGGAGTAATGTCTCTATCGGTCTACGCTTTGATCGTTCTCAGGAAGACCAGTAGTAGTTTCCGATACACATCTGGAGGCATTCTGTAATCTGTGGACTATCAGAGTGTTTAGGAACACAGAAATTGCTTCGGGATTGAATACAACAGTCACCATGCTCACTTTCCTCCATGGGAGTAATGTCTCAAAGTGTCTACGCTTTGATCGTTCCCTGGAAGACCAGTAGAAGTTTCGATGCACATCTGGAGGCATTCTGTATCCTGTGGACTATCAGAGTGTTGATGAAACCAAAATTGCATCGGGATTGAATACAACAGTCACCATGCACACTTTCCTCCATGGGAGTAATGTCTCAAACAGTCTACGCTTTCATCGTTCCCTGGATGACCAGTAGTAGTTTCCGATGCACATCTGGCGGCATTCTCTAATCTGTGGATGATCAGAGAGTTGATGAAACACAGAAATTGCTTAAAGATTGAATACAACAGTCACCATGCGCACTTTCCTCCTTGGGAGTATTCTCTCAAACAGTTTACGCTTTGATCGTTCCCTGGAAGACCAGTAGTAGTTTCCGATGCACATCTGGAGGCATTCTGTAATCTGTGGACTCTCAGAGTGTTGATGAAACACAGAA
This sequence comes from Schistocerca gregaria, assembly GCF_023897955.1. NCBI lineage: Eukaryota > Metazoa > Arthropoda > Insecta > Orthoptera > Acrididae > Schistocerca > Schistocerca gregaria. The sequence goes on along the minus strand of NC_064927.1, from coordinate 25,384,708 downwards.
ATTGCATCGGGATTGAATACAACAGTCACCATGCGCACTTTCCTCCATGGCAGTAATGTCTCAAACAGTCTACGCTTTGATCGTTCCCTGGAAGATCAGTAAAAGTTTCCGATGCACATCTGGAGGCATTCTGTAATCTGTGCACTATCGGAGTATTGATGAAACACAGATATTGCATCGGGATTGAATACAACAGTCACCATGCACACTTTCCTCCATGGGAGTGATGTCTAAAACAGTCTACGCTTTCATCGTTCCCTGGAAGACCAGTAGTAGTTTCCGATGCACATCTGGAGGCATACTGTAATCTGTGGATGATCAGAGAGTTGATGAAACACAGAAATTGCATCAGGATTGAATACAACAGTCACCATGCGCACTTTCCTCCATTGGAGTAATGTCTCAAACAGTCTACGCTTTGATCGTTCCCTCGAATACCAGTAGTACTTTCCGATGCACATCTGGAAGCATTATGTAATCTGTGGAATATCAGAGGGTTGATGAAACAAAGTTATCGCATCGGGATTGAATTCAACAGTCACCATGTGCACTTTCCTCAATGCTAGTAATATCTCAAACAGCCTACGCTTTGATCGTTCCCTGGAAGACCAGTAGTAGTTTCCGATGCACATCTGGAGGCATGCTGTAATCTGTGGACTATCAGGGTCTTGATGAAACACAGAAATTGCATCGGGATTGAATACAACAGTCACCATGCGAACTTTCCTCCATGGGAGTAATGTCTCAAAGAGTCTACGCTTTGATCGTTCCCTGGAAGACCAGTAGTAGCTTCCGACGCACATCTGGAGGCATTCTGTATTCTGTGGACAATCAGAGTGTTGATGATACCAAAATTGCATCGGGATTGAATACAACAGTCACCATGCACACTTTCCTCCATGGGAGTAATGTCTCAAAGAGTCTACGCTTTGATCGTTCCCAGGCCGACCAGTAGTAATTTCCTATACACATCTCGAGGCATTCTGTAATCTGTGGACTATCAGAGTGTTTAGGAACACAGAAATTGCTTCGGGATTGAATACAACACTCACCATGCGCACTTTCCTCCATGGGAGTATTGTCTCAAACAGTTTACTCCTTGATCGTTCCCTGGAAGACCAGTAGTAGTTTCCGATGCACATCTGGAGGCATTCTGTAATCTGTGTACCATCACAGTGTTGATGAAACACAGAAATTGCATCGGAATTGAATACAACAGTCACCATGCGCAGTTTCCTCCATGGGAGTAATGTCTCAAACAGTCTACGCTTTGATCGTTCTCAGGAAGACCAGTAGTAGTTTCCGATACACATCTGGAGGCATTCTGTAATCTGTGGACTATCAGAGTGTTTAGGAACACAGAAATTGCTTCGGGATTGAATACAACAGTCACCATGCGCACTTTCCTCCATGGGAGTAATGTCTCAAAGTGTCTACGCTTTGATCGTTCCCTGGAAGACCAGTAGATGTTTCGATGCACATCTGGAGGCATTCTGTAACCTGTGGACTATCAGAGTGTTGATGAAACCAAAATTGCATCGGGATTGAATACAACAGTCACCATGCACACTTTCCTCCATGGGAGTAATGTCTCAAACAGTCTACGCTTTCATCGTTCCCTGGATGACCAGTAGTAGTTTCCGATGCACATCTGGCATCATTCTCTAATCTGTGGATGATCAGAGAGTTGATGAAACACAGAAATTGCTTAAAGATTGAATACAACAGTCACCATGCGCACTTTCCTCCTTGGGAGTATTCTCTCAAACAGTTTACGCTTTGATCGTTCCCTGGAAGACCAGTAGTAGTTTCCGATGCACATCTGGAGGCATTCTGTAATCTGTGGACTCTCAGAGTGTTGATGAAACACAGAAATTGCATCGGGATTGAATACAACAGTCACCATGCGCACTTTCCTCAATGGGAGTGATGTCTCAAACAGTCTACGCTTTGATCGTTCCCTCGACGACCAGTAGTAGTTTCTGATGCACAACTGGAGGCATTCTGTAATCTGTGGACTATCAGAGTGTTGATGAAACACAGAAATTGCATCGGTATTTAATACAACAGTCACCATGCGCACATTCCTCAATGGTAGTAATGTCTCAAACAGTGTACGCTTTGATCGTTCGCTGGAAGACCAGTAGTAGTTTCCGATGCACATCTGGAAGCATTTTTTAATTTGTGGACTATCAGAGTGTTGATGAAACACAGTTATCGCATCGGGATTGAATACAACAGTCACCATGCGCACTTTCCTCCATAGGAGTAATGTCTCAAACAGTCTACGCTTTAATCGTTCCCTGGAAGACCAGTAGCAGTTTCCCATGCACATCTGGAAGCATGTTTTAATCTGTGGACTATCAAAGTGTCGATGAAACACAGAAATTGCCTCGGGATTGAATACAACAGTCACCATGCGCACTTTCCTCCATGGCAGTAATGTCTCAAACAGTCTACGCTTTGATCGTTCCCTGGAAGACCAGTAAAAGTTTCCGATGCACATCTGGAGGCATTCTGTAATCTGTGGACTATCAGAGTGTTCATGAAACACAGAAATTGCATCGAGATTCAATGCAACAGTCACCATGCGCACTTTCCTCCATGGCAGTAATGTCTCAAACAGTCTACGCTTTCATCGTTCCCTGGAAGACCAGTAAAAGTTTCCGATGCACATCTGGAGGCATTCTGTAATCTGTGGACTATCAGAGTATTGATGAAACACAGAAATTGCATCGGGATTGAATACAACAGTCACCATGCACACTTTCCTCCATTGGAGTAATGTCTCAAACAGTCTACGCTTTGATCGTTCCCTGGATGACCAGTAGTAGTTTCCGATGCACATCTGGAGGCATTCTGTAATCTGTGCACTATCAGAGTTTTGATGAAACACAGAAATTGCATCGTGATTGAATACAACAGTCACCATGCGCACTTTCCTCCATGGGAGTAATGTCTCAAACAGTCTACGCTTTGATCGTTCCCTGGAAGACCAGTAGTAGTTTCACATGCACATCTGGAAACATTCTGTAATCTGTGGACTCACAGAGTGTTGATGAAACACAGTTATCGCATCGGGATTGAATACAACAGTCACCATGCGCACTTTCCTCAATGCGAGTAATATCTCTAACAGCCTACGCTTTGATCGTTCCCTGGAAGACCAGTACTAGTTACCAATGCACATCTGGAGCCATTCTGTAATCTGTGGACTATCAGAGTGTTGATGAAACACAGAAATTGCATCGGGATTGAATTCAAAAGTCACCATGCGCACTTTCCTCCATGGGAGTAATGTCTCAAAGAGACTACGCTTTGAACGTTCCCTGGCAGACCAGTAGTAGTTTCCGATGCACATCTGGAGGCATTCTGTAATCTGTGTACCATCACAGTGTTGATGAAACACCGAAATTGCATCGGAATTGAATACAACAGTCACCATGCGCAGTTTCCTCCATGGGAGTAATGTCTCAAACAGTCTACGCTTTCATCGTTCCCTGGATGACCAGTAGTAGTTTCCGATGCACATCTGGCGGCATTCTCTAATCTGTGGATGATCAGTGAGTTGACGAAACACAGAAATTGCTTAAAGATTGAATACAACAGTCACCATGCGCACTTTCCTCCTTGGGAGTATTCTCTCAAACAGTTTACGCTTTGATCGTTCCCTGGAAGACCAGTAGTAGTTTCCGATGCACATCTGGAGGCATTCTGTAATCTGTGGACTCTCAGAGTGTTGATGAAACACAGAAATTGCATCGGGATTGAATACAACAGTCACCATGCGCACTTTCCTCCATGGGAGTGATGTCTCAAACAGTCTACGCTTTGATCGTTCCCTCGACGACCAGTAGTAGTTTCTGATGCACATCTGGAGGCATTCTGTAATCTGTGAACTATCAGAGTCTTGATGAAACACAGAAATTGCATCGGGATTTAATACAACAGTCACCATGCGCACTTTCCTCCATGGCAGTAATGTCTCAAACAGTCTACGCTTTGATCGTTCCCTGGAAGACCAGTAAAAGTTTCCAATGCACATCTGGAGGCATTCTGTAATCTGTGGACTATCAGAGTGTTCATGAAACACAGAAATTGCATCGAAATTGAATACAACAGTCACCATGCGCACTTTCCTCCATGGCAGAAATGTCTCAAACAGTCTACGCTTTCATCGTTCCCTGGAAGACCAGTAAAAGTTTCCGATGCACATCTGGAGGCAATCTGTAATCTGTGGACTATCAGAGTATTGATGAAACACAGAAATTGCATCGGGATTGAATACAACAGTCACCATGCACACTTTCCTCCATGGGAGTGATGTCTAAAACAGTCTACGCTTTCATCGTTCCCTGGAAGACCAGTAGTAGTTTCCGATGCACATCTGGAGGCATACTGTAATCTGTGGATGATCAGAGAGTTGCTGAAACACAGAAATTGCATCAGGATTGAATACAACAGTCACCATGCGCACTTTCCTCCATTGGAGTGATGTCTAAAGCAGTCTACGCTTTCATCGTTCCCTGGAAGACCAGTAGTAGTTTCCGATGCACATCTGGAGGCATTCTGTAATGTGTAGACGATCAGAGAGTTGATGAAACACAGAAATTGCCTCGGGATTGAATACAACAGTCACCATGCGCACATTCCTCCATGGGAGTGATGTCTCAAACAGTCTACGAAATGATCGTTACCTGAAAGACCAGTAGTAGTTTCCGATGCACATCTGGAGGCATTCTGTAATCTGTGGACTATCAGAGTGTTGATGAAACACAGAAATTGCATCAGGATTGAATACAACAGTCACCATGCGCTCATTCCTCCATGGGAGTAATGTCTCAAACAGTCTACGCTTTGATGGTGCCCTGGAACACCAGTAGTAGTTTCCGATGCACATCTGGAAGCATTCTGTAATCTGTGGACTATCAGAGTGTTGATGAGATCAAGAAATTGCATCGGGATTGAATACAACAGTCACCATGCGCACTTCCCTACATGGGAGTAATGTCTCAAACAGTCTACGCTTTGATCGTTCCCTGGAAGACCAGTAGTAGTTTCCGATGAACATCTGGAAGCATTCCTTAATCTGTTTACTATCAGAGTGTTGGTGAAACACAGTTATCGCATCGGGATTGAATACAACAGTCACAAAGCGCACTTTCCTCCATGCGGGTAATATCTCAAACAGCCTACGCTTTGATCGCTCCCTGAAAGATAAGTAGTAATTTCCGATGCAACTCTGGAGCCATTCTGTAATCTGTGGACTATCAGAGTGTTGATGAAACACAGAAATTGCATCTGGATTGAATTCAACAATCACCATGCGCCCTTTCCTCCATGGGAGTAATGTCTCAAAGAGTCTACCATTTGATCGTTCCCTGGAAGCCCAGTAGTAGTTTTCGATGCACATCTGGAGGCATTCTGTAATCTGTGGACCATCAGAGTGTTGATGAAACACAGAAATTGCATCGGGATTGAATACAACAGTCACCATGCGCACTTTCCTCCATGGGAGTAACGTCTCAAACAGTCTACGCTTTCATCGTTCTCTGGAAAACCAGTAGTAGTTTCCGATGCACATCTGGAGGCATTCTGTAATGTGTAGACGATCAGAGAGTTGATGAAACACAGAAATTGCATCGGGATTGAATACAACAGTCACCATGCGCACTTTCCTCCATGGGAGTGGTGTCTCAAACAGTCTACGAAATGATCGTTCCCTGAAAGACCAGTTGTAGTTTCCGATGCACATCTGGAGGCATTCTGTAATCTGTGGACTATCAGAGTGTTGATGAAACACAGAAATTGCATCAGGATTGAATACAACAGTCACCATGCGCACATTCCTCCATGGGAGTAATGTCTCAAACAGTCTACGCTTTGATGGTGCCCTGGAAGACCAGTAGTAGTTTCCGATGCACATCTGGAAGCATTCTGTAATCTGTGGACTATCAGAGTGTTGATGAGACCCAGAAATTGCATCGGGATTAAATACAACGGTCACCATGCGCACATCCCTACATGGGAGTAATGTCTCAAACAGTCTACGCTTTGATCGTTCCCTGGAAGACCAGTAGTAGTTTCCGATGCACATCTGGAAGCATTCCTTAATCTGTTTACTATCAGAGTGTTGGTGAAACACAGTTATCGCATCGGGATTAAATACAACAGTCACAAAGCGCACTTTCCTCCATGCGGGTAATATCTCAAACAGCCTACGCTTTGATCGCTCCCTGAAGGATAAGTAGTAATTTCCGATGCACATCTGGAGGCATTCTGTAATCTGTGGACCATCAGAGTGTTGATGAAACACAGAAATTGCATCGGGATTGAATACAACAGTCACCATGCGCACTTTCCTCCATTGGAGTAATGTCTCAAACAGTCTACGCTTTGATCGTTCCCTGGAAGACCAGTAGTAGTTTCCCATGCACATCTGGAAACATTCTGTAATCTGTGGACTATCCGAGTGTTGATGAAACACAGTTATCGCATCGGGATTGAATACAACAGTCACCATGCGCACTTTCCTCAATGCGAGTAATATCTCTAACAGCCTACGCTTTGATCGTTCCCTGGAAGACCAGTACTAGTTACCAATGCACATCTGGAGCCATTCTGTAATCTGTGGACTATCAGAGTGTTGATGAAACACAGAAATTGCATCGGGATTGAATTCAACAGTCACCATGCGCACTTTCCTCCATGGGAGTAATGTCTCAAACAGTCTACGCTTTCATCGTTCCCTGGATGACCAGTAGTAGTTTCCGATGCACATCTAGCGGCATTCTCTAATCTGTGGATGATCAGTGAGTTGACGAAACACAGAAATTGCTTAAAGATTGAATACAACAGTCACCATGCGCACTTTCCTCCTTGGGAGTATTCTCTCAAACAGTTTACGCTTTGATCGTTCCCTGGAAGACCAGTAGTAGTTTCCGATGCACATCTGGAGGCATTCTGTAATCTGTGGACTCTCAGAGTGTTGATGAAACACAGAAATTGCATCGGGATTGAATACAACAGTCACCATGCGCACTTTCCTCCATGGGAGTGATGTCTCAAACAGTCTACGCTTTGATCGTTCCCTCGACGACCAGTAGTAGTTTCTGATGCACATCTGGAGGCATTCTGTAATCTGTGAACCATCAGAGTGTTGATGAAACACAGAAATTGCATCGGGATTGAATACAACAGTCACCATGCGCACTTTCCTCCATGGGAGTGGTGTCTCAAACAGTCTACGAAATGATCGTTCCCTGAAAGACCAGTTGTAGTTTCCGATGCACATCTGGAGGCATTCTGTAATCTGTGGACTATCAGAGTGTTGATGAAACACAGAAATTGCATCAGGATTGAATACAACAGTCACCATGCGCACATTCCTCCATGGGAGTAATGTCTCAAACAGTCTACGCTTTGATGGTGCCCTGGAAGACCAGTAGTAGTTTCCGATGCACATCTGGAAGCATTCTGTAATCTGTGGACTATCAGAGTGTTGATGAGACCCAGAAATTGCATCGGGATTAAATACAACGGTCACCATGCGCACATCCCTACATGGGAGTAATGTCTCAAACAGTCTACGCTTTGATCGTTCCCTGGAAGACCAGTAGTAGTTTCCGATGCACATCTGGAAGCATTCCTTAATCTGTTTACTATCAGAGTGTTGGTGAAACACAGTTATCGCATCGGGATTGAATACAACAGGCACAAAGCGCACTTTCCTCCATGCGGGTAATATCTCAAACAGCCTACGCTTTGATCGCTCCCTGAAGGATAAGTAGTAATTTCCGATGCACATCTGGAGCCATTCTGTAATCTGTGGACAATCAGAGTGTTGATGAAACACAGAAATTGCATCTAGATTGAATTCAACAGTCACCATGCGCCCTTTCCTCCATGGGAGTAATGTCTCAAAGAGTCTACCATTTGATCGTTCCCTGGAAGTCCAGTAGTAGTTTTCGATGCACATCTGGAGGCATTCTGTAATCTGTGGACCATCAGAGTGTTGATGAAACACAGAAATTGCATCGGGATTGAATACAACAGTCACCATGCGCACTTTCCTCCATTGGAGTAATGTCTCAAACAGTCTACGCTTTGATCGTTCCCTGGAAGACCAGTAGTAGTTTCCCATGCACATCTGGAAACATTCTGTAATCTGTGGACTATCCGAGTGTTGATGAAACACAGTTATCGCATCGGGATTGAATACAACAGTCACCATGCGCACTTTCCTCAATGCGAGTAATATCTCTAACAGCCTACGCTTTGATCGTTCCCTGGAAGACTAGTACTAGTTACCAATGCACATCTGGAGCCATTCTGTAATCTGTGGACTATCAGAGTGTTGATGAAACACAGAAATTGCATCGGGATTGAATTCAACAGTCACCATGCGCACTTTCCTCCATGGGAGTAATGTCTCAAAGAGACTACGCTTTGAACGTTCCCTGGCAGACCAGTAGTAGTTTCCGATGCACATCTGGAGGCATTCTGTAATCTGTGTACCATCACAGTGTTGATGAAACACAGAAATTGCATCGGAATTGAATACAACAGTCACCATGCGCAGTTTCCTCCATGGGAGTAATGTCTCAAACAGTCTACGCTTTCATCGTTCCCTGGATGACCAGTAGTAGTTTCCGATGCACATCTGGCGGCATTCTCTAATCTGTGGATGATCAGTGAGTTGACGAAACACAGAAATTGCTTAAAGATTGAATACAACAGTCACCATGCGCACTTTCCTCCTTGGGAGTATTCTCTCAAACAGTTTACGCTTTGATCGTTCCCTGGAAGACCAGTAGTAGTTTCCGATGCACATCTGGAGGCATTCTGTAATCTGTGGACTCTCAGAGTGTTGATGAAACACAGAAATTGCATCGGGATTGAATACAACAGTCACCATGCGCACTTTCCTCCATGGGAGTGATGTCTCAAACAGTCTACGCTTTGATCGTTCCCTCGACGACCAGTAGTAGTTTCTGATGCACATCTGGAGGCATTCTGTAATCTGTGAACTATCAGAGTGTTGATGAAACACAGATATTGCATCGGGATTTAATACAACAGTCACCATGCGCACTTTCCTCCATGGCAGTAATGTCTCAAACAGTCTACGCTTTGATCGTTCCCTGGAAGACCAGTAAAAGTTTCCAATGCACATCTGGAGGCATTCTGTAATCTGTGGACTATCAGAGTATTGATGAAACACAGAAATTGCATCGGGATTGAATACAACAGTCACCATGCACACTTTCCTCCATTGGAGTAATGTCTCAAAGAGTCTACGCTTTGATCGTTCACTGGATGACCAGTAGTAGTTTCCGATGCACATCTGGAGGCATTCTGTAATCTGTGCACTATCAGAGTTTTGATGAAACACAGAAATTGCATCGTGATTGAATACAACAGTCACCATGCGCACTTTCCTCCATGGGAGTAATGTCTCAAACAGTCTACGCTTTGATCGTTCCCTGGAAGACCAGTAGTAGTTTCCCTTGCACATCTGGAAACATTCTGTAATCTGTGGACTATCCGAGTGTTGATGAAACACAGTTATCGCATCGGGATTGAATACAACAGTCACCATGCGCACTTTCCTCAATGCGAGTAATATCTCTAACAGCCTACGCTTTGATCGTTCCCTGGAAGACCAGTACTAGTTACCAATGCACATCTGGAGCCATTCTGTAATCTGTGGACTATCAGAGTGTTGATGAAACACAGAAATTGCATCGGGATTGAATTCAACAGTCACCATGCGCACTTTCCTCCATGGGAGTAATGTCTCAAAGAGACTACGCTTTGAACGTTCCCTGGCAGACCAGTAGTAGTTTCCGATGCACATCTGGAGGCATTCTGTAATCTGTGTACCATCACAGTGTTGATGAAACACCGAAATTGCATCGGAATTGAATACAACAGTCACCATGCGCAGTTTCCTCCATGGGAGTAATGTCTCAAACAGTCTACGCTTTCATCGTTCCCTGGATGACCAGTAGTAGTTTCCGATGCACATCTGGCGGCATTCTCTAATCTGTGGATGATCAGTGAGTTGACGAAACACAGAAATTGCTTAAAGATTGAATACAACAGTCACCATGCGCACTTTCCTCCATGGGAGTATTCTCTCAAACAGTTTACGCTTTGATCGTTCCCTGGAAGACCAGTAGTAGTTTCCGATGCACATCTGGAGGCATTCTGTAATCTGTGGACTCTCAGAGTGTTGATGAAACACAGAAATTGCATCGGGATTGAATACAACAGTCACCATGCGCACTTTCCTCCATGGGAGTGATGTCTCAAACAGTCTACGCTTTGATCGTTCCCTCGACGACCAGTAGTAGTTTCTGATGCACATCTGGAGGCATTCTGTAATCTGTGAACTATCAGAGTGTTGATGAAACACAGAAATTGCATCGGGATTTAATACAACAGTCACCATGCGCACTTTCCTCCATGGCAGTAATGTCTCAAACAGTCTACGCTTTGATCGTTCCCTGGAAGACCAGTAAAAGTATCCAATGCACATCTGGAGGCATTCTGTAATCTGTGGACTATCAGAGTGTTCATGAAACACAGAAATTGCATCGAGATTGAATACAACAGTCACCATGCGCACTTTCCTCCATGGCAGTAATGTCTCAAACAGTCTACGTTTTCATCGTTCCCTGGAAGACCAGTAAAAGTTTCCGATGCACATCTGGAGGCAATCTGTAATCTGTGGACTATCAGAGTATTGATGAAACACAGAAATTGCATCGGGATTGAATACAACAGTCACCATGCACACTTTCCTCCATGGGAGTGATGTCTAAAACAGTCTACGCTTTCATCGTTCCCTGGAAGACCAGTAGTAGTTTCCGATGCACATCTGGAGGCATACTGTAATCTGTGGATGATCAGAGAGTTGATGAAACACAGAAATTGCATCAGGATTGAATACAACAGTCACCATGCGCACTTTCCTCCATTGGAGTGATGTCTAAAACAGTCTACGCTTTCATCGTTCCCTGGAAGACCAGTAGTAGTTTCCGATGCACATCTGGAGGCATTCTGTAATGTGTAAACGATCAGAGAGTTGATGAAACACAGAAATTGCCTCGGGATTGAATACAACAGTCACCATGCGCACATTCCTCCATGGGAGTGATGTCTCAAACAGTCTACGAAATGATCGTTCCCTGAAAGACCAGTAGTAGTTTCCGATGCACATCTGGAGGCATTCTGTAATCTGTGGACTATCAGAGTGTTGATGAAACACAGAAATTGCATCAGGATTGAATACAACTGTCACCATGCGCTCATTCCTCCATGGGAGTAATGTCTCAAACAGTCTACGCTTTGATGGTGCCCTGGAACACCAGTAGTAGTTTCCGATGCACATCTGGAAGCATTCTGTAATCTGTGGACTATCAGAGTGTTGATGAGATCAAGAAATTGCATCGGGATTGAATACAACAGTCACCATGCGCACTTCCCTACATGGCAGTAATGTCTCAAACAGTCTACGCTTTGATCGTTCCCTGGAAGACCAGTAGTAGCTTCCGATGAACATCTGGAAGCATTCCTTAATCTGTTTACTATCAGAGTGTTGGTGAAACACAGTTATCGCATCGGGATTGAATACAACAGTCACAAAGCGCACTTTCCTCCATGCGGGTAATATCTCAAACAGCCTACGCTTTGATCGCTCCCTGAAAGATAAGTAGTAATTTCCGATGCAACTCTGGAGCCATTCTGTAATCTGTGGACTATCAGAGTGTTGATGAAACACAGAAATTGCATCTGGATTGAATTCAACAATCACCATGCGCCCTTTCCTCCATGGGAGTAATGTCTCAAAGAGTCTACCATTTGATCGTTCCCTGGAAGCCCAGTAGTAGTTTTCGATGCACATCTGGAGGCATTCTGTAATCTGTGGACCATCAGAGTGTTGATGAAACACAGAAATTGCATCGGGATTGAATACAACAGTCACCATGCGCACTTTCCTCCATGGGAGTAACGTCTCAAACAGTCTACGCTTTCATCGTTCTCTGGAAAACCAGTAGTAGTTTCCGATGCACATCTGGAGGCATTCTGTAATGTGTAGACGATCAGAGAGTTGATGAAACACAGAAATTGCATCGGGATTGAATACAACAGTCACCATGCGCACTTTCCTCCATGGGAGTGGTGTCTCAAACAGTCTACGAAATGATCGTTCCCTGAAAGACCAGTTGTAGTTTCCGATGCACATCTGGAGGCATTCTGTAATCTGTGGACTATCAGAGTGTTGATGAAACACAGAAATTGCATCAGGATTGAATACAACAGTCACCATGCGCACATTCCTCCATGGGAGTAATGTCTCAAACAGTCTACGCTTTGATGGTGCCCTGGAAGACCAGTAGTAGTTTCCGATGCACATCTGGAAGCATTCTGTAATCTGTGGACTATCAGAGTGTTGATGAAACACAGAAATTGCATCTGGATTGAATTCAACAGTCACCATGCGCCCTTTCCTCCATGGGAGTAATGTCTCAAAGAGTCTACCATATGATCGTTCCCTGGAAGTCCAGTAGTAGTTTTCGATGCACATCTGGAGGCATTCTGTAATCTGTGGACCATCAGAGTGTTGATGAAACACAGAAATTGCATCGGGATTGAATACAACAGTCACCATGCGCAGTTTCCTCCATTGGAGTAATGTCTCAAACAGTCTACGCTTTGATCGTTCCCTGGAAGACCAGTATTATATTCCGATGCACATCTGGTGGCATTCTGAAATCTGTGGACCATCAGAGTGTTGATGAAACACAGAAATTGCATCGGGATTGAAAACAACAGTCACCATGCGCAGTTTCCTCCATGGGAGTAATGTCTTAAACAGTCTACGCTTTGATCGTTCCCAGGACGACCAGCAGTAGTTTCCGATACACATCTGGAGGCATTCTGTAATCTGTGGACTATGAGAGTGTTTAGGAACACAGAAAATGCTTCGGGATTGAATACAACAGTCACCATGCGCACTTTCCTCTATGGGAGGATTGTCTCAAACCGTTTACGCTTTGATCGTTCAATGGAAGACCAGTAGTAGTTTCCGATGCACATCTGGAGGCATTCTGTATTCTGTTTACTCTCAGAGTGTTGATGAAACACAGAAATTGCATCGGAATTGAATACAACAGTCACCATGCGCACTTTCATCAATGTGAGTAATGTCTCAAACAGTCTATACTTTGATCGTTCCCTGGAAGACCAGTAGTAGTTTCCGATGCACATCTGGAGGAATTCTGTAATCTGTGGACTATCAGAGTGTTGATGAAACACAGAAATTGCCTCGGGATAGAATACAACTGTCACCATGCGCACTTTCCTCCATGGGTGTAATGCCTCAAACAGTCTACGCTTTTATCGTTCCCTGGAAGACCAGCATAAGTTTCCGATGCACATCTGGAGGCATTCTGTAATCTGTGGACTATCAGAGTATTGATGAAACACAGAAATTGCATCGGGGTTGAATACAACAGTCACCATGCACACTTTCCTCCACGGGAGTAATGTCTCAAACAGTCTACGCTTTCATCGTTCTCTGGAAGACCAGTAGTAGTTTCCGATACACATTTGGAGGCATTCTGTAATCTGTGGATGATCAGAGAGTTGATGAAACACAGAAATTGAATAAAGATTGAATACAACAGTCACCATTGGCACTTTCCTCCATGGGAGTAATGTCTCAAACAGTCTACGCTTTCTTCGTTCCCTGGAAGACCAGTAGTAGTTTCCGATGCGCATCTGGAGGCATTCTGTAATCTGTGGACGATCAGAGAGTTGATGAAACACAGAAATTGCATCGGGATTGAATACAACAGTCACCATGCGCACTTCCCTTCATGGGAGTAATGTCTCTAACAATCTACGCTTTGATCGATCCCAGGAAGACCAGTAGTAGTTTCCGATGCACATCTGGCGGCATTCTCTAATCTGTGGACTATCAGAGTGTTGATGAAACACAGAAATTGCATCTGGATTGAATTCAACAGTCACCATGCGCCCTTTCCTCCATGGGAGTAATTTCTCAAAGAGAATACGATTTGATCGTTCCCTGGAAGACCAGTAGTAGTTTCCGATGCACATCTGGAGGCATTCTGTAATCTGTGGACCATCAGAGTGTTGATGAAACACAGATATTGCATCGGGATTGAATACAACAGTCACCATGCGCACTTTCCTCCATGGGAGTAATGTCTCAAAGAGTCTACCATTTGATCGTTCACTGGAAGGCCAGTAGTAGTTTCCGATGCACATCTAGAGGCATTCTGTAATCTGTGGACCATCAGAGTGTTGATGAAACACAGAAATTGCATCGGGATTGAATACAACAATCACCATGCGCAGTTTCCTCCATGGAAGTAATGTCTCAAACAGTCTACGCTTTGATCGTTCCCAGGACGCACAGTAGTAGTTTCCGATACACATGTGGAGCCATTCTGTAATCTGTTGACTATGAGAGTGTTTAGGAACACAGAAATTGCTTCGGGATTGAATACAACAGTCATCATGCGCACTTTCCTCCATGGGAGTATAGTCTCAAACAGTTTACGCTTTGATCGATCGCTGGAAGACCAGTAAAAGTTTCCGATGCACACCAGGAGGCAATCTGTAATCTGTGGACTATCAGAGTATTGATGAAACACAGAAATTGCATCGGGATTGAATACAACAGTCACCATGCACACTTTCCTCCATGGGAGCAATGTCTCAAACAGTCTACGCTTTCATCGTTCCCTGGATGACCAGTAGTAGTTTCCGATGCACATCTGGCGGCATTCTCTAATCTGTGGATGATCAGAGAGTTGATGAAACACAGAAATTGCTTAAAGATTGAATACAACAGTCACCATGTGCACTTTCCTCCTTGGGAGTATTCTCTCAAACACTTTACGCTTTGATCGTTCCCTAGAAGACCAGTAGTAGTTTCCGATGTACATCTGGAGGCATTCTGTAATCTGTGGACTCTCAGAGTGTTGATGAAACACAGAAATTGCCTCGGGATAGAATAAAACTGTCACCATGCGCACTTTCCTCCATGGGTGTAATGCCTCAAACAGTCTACGCTTTTATCGTTCCCTGGAAGACCAGCATAAGTTTCCGATGCACATCAGGAGGCATTCTGTAATCTGTGGACTATCAGAGTATTGATGAAACACAGAAATTGCATCGGGGTTGAATACAACAGTCACCATGCACACTTTCCTCCACGGGAGTAATGTCTCAAACAGTCTACGCTTTCATCGTTCTCTGGAAGACCAGTAGTAGTTTCCGATACACATTTGGAGGCATTCTGTAATCTGTGGATGATCAGAGAGTTGATGAAACACAGAAATTGAATAAAGATTGAATACAACAGTCACCATTGGCACTTTCCTCCATGGGAGTAATGTCTCAAACAGTCTACGTTTTCCCAGAATGAGATTTTCACTCTGCAGCGGAGTGTGCGCTGATATGAAACTTCCTGGCAGATTAAAACTGCGTGCCCGACCGAGACTCAAACTCGGGACCTTTGCCTTTCGCGGGCAAGTGCTCTACCATCTGAGCTACCGACGCACGACTCACGCCCGGTACTCACAGCTTTACTTCTGCCAGTATCCGTCTCCTACCTTCCAAACTTTGCAGAAGCTCTCCTGCGAACCAAGCAGAACTAGCACTCCTGAAAGAAAGGATATTGCGGAGACATGGCTTAGCCACAGCCTGGGGGATTTTTCCAGAATGAGATTTTCACTCTGCAGCGGAGTGTGCGCTGATATGAAACTTCCTGGCAGATTAAAACTGCGTGCCCGACCGAGACTCGAACTCGGGACCTTTGCCTTTCGCGGGCAAGTGCTCTACCATCTGAGCTACCGACGCACGACTCACGCCCGGTACTCACAGCTTTACTTCTGCCAGTATCCGTCTCCTACCTTCCAAACTTTGCAGAAGCTCTCCTGCGAACCAAGCAGAACTAGCACTCCTGAAAGAAAGGATATTGCGGAGACATGGCTTAGCCACAGCCTGGGGGATTTTTCCAGAATGAGATTTTCACTCTGCAGCGGAGTGTGCGCTGATATGAAACTTCCTGGCAGATTAAAACTGCGTGCCCGACCGAGACTCGAACTCGGGACCTTTGCCTTTCGCGGGCAAGTGCTCTACCATCTGAGCTACCGACGCACGACTCACGCCCGGTACTCACAGCTTTACCTCTGCCAGTATCCGTCTCCTACCTTCCAAACTTTGCAGAAGCTCTCCTGCGAACCAAGCAGAACTAGCACTCCTGAAAGAAAGGATATTGCGGAGACATGGCTTAGCCACAGCCTGGGGGATTTTTCCAGAATGAGATTTTCACTCTGCAGCGGAGTGTGCGCTGATATGAAACTTCCTGGCAGATTAAAACTGCGTGCCCGACCGAGACTCGAACTCGGGACCTTTGCCTTTCGCGGGCAAGTGCTCTACCATCTGAGCTACCGACGCACGACTCACGCCCGGTACTCACAGCTTTACTTCTGCCAGTATCCGTCTCCTACATTCCAAACTTTGCAGAAGCTCTCCTGCGAACCAAGCAGAACTAGCACTCCTGAAAGAAAGGATATTGCGGAGACATGGCTTAGCCACAGCCTGGGGAATTTTTCCAGAATGAGATTTTCACTCTGCAGCGGAGTGTGCGCTGATATGAAACTTCCTGGCAGATTAAAACTGCGTGCCCGACCGAGACTCGAACTCGGGACCTTTGCCTTTCGCGGGCAAGTGCTCTACCATCTGAGCTACCGACGCACGACTCACGCCCGGTACTCACAGCTTTACTTCTGCCAGTATCCGTCTCCTACCTTCCAAACTTTGCAGAAGCTCTCCTGCGAACCAAGCAGAACTAGCACTCCTGAAAGAAAGGATATTGCGGAGACATGGCTTAGCTACAGCCTGGGGGATTTTTCCAGAATGAGATTTTCACTCTGCAGCGGAGTGTGCGCTGATATGAAACTTCCTGGCAGATTAAAACTGCGTGCCCGACCGAGACTCGAACTCGGGACCTTTGCCTTTCGCGGGCAAGTGCTCTACCATCTGAGCTACCGACGCACGACTCACGCCCGGTACTCACAGCTTTACTTCTGCCAGTATCCGTCTCCTACCTTCCAAACTTTGCAGAAGCTCTCCTGCGAACCAAGCAGAACTAGCACTCCTGAAAGAAAGGATATTGCGGAGACATGGCTTAGCCACAGCCTGGGGGATTTTTCCAGAATGAGATTTTCACTCTGCAGCGGAGTGTGCGCTGATATGAAACTTCCTGGCAGATTAAAACTGCGTGCCCGACCGAGACTCGAACTCGGGACCTTTGCCTTTCGCGGGCAAGTGCTCTACCATCTGAGCTACCGACGCACGACTCACGCCCGGTACTCACAGCTTTACTTCTGCCAGTATCCGTCTCCTACCTTCCAAACTTTGCAGAAGCTCTTCTGCGAACGAAGCAGAACTAGCACTCCTGAAAGAAAGGATATTGCGGAGACATGGCTTAGCTACAGCCTGGGGGATTTTTCCAGAATGAGATTTTCACTCTGCAGCGGAGTGTGCGCTGATATGAAACTTCCTGGCAGATTAAAACTGCGTGCCCGACCGAGACTCGAACTCGGGACCTTTGCCTTTCGCGGGCAAGTGCTCTACCATCTGAGCTACCGACGCACGACTCACGCCCGGTACTCACAGCTTTACTTCTGCCAGTATCCGTCTCCTACCTTCCAAACTTTGCAGAAGCTCTCCTGCGAACCAAGCAGAACTAGCACTCCTGAAAGAAAGGATATTGCGGAGACATGGCCTAGCCACAGCCTGGGGGATTTTTCCAGAATGAGATTTTCACTCTGCAGCGGAGTGTGCGCTGATATGAAACTTCCTGGCAGATTAAAACTGCGTGCCCGACCGAGACTCGAACTCGGGACCTTTGCCTTTCGCGGGCAAGTGCTCTACCATCTGAGCTACCGACGCACTACTCACGCCCGGTACTCACAGCTTTACTTCTGCCAGTATCCGTCTCCTACCTTCCAAACTTTGCAGAAGCTCTCCTGCGAACCAAGCAGAACTAGCACTCCTGAAAGAAAGGATATTGCGGAGACATGGCCTAGCCACAGCCTGGGGGATTTTTCCAGAATGAGATTTTCACTCTGCAGCGGAGTGTGCGCTGATATGAAACTTCCTGGCAGATTAAAACTGCGTGCCCGACCGAGACTCGAACTCGGGACCTTTGCCTTTCGCGGGCAAGTGCTCTACCATCTGAGCTACCGACGCACGACTCACGCCCGGTACTCACAGCTTTACTTCTGCCAGTATCCGTCTCCTACCTTCCAAACTTTGCAGAAGCTCTCCTGCGAACCAAGCAGAACTAGCACTCCTGAAAGAAAGGATATTGCGGAGACATGGCTTAGCCACAGCCTGGGGGATTTTTCCAGAATGAGATTTTCACTCTGCAGCGGAGTGTGCGCTGATATGAAACTTCCTGGCAGATTAAAACTGCGTGCCCGACCGAGACTCGAACTCGGGACCTTTGCCTTTCGCGGGCAAGTGCTCTACCATCTGAGCTACCGACGCACGACTCACGCCCGGTACTCACAGCCTTACTTCTGCCAGTATCCGTCTCCTACCTTCCAAACTTTGCAGAAGCTCTCCTGCGAACCAAGCAGAACTAGCACTCCTGAAAGAAAGGATATTGCGGAGACATGGCTTAGCCACAGCCTGGGGGATTTTTCCAGAATGAGATTTTCACTCTGCAGCGGAGTGTGCGCTGATATGAAACTTCCTGGCAGATTAAAACTGCGTGCCCGACCGAGACTCGAACTCGGGACCTTTGCCTTTCGCGGGCAAGTGCTCTACCATCTGAGCTACCGACGCACGACTCACGCCCGGTACTCACAGCTTTACTTCTGCCAGTATCCGTCTCCTACCTTCCAAACTTTGCAGAAGCTCTCCTGCGAACCAAGCAGAACTAGCACTCCTGAAAGAAAGGATATTGGGGAGACATGGCTTAGCCACAGCCTGGGGGATTTTTCCAGAATGAGATTTTCACTCTGCAGCGGAGTGTGCGCTGATATGAAACTTCCTGGCAGATTAAAACTGCGTGCCCGACCGAGACTCGAACTCGGGACCTTTGCCTTTCGCGGGCAAGTGCTCTACCATCTGAGCTACCGACGCACGACTCACGCCCGGTACTCACAGCTTTACTTCTGCCAGTATCCGTCTCCTACCTTCTAAACTTTGCAGAAGCTCTCCTGCGAACCAAGCAGAACTAGCACTCCTGAAAGAAAGGATATTGCGGAGACATGGCTTAGCCACAGCCTGGGGGATTTTTCCAGAATGAGATTTTCACTCTGCAGCGGAGTGTGCGCTGATATGAAACTTCCTGGCAGATTAAAACTGCGTGCCCGACCGAGACTCGAACTCGGGACCTTTGCCTTTCGCGGGCAAGTGCTCTACCATCTGAGCTACCGACGCACGACTCACGCCCGGTACTCACAGCTTTACTTCTGCCAGTATCCGTCTCCTACCTTCCAAACTTTGCAGAAGCTCTCCTGCGAACCAAGCAGAACTAGCACTCCTGAAAGAAAGGATATTGCGGAGACATGGCTTAGCCACAGCCTGGGGGATTTTTCCAGAATGAGATTTTCACTCTGCAGCGGAGTGTGCGCTGATTAGAAACTTCCAGGCAGATTAAAACTGCGTGCCCGACCGAGACTCGAACTCGGGACCTTTGCCTTTCGCGGGCAAGTGCTCTACCATCTGAGCTACCGACGCACGACTCACGCCCGGTACTCACAGCTTTACTTCTGCCAGTATCCGTCTCCTACCTTCCAAACTTTGCAGAAGCTCTCCTGCGAACCAAGCAGAACTAGCACTCCTGAAAGAAAGGATATTGCGGAGACATGGCTTAGCCACAGCCTGGGGGATTTTTCCAGAATGAGATTTTCACTCTGCAGCGGAGTGTGCGCTGATATGAAACTTCCTGGCAGATTAAAACTGCGTGCCCGACCGAGACTCGAACTCGGGACCTTTGCCTTTCGCGGGCAAGTGCTCTACCATCTGAGCTACCGACGCACGACTCACGCCCGGTACTCACAGCTTTACTTCTGCCAGTATCCGTCTCCTACCTTCCAAACTTTGCAGAAGCTCTCCTGCGAACCAAGCAGAACTAGCACTCCTGAAAGAAAGGATATTGCGGAGACATGGCTTAGCCACAGCCTGGGGGATTTTTCCAGAATGAGATTTTCACTCTGCAGCGGAGTGTGCGCTGATATGAAACTTCCTGGCAGATTAAAACTGCGTGCCCGACCGAGACTCGAACTCGGGACCTTTGCCTTTCGCGGGCAAGTGCTCTACCATCTGAGCTACCGACGCACGACTCACGCCCGGTACTCACAGCTTTACTTCTGCCAGTATCCGTCTCCTACCTTCCAAACTTTGCAGAAGCTCTCCTGCGAACCAAGCAGAACTAGCACTCCTGAAAGAAAGGATATTGCGGAGACATGGCTTAGCCACAGCCTGGGGGATTTTTCCAGAATGAGATTTTCACTCTGCAGCGGAGTGTGCGCTGATATGAAACTTCCTGGCAGATTAAAACTGCGTGCCCGACCGAGACTCGAACTCGGGACCTTTGCCTTTCGCGGGCAAGTGCTCTACCATCTGAGCTACCGACGCACGACTCACGCCCGGTACTCACAGCTTTACTTCTGCCAGTATCCGTCTCCTACCTTCCAAACTTTGCAGAAGCTCTCCTGCGAACCAAGCAGAACTAGCACTCCTGAAAGAAAGGATATTGCGGAGACATGGCTTAGCCACAGCCTGGGGGATTTTTCCAGAATGAGATTTTCACTCTGCAGCGGAGTGTGCGCTGATATGAAACTTCCTGGCAGATTAAAACTGCGTGCCCGACCGAGACTCGAACTCGGGACCTTTGCCTTTCGCGGGCAAGTGCTCTACCATCTGAGCTACCGACGCACGACTCACGCCCGGTACTCACAGCTTTACTTCTGCCAGTATCCGTCTCCTACCTTCCAAACTTTGCAGAAGCTCTCCTGCGAACCAAGCAGAACTAGCACTCCTGAAAGAAAGGATATTGCGGAGACATGGCTTAGCCACAGCCTGGGGGATTTTTCCAGAATGAGATTTTCACTCTGCAGCGGAGTGTGCGCTGATATGAAACTTCCTGGCAGATTAAAACTGCGTGCCCGACCGAGACTCGAACTCGGGACCTTTGCCTTTCGCGGGCAAGTGCTCTACCATCTGAGCTACCGACGCACGACTCACGCCCGGTACTCACAGCTTTACTTCTGCCAGTATCCGTCTCCTACCTTCCAAACTTTGCAGAAGCTCTCCTGCGAACCAAGCAGAACTAGCACTCCTGAAAGAAAGGATATTGCCGAGACATGGCTTAGCCACAGCCTGGGGGATTTTTCCAGAATGAGATTTTCACTCTGCAGCGGAGTGTGCGCTGATATGAAACTTCCTGGCAGATTAAAACTGCGTGCCCGACCGAGACTCGAACTCGGGACCTTTGCCTTTCGCGGGCAAGTGCTCTACCATCTGAGCTACCGACGCACGACTCACGCCCGGTACTCACAGCTTTACTTCTGCCAGTATCCGTCTCCTACCTTCCAAACTTTGCAGAAGCTCTCCTGCGAACCAAGCAGAACTAGCACTCCTGAAAGAAAGGATATTGCGGAGACATGGCTTAGCCACAGCCTGGGGGATTTTTCCAGAATGAGATTTTCACTCTGCAGCGGAGTGTGCGCTGATATGAAACTTCCTGGCAGATTAAAACTGCGTGCCCGACCGAGACTCGAACTCGGGACCTTTGCCTTTCGCGGGCAAGTGCTCTACCATCTGAGCTACCGACGCACGACTCACGCCCGGTACTCACAGCTTTACTTCTGCCATTATCCGTCTCCTACCTTCCAAACTTTGCAGAAGCTCTCCTGCGAACCAAGCAGAACTAGCACTCCTGAAAGAAAGGATATTGCGGAGACATGGCTTAGCCACAGCCTGGGGGATTTTTCCAGAATGAGATTTTCACTCTGCAGCGGAGTGTGCGCTGATATGAAACTTCCTGGCAGATTAAAACTGCGTGCCCGACCGAGACTCGAACTCGGGACCTTTGCCTTTCGCGGGCAAGTGCTCTACCATCTGAGCTACCGACGCACGACTCACGCCCGGTACTCACAGCTTTACTTCTGCCAGTATCCGTCTCCTACATTCCAAACTTTGCAGAAGCTCTCCTGCGAACCAAGCAGAACTAGCACTCCTGAAAGAAAGGATATTGCGGAGACATGGCTTAGCCACAGCCTGGGGGATTTTTCCAGAATGAGATTTTCACTCTGCAGCGGAGTGTGCGCTGATATGAAACTTCCAGGCAGATTAAAACTGCGTGCCCGACCGAGACTCGAACTCGGGACCTTTGCCTTTCGCGGGCAAGTGCTCTACCATCTGAGCTACCGACGCACGACTCACGCCCGGTACTCACAGCTTTACTTCTGCCAGTATCCGTCTCCTACCTTCCAAACTTTGCAGAAGCTCTCCTGCGAACCAAGCAGAACTAGCACTCCTGAAAGAAAGGATATTGCGGAGACATGGCTTAGCCACAGCCTGGGGGATTTTTCCAGAATGAGATTTTCACTCTGCAGCGGAGTGTGCGCTGATATGAAACTTCCTGGCAGATTAAAACTGCGTGCCCGACCGAGACTCGAACTCGGGACCTTTGCCTTTCGCGGGCAAGTGCTCTACCATCTGAGCTACCGACGCACGAATCACGCCCGGTACTCACAGCTTTACTTCTGCCAGTATCCGTCTCCTACCTTCCAAACTTTGCAGAAGCTCTCCTGCGAACCAAGCAGAACTAGCACTCCTGAAAGAAAGGATATTGCGGAGACATGGCTTAGCCACAGCCTGGGGGATTTTTCCAGAATGAGATTTTCACTCTGCAGCGGAGTGTGCGCTGATATGAAACTTCCTGGCAGATAAAAACTGCGTGCCCGACCGAGACTCGAACTCGGGACCTTTGCCTTTCGCGGGCAAGTGCTCTACCATCTGAGCTACCGACGCACGACTCACGCCCGGTACTCACAGCTTTACTTCTGCCAGTATCCGTCTCCTACCTTCCAAACTTTGCAGAAGCTCTCCTGCGAACCAAGCAGAACTAGCACTCCTGAAAGAAAGGATATTGCGGAGACATGGCTTAGCCACAGCCTGGGGGATTTTTCCAGAATGAGATTTTCACTCTGCAGCGGAGTGTGCGCTGATATGAAACTTCCTGGCAGATTAAAACTGCGTGCCCGACCGAGACTCGAACTCGGGACCTTTGCCTTTCGCGGGCAAGTGCTCTACCATCTGAGCTACCGACGCACGACTCACGCCCGGTACTCACAGCTTTACTTCTGCCAGTATCCGTCTCCTACCTTCCAAACTTTGCAGAAGCTCTCCTGCGAACCAAGCAGAACTAGCACTCCTGAAAGAAAGGATATTGCGGAGACATGGCTTAGCCACAGCCTGGGGGATTTTTCCAGAATGAGATTTTCACTCTGCAGCGGAGTGTGCGCTGATATGAAACTTCCTGGCAGATTAAAACTGCGTGCCCGACCGAGACTCGAACTCGGGACCTTTGCCTTTCGCGGGCAAGTGCTCTACCATCTGAGCTACCGACGCACGACTCACGCCCGGTACTCACAGCTTTACTTCTGCCAGTATCCGTCTCCTACCTTCCAAACTTTGCAGAAGCTCTCCTGCGAACCAAGCAGAACTAGCACTCCTGAAAGAAAGGATATTGCGGAGACATGGCTTAGCCACAGCCTGGGGGATTTTTCCAGAATGAGATTTTCACTCTGCAGCGGAGTGTGCGCTGATATGAAACTTCCTGGCAGATTAAAACTGCGTGCCCGACCGAGACTCGAACTCGGGACCTTTGCCTTTCGCGGGCAAGTGCTCTACCATCTGAGCTACCGACGCACGACTCACGCCCGGTACTCACAGCTTTACTTCTGCCAGTATCCGTCTCCTACCTTCCAAACTTTGCAGAAGCTCTCCTGCGAACCAAGCAGAACTAGCACTCCTGAAAGAAAGGATATTGCGGAGACATGGCTTAGCCACAGCCTGGGGGATTTTTCCAGAATGAGATTTTCACTCTGCAGCGGAGTGTGCGCTGATATGAAACTTCCTGGCAGATTAAAACTGCGTGCCCGACCGAGACTCGAACTCGGGACCTTTGCCTTTCGCGGGCAAGTGCTCTACCATCTGAGCTACCGACGCACGACTCACGCCCGGTACTCACAGCTTTACTTCTGCCAGTATCCGTCTCCTACCTTCCAAACTTTGCAGAAGCTCTCCTGCGAACCAAGCAGAACTAGCACTCCTGAAAGAAAGGATATTGCGGAGACATGGCTTAGCCACAGCCTGGGGGATTTTTCCAGAATGAGATTTTCACTCTGCAGCGGAGTGTGCGCTGATATGAAACTTCCAGGCAGATTAAAACTGCGTGCCCGACCGAGACTCGAACTCGGGACCTTTGCCTTTCGCGGGCAAGTGCTCTACCATCTGAGCTACCGACGCACGACTCACGCCCGGTACTCACAGCTTTACTTCTGCCAGTATCCGTCTCCTACCTTCCAAACTTTGCAGAAGCTCTCCTGCGAACCAAGCAGAACTAGCACTCCTGAAAGAAAGGATATTGCGGAGACATGGCTTAGCCACAGACTGGGGGATTTTTCCAGAATGAGATTTTCACTCTGCAGCGGAGTGTGCGCTGATATGAAACTTCCTGGCAGATTAAAACTGCGTGCCCGACCGAGACTCGAACACGGGACCTTTGCCTTTCGCGGGCAAGTGCTCTACCATCTGAGCTACCGACGCACGACTCACGCCCGGTACTCACAGCTTTACTTCTGCCAGTATCCGTCTCCTACCTTCCAAACTTTGCAGAAGCTCTCCTGCGAACCAAGCAGAACTAGCACTCCTGAAAGAAAGGATATTGCGGAGACATGGCTTAGCCACAGCCTGGGGGATTTTTCCAGAATGAGATTTTCACTCTGCAGCGGAGTGTGCGCTGATATGAAACTTCCTGGCAGATTAAAACTGCGTGCCCGACCGAGACTCGAACTCGGGACCTTTGCCTTTCACGGGCAAGTGCTCTACCATCTGAGCTACCGACGCACGACTCACGCCCGGTACTCACAGCTTTACTTCTGCCAGTATCCGTCTCCTACCTTCCAAACTTTGCAGAAGCTCTCCTGCGAACCAAGCAGAACTAGCACTCCTGAAAGAAAGGATATTGCGGAGACATGGCTTAGCCACAGCCTGGGGGATTTTTCCAGAATGAGATTTTCACTCTGCAGCGGAGTGTGCGCTGATATGAAACTTCCTGGCAGATTAAAACTGCGTGCCCGACCGAGACTCGAACTCGGGACCTTTGCCTTTCGCGGGCAAGTGCTCTACCATCTGAGCTACCGACGCACGACTCACGCCCGGTACTCACAGCTTTACTTCTGCCAGTATCCGTCTCCTACCTTCCAAACTTTGCAGAAGCTCTCCTGCGAACCAAGCAGAACTAGCACTCCTGAAAGAAAGGATATTGCGGAGACATGGCTTAGCCACAGCCTGGGGGATTTTTCCAGAATGAGATTTTCACTCTGCAGCGGAGTGTGCGCTGATATGAAACTTCCTGGCAGATTAAAACTGCGTGCCCGACCGAGACTCGAACTCGGGACCTTTGCCTTTCGCGGGCAAGTGCTCTACCATCTGAGCTACCGACGCACGACTCACGCCCGGTACTCACAGCTTTACTTCTGCCAGTATCCGTCTCCTACCTTCCAAACTTTGCAGAAGCTCTCCTGCGAACCAAGCAGAACTAGCACTCCTGAAAGAAAGGATATTGCGGAGACATGGCTTAGCCACAGCCTGGGGGATTTTTCCAGAATGAGATTTTCACTCTGCAGCGGAGTGTGCGCTGATATGAAACTTCCTGGCAGATTAAAACTGCGTGCCCGACCGAGACTCGAACTCGGGACCTTTTCCTTTCGCGGGCAAGTGCTCTACCATCTGAGCTACCGACGCACGACTCACGCCCGGTACTCACAGCTTTACTTCTGCCAGTATCCGTCTCCTACCTTCCAAACTTTGCAGAAGTTCTCCTGCGAACCAAGCAGAACTAGCACTCCTGAAAGAAAGGATATTGCGGAGACATGGCTTAGCCACAGCCTGGGGGATTTTTCCAGAATGAGATTTTCACTCTGCAGCGGAGTGTGCGCTGATATGAAACTTCCTGGCAGATTAAAACTGCGTGCCCGACCGAGACTCGAACTCGGGACCTTTGCCTTTCGCGGGCAAGTGCTCTACCATCTGAGCTACCGACGCACGACTCACGCCCGGTACTCACAGCTTTACTTCAGCCAGTATCCGTCTCCTACCTTCCAAACTTTGCAGAAGCTCTCCTGCGAACCAAGCAGAACTAGCACTCCTGAAAGAAAGGATATTGCGGAGACATGGCTTAGCCACAGCCTGGAGGATTTTTCCAGAATGAGATTTTCACTCTGCAGCGGAGTGTGCGCTGATATGAAACTTCCTGGCAGATTAAAACTGCGTGCCCGACCGAGATTCGAACTCGGGACCTTTGCCTTTCGCGGGCAAGTGCTCTACCATCTGAGCTACCGACGCACGACTCACGCCCGGTACTCACAGCTTTACTTCTGCCAGTATCCGTCTCCTACCTTCCAAACTTTGCAGAAGCTCTCCTGCGAACCAAGCAGAACTAGCACTCCTGAAAGAAAGGATATTGCGGAGACATGGCTTAGCCACAGCCTGGGGGATTTTTCCAGAATGAGATTTTCACTCTGCAGCGGAGTGTGCGCTGATATGAAACTTCCTGGCAGATTAAAACTGCGTGCCCGACCGAGACTCGAACTCGGGACCTTTGCCTTTCGCGGGCAAGTGCTCTACCATCTGAGCTACCGACGCACGACTCACGCCCGGTACTCACAGCTTTACTTCTGCCAGTATCCGTCTCCTACCTTCCAAACTTTGCAGAAGCTCTCCTGCGAACCAAGCAGAACTAGTACTCCTGAAAGAAAGGATATTGCGGAGACATGGCTTAGCCACAGCCTGGGGGATTTTTCAGAATGAGATTTTCACTCTGCAGCGGAGTGTGCGCTGATATGAAACTTCCTGGCAGATTAAAACTGCGTGCAGAAGTAAAGCTGTGAGTACCGGGCGTGAGTCGTGCGTCGGTAGCTCAGATGGTAGAGCACTTGCCCGCGAAAGGCAAAGGTCCCGAGTTCGAGTCTCGGTCGGGCACGCAGTTTTAATCTGCCAGGAAGTTTCATATCAGCGCACACTCCGCTGCAGAGTGAAAATCTCATTCTGGAAAAATCCCCCAGGCTTTGGCTAAGCCATGTCTCCGCAATATCCTTTCTTTCAGGAGTGCTAGTTCTGCTTGGTTCGCAGGAGAGCTTCTGCAAAGTTTGGAAGGTAGGAGACGGATACTGGCAGAAGTAAAGCTGTGAGTACCGGGCGTGAGTCGTGCGTCGGTAGCTCAGATGGTAGAGCACTTGCCCGCGAAAGGCAAAGGTCCCGAGTTCGAGTCTCGGTCGGGCACGCAGTTTTAATCTGCCAGGAAGTTTCATATCAGCGCACACTCTGCTGCAGAGTGAAAATCTCATTCTGGAAAAATCCCCCAGGCTGTGGCTAAGCCATGTCTCCGCAATATCCTTTCTTTCAGGAGTGCTAGTTCTGCTTGGTTCGCAGGAGAGCTTCTGCAAAGTTTGGAAGGTAGGAGACGGATACTGGCAGAAGTAAAGTTGTGAGTACCGGGCGTGAGTCGTGCGTCGGTAGCTCAGATGGTAGAGCACTTGCCCGCGAAAGGCAAAGGTCCCGAGTTCGAGTCTCGGTCGGGCACGCAGTTTTAATCTGCCAGGAAGTTTCATATCAGCGCACACTCCGCTGCAGAGTGAAAATCTCATTCTGGAAAAATCCCCCAGGCTGTGGCTAAGCCATGTCTCCGCAATATCCTTTCTTTCAGGAGTGCTAGTTCTGCTTGGTTCGCAGGAGAGCTTCTGCAAAGTTTGGAAGGTAGGAGACGGATACTGGCAGAAGTAAAGCTGTGAGTACCGGGCGTGAGTCGTGCGTCGGTAGCTCAGATGGTAGAGCACTTGCCCGCGAAAGGCAAAGGTCCCGAGTTCGAGTCTCGGTCGGGCACGCAGTTTTAATCTGCCAGGAAGTTTCATATCAGCGCACACTCTGCTGCAGAGTGAAAATCTCATTCTGGAAAAATCCCCCAGGCTGTGGCTAAGCCATGTCTCCGCAATATCCTTTCTTTCAGGAGTGCTAGTTCTGCTTGGTTCGCAGGAGAGCTTCTGCAAAGTTTGGAAGGTAGGAGACGGATACTGGCAGAAGTAAAGTTGTGAGTACCGGGCGTGAGTCGTGCGTCGGTAGCTCAGATGGTAGAGCACTTGCCCGCGAAAGGCAAAGGTCCCGAGTTCGAGTCTCGGTCGGGCACGCAGTTTTAATCTGCCAGGAAGTTTCATATCAGCGCACACTCCGCTGCAGAGTGAAAATCTCATTCTGGAAAAATCCCCCAGGCTGTGGCTAAGCCATGTCTCCGCAATATCCTTTCTTTCAGGAGTGCTAGTTCTGCTTGGTTCGCAGGAGAGCTTCTGCAAAGTTTGGAAGGTAGGAGACGGATACTGGCAGAAGTAAAGCTGTGAGTACCGGGCGTGAGTCGTGCGTCGGTAGCTCAGATGGTAGAGCACTTGCCCGCGAAAGGCAATGGTCCCGAGTTCGAGTCTCGGTCGGGCACGCAGTTTTAATCTGCCAGGAAGTTTCATATCAGCGCACACTCCGCTGCAGAGTGAAAATCTCATTCTGGAAAAATCCCCCAGGCTGTGGCTAAGCCATGTCTCCCCAATATCCTTTCTTTCAGGAGTGCTAGTTCTGCTTGGTTCGCAGGAGAGCTTCTGCAAAGTTTGGAAGGTAGGAGACGGATACTGGCAGAAGTAAAGCTGTGAGTACCGGGCGTGAGTCGTGCGTCGGTAGCTCAGATGGTAGAGCACTTGAACGCGAAAGGCAAAGGTCCCGAGTTCGAGTCTCGGTCGGGCACGCAGTTTTAATCTGCCAGGAAGTTTCATATCAGCGCACACTCCGCTGCAGAGTGAAAATCTCATTCTGGAAAAATCCCCCAGGCTGTGGCTAAGCCATGTCTCCGCAATATCCTTTCTTTCAGGAGTGCTAGTTCTGCTTGGTTCGCAGGAGAGCTTCTGCAAAGTTTGGAAGGTAGGAGACGGATACTGGCAGAAGTAAAGCTGTGAGTACCGGGCGTGAGTCGTGCGTCGGTAGCTCAGATGGTAGAGCACTTGCCCGCGAAAGGCAAAGGTCCCGAGTTCGAGTCTGGGTCGGGCACGCAGTTTTAATCTGCCAGGAAGTTTCAGTCTACGCTTTATTCGTTCCCTGGAAGACCAGTAGTAGTTTCCGATGCGCATCTGGAGGCATTCTCTAATCTGTGGACTATCAGAGTGTTGATGAAACACAGAAATTGCATCTGGATTGAATCCAACAGTCACCATGCGCCCTTTCCTCCATGGGAGTAATTTCTCAAAGAGAATACGATTTGATCGTTCCCTGGAAGACCAGTAGTAGTTTCCGATGCACATCTGGAGGCATTCTGTAATCTGTGGACCATCAGAGTGTTGATGAAACACAGATATTGCATCGGGATTGAATACAACAGTCACCATGCGCACTTTCCTCCATGGGAGTAATGTCTCAAAGAGTCTACCATTTGATCGTTCCCTGGAAGACCAGTAGTAGTTTCCGATGCACCTCTAGAGGCATTCTGTAATCTGTGGACCATCAGAGTGTTGATGAAACACAGAAATTGCATCGGGATTGAATACAACAATCACCATGCGCAGTTTCCTCCATGGAAGTAATGTCTCAAACAGTCTACGCTTTGATCGTTCCCAGGACGCCTAGTAGAAGTTTCCGATACACATCTGGAGCCATTCTGTAATCTGTTGACTATGAGAGTGTTTAGGAACACAGAAATTGCTTCGGGATTGAATACAACAGTCACCATGCACACTTTCCTCCATGGGAGCAATGTCTCAAACAGTCTACGCTTTCATCGTTCCCTGGATGACCAGTAGTAGTTTCCGATGCACATCTGGCGGCATTCTCTAATCTGTGGATGATCAGAGAGTTGATGAAACACAGAAATTGCTTAAAGATTGAATACAACAGTCACCATGCGCACTTTCCTCCTTGGGAGTATTCTCTCAAACACTTTACGCTTTGATCGTTCCCTGTAAGACCAGTAGTAGTTTCCGATGTGCATCTGGAGGCATTCTGTAATCTGTGGACTCTCAGAGTGTTGATGAAACACAGACATTGCGTCGGGATTGAATACAACAGTCACCATACACACTTTCCTCCACGGGAGTGATGTCTCAAACAGTCTACGCTTTGATCGTTCCCTCGACGTCCAGTAGTAGTTTCTGATGCACATCTGGAGGCATTCTGTAATCTGTGGACTATCAGAGTGTTGATGAAACACAGTTATCGCATCGGGATTGAATACAACAGTCACCATGCGCACTTTCCTCCATAGGAGTTATGTCTCAAACAGTCTACGCATTGATCGTTCTCTGGAAGACCAGTAGCAGTTTCCCATGCACATCTGGAAGCATTTTTTAATCTGTGGACTATCAGAGTGTCGATGAAACACAGTTATCTCATGGGGATTGAATACAACAGTCACAATGCGCACTTTCCTCCATGGCAGTAATGTCTCAAACAGTCTACGCTTTGATCGTTCCCTGGAAGACCAGTAGTAGTTTCCGATACACATCTGGAGGCATTCTGAAATCTGTGGACTATCAGAGTGTTGATGAAACACAGAAATTGCCTCGGGATTGAATACAACAGTCACCATGCGCACTTTCCTCCATGGCAGTAATGTCTCAAACAGTCTACGCTTTGATCGTTCCCTGGAAGATCAGTAAAAGTTTCCGATGCACATCTGGAGGCATTCTGTAATCTGTGGACTATCAGAGTGTTCATGAAACACAGAAATTGCATCGAGATTGAATACAACAGTCACCATGCGCACTTTTCTCCATGGCAGTAATGTCTCAAAGAGTCTACGCTTTCATTGTTCCCAGGAAGACCAGTAAAAGTTTCCGATGCACATCTGGAGGCATTCTGTAATCTGTGGACTATCAGAGTATTGATGAAACACAGAAATTGCATCGGGATTGAATACAACAGTCACCATGCACACTTTCCACCATGGGAGTGATGTCTAAAACAGTCTACGCTTTCATCGTTCCCTGGAAGACCAGTAGTAGTTTCCGATGCACATCTGGAGGCATACTGTAATCTGTGGATGATCAGTTAGTTGATGAAACACAGAAATTGCTTCGGGATTGAATACAACACTCACCATGCGCACTTTCCTCCATGGGAGTATTGTCTCAAACAGTTTACTCCTTGATCGTTCCCTGGAAGACCAGTAGTAGTTTCCGATGCACATCTGGAGGCATTCTGTAATCTGTGCACTATCAGAGTTTTGATGAAACACAGAAATTGCATCGGGATTGAATACAACAGTCACCATGCGCACTTTCCTCCATGGGGGTAATGTCTCAAAGAGACTACGCTTTGAACGTTCCCTGGCAGACCAGTAGTAGTTTCCGATGCACATCTGGAGGCATTCTGTAATCTGTGGACTATCCGAGTGTTGATGAAACACAGTTATCGCATCGGGATTGAATACAACAGTCACCATGCGCACTTTCCTCAATGCGAGTAATATCTCTAACAGCCTACGCTTTGATGTTCCCTGGAAGACCAGTACTAGTTACCAATGCACATCTGGAGCCATTCTGTAATCTGCGGACTATCAGAGTGTTGATGAAACACAGAACTTGCATCGGGATTGAATTCAACACTCACCATGCGCAGTTTCCTCCATGGGAGAAATGTCTCAAACAGTCTACGCTTTGATCGTTCTCAGGAAGACCAGTAGTAGTTTCCGATACACATCTGGAGGCATTCTGTAATCTGTGGACTATCAGAGTGTTTAGGAGCACAGAAATTGCTTCGGGATTGAATACAACAGTCACCATGCGCACTTTCCTCTATGGGAGTAATGTCTCATAGTGTCTACGCTTTGATCGTTCCCTGGAAGACCAGTAGAAGTTTCGATGCACATCTGGAGGCATTCTGTATCCTGTGGACTATCAGAGTGTTGATGAAACCAAAATTGCATCGGGATTGAATACAACAGTCACCATGCACACTTTCCTCCATTAGAGTAATGTCTCAAACAGTCTACGCTTTCATCGTTCCCTGGATGACCAGTAGTAGTTTCCGATGCACATCTGGCGGCATTCTCTAATCTGGGGATGATCAGAGAGTTGATGAAACACAGAAATTGCTTAAAGATTGAATACAACAGTCACCATGCGCACTTTCCTCCTTGGGAGTATTCTCTCAAAGAGTTTACGCTTTGATCGTTCCCTGGAAGACCAGTAGTAGTTTCCGATGCATATCTGGAGGCATTCTGTAATCTGTGGACTCTCAGAGTGTTGATGAAACACAGAAATTGCATCGGGATTGAATACAACAGTCACCATGCGCACTTTCCTCCATGGGAGTGATGTCTCAAACAGTCTACGCTTTGATCGTTCCCTCGACGACCAGTAGTAGTTTCTGATGCACATCTGGAGGCATTCTGTAATCAGTGGACTATCACAGTGTTGATGAAACACAGAAATTGCATCGGGATTTAATACAACAGTCACCATGCGCACATTCCTCAATCATAGTAATGTCTCAAACAGTGTATGCTTTGATCGTTCCCTGGAAGACCAGTAGTAGTTTCCGATGCACATCTGGAAGCATTTTTTAATCTGTGGACTAACAGAGTGTTGATGAAACACAGTTATCGCATCGGGATTGAATACAACAGTCACCATGCGCACTTTCCTCCATAGGAGTAATGTCTCAAACAGTCTACGCTTTGATCGTTCCCTGGAAGACCAGTAGCAGTTTCCCATGCACATCTGGAAGCATTTTTTAATCTGTGGACTATCAGAGTGTCGATGAAACACAGAAATTGCCTCGGGATTGAATACAACAGTTACCATGCGCACTTTCCTCCATGGCAGTAATGTCTCAAACAGTCTACGCTTTGATCGTTCCCTGGAAGACCAGTAAAAGTTTCCGATGCACATCTGGAGGCATTCTGTAATCTGTGGACTATCAGAGTGTTCATGAAACACAGAAATTGCATCGAGATTGAATGCAACAGTCACCATGCGCACTTTCCTCCATGGCAGTAATGTCTCAAACAGTCTACGCTTTCATCGTTCCCTGGAAGACCAGTAAAAGTTTCCGATGCACATCTGGAGGCATTCTGTAATCTGTGGACTATCAGAGTATTGATGAAACACAGAAATTGCATCGGGATTGAATACAACAGTCACCATGCACACTTTCCTCCATTGGAGTAATGTCTCAAACAGTCTACGCTTTGATCGTTCCCTGGAAGACCAGTAGTAGTTTCCGATGCACATCTGGAGGCATTCTGTAATCTGTGCACTATCAGAGTTTTGATGAAACACAGAAATTGCATCGGGATTGAATACAACAGTCACCATGAGCACTTTCCTCCATGGGAGTAATGTCTCAAACAGTCTACGCTTTCATCGTTCCCTGGAAGACCAGTAGTAGTTTCCCATGAACATCTGGAAACATTCTGTAATCTGTGGACTATCCGAGTGTTGATGAAACACAGTTATCGCATCGGGATTGAATACAACAGTCACCATGCGCACTTTCCTCAATGCGAGTAATATCTCTAACAGCCTACGCTTTGATCGTTCCCTGGAAGACCTGTACTAGTTACCAATGCACATCTGGAGCCATTCTGTAATCTGTGGACTATCAGAGTGTTGATGAAACACAGAAATTGCATCGGGATTGAATTCAACAGTCACCATGCGCACTTTCCTCCATGGGAGTAATGTCTCAAAGAGACTACGCTTTGAACGTTCCCTGGCAGACCAGTAGTAGTTTCCGATGCACATCTGGAGGCATTCTGTAATCTCTGTACCATCACAGTGTTGATGAAACACAGAAATTGCATCGGAATTGAATACAACAGTCACCATGCGCAGTTTCCTCCATGGGAGTAATGTCTCAAACGGTCTACGCTTTGATCGTTCTCAGGAAGACCAGTAGTAGTTTCCGATACACATCTGGAGGCATTCTGTAATCTGTGGACTATCAGAGTGTTTAGGAACACAGAAATTGCTTCGGGATTGAATACAACAGTCACCATGCGCACTTTCCTCCATGGGAGTAATGTCTCAAAGTGTCTACGCTTTGATCGTTCCCTGGAAGACCAGTAGAAGTTTCGATGCACATCTGGAGGCATTCTGTATCCTGTGGACTATCAGAGTGTTGATGAAACCAAAATTGCATCGGGATTGAATACAACAGTCACCATGCACACTTTCCTCCGTGGGAGTAATGTCTCAAACAGTCTACGCTTTCAATGTTCCCTGGATGACCAGTAGTAGTTTCCGATGCACATCTGGAGGCATTCTCTAATCTGTGGATGGTCAGAGAGTTGATGAAACACAGAAATTGCTTAAAGATTGAATACAACAGTCACCATGCGCACTTTCCTCCTTGGGAGTATTCTCTCAAACAGTTTACGCTTTGATCGTTCCCTGGAAAACCAGTAGTAGTTTCCGATGCACATCTGGAGGCAGTCTGTAATCTGTGGACTCTCAGAGTGTTGATGAAATACAGAAATTGCATCGGGATTGAATACAACAGTCACCATGCGCACTTTCCTCCATGGGAGTGATGTCTCAAACAGTCTACGCTTTGATCGTTCCCTCGACGACCAGTAGTAGTTTCTGATGCACATCTGGAGGCATTCTGTAATCTGTGAACTATCAGAGTGTTGATGAAACACAGAAATTGCCTCGGGATTGAATACAACAGTCACCATGCGCACTTTCCTACATGGCAGTAATGTCTCAAACAGTCTACGCTTTGATCGTTCCCTGGAAGACCAGTAAAAGTTTCCGATGCACATCTGGAGGCATTCTGTAATCTGTGGACTATCAGAGTGTTCATGAAACACAGAAATTGCATCGAGATTGAATACAACAGTCACCATGCGCACTTTCCTCCATATCAGTAATGTCTCAAACAGCCTACGCTTTCATCGTTCCCTGGAAGACCAGTAAAAGTTTCCGATGCACATCTGGAGGCATTCTGTAATCTGTGGACTATCAGAGTATTGATGAAACACAGAAATTGCATCGGGATTGAATACAACAGTCACCATGCACACTTTCCTCCATGGGAGTGATGTCTAAAACAGTCTACGTTTTCATCGTTCCCTGGAAGACCAGTAGTAGTTTCAGATGCACATCTGGAGGCATACTGAATCTGTGGATGATCAGAGAGTTGATGAAACACAGAAATTGCATCAGGATTGAATACAACAGTCACCATGCGCACTTTCCTCCATTGGAGTAATGTCTCAAACAGTCTACGCTTTGATCGTTCCCTCGAATACCAGTAGTACTTTCCGATGCACATCTGGAAGCATTCTGTAATCTGTGGACTATCAGAGGGTTGATGAAACAAAGTTATCGCATCGGGATTGAATTCAACTGTCACCATGTGCACTTTCCTCAATGCTAGTAATATCTCAAACAGCCTACGCTTTGATCGTTCCCTGGAAGACCAGTAGTAGTTTCCGATGCAGATCTGGAGGCATGCTGTAATCTGTGGACTATCAGGGTCTTGATGAAACACTGAAATTGCATCGGGATTGAATACAACAGTCACCATGCGAACTTTCCTCCATGGGAGTAATGTCTCAAAGAGTCTACGCTTTGATCGTACCCTGGAAGACCAGTAGTAGCTTCCGATGCACATCTGGAGGCATCCTGTATTCTGTGGACTATCAGAGTGTTGATGAAACCAAAATTGCATCGGGATTGAATACAACAGTCACCATGCACACTTTCCTCCATGGGAGTAATGTCTCAAAGAGTCTACGCTTTGATCGTTCCCAGGCCGACCAGTAGTAGTTTCCGATACACATCTGGAGGCATTCTGTAATCTGTGGACTATCAGAGTGTTTTGGAACACAGAAATTGCTTCGGGATTGAATACAACACTCACCATGCGCAGTTTCCTCCATGGGAGTATTGTCTCAAACAGTTTACGCCTTAATCGTTCCCTGGAAGACCAGTAGTAGTTTGCGATGCACATCTGGAGGCATTCTGTAATCTGTGCACTATCAGAGTTTTGATGAAACACAGAAATTGCATCGGGATTGAATACAACAGTCACCATGCGCACTTTCCTCCATGGGAGTAATGTCTCAAACAGTCTACGCTTTGATCGTTCCCTGGAAGACCAGTAGTAGTTTCCCATGCACATCTGGAAACATTCTGTAATCTGTGGACTATCCGAGTGTTGATGAAACACAGTTATCGCATCGGGATTGAATACAACAGTCACCATGCGCACTTTCCTCAATGCGAGTAATATCTCTAACAGCCTACGCTTTGATCGTTCCCTGGAAGACCTGTACTAGTTACCAATGCACATCTGGAGCCATTCTGTAATCTGTGGACTATCAGAGTGTTGATGAAACACAGAAATTGCATCGGGATTGAATTCAACAGTCACCATGCGCACTTTCCTCCATGGGAGTAATGTCTCAAAGAGACTACGCTTTGAACGTTCCCTGGCAGACCAGTAGTAGTTTCCGATGCACATCTGGAGGCATTCTGTAATCTCTGTACCATCACAGTGTTGATGAAACACAGAAATTGCATCGGAATTGAATACAACAGTCACCATGCGCAGTTTCCTCCATGGGAGTAATGTCTCAAACGACCTACGCTTTGATCGTTCTCAGGAAGACCAGTAGTAGTTTCCGATACACATCTGGAGGCATTCTGTAATCTGTGGACTATCAGAGTGTTTAGGAACACAGAAATTGCTTCGGGATTGAATACAACAGTCACCATGCGCACTTTCCTCCATGGGAGTAATGTCTCAAAGTGTCTACGCTTTGATCGTTCCCTGGAAGACCAGTAGAAGTTTCGATGCACATCTGGAGGCATTCTGTATCCTGTGGACTATCAGAGTGTTGATGAAACCAAAATTGCATCGGGATTGAATACAACAGTCACCATGCACACTTTCCTCCGTGGGAGTAATGTCTCAAACAGTCTACGCTTTCAATGTTCCCTGGATGACCAGTAGTAGTTTCCGATGCACATCTGGAGGCATTCTCTAATCTGTGGATGGTCAGAGAGTTGATGAAACACAGAAATTGCTTAAAGATTGAATACAACAGTCACCATGCGCACTTTCCTCCTTGGGAGTATTCTCTCAAACAGTTTACGCTTTGATCGTTCCCTGGAAGACCAGTAGTACTTTCCGATGCACATCTGGAGGCAGTCTGTAATCTGTGGACTCTCAGAGTGTTGATGAAATACAGAAATTGCATCGGGATTGAATACAACAGTCACCATGCGCACTTTCCTCCATGGGAGTGATGTCTCAAACAGTCTACGCTTTGATCGTTCCCTCGACGACCAGTAGTAGTTTCTGATGCACATCTGGAGGCATTCTGTAATCTGTGAACTATCAGAGTGTTGATGAAACACAGAAATTGCCTCGGGATTGAATACAACAGTCACCATGCGCACTTTCCTACATGGCAGTAATGTCTCAAACAGTCTACGCTTTGATCGTTCCCTGGAAGACCAGTAAAAGTTTCCGATGCACATCTGGAGGCATTCTGTAATCTGTGGACTATCAGAGTGTTCATGAAACACAGAAATTGCATCGAGATTGAATACAACAGTCACCATGCGCACTTTCCTCCATATCAGTAATGTCTCAAACAGCCTACGCTTTCATCGTTCCCTGGAAGACCAGTAAAAGTTTCCGATGCACATCTGGAGGCATTCTGTAATCTGTGCACTATCAGAGTATTGATGAAACACAGAAATTGCATCGGGATTGAATACAACAGTCACCATGCACACTTTCCTCCATGGGAGTGATGTCTAAAACAGTCTACGTTTTCATCGTTCCCTGGAAGACCAGTAGTAGTTTCAGATGCACATCTGGAGGCATACTGAATCTGTGGATGATCAGAGAGTTGATGAAACACAGAAATTGCATCAGGATTGAATACAACAGTCACCATGCGCACTTTCCTCCAATGGAGTAATGTCTCAAACAGTCTACGCTTTGATCGTTCCCTCGAATACCAGTAGTACTTTCCGATGCACATCTGGAAGCATTCTGTAATCTGTGGACTATCAGAGGGTTGATGAAACAAAGTTATCGCATCGGGATTGAATTCAACAGTCACCATGTGCACTTTCCTCAATGCTAGTAATATCTCAAACAGCCTACGCTTTGATCGTTCCCTGGAAGACCAGTAGTAGTTTCCGATGCAGATCTGGAGGCATGCTGTAATCTGTGGACTATCAGGGTCTTGATGAAACACTGAAATTGCATCGGGATTGAATACAACAGTCACCATGCGAACTTTCCTCCATGGGAGTAATGTCTCAAAGAGTCTACGCTTTGATCGTACCCTGGAAGACCAGTAGTAGCTTCCGATGCACATCTGGAGGCATCCTGTATTCTGTGGACTATCAGAGTGTTGATGAAACCAAAATTGCATCGGGATTGAATACAACAGTCACCATGCACACTTTCCTCCATGGGAGTAATGTCTCAAAGAGTCTACGCTTTGATCGTTCCCAGGCCGACCAGTAGTAGTTTCCGATACACATCTGGAGGCATTCTGTAATCTGTGGACTATCAGAGTGTTTTGGAACACAGAAATTGCTTCGGGATTGAATACAACACTCACCATGCGCAGTTTCCTCCATGGGAGTATTGTCTCAAACAGTTTACGCCTTAATCGTTCCCTGGAAGACCAGTAGTAGTTTGCGATGCACATCTGGAGGCATTCTGTAATCTGTGCACTATCAGAGTTTTGATGAAACACAGAAATTGCATCGGGATTGAATACAACAGTCACCATGCGCACTTTCCTCCATGGGAGTAATGTCTCAAACAGTCTACGCTTTGATCGTTCCCTGGAAGACCAGTAGTAGTTTCCCATGCACATCTGGAAACATTCTGTAATCTGTGGACTATCCGAGTGTTGATGAAACATAGTTATCGCATCGGGATTGAATACAACAGTCACCATGCGCACTTTCCTCAATGCGAGTAATATCTCTAACAGCCTACGCTTTGATCGTTCCCTGGAAGACCAGTACTAGTTACCAATGCACATCTGGAGCCATTCTGTAATCTGTGGACTATCAGAGTGTTGATGAAACACAGAAATTGCATCGGGATTGAATACAACAGTCACCATGCGCAGTTTCCTCCATGGGAGTAATGTCTCAAACAGTCTACGCTTTGATCGTTCTCAGGAAGACCAGTAGTAGTTTCCGATACACATCTGGAGGCATTCTGTAATCTGTGGACTATCAGAGTGTTTAGGAACACAGAAATTGCTTCGGGATTGAATACAACAGTCACCATGCGCACTTTCCTCCATGGGAGTAATGTCTCAAAGTGTCTACGCTTTGATCGTTCCCTGGAAGACCAGTAGAAGTTTCGATGCACATCTGGAGGCATTCTGTATCCTGTGGACCATCAGAGTGTTGATGAAACCAAAATTGCATCGGGATTGAATACAACAGTCACCATGCACACTTTCCTCCATGGGAGTAATCTCTCAAACAGTCTGCGCTTTGATCGTTCCCAGGAAGACCAGTAGTAGTTTCGGATGCATATCTGGAGCCATTCTGTATTCTGTGGACAATCAGAATGTTGATGAAACACAGATATTGCATCGGGAGTGATTACAACAGTCACCATGCGCACTTTCCTCCATGGGAGTGATGTCTCAAGCAGTCTACATTTTGGTATTTCCCAGGAGGACCAGTAGTAGTTTTCGATGCACATCTGGAGGCATTCTGTAATCTGTGGACTATCAGAGTGTTGATGACACACAGAAATTGCATCAGGATTGAATACAACCGTCACCATGCGCACTTTCCTCCATGGGAGTAATGTCTCAAAGAGTCTACGCTTTGATCGTTCCCTGGAGGACCAGTAGTAGTTTCCGATGCACATCTGCAAGCAATTTTTTAATCTGTGGGCCATCAGAGTGTTGATGAAACATAGAAGTTGCATCGGGATTGATACAACAGTCACCATGAGCAGTATCCTCCACGGGAGGAATGTGTCAAACAGTCTACGATTTGATCTTTCCCAGGACGACCAGTAGTAGTTTCCGATACAAATCTGGAAGCATTCTGTAATCTGTGGACTATCTGAGTGTTTAGGAACACTGAAATTGTTTCGGGATTGAATACAACAGTCAAGATGCGCACTTTCCTCCATGGAAGTATTGTCTCAAACAGTTTATTCTTTGATCGTTACCTGGAAGACCAGTAGTAGTTTCCGATGCACATCTGGAGGCATTCTGTAATCTCTGGACTATCAGAGTGTTGATGAAACACAGAAATTGCATCGAGATTGAATACAACAGTCACCATGCGCACTTTCCTCCATTGGAGTGATGTCTCAAACAGTCTACGCTTTGAGCGTTTATCGAAGACCAGTAGTAGTTTCCGATGCACATCTGGAGGCATTCTGTGATCTGTGGACTATCAGAGTGTTGATGAAACACAGAAATTGCATCGGGGTTGAATACAACAGTCACCATGGGCACATTTCTCTATGGTAGTAATGTCTCAAACAGTCTGCGCTTTGATCGTTCCCTGGAAGACCAGTAGTAGTTTCAGATGCACATCTGGAAGCATTCTGTAATCTGTGGACTATCAGAATGTTGATGAAACACAGTTATCGCATCGGGATTGAATACAGCAGTCACCATGCGCACATTCCTCCATGGTAGTATTGTCTCAAACAGTCTACGCTTTGATCGTTCCCTGGAAGACCAGTAGTAGTTTCCGATACACATCTGCAAGCAATTTTTTAATGTGTGGACTATCAGAGTGTTGATGAAACACAGTTATCGCATCGGGATTGAATACAACAGTCACCATGCGCAATTTCCTCCATGGGAGTAATGTCACAAACAGTCTACGCTTTCATCGTTCCCTGGAAGACCAGTAGTTTTTTCCGATGCACATCTGGAGGCATTCTGTAATCTGTGCACTATCAGAGTTTTGATGAAACACAGAAATTGCAACGGGATTGAATACAACAGTCACCATGCGCCCTTTCCTCCATGGGAGTGATGTCTCAAACAGTCTACGCTTTGGTCGTTCCCTGGAATACCAGTAGTAGTTTCCGATGCACATCTGGAGGCATTCTGTAATCTGTGGACTGTCAGGGTGTTGATGAAACACAGATATTGCATCCAGATTGAATACAACAGTCACCATGCGCACTTTCCTCCATGGGAGTAATGTCTCAAACAGTCTACGCTTTGATCGTTCCCTGGAAGACCAGTAGTAGTTTCCGATGCACATCAGGAAGCATTCTGTTATCTGTGGACTATCAGAGTGTTGATGAAACACAGATATTGCATCGGGAGTGAATACAACATTCACCATGCGCACTTACCTCCATGGGAGTAATTCTCTAACAGTCTACGCTTTGATCGTTCCCTGGAAGCCCAGTAGTAGTTTCCGATGCATATCTGGAGGCATTCTGTAATCTGTGGACCTACAAAGTGTTGATGAAACACAGAAATTGCCTCGGGATTGAATACAACAGTCACTATGCGCACTTTAATCCATGGGAGTAATGTCTCAATTAGTCTACGCTTTGATCGTTCCCTGGAAGACCAGTAGTACTTTCCTAAGCACATCTGGAGGCATTCAGTAATCTGTGGACTATCAGAGTGTGGATGAAACACAGAAATTGCATCGAGATTGAATACAACAGTCACCATGCGCACTCTCATCCATGGGAGTGATGTCTCAAACAGTCTACGATTTGATCGTTCCCTGGAAGACCAGTAGTAGTTTCCGATGCACATCTGGAGGCATTCTGTAATCTGTGGACTGTCAGAGTGTTGATGAAACACAGATATTGCATCCGGATTGAATACAACAGTCACCATGCGCATTTTCCTACATGGGAGTAATGTCTCAAACAGTCTGCGCTTTGATCGTTCCCTGGATTAGCGGTAGTAGTTTCCGATGAACATCTGGAGGCACTCTGTAATCTGTGGACTATCAGAGTGTTCATGAAACACAGAAATTCCTTCGGTATTGAATACAACAGTCACCAATCGCACTTTCCTCCATGGGAGTAATTCTCAAACAGTCTACGCTTTGATCGTTCCCTGGAAGCCCAGTAGTAGTTTCCGATGCATATCTGGAGGCATTCTGTAATCTGTGGACCTTCAAAGTGTCGATGAAACACAGAAATTGCCTTGGGATTGAATACCACAGTCACCATGCGCACTTTCCTCCATGGGAGTAATTCTCTAACAGTCTACGCTTTGATCGTTCCCTGGAAGCCCAGTAGTAGTTTCCGATGCATATCTGGAGGCATTCTGTAATCTGTGGACCTACAAAGTGTTGATGAAACACAGATATTGCCTCGGGATTGAATACAACAGTCACTATGCGCACTTTCCTCCATGGGAGTAATGTCACAAACAGTCTACGCTTTCATCGTTCCCTGGAAGACCAGTAGTACTTTCCGATGCACATCTGGAGGCATTCAGTAATCTGTGGACTGTCAGAGTGTTGATGAAACACAGATATTGCATCCGGATTGAATAGAACAGTCACCATGCGCACTATCCTCCATGGGAGTAATGTCTCAAACAGTCTACGCTTGGATCGTTCCCTGGAAGATAAGTATTAGTTTCCGATGCACATCTGGAAGCATTCTGTAATCTGTGGACTATCAGAATGTTGATGAAACACAGATATTGCATCGGGAGTGAATACAACAGTCAGCATGCGCACTTTCCTCCATGGGAGTAATTCTCTAACAGTCTACGCTTTGATCGTTCCCTGGAAAACCAGTAGTAGCTTCCGATGCATATCTGGAGGCATTCTGTAATCTGTGGACCTTCAAAGTGTTGATGAAACACAGAAATTGCCTTGGGATTGAATACAACAGCCACCATAAGAACTTTCCTCCATGGGAGTAATGTCTCAAACAGTCTACGCTTTGATCGTTCCCTGGAAGACCAGTAGTAGGTTCCGATGCACATCTTGAGGCATTCTGTAATCTGTGGACTATCATACTCTTGATAAAACACAGAAATTCCATCTTCATTGAATACAACAGTCACCATGCGCACTTTCCTCCATGGGAGTAATGTCTCAAACAGTCTACGCTTTGATCGTTCCCTGGAAGACCAGTAGTAGTTTCCGATGCACATCTGGAGGCATTCTGTAATCTCTGGACTATCAGAGTGTTGATGAAACACAGAAATTGCATCGAGATTGAATACAACAGTCACCATGCGCACTTTCCTCCACGGGAGTAATGTCTCAAACAGTCTACGCTTTGATCGTTCCCTGGATGACCAGTAGTAGTTTCCGATGCACATCTGGAATCATTCTGTAATCTGTGGACTATCAGAGTGTTGATGAACCTCAGAAATTGCATTGGGATTGAATACGACAGTCACCATGCGCACTTTCCTCCATGAGAGCAATGTCTCAAACTGTATACGGTTTGATCGTTCCCTGGAAGACCAGTAGTACTTTCCGATACGAATCTGGAAGCATTCTGTAATCTGTGGACTATCTGAGTGTTTAGGAACACAGAAATTGCTTCGGGATTCAATACAACAGTCACCATGCGCACTTTCTTCCATGGGAGTATTGTCTCAAACAGTTTACGCTTTGATCGTTCCCTGGAAGACCAGTAGTAGTTTCC
Organism: Schistocerca gregaria; assembly: GCF_023897955.1. Taxonomy (NCBI): domain Eukaryota; kingdom Metazoa; phylum Arthropoda; class Insecta; order Orthoptera; family Acrididae; genus Schistocerca; species Schistocerca gregaria. Next base: position 25,340,695 of record NC_064927.1, on the reverse strand, counting down.
GATGCACATCTGGAGGCATTCTGTAATCTCTGGACTATCAGAGTGTTGATGAAACACAGAAATTGCATCGAGATTGAATACAACAGTCACCATGCGCACTTTCCTCCATGGGAGTGATGTCTCAAACAGTCTACGCTTTGATCGTTTATCGAAGACCAGTAGTAGTTTCCGATGCACATCTTGAGGCATTCTGTGATCTGTGGACTATCAGTGTTGATGAAACACAAAAATTGCATCGGGATTGAATTCAACAGTCACCATAGGCACATTTCTCTATGGTAGTAATGTCTCAAACAGTCTGCGCTTAGATCGTTCCCTGGATTAGCGGTAGTAGTTTCCGATGAACATCTGGAGGCACTCTGTAATCTGTGGACTATCAGAGTGTTCATGAAACACAGAAATTCCATCGGTATTGAATACAACAGTCACCAATCGCACTTTCCTCCATGGGAGTAATTCTCAAACAGTCTACGCTTTGATCGTTCCCTGGAATCCCAGTAGTAGTTTCCGATGCATATCTGGAGGCATTCTGTAATCTGTGGACCTTCAAAGTGTCGATGAAACACAGAAATTGCCTTGGGATTGAATACAACAGTCACCATGCGCACTTTCCTCCATGGGAGTAATTCTCTAACAGTCTACGCTTTGATCGTTCCCTGGAAGCCCAGTAGTAGTTTCCGCTGCACATCTGGAGCCATTCTGTAATCTGTGGACTATCAGAGTGTTGATGAAACACAGAAATTGCATCGGGATTGAATTCAACAGTCACCATGGGCACTTTCCTCCATGGGAGTATTGTCTCAAACAGTTTACGCCTTGATCGTTCCCTGGAAGACCAGTAGTAGTTTCCGATGCACATCTGGAGGCATTCTGTAATCTGTGCACTATCAGAGTTTTGATGAAACACAGAAATTGCAACGGGATTGAATAAAACAGTCACCATGCGCACTTTCCTCCATGGGAGTAATGTCTCAAACAGTCTACGCTATCGTCGTTCCCTGGAAGACCAATAGTAGTTTCCCATGCACATCTGGAAGCATTATGTAATCTGTGGACTATCCGAGTGTTGATGAAACACTGTTATCGCATCGGGATTGAATACAACAGTCACCATGCGCACTTTCCTCAATGCGAGTAATATCTCAAACAGCCTACGATTTGATCGTTTCCTGGAAGACCAGTAGTAGTTTCCGCTGCACATCTGGAGCCATTCTGTAATCTGTGGACTATCAGAGTGTTGATGAAACACAGAAATTGCATCGGGATTGAATTCAACAGTCACCATGCGCACTTACCTCCATGGGAGTAATTCTCTAACAGTCTACGCTTTGATCGTTCCCTGGAAGCCCAGTAGTAGTTTCCGATGCATATCTGGAGGCATTCTGTAATCTGTGGACCTACAAAGTGTTGATGAAACACAGAAATTGCCTCGGGATTGAATACAACAGTCACTATGCGCACTTTAATCCATGGGAGTAATGTCTCAATTAGTCTACGCTTTGATCGTTCCCTGGAAGACCAGTAGTACTTTCCTAAGCACATCTGGAGGCATTCAGTAATCTGTGGACTATCAGAGTGTTGATGAAACACAGAAATTGCATCGAGATTGAATACAACAGTCACCATGCGCACTCTCATCCATGGGAGTGATGTCTCAAACAGTCTACGATTTGATCGTTCCCTGGAAGACCAGTAGTAGTTTCCGATGCACATCTGGAGGCATTCTGTAATCTGTGGACTGTCAGAGTGTTGATGAAACACAGATATTGCATCCGGATTGAATACAACAGTCACCATGCGCATTTTCCTACATGGGAGTAATGTCTCAAACAGTCTGCGCTTTGATCGTTCCCTGGATTAGCGGTAGTAGTTTCCGATGAACATCTGGAGGCACTCTGTAATCTGTGGACTATCAGAGTGTTCATGAAACACAGAAATTCCTTCGGTATTGAATACAACAGTCACCAATCGCACTTTCCTCCATGGGAGTAATTCTCAAACAGTCTACGCTTTGATCGTTCCCTGGAAGCCCAGTAGTAGTTTCCGATGCATATCTGGAGGCATTCTGTAATCTGTGGACCTTCAAAGTGTCGATGAAACACAGAAATTGCCTTGGGATTGAATACCACAGTCACCATGCGCACTTTCCTCCATGGGAGTAATTCTCTAACAGTCTACGCTTTGATCGTTCCCTGGAAGCCCAGTAGTAGTTTCCGATGCATATCTGGAGGCATTCTGTAATCTGTGGACCTACAAAGTGTTGATGAAACACAGATATTGCCTCGGGATTGAATACAACAGTCACTATGCGCACTTTCCTCCATGGGAGTAATGTCACAAACAGTCTACGCTTTCATCGTTCCCTGGAAGACCAGTAGTACTTTCCGATGCACATCTGGAGGCATTCAGTAATCTGTGGACTGTCAGAGTGTTGATGAAACACAGATATTGCATCCGGATTGAATAGAACAGTCACCATGCGCACTATCCTCCATGGGAGTAATGTCTCAAACAGTCTACGCTTGGATCGTTCCCTGGAAGATAAGTATTAGTTTCCGATGCACATCTGGAAGCATTCTGTAATCTGTGGACTATCAGAATGTTGATGAAACACAGATATTGCATCGGGAGTGAATACAACAGTCAGCATGCGCACTTTCCTCCATGGGAGTAATTCTCTAACAGTCTACGCTTTGATCGTTCCCTGGAAAACCAGTAGTAGCTTCCGATGCATATCTGGAGGCATTCTGTAATCTGTGGACCTTCAAAGTGTTGATGAAACACAGAAATTGCCTTGGGATTGAATACAACAGCCACCATAAGAACTTTCCTCCATGGGAGTAATGTCTCAAACAGTCTACGCTTTGATCGTTCCCTGGAAGACCAGTAGTAGGTTCCGATGCACATCTTGAGGCATTCTGTAATCTGTGGACTATCATACTCTTGATAAAACACAGAAATTCCATCTTCATTGAATACAACAGTCACCATGCGCACTTTCCTCCATGGGAGTAATGTCTCAAACAGTCTACGCTTTGATCGTTCCCTGGAAGACCAGTAGTAGTTTCCGATGCACATCTGGAGGCATTCTGTAATCTCTGGACTATCAGAGTGTTGATGAAACACAGAAATTGCATCGAGATTGAATACAACAGTCACCATGCGCACTTTCCTCCACGGGAGTAATGTCTCAAACAGTCTACGCTTTGATCGTTCCCTGGATGACCAGTAGTAGTTTCCGATGCACATCTGGAATCATTCTGTAATCTGTGGACTATCAGAGTGTTGATGAACCTCAGAAATTGCATTGGGATTGAATACGACAGTCACCATGCGCACTTTCCTCCATGAGAGCAATGTCTCAAACTGTATACGGTTTGATCGTTCCCTGGAAGACCAGTAGTACTTTCCGATACGAATCTGGAAGCATTCTGTAATCTGTGGACTATCTGAGTGTTTAGGAACACAGAAATTGCTTCGGGATTCAATACAACAGTCACCATGCGCACTTTCTTCCATGGGAGTATTGTCTCAAACAGTTTACGCTTTGATCGTTCCCTGGAAGACCAGTAGTAGTTTCCGATGCACATCTGGAGGCATTCTGTAATCTCTGGACTATCAGAGTGTTGATGAAACACAGAAATTGCATCGAGATTGAATACAACAGTCACCATGCGCACTTTCCTCCATGGGAGTGATGTCTCAAACAGTCTACGCTTTGATCGTTTATCGAAGACCAGTAGTAGTTTCCGATGCACATCTTGAGGCATTCTGTGATCTGTGGACTATCAGTGTTGATGAAACACAAAAATTGCATCGGGATTGAATTCAACAGTCACCATAGGCACATTTCTCTATGGTAGTAATGTCTCAAACAGTCTGCGCTTAGATCGTTCCCTGGATTAGCGGTAGTAGTTTCCGATGAACATCTGGAGGCACTCTGTAATCTGTGGACTATCAGAGTGTTCATGAAACACAGAAATTCCATCGGTATTGAATACAACAGTCACCAATCGCACTTTCCTCCATGGGAGTAATTCTCAAACAGTCTACGCTTTGATCGTTCCCTGGAATCCCAGTAGTAGTTTCCGATGCATATCTGGAGGCATTCTGTAATCTGTGGACCTTCAAAGTGTCGATGAAACACAGAAATTGCCTTGGGATTGAATACAACAGTCACCATGCGCACTTTCCTCCATGGGAGTAATTCTCTAACAGTCTACGCTTTGATCGTTCCCTGGAAGCCCAGTAGTAGTTTCCGCTGCACATCTGGAGCCATTCTGTAATCTGTGGACTATCAGAGTGTTGATGAAACACAGAAATTGCATCGGGATTGAATTCAACAGTCACCATGGGCACTTTCCTCCATGGGAGTATTGTCTCAAACAGTTTACGCCTTGATCGTTCCCTGGAAGACCAGTAGTAGTTTCCGATGCACATCTGGAGGCATTCTGTAATCTGTGCACTATCAGAGTTTTGATGAAACACAGAAATTGCAACGGGATTGAATAAAACAGTCACCATGCGCACTTTCCTCCATGGGAGTAATGTCTCAAACAGTCTACGCTATCGTCGTTCCCTGGAAGACCAATAGTAGTTTCCCATGCACATCTGGAAGCATTATGTAATCTGTGGACTATCCGAGTGTTGATGAAACACTGTTATCGCATCGGGATTGAATACAACAGTCACCATGCGCACTTTCCTCAATGCGAGTAATATCTCAAACAGCCTACGATTTGATCGTTTCCTGGAAGACCAGTAGTAGTTTCCGCTGCACATCTGGAGCCATTCTGTAATCTGTGGACTATCAGAGTGTTGATGAAACACAGAAATTGCATCGGGATTGAATTCAACAGTCACCATGCGCACTTACCTCCATGGGAGTAATTCTCTAACAGTCTACGCTTTGATCGTTCCCTGGAAGCCCAGTAGTAGTTTCCGATGCATATCTGGAGGCATTCTGTAATCTGTGGACCTACAAAGTGTTGATGAAACACAGAAATTGCCTCGGGATTGAATACAACAGTCACTATGCGCACTTTAATCCATGGGAGTAATGTCTCAATTAGTCTACGCTTTGATCGTTCCCTGGAAGACCAGTAGTACTTTCCTAAGCACATCTGGAGGCATTCAGTAATCTGTGGACTATCAGAGTGTTGATGAAACACAGAAATTGCATCGAGATTGAATACAACAGTCACCATGCGCACTCTCATCCATGGGAGTGATGTCTCAAACAGTCTACGATTTGATCGTTCCCTGGAAGACCAGTAGTAGTTTCCGATGCACATCTGGAGGCATTCTGTAATCTGTGGACTGTCAGAGTGTTGATGAAACACAGATATTGCATCCGGATTGAATACAACAGTCACCATGCGCATTTTCCTACATGGGAGTAATGTCTCAAACAGTCTGCGCTTTGATCGTTCCCTGGATTAGCGGTAGTAGTTTCCGATGAACATCTGGAGGCACTCTGTAATCTGTGGACTATCAGAGTGTTCATGAAACACAGAAATTCCTTCGGTATTGAATACAACAGTCACCAATCGCACTTTCCTCCATGGGAGTAATTCTCAAACAGTCTACGCTTTGATCGTTCCCTGGAAGCCCAGTAGTAGTTTCCGATGCATATCTGGAGGCATTCTGTAATCTGTGGACCTTCAAAGTGTCGATGAAACACAGAAATTGCCTTGGGATTGAATACCACAGTCACCATGCGCACTTTCCTCCATGGGAGTAATTCTCTAACAGTCTACGCTTTGATCGTTCCCTGGAAGCCCAGTAGTAGTTTCCGATGCATATCTGGAGGCATTCTGTAATCTGTGGACCTACAAAGTGTTGATGAAACACAGATATTGCCTCGGGATTGAATACAACAGTCACTATGCGCACTTTCCTCCATGGGAGTAATGTCACAAACAGTCTACGCTTTCATCGTTCCCTGGAAGACCAGTAGTACTTTCCGATGCACATCTGGAGGCATTCAGTAATCTGTGGACTGTCAGAGTGTTGATGAAACACAGATATTGCATCCGGATTGAATAGAACAGTCACCATGCGCACTATCCTCCATGGGAGTAATGTCTCAAACAGTCTACGCTTGGATCGTTCCCTGGAAGATAAGTATTAGTTTCCGATGCACATCTGGAAGCATTCTGTAATCTGTGGACTATCAGAATGTTGATGAAACACAGATATTGCATCGGGAGTGAATACAACAGTCAGCATGCGCACTTTCCTCCATGGGAGTAATTCTCTAACAGTCTACGCTTTGATCGTTCCCTGGAAAACCAGTAGTAGCTTCCGATGCATATCTGGAGGCATTCTGTAATCTGTGGACCTTCAAAGTGTTGATGAAACACAGAAATTGCCTTGGGATTGAATACAACAGCCACCATAAGAACTTTCCTCCATGGGAGTAATGTCTCAAACAGTCTACGCTTTGATCGTTCCCTGGAAGACCAGTAGTAGGTTCCGATGCACATCTTGAGGCATTCTGTAATCTGTGGACTATCATACTCTTGATAAAACACAGAAATTCCATCTTCATTGAATACAACAGTCACCATGCGCACTTTCCTCCATGGGAGTAATGTCTCAAACAGTCTACGCTTTGATCGTTCCCTGGAAGACCAGTAGTAGTTTCCGATGCACATCTGGAGGCATTCTGTAATCTCTGGACTATCAGAGTGTTGATGAAACACAGAAATTGCATCGAGATTGAATACAACAGTCACCATGCGCACTTTCCTCCACGGGAGTAATGTCTCAAACAGTCTACGCTTTGATCGTTCCCTGGATGACCAGTAGTAGTTTCCGATGCACATCTGGAATCATTCTGTAATCTGTGGACTATCAGAGTGTTGATGAACCTCAGAAATTGCATTGGGATTGAATACGACAGTCACCATGCGCACTTTCCTCCATGAGAGCAATGTCTCAAACTGTATACGGTTTGATCGTTCCCTGGAAGACCAGTAGTACTTTCCGATACGAATCTGGAAGCATTCTGTAATCTGTGGACTATCTGAGTGTTTAGGAACACAGAAATTGCTTCGGGATTCAATACAACAGTCACCATGCGCACTTTCTTCCATGGGAGTATTGTCTCAAACAGTTTACGCTTTGATCGTTCCCTGGAAGACCAGTAGTAGTTTCCGATGCACATCTGGAGGCATTCTGTAATCTCTGGACTATCAGAGTGTTGATGAAACACAGAAATTGCATCGAGATTGAATACAACAGTCACCATGCGCACTTTCCTCCATGGGAGTGATGTCTCAAACAGTCTACGCTTTGATCGTTTATCGAAGACCAGTAGTAGTTTCCGATGCACATCTTGAGGCATTCTGTGATCTGTGGACTATCAGTGTTGATGAAACACAAAAATTGCATCGGGATTGAATTCAACAGTCACCATAGGCACATTTCTCTATGGTAGTAATGTCTCAAACAGTCTGCGCTTAGATCGTTCCCTGGATTAGCGGTAGTAGTTTCCGATGAACATCTGGAGGCACTCTGTAATCTGTGGACTATCAGAGTGTTCATGAAACACAGAAATTCCATCGGTATTGAATACAACAGTCACCAATCGCACTTTCCTCCATGGGAGTAATTCTCAAACAGTCTACGCTTTGATCGTTCCCTGGAATCCCAGTAGTAGTTTCCGATGCATATCTGGAGGCATTCTGTAATCTGTGGACCTTCAAAGTGTCGATGAAACACAGAAATTGCCTTGGGATTGAATACAACAGTCACCATGCGCACTTTCCTCCATGGGAGTAATTCTCTAACAGTCTACGCTTTGATCGTTCCCTGGAAGCCCAGTAGTAGTTTCCGCTGCACATCTGGAGCCATTCTGTAATCTGTGGACTATCAGAGTGTTGATGAAACACAGAAATTGCATCGGGATTGAATTCAACAGTCACCATGGGCACTTTCCTCCATGGGAGTATTGTCTCAAACAGTTTACGCCTTGATCGTTCCCTGGAAGACCAGTAGTAGTTTCCGATGCACATCTGGAGGCATTCTGTAATCTGTGCACTATCAGAGTTTTGATGAAACACAGAAATTGCAACGGGATTGAATAAAACAGTCACCATGCGCACTTTCCTCCATGGGAGTAATGTCTCAAACAGTCTACGCTATCGTCGTTCCCTGGAAGACCAATAGTAGTTTCCCATGCACATCTGGAAGCATTATGTAATCTGTGGACTATCCGAGTGTTGATGAAACACTGTTATCGCATCGGGATTGAATACAACAGTCACCATGCGCACTTTCCTCAATGCGAGTAATATCTCAAACAGCCTACGATTTGATCGTTTCCTGGAAGACCAGTAGTAGTTTCCGCTGCACATCTGGAGCCATTCTGTAATCTGTGGACTATCAGAGTGTTGATGAAACACAGAAATTGCATCGGGATTGAATTCAACAGTCACCATGCGCACTTACCTCCATGGGAGTAATTCTCTAACAGTCTACGCTTTGATCGTTCCCTGGAAGCCCAGTAGTAGTTTCCGATGCATATCTGGAGGCATTCTGTAATCTGTGGACCTACAAAGTGTTGATGAAACACAGAAATTGCCTCGGGATTGAATACAACAGTCACTATGCGCACTTTAATCCATGGGAGTAATGTCTCAATTAGTCTACGCTTTGATCGTTCCCTGGAAGACCAGTAGTACTTTCCTAAGCACATCTGGAGGCATTCAGTAATCTGTGGACTATCAGAGTGTTGATGAAACACAGAAATTGCATCGAGATTGAATACAACAGTCACCATGCGCACTCTCATCCATGGGAGTGATGTCTCAAACAGTCTACGATTTGATCGTTCCCTGGAAGACCAGTAGTAGTTTCCGATGCACATCTGGAGGCATTCTGTAATCTGTGGACTGTCAGAGTGTTGATGAAACACAGATATTGCATCCGGATTGAATACAACAGTCACCATGCGCATTTTCCTACATGGGAGTAATGTCTCAAACAGTCTGCGCTTTGATCGTTCCCTGGATTAGCGGTAGTAGTTTCCGATGAACATCTGGAGGCACTCTGTAATCTGTGGACTATCAGAGTGTTCATGAAACACAGAAATTCCTTCGGTATTGAATACAACAGTCACCAATCGCACTTTCCTCCATGGGAGTAATTCTCAAACAGTCTACGCTTTGATCGTTCCCTGGAAGCCCAGTAGTAGTTTCCGATGCATATCTGGAGGCATTCTGTAATCTGTGGACCTTCAAAGTGTCGATGAAACACAGAAATTGCCTTGGGATTGAATACCACAGTCACCATGCGCACTTTCCTCCATGGGAGTAATTCTCTAACAGTCTACGCTTTGATCGTTCCCTGGAAGCCCAGTAGTAGTTTCCGATGCATATCTGGAGGCATTCTGTAATCTGTGGACCTACAAAGTGTTGATGAAACACAGATATTGCCTCGGGATTGAATACAACAGTCACTATGCGCACTTTCCTCCATGGGAGTAATGTCACAAACAGTCTACGCTTTCATCGTTCCCTGGAAGACCAGTAGTACTTTCCGATGCACATCTGGAGGCATTCAGTAATCTGTGGACTGTCAGAGTGTTGATGAAACACAGATATTGCATCCGGATTGAATAGAACAGTCACCATGCGCACTATCCTCCATGGGAGTAATGTCTCAAACAGTCTACGCTTGGATCGTTCCCTGGAAGATAAGTATTAGTTTCCGATGCACATCTGGAAGCATTCTGTAATCTGTGGACTATCAGAATGTTGATGAAACACAGATATTGCATCGGGAGTGAATACAACAGTCAGCATGCGCACTTTCCTCCATGGGAGTAATTCTCTAACAGTCTACGCTTTGATCGTTCCCTGGAAAACCAGTAGTAGCTTCCGATGCATATCTGGAGGCATTCTGTAATCTGTGGACCTTCAAAGTGTTGATGAAACACAGAAATTGCCTTGGGATTGAATACAACAGCCACCATAAGAACTTTCCTCCATGGGAGTAATGTCTCAAACAGTCTACGCTTTGATCGTTCCCTGGAAGACCAGTAGTAGGTTCCGATGCACATCTTGAGGCATTCTGTAATCTGTGGACTATCATACTCTTGATAAAACACAGAAATTCCATCTTCATTGAATACAACAGTCACCATGCGCACTTTCCTCCATGGGAGTAATGTCTCAAACAGTCTACGCTTTGATCGTTCCCTGGGAGACCAGTAGTAGTTTCCGATGCACATCTGGAGGCATTCTGTAATCTCTGGACTATCAGAGTGTTGATGAAACACAGAAATTGCATCGAGATTGAATACAACAGTCACCATGCGCACTTTCCTCCACGGGAGTAATGTCTCAAACAGTCTACGCTTTGATCGTTCCCTGGATGACCAGTAGTAGTTTCCGATGCACATCTGGAATCATTCTGTAATCTGTGGACTATCAGAGTGTTGATGAACCTCAGAAATTGCATTGGGATTGAATACGACAGTCACCATGCGCACTTTCCTCCATGAGAGCAATGTCTCAAACTGTATACGGTTTGATCGTTCCCTGGAAGACCAGTAGTACTTTCCGATACGAATCTGGAAGCATTCTGTAATCTGTGGACTATCTGAGTGTTTAGGAACACAGAAATTGCTTCGGGATTCAATACAACAGTCACCATGCGCACTTTCTTCCATGGGAGTATTGTCTCAAACAGTTTACGCTTTGATCGTTCCCTGGAAGACCAGTAGTAGTTTCCGATGCACATCTGGAGGCATTCTGTAATCTCTGGACTATCAGAGTGTTGATGAAACACAGAAATTGCATCGAGATTGAATACAACAGTCACCATGCGCACTTTCCTCCATGGGAGTGATGTCTCAAACAGTCTACGCTTTGATCGTTTATCGAAGACCAGTAGTAGTTTCCGATGCACATCTTGAGGCATTCTGTGATCTGTGGACTATCAGTGTTGATGAAACACAAAAATTGCATCGGGATTGAATACAACAGTCACCATAGGCACATTTCTCTATGGTAGTAATGTCTCAAACAGTCTGCTCTTAGATCGTTCCCTGGATTAGCGGTAGTAGTTTCCGATGAACATCTGGAGGCACTCTGTAATCTGTGGATTATCAGAGTGTTCATGAAACACAGAAATTCCATCGGTATTGAATACAACAGTCACCAATCGCACTTTCCTCCATGGGAGTAATTCTCAAACAGTCTACGCTTTGATCGTTCCCTGGAAGCCCAGTAGTAGTTTCCGATGCATATCTGGAGGCATTCTGTAATCTGTGGACCTTCAAAGTGTCGATGAAACACAGAAATTGCCTTGGGATTGAATACAACAGTCACCATGCGCACTTTCCTCCATGGGAGTAATTCTCTAACAGTCTACGCTTTGATCGTTCCCTGGAAGCCCAGTAGTAGTTTCCGCTGCACATCTGGAGCCATTCTGTAATCTGTGGACTATGAGAGTGTTGATGAAACACGGAAATTGCATCGGGATTGAATTCAACAGTCACCATGGGCACTTTCCTCCATGGGAGTATTGTCTCAAACAGTTTACGCCTTGATCGTTCCCTGGAAGACCAGTAGTAGTTTCCGATGCACATCTGGAGGCATTCTGTAATCTGTGCACTATCAGAGTTTTGATGAAACACAGAAATTGCAACGGGATTGAATAAAACAGTCACCATGCGCACTTTCCTCCATGGGAGTAATGTCTCAAACAGTCTACGCTATGATCGTTCCCTGGAAGACCAATAGTAGTTTCCCATGCACATCTGGAAGCATTATGTAATCTGTGGACTATCCGAGTGTTGATGAAACACAGTTATCGCATCGGGATTGAATACAACAGTCACCATGCGCACTTTCCTCAATGCGAGTAATATCTCAAACAGCCTACGCTTTGATCGTTTCCTGGAAGACCAGTAGTAGTTTCCGCTGCACATCTGGAGCCATTCTGTAATCTGTGGACTATCAGAGTGTTGATGAAACACAGAAATTGCATCGGGATTGAATTCAACAGTCACCATGCGCACTTTCCTCCAAGGGAGTAATGACTCAAAGAGACTACGCTTTGAATGTTCCCTGGCAGACCAGTAGTAGTTTCTGATGCACATATGGAGGCATTTTGTAATCTGTGTACCATCACAGTGTTGATGAAACACAGAAATTGCATCGGGATTGAATACAACAGTCACCATGCGCAGTTTCCTCCATGAGAGTAATGTCTCAAACAGTCTACGCTTTGATCGTTCACAGGAAGACCAGTAGTAGTTTCCGATACACATCTGGAGGCATTCTGTAATCTGTGGTCTATCAGAGTGTTTTGGAACACAGAAATTGCTTCGGGATTGAATACAACAGTCACCATGCACACTTTCCTCCATGGGAGAAATCTCTCAAACAGTCTGCGCTTTGATCGTTCCCAGGAAGACCAGTAGTAGTTTCGGATGCACATCTGGAGCCATTCTGTATTCAGTGGACAATCAGAATGTTGATGAAACACAGATATTGCATTAGGATTTAATACAACAGTCACCATGCGCACTTTCCTCCATGGGAGTAATGTCTCAAAGAGTCTACGCTTTGATCGTATCCTGGAAGACCAGTAGTAGTTTCCTATGCACATCTGCAAGCAATTTTTTAATCTGTGGACCATCAGAGTGTTGATGAAACATAGAAGTTGAATCGGGATTGATACAACAGTCACCATGCGCAGTTTCCTCCATGGGAGTAATGTGTCAAACAGTCTACGATTTGATCTTTCCCAGGACGACCAGTAGTAGTTTCCGATACAAATCTGGAAGCATTCTGTAATCTGTGGACTATCTGAGTGTTTAGGAACACAGAAATTGCTTCGGGATTGAATACAACAGTCACCATGCGCACTTTCCTCCATGGGAGTATTGTCTCAAACAGTTTACGCTTTGATCGTTCCCTGGAAGACCAGTAGTAGTTTCCGATGCACATCTGGAGGCATTCTGTAATCTGTGTACCATCACAGTGTTGATGAAACACAGAAATTGCATCGGGATTGAATACAACAGTCACCATGCGCAGTTTCCTCTATGGGAGTAATGTCTCAAACAGTCTACGCTTTGATCGTTCCCTGGAAGACCAGTAGTAGTTTCCGATGCACATCTGGAAGCATTCTGTAATCTGTGGACTATCAGAGTGTTGATGAAACACAGATATTGCATTGGGAGTGAATACAACAGTCACCATGCGCACTTTCCTCCATGGGAGTAATTCTCTAACAGTCTACGCTTTGATCGTTCCCTGGAAGACCAGTAGTAGCTTCCGATGCATATCTGGATTCATTCTGTAATCTGTGGACCTTCAAAGTGTCGATGAAACACAGAAATTGCCTTGTGATTGAATACAACAGTCACCATGCGAACTTTCCTCCATGGGAGTAATGTCTCAAACAGTCTGCGCTTTGATCGTTCCCTGGATTAGCGGTAGTAGTTTCCGATGAACATCTGGAGGCACTCTGTAATCTGTGGACTATCAGAGTGTTCATGAAACACAGAAATTCCATCGGTATTGCATACAACAGTCACCAATCGCACTTTCCTCCATGGGAGTAATTCTCTAACGGTCTACGCTTTGATCGTTCCCTGGAAGCCCAGTAGTAGTTTCCGATGCATATCTGGAGGCATTCTGTAATCTGTGGACCTACAAAGTGTTGATGAAACACAGATATTGCCTCGGGATTGAATACAACAGTCACTATGCGCACTTTCCTCCATGGGAGTAATGTCACAAACAGTCTACGCTTTCATCGTTCCCTGGAAGACCAGTAGTACTTTGCGATGCACATATGGAGGCATTCAGTAATCTGTGGACTGTCAGAGTGTTGATGAAACACAGATATTGCATCCGGATTGAATACAACAGTCACCATGCGCACTTTCCTCCATGGGAGTAATGTCTCAAACAGTCTACGCTTGGATCGTTCCCTGGAAGATAAGTAGTAGTTTCCGATGCACATCTGGAAGCATTCTGTAATCTGTGGACTATCAGAATGTTGATGAAATACAGATATTGCATCGGGAGTGAATAAAACAGTCACCATGCGCACTTTCCTCCATGGGAGTAATTCTCTAACAGTCTACGCTTTGATCGTTCCCTGGAAAACCAGTAGTAGCTTCCGATGCATATCTGGAGGCATTCTGTAATCTGTGGACCTTCAAAGTGTTGATGAAACACAGAAATTGCCTTGGGATTGAATACAACAGCCACCATAAGAACTTTCCTCCATGGGAGTAATGTCTCAAACAGTCTACGCTTTGATCGTTCCCTGGAAGACCAGTAGTAGGTTCCGATGCACATCTTGAGGCATTCTGTAATCTGTGGACTATCAGACTCTTGATAAAACACAGAAATTCCATCTTCATTGAATACAACAGTCACCATGCGCACTTTCCTCCATGGGAGTAATGTCTCAAACAGTCTACGCTTTGATCGTTCCCTGGAAGACCAGTAGTACTTTCCGATGCACATCAGGAGGCATTCTGTACTCTCTGGACAATCAGAGTGTTGATGAAACACAGAAATTGCATCGAGATTGAATACAACAGTCACCATGCGCACTTTCCTCCATGGGAGTGATGTCTCAAACAGTCTACGCTTTGATCGTTCCCTGGAAGACCAGTAGTAGTTTCCGATGCACATCTGGAGGCATTCTGTAATCTCTGGACTATCAGAGTGTTGATGAAACACAGAAATTGCATCGAGATTGAATACAACAGTCACCATGCGCACTTTCCTCCATGGCAGTAATGTCTCAAACAGTCTACGCTTTGATCGTTCCCTGGAAGACCAGTAGTAGTTTCCGATGCACATCTGGAATCATTCTGTAATCTATGGACTATCAGAGTGTTGATGAACCTCAGAAATTGCATTGGGATTGAATACGACAGTCACCATGCGCACTTTCCTCCATGAGAGCAATGTCTCAAACAGTATACGGTTTGATCGTTCCCTGGAAGACCAGTAGTACTTTCCGATACAAATCTGGAAGCATTCTGTAATCTGTGGACGATCTGAGTGTTTAGGAACACAGAAATTGCTTCGGGATTCAATACAACAGTCACCATGCGCACTTTCTTCCATGGGAGTATTGTCACAAACAGTTTACGCTTTGATCGTTCCCTGGAAGACCAGTAGTAGTTTCCGATGCACATATGGAGGCATTCTGTAATCTCTGGACTATCAGAGTGTTGATGAAACACAGAAATTGCATCGAGATTGAATACAACAGTCACCATGCGCACTTTCCTCCATGGGAGTGATGTCTCAAACAGTCTACGCTTTGATCGTTTATCGAAGACCAGTAGTAGTTTCCGATGCACATCTTGAGGCATTCTGTGATCTGTGGACTATCAGTGTTGATGAAACACAAAAATTGCATCGGGATTGAATACAACAGTCACCATAGGCACATTTCTCTATGGTAGTAATGTCTCAAACAGTCTGCGCTTAGATCGTTCCCTGGAAGACCAGTAGTAGTTTCAGATGCACATCTGCAAGCAATTTTTTAATCTGTGGACTATCAGAGTGTTGATGAAACACAGTTATCGCATCGGGATTGAATACAAGAGTCACCATGTGCACTTTCCTCCATGGGAGTAATGTCTCAAACAGTCTACGCTTTGATCGTTCTCAGGAAGACCAGTAGTAGTTTCCGATACACATCTGGAGCCATTCTGTAATCTGTAGACTATCAGAGTGTTTAGGAACACAGAAATTGCTTCGGGATTGAATACAACACTCACCATGGGCACTTTCCTCCATGGGAGTATTGTCTCAAACAGTTTACGCCTTGATCGTTCCCTGGAAGACCAGTAGTAGTTTCCGATGCACATCTGGAGGCATTCTGTAATCTGTGCACTATCAGAGTTTTGATGAAACACAGAAATTGCAACGGGATTGAATAAAACAGTCACCATGCGCACTTTCCTCCATGGGAGTAATGTCTCAAACAGTCTACGCTATGGTCGTTCCCTGGAAGACCAATAGTAGTTTCCCATGCACATCTGGAAGCATTATGTAATCTGTGGACTATCCGAGTGTTGATGAAACACAGTTATCGCATCGGGATTGAATACAACAGTCACCATGCGCACTTTCCTCAATGCGAGTAATATCTCAAACAGCCTACGCTTTGATCGTTTCCTGGAAGACCAGTAGTAGTTTCCGCTGCACATCTGGAGCCATTCTGTAATCTGTGGACTATCAGAGTGTTGATGAAACACAGAAATTGCATCGGGATTGAATTCAACAGTCACCATGCGCACTTTCCTCCATGGGAGTAATGACTCAAAGAGACTACGCTTTGAACGTTCCCTGGCAGACCAGTATTAGTTTCTGATGCACATCTGGAGGCATTCTGTAATCTGTGTACCATCACAGTGTTGATGAAACACAGAAATTGCATCGGGATTGAATACAACAGTCACCATGCGCAGTTTCCTCCATGAGAGTAATGTCTCAAACAGTCTACGCTTTGATCGTTCACAGGAAGACCAGTAGTAGTTTCCGATACACATGTGGAGGCATTCTGTAATCTGTGGACTATCAGAGTGTTTTGGAACAGAGAAATTGCTTCGGGATTGAATACAACAGTCACCATGCACACTTTCCCCATTGGGAGAAATCTCTCAAACAGTCTGCGCTTTGATCGTTCCCAGGAAGACCAGTAGTAGTTTCGGATGCACATCTGGAGCCATTCTGTATTCAGTGGACAATCAGAATGTTGATGAAACACAGATATTGCATCAGGATTTAATACAACAGTCACCATGCGCACTTTCCTCCATGGGAGTAATGTCTCAAAGAGTCTACGCTTTGATCGCTCCCTGGAAGACCAGTAGTAGTTTCCTATGCACATCTGCAAGCAATTTTTTAATCTGTGGACCATCAGAGTGTTGATGAAACATAGAAGTTGCATCGGGAATGATACAACAGTCACCATGCGCAGTTTCCTCCATGGGAGTAATGTGTCAAACAGTCTACGATTTGATCTTTCCCAGGACGACCAGTAGTAGTTTCCGATACAAATCTGGAAGCATTCTGTAATCTGTGGACTATCTGAGTGTTTAGGAACACAGAAATTGCTTCGGGATTGAATACAACAGTCACCATGCGCACTTTCCTCCATGGGAGTAATGTCTTAAACAGTCTACGCTTTGATCGTTCCCTGGAAGACCAGTAGTAGTTTCCGATGCACATCAGGAAGCATTCTGTAATCTGTGGACTATCAGAGTGTTGATGAAACACAGATATTGCATCGGGAGTGAATACAACAGTCACCATGCGCACTTTCCTCCATGGGAGTAATTCTCTAACAGTCTACGCTTTGATCGTTTCCTGGAAGACCAGTAGTAGCTTCCGATGCATATCTGGAGGCATCCTGTAATCTGTGGACCTTCAAAGTGTCGATGAAACACAGAAATTGCCTTGGGATTGAATACAACAGTCACCATGCGAACTTTCCTCCATGGGAGTAATGTCTCAAACAGTCTACGGTTTGATCGTTCCCTGTAAGAGCGGTAGTAGTTTCCGATGAACATCTGGAGGCATTCTGTAATCTGTGGACTATCAGAGTGTTCATGAAACACAGAAATTCCATCAGTATTGAATACAACAGTCACCATGCGCACTTTCCTCCATGGGAGTAATTCTCAAACAGCCTACGCTTTGATCGTTCCCTGGAAGACCAGTAGTAGTTTCCGATGCACATCTGGAGGCATTCTGTAATCTGTGGACTGTCAGAGTGTTGATGAAACACAGATATTGCATCCGGATTGAATACAACAGTCACCATGCGCACTTTCCTCCATGGGAATAATGTCTCAAACAGTCTACGCTTTGATCGTTCCCTGGAAGACCAGTAGTAGTTTCCGATGCACATCTGGAAGCATTCTGTAATCTGTGGACTATCAGAGTGTTGATGAAACACAGATATTGCATCGGGAGTGAATACAACAGTCACCATGCGCACTTTCCTCCATGGGAGTAAATCTCTAACAGTCTACGCTTTGATCGTTCCCTGGAAGACCAGTAGTAGCTTCCGATGCATATCTGGTTGAATTCTGTAATCTGTGGACAATAGAGTGTTGATGAAACACAGAAATTGCATCGGGATTGAATTCACCATAAGCACTTTCCTAAACGGGAGTAATGTCTCAAACAGTCTACGTTTTGATCTTTCCCTGGAAGACCAGTAGTAGTTTCCGATGCACATCTGGAGGCATTCTATATTCTGTGAACTATCAGACTGTTGATGAAACACAGAAATTCCATCGGGATTGAATACAACAGTCACCATGCGCACTTTCCTCCATGGGAGTAATGTCTCAAACAGTCTACGCTTTGATCGTTCCCTGGAAGACCAGTATTAGTTTCCGATGGACATCTGGTGTCATTCTGTAACCTTTGGACTATCAGAGTGTTGAAGAAACACAGAAATTGCATCGGGATTGAATACAACAGTCACCATGCGCACTTTCCTCCATGGAAGTAACGTCTCAAACAGTCTACGCTTTGATCGTTTCCTGGAATACCAGTATTAGTTTCCGATGCACATCTGGTGGCATTCTGTAATCTGTGGACCATCAGAGTATTGATAAAACACAGAAATGGCATCGGGATTGAATACAACAGTCACCACGCGCTTTTTCCTCCACGGGAGTAATGTCTCAAACAGTCTACGCTTTGATCGTTCCCTGGAAGACCACTAGTAGTTTCCGATGCACATCTGGTGGCATTCTGTAATCTGTGGATTATCAGAGTGTCAATGAAACACAGAAATTGCATCGGGGTTGAATACAACAGTCACCATTCGCACTTTCCTCCATTGGAGTAATGTCTCAAACAGTCCACGTTTTGATCGTTCCTTAGAAGGCCAGTAGTAGCTTCCGATGCACATCTGGTGGCCTTCTGTAATCTGTGGACTATCAGAGTGTTGATGAAACACTGAAATTGCATCGGGATTGAATACAACAGTCACCATGCGCATTTTCCTCAATGTGAGTAATGTCTCAAAGAATATACGCCTTGATCGTTCCCTGAAAGACCAGTAGTAGTTTCCGATGCACATCTGGTGGCATTCTGTAATCTGTGGACTATCAGAGTGTTGATGAAACACAGAAATTGAATCGGGATTGAATTCACTATGCGCACTTTCCTAAACGGGAGTAATGTCTCAGTCTACGCTTTGATTGTTCTCTGAAAGACCAGTAGTAGTTTCCGATGCACATCTGGTGGCATTCTGTAATCTGTGGATTATCAGAGTGTCAATGAAACACAGAAATTGCATCGGGGTTGAATACAACAGTCACCATTCGCACTTTCCTCCATTGGAGTAATGTCTCAAACTGTCCACACTTTGATCGTTCCTTGGAAGGCCAGTAGTAGTTTCCGATGCACATCTGGTGGCATTCTGTAATCTGTGGACTATCAGAGTGTTGATGAAACACAGAAATTGCATCGGGATTGAATTCACCATAAGCACTTTCCTAAACGGGAGTAATGTCTCAAACAGTCTACGTTTTGATCTTTCCCTGGAAGACCAGTAGTAGTTTCCGATGCACCTCTGGAGGCATTCTATATTCTGTGAACTATCAGACTGTTGATGAAACACAGAAATTCCATCGGGATTGAATACAACAGTCACCATGCGCACTTTCCTCCATGGGAGTAATGTCTCAAACAGTCTACGCTTTGATCGTTCCCTGGAAGACCAGTATTAGTTTCCGATGCACATCTGGTGTCATTCTGTAACCTTTGGACTATCAGAGTGTTGAAGAAACACAGAAATTGCATCGGGATTGAATACAACAGTCACCATGCGCACTTTCCTCCATGGAAGTAACGTCTCAAACAGTCTACGCTTTGATCGTTTCCTGGAAGACCAGTATTAGTTTCCGATGGACATCTGGTGGCATTCTGTAATCTGTGGACCATCAGAGTATTGATAAAACACAGAAATGGCATCGGGATTGAATACAACAGTCACCACGCGCTTTTTCCTCCACGGGAGTAATGTCTCAAACAGTCTACGCTTTGATCGTTCCCTGGAAGACCAGTAGTAGGTTCCGATGCACATCTTGAGGCATTCTGTAATCTGTGGACTATCAGACTCTTGATAAAACACAGAAATTCCATCTTCATTGAATACAACAGTCACCATGCGCACTTTCCTCCATGGGAGTAATGTCTCAAACAGTCTACGCTTTGATCGTTCCCTGGAAGACCAGTAGTAGTTTCCGATGCACATCTGGAGGCATTCTGTAATCTCTGGACAATCAGAGTGTTGATGAAACACAGAAATTGCATCGAGATTGAATACAACAGTCACCATGCGCACTTTAATCCATGGGAGTGATGTCTCAAACAGTCTACGCTTTGATCGTTCCCTGGAAGACCAGTAGTAGTTTCCGATGCACATCTGGAGGCATTCTGTAATCTCTGGACTATCAGAGTGTTGATGAAACACAGAAATTGCATCGAGATTGAATACAACAGTCACCATGCGCACTTTCCTCCATGGCAGTAATGTCTCAAACAGTCTACGCTTTGATCGTTCCCTGGAAGACCAGTAGTAGTTTCCGATGCACATCTGGAATCATTCTGTAATCTGTGGACTATCAGAGTGTTGATGAACCTCAGAAATTGCATTGGGATTGAATACGACAGTCACCATGCGCACTTTCCTCCATGAGAGCAATGTCTCAAACAGTATACGGTTTGATCGTTCCCTGGAAGACCAGTAGTACTTTCCGATACAAATCTGGAAGCATTCTGTAATCTGTGGACTATCTGAGTGTTTAGGAACACAGAAATTGCTTCGGGATTCAATACAACAGTCACCATGCGCACTTTCTTCCATGGGAGTATTGTCTCAAACAGTTTACGCTTTGATCGTTCCCTGGAAGACCAGTAGTAGTTTCCGATGCACATATGGAGGCATTCTGTAATCTCTGGACTATCAGAGTGTTGATGAAACACAGAAATTGCATCGAGATTGAATACAACAGTCACCATGCGCACTTTCCTCCATGGGAGTGATGTCTCAAACAGTCTACGCTTTGATCGTTTATCGAAGACCAGTAGTAGTTTCCGATGCACATCTTGAGGCATTCTGTGATCTGTGGACTATCAGTGTTGATGAAACACAAAAATTGCATCGGGATTGAATACAACAGTCACCATAGGCTCATTTCTCTATGGTAGTAATGTCTCAAACAGTCTGCGCTTAGATCGTTCCCTGGAAGACCAGTAGTAGTTTCAGATGCACATCTGCAAGCAATTTTTTAATCTGTGGACTATCAGAGTGTTGATGAAACACAGTTATCGCATCGGGATTGAATACAAGAGTCACCATGTGCACTTTCCTCCATGGGAGTAATGTCTCAAACAGTCTACGCTTTGATCGTTCTCAGGAAGACCAGTAGTAGTTTCCGATACACATCTGGAGCCATTCTGTAATCTGTGGACTATCAGAGTGTTTAGGAACACAGAAATTGCTTCGGGATTGAATACAACACTCACCATGGGCACTTTCCTCCATGGGAGTATTGTCTCAAACAGTTTACGCCTTGATCGTTCCCTGGAAGACCAGTAGTAGTTTCCGATGCACATCTGGAGGCATTCTGTAATCTGTGCACTATCAGAGTTTTGATGAAACCCAGAAATTGCAACGGGATTGAATAAAACAGTCACCATGCGCACTTTCCTCCATGGGAGTAATGTCTCAAACAGTCTACGCTATGGTCGTTCCCTGGAAGACCAATAGTAGTTTCCCATGCACATCTGGAAGCATTATGTAATCTGTGGACTATCCGAGTGTTGATGAAACACAGTTATCGCATCGGGATTGAATACAACAGTCACCATGCGCACTTTCCTCAATGCGAGTAATATCTCAAACAGCCTACGCTTTGATCGTTTCCTGGAAGACCAGTAGTAGTTTCCGCTGCACATCTGGAGCCATTCTGTAATCTGTGGACTATCAGAGTGTTGATGAAACACAGAAATTGCATCGGGATTGAATTCAACAGTCACCATGCGCACTTTCCTCCATGGGAGTAATGACTCAAAGAGACTACGCTTTGAACGTTCCCTGGCAGACCAGTATTAGTTTCTGATGCACATCTGGAGGCATTCTGTAATCTGTGTACCATCACAGTGTTGATGAAACACAGAAATTGCATCGGGATTGAATACAACAGTCACCATGCGCAGTTTCCTCCACGAGAGTAATGTCTCAAACAGTCTACGCTTTGATCGTTCACAGGAAGACCAGTAGTAGATTCCGATACACATCTGGAGGCATTCTGTAATCTGTGGACTATCAGAGTGTTTTGGAACAGAGAAATTGCTTCGGGATTGAATACAACAGTCACCATGCACACTTTCCCCCATTGGAGAAATCTCTCAAACAGTCTGCGCTTTGATCGTTCCCAGGAAGACCAGTAGTAGTTTCGGATGCACATCTGGAGCCATTCTGTATTCAGTGGACAATCAGAATGTTGATGAAACACAGATATTGCATCAGGATTTAATACAACAGTCACCATGCGCACTTTCCTCCATGGGAGTAATGTCTCAAAGAGTCTATGCTTTGATCGTTCCCTGGAAGACCAGTAGTAGTTTCCTATGCACATCTGCAAGCAATTTTTTAATCTGTGGACCATCAGAGTGTTGATGAAACATAGAAGTTGCATCGGGATTGATACAACAGTCACCATGCGTAGTTTCCTCCATGGGAGTAATGTGTCAAACAGTCTACGATTTGATCTTTCCCAGGATGACCAGTAGTAGTTTCCGATACAAATCTGGAAGCATTCTGTAATCTGTGGACTATCTGAGTGTTTAGGAACACAGAAATTGCTTCGGGATTGAATACAACAGTCACCATGCGCACTTTCCTCCATGGGAGTATTGTCTTAAACAGTCTACGCTTTGATCGTTCCCTGGAAGACCAGTAGTAGTTTCCGATGCACATCAGGAAGCATTCTGTAATCTGCGGACTATCAGAGTATTGATGAAACACAGATATTGCATCGGGAGTGAATACAACAGTCACCATGCGCACTTTCCTCCATGGGAGTAATTCTCTAACAGTCTACGCTTTGATCGTTTCCTGGAAGACCAGTAGTAGCTTCCGATGCATATCTGGAGGCATCCTGTAATCTGTGGACCTTCAAAGTGTCGATGAAACACAGAAATTGCCTTGGGATTGAATACAACAGTCACCATGCGAACTTTCCTCCATGGGAGTAATGTCTCAAACAGTCTACGGTTTGATCGTTCCCTGTAAGAGCGGTAGTAGTTTCCGATGAACATCTGGAGGCATTCTGTAATCTGTGGACTATCAGAGTGTTCATGAAACACAGAAATTCCATCGGTATTGAATACAACAGTCACCATGCGCACTTTCCTCCATGGGAGTAATTCTCAAACAGCCTACGCTTTGATCGTTCCCTGGAAGACCAGTAGTAGTTTCCGATGCACATCTGGAGGCATTCTGTAATCTGTGGACTGTCAGAGTGTTGATGAAACACAGATATTGCATCCGGATTGAATACAACAGTCACCATGCGCACTTTCCTCCATGGGAATAATGTCTCAAACAGTCTACGCTTTGATCGTTCCCTGGAAGACCAGTAGTAGTTTCCGATGCACATCTGGAAGCATTCTGTAATCTGTGGACTATCAGAGTGTTGATGAAACACAGATATTGCATCGGGAGTGAATACAACAGTCACCATGCGCACTTTCCTCCATGGGAGTAAATCTCTATCAGTCTACGCTTTGATCGTTCCCTGGAAGACCAGTAGTAGCTTCCGATGCATATCTGGTTGAATTCTGTAATCTGTGGAAAATAGAGTGTTGATGAAACACAGAAATTGCATCGGGATTGAATTCACCATAAGCACTTTCCTAAACGGGAGTAATGTCTCAAACAGTCTACGTTTTGATCTTTCCCTGGAAGACCAGTAGTAGTTTCCGATGCACATCTGGAGGCATTCTATATTCTGTGAACTATCAGACTGTTGATGAAACACAGAAATTCCATCGGGATTGAATACAACAGTCACCATGCGCACTTTCCTCCATGGGAGTAATGTCTCAAACAGTCTACGCTTTGATCGTTCCCTGGAAGACCAGTATTAGTTTCCGATGCACATCTGGTGTCATTCTGTAACCTTTGGACTATCAGAGTGTTGAAGAAACACAGAAATTGCATCGGGATTGAATACAACAGTCACCATGCGCACTTTCCTGCATGGAAGTAACGTCTCAAACAGTCTACGCTTTGATCGTTTCCTGGAATACCAGTATTAGTTTCCGATGCACATCTGGTGGCATTCTGTAATCTGTGGACCATCAGAGTATTGATAAAACACAGAAATGGCATCGGGATTGAATACAACAGTCACCACGCGCTTTTTCCTCCACGGGAGTAATGTCTCAAACAGTCTACGCTTTGATCGTTCCCTGGAAGACCACTAGTAGTTTCCGATGCACATCTGGTGGCATTCTGTAATCTGTGGATTATCAGAGTGTCAATGAAACACAGAAATTGCATCGGGGTTGAATACAACAGTCACCATTCGCACTTTCCTCCATTGGAGTAATGTCTCAAACAGTCCACGTTTTGATCGTTCCTTAGAAGGCCAGTAGTAGCTTCCGATGCACATCTGGTGGCCTTCTGTAATCTGTGCACTATCAGAGTGTTGATGAAACACTGAAATTGCATCGGGATTGAATACAACAGTCACCATGCGCATTTTCCTCAATGTGAGTAATGTCTCAAAGAATATACGCCTTGATCGTTCCCTGAAAGACCAGTAGTAGTTTCCGATGCACATCTGGTGGCATTCTGTAATCTGTGGACTATCAGAGTGTTGATGAAACACAGAAATTGAATCGGGATTGAATTCACTATGCGCACTTTCCTAAACGGGAGTAATGTCTCATTCTACGCTTTGATTGTTCTCTGAAAGACCAGTAGTAGTTTCCGATGCACATCTGGTGGCATTCTGTAATCTGTGGATTATCAGAGTGTCAATGAAACACAGAAATTGCATCGGGGTTGAATACAACAGTCACCATTCGCACTTTCCTCAATTGGAGTAATGTCTCAAACAGTCCACACTTTGATCGTTCCTTGGAAGGACAGTAGTAGTTTCCGATGCACATCTGGTGGCATTCTGTAATCTGTGGACTATCAGAGTGTTGATGAAACACAGAAATTGCATCGGGATTGAATTCACCATTAGCACTTTCCTAAACGGGAGTAATGTCTCAAACAGTCTACGTTTTGATCTTTCCCTGGAAGACCAGTAGTAGTTTCCGATGCACATCTGGGGGCATTCTATATTCTGTGAACTATCAGACTGTTGATGAAACACAGAAATTCCATCGGGATTGAATACAACAGTCACCATGCGCACTTTCCTCCATGGGAGTAATGTCTCAAACAGTCTACGCTTTGATCGTTCCCTGGAAGACCAGTATTAGTTTCCGATGCACATCTGGTGTCATTCTGTAACCTTTGGACTATCAGAGTGTTGAAGAAACACAGAAATTGCATCGGGAGTGAATACAACAGTCACCATGCGCACTTTCCTCCATGGAAGTAACGTCTCAAACAGTCTACGCTATGATCGTTTCCTGGAAGACCAGTATTAGTTTCCGATGCACATCTGGTGGCATTCTGTAATCTGTGGACCATCAGAGTATTGATAAAACACAGAAATGGCATCGGGATTGAATACAACAGTCACCACGCGCTTTTTCCTCCACGGGAGTAATGTCTCAAACAGTCTACGTTTTGATCGTTCCCTGGAAGACCACTAGTAGTTTCCGATGCACATCTGGTGGCATTCTGTAATCTGTGGATTATCAGAGTGTCAATGAAACACAGAAATTGCATCGGGGTTGAATACAACAGTCACCATTCGCACTTTCCTCCATTGGAGTAATGTCTCAAACAGTCCACGCTTTGATCGTTCCTTGGAAGGCCAGTAGTAGCTTCCGATGCACATCTGGTGGCCTTCTGTAATCTGTGGACTATCAGAGTGTTGATGAAACACTGAAATTGCATCGGGATTGAATTCACCATGCGCATTTTCCTAAACGGTAGTAATGTCTCAAACAGTCTACGCTTTGATTGTTCTCTGAAAGACCAGTAGTAGTTTCCGATGGACATCTGGTGGCATTCTGTAATCTGTGGACTATCAGAGTGTTGATGAAACACAGAAATTGCATCGGGATTGAATTCAACATTCACCATGCGCACTTTCCTCCATGGGAGTAGTGTCTCAAACAGTCTACGCTTTGTTCGTTCCCTGGAAGACCAGTAGTAGTTTCTAATGCACATCTGGAGGCATTCTGTAATCTGTGTACCATCACAGTGTTGATGAAACACAGAAATTGCATCGGGATTGAATACAACAGTCACCATGCGCAGTTTCCTCCATGGGAGTAGTGTCTCAAACAGTCTACGCTTTGATCGTTCCCTGGAAGACCAGTAGTAGTTTCTAATGCACATCTGGAGGCATTCTGTAATCTGTGTACCATCACAGTGTTGATGAAACACAGAAATTGCATCGGGATTGAATACAACAGTCACCATGCGCAGTTTCCTCCATGAGAGTAATGTCTCAAACAGTCTACGCTTTGATCGTTCCCAGGAAGACCAGTAGTAGTTTCGGATGCACATCTGGAGCCATTCTGTATTCAGTGGACAATCAGAATGTTGATGAAACACAGATATTGCATCGGGAGTGATTACAACAGTCACCATGCGCACTTTCCTCCATGGGAGTGATGTCTCAAACAGTCTATGTTTTGGTCTTTCCCAGGAAGACCAGTAGTAGTTTCCGATGCACATCTGGAGGCATTCTGTAATCTCTGGACTATCAGAGTGTTGATGAAACACAGAA
Source organism: Schistocerca gregaria (assembly GCF_023897955.1). Taxonomy (NCBI): domain Eukaryota; kingdom Metazoa; phylum Arthropoda; class Insecta; order Orthoptera; family Acrididae; genus Schistocerca; species Schistocerca gregaria. The sequence goes on along the minus strand of NC_064927.1, from coordinate 25,313,733 downwards.
ATTGCATCGAGATTGAATACAACAGTCACCATGCGCACTTTCCTCCATGGGAGTGATGTCTCAAACAGTCTACGCTTTGATCGTTTATCGAAGACCAGTAGTAGTTTCCGATGCACATCTTGAGGCATTCTGTGATCTGTGGACTATCAGTGTTGATGAAACACAAAAATTGCATCGGGATTGAATACAACAGTCACCATAGGCACATTTCTCTATGGTAGTAATGTCTCAAACAGTCTGCGCTTAGATCGTTCCCTGGAAGACCAGTAGTAGTTTCAGATGCACATCTGCAAGCAATTTTTTAATCTGTGGACTATCAGAGTGTTGATGAAACACAGTTATCGCACCGGGATTGAATACAAGAGTTACCATGCGCACTTTCCTCCATGGGAGTAATGTCTCAAACAGTCTACGCTTTGATCGTTCTCAGGAAGACCAGTAGTAGTTTCCGATACACATCTGGAGCCATTCTGTAATCTGTGGACTATCAGAGTGTTTAGTAACACAGAAATTACTTCGGGATTGAATACAACACTCACCATGGGCACTTTCCTCCATGGGAGTATTGTCTCAAACAGTTTACGCCTTGATCGTTCCCTGGAAGACCAGTAGTAGTTTCCGATGCACATCTGGAGGCATTCTGTAATCTGTGCACTATCAGAGTTTTGATGAAACACAGAAATTGCAACGGGATTGAATAAAACAGTCACCATGCGCACTTTCCTCCATGGGAGTAATGTCTCAAACAGTCTACGCTATCGTCGTTCCCTGGAAGACCAATAGTAGTTTCCCATGCACATCTGGAAGCATTATGTAATCTGTGGACTATCCGAGTGTTGATGAAACACAGTTATCGCATCGGGATTGAATACAACAGTCACCATGCGCACTTTCCTCAATGCGAGTAATATCTCAAACAGCCTACGCTTTGATCGTTTCCTGGAAGACCAGTAGTAGTTTCCGCTGCACATCTGGAGCCATTCTGTAATCTGTGGACTATCAGAGTGTTGATGAAACACAGAAATTGCATCGGGATTGAATTCAACAGTCACCATGCGCACTTTCCTCCATGGGAGTAATGACTCAAAGAGACTACGCTTTGAACGTTCCCTGGCAGACCAGTATTAGTTTCTGATGCACATCTGGAGGCATTCTGTAATCTGTGTACCATCACAGTGTTGATGAAACACAGAAATTGCATCGGGATTGAATACAACAGTCACCATGCGCAGTTTCCTCCATGAGAGTAATGTCTCAAACAGTCTACGCTTTGATCGTTCACAGGAAGACCAGTAGTAGTTTCCGATACACATCTGGAGGCATTCTGTAATCTGTGGACTATCAGAGTGTTTTGGAACAGAGAAATTGCTTCGGGATTGAATACAACAGTCACCATGCACACTTTCCCCCATGGGAGAAATCTCTCAAACAGTCTGCGCTTTGATCGTTCCCAGGAAGACCAGTAGTAGTTTCGGATGTACATCTGGAGCCATTCTGTATTCAGTGGACAATCAGAATGTTGATGAAACACAGATATTGCATCAGGATTTAATACAACAGTCACCATGCGCACTTTCCTCCATGGGAGTAATGTCTCAAAGAGTCTACGCTTTGATCGTTCCACGGAAGACCAGTAGTAGTTTCCTATGCACATCTGCAAGCAATTTTTTAATCTGTGGACCATCAGAGTGTTGATGAAACATAGAAGTTGCATCGGGATTGATACAACAGTCACCGAGCGCAGTTTCCTCCATGGGAGTAATGTGTCAAACAGTCTACGATTTGATCTTTCCCAGGACGACCAGTAGTAGTTTCCGATACAAATCTGGAAGCATTCTGTAATCTGTGGACTATCTGAGTGTTTAGGAACACAGAAATTGCTTCGAGATTGAATACAACAGTCACCATGCGCACTTTCCTCCATGGGAGTAATGTCTTAAACAGTCTACGCTTTGATCGTTCCCTGGAAGACCAGTAGTAGTTTCCGATGCACATCAGGAAGCATTCTGTAATCTGTGGACTATCAGAGTGTTGATGAAACACAGATATTGCATCGGGAGTGAATACAACAGTCACCATGCGCACTTTCCTCAATGGGAGTAATTCTCTAGCAGTCTACGCTTTGATCGTTTCCTGGAAGACCAGTAGTAGCTTCCGATGCATATCTGGAGGCATCCTGTAATCTGTGGACCTTCAAAGTGTCGATGAAACACAGAAATTGCCTTGGGATTGAATACAACAGTCACCATGCGAACATTCCTCCATGGGAGTAATGTCTCAAACAGTCTACGGTTTGATCGTTCCCTGTAAGAGCGGTAGTAGTTTCCGATGAACATCTGGAGGCATTCTGTAATCTGTGGACTATCAGAGTGTTCATGAAACACAGAAATTCCATCGGTATTGAATACAACAGTCACCATGCGCACTTTCCTCCATGGGAGTAATTCTCAAACAGCCTACGCTTTGATCGTTCCCTGGAAGACCAGTAGTAGTTTCCGATGCACATCTGGAGGCATTCTGTAATCTGTGGACTGTCAGAGTGTTTATGAAACACAGATATTGCATCCGGATTGAATACAACAGTCACCATGCGCACTTTCCTCCATGGGAATAATGTCTCAAACAGTCTAGGCTTTGATCGTTCCCTGGAAGACCAGTAGTAGTTTCCGATGCTCATCTGGAAGCATTCTGTAATCTGTGGACTATCAGTGTGTTGATGAAACACAGATATTGCATCGGGAGTGAATACAACAGTCACCATGCGCACTTTCCTCCATGGGAGTAAATCTCTAACAGTCTACGCTTTGATCGTTCCCTGGAAGACCAGTAGTAGCTTCCGATGCATATCTGGTTGAATTCTGTAATCTGTGGACAATAGAGTGTTGATGAAACACAGAAATTGCATCGGGATTGAATTCACCATAAGCACTTTCCTAAACGGGATTAATGTCTCAAACAGTCTACGTTTTGATCTTTCCCTGGAAGACCAGTAGTAGTTTCCGATGCACATCTGGAGGCATTCTGTATTCTGTGAACTATCAGACTGTTGATGAAACACAGAAATTCCATCGGGATTGAATACAACAGTCACCATGCGCACTTTCCTCCATGGGAGTAATGTCTCAAACAGTCTACGCTTTGATCGTTCCCTGGAAGACCAGTATTAGTTTCCGATGCACATCTGGTGTCATTCTGTAACCTTTGGACTATCAGAGTGTTGAAGAAACACAGAAATTGCATCGGGATTGAATACAACAGTCACCATGCGCACTTTCCTCCATGGAAGTAACGTCTCAAACAGTCTACGCTTTGATCGTTTCCTGGAAGACCAGTATTAGTTTCCGATGCACATCGGGTGGCATTCTGTAATCTGTGGACCATCAGAGTATTGATAAAACACAGAAATGGCATCGGGATTGAATACAACAGTCACCACGCGCTTTTTCCTCCACGGGAGTAATGTCTCAAACAGTCTACGCTTTGATCGTTCCCTGGAAGACCACTAGTAGTTTCCGATGCACATCTGGTGGCATTCTGTAATCTGTGGATTATCAGAGTGTCAATGAAACACAGAAATTGCATCGGGGTTGAATACAACAGTCACCATTCGCACTTTCCTCCATTGGAGTAATGTCTCAAACAGTCCACACTTTGATCGTTCCTTGGAAGGCCAGTAGTAGTTTCCGATGCACATCTGGTGGCATTCTGTAATCTGTGGACTATCAGAGTGTTGATGAAACACAGAAATTGCATCGGGATTGAATTCACCATGCATATTTTCCTAAACGGTAGTAATGTCTCAAACAGTCTACGCTTTGATTGTTCTCTGAAAGACCAGTAGTAGTTTCCGATGGTCATCTGGTGGCATTCTGTAATCTGTGGACTATCAGAGTGTTGATGAAACACAGAAATTGCATCGGGATTGAATTCAACAGTCACCATGCGCACTTTCCTCCATGGCAGTAATGTCTCAAAGAGACTACGCTTTGAACGTTCCCTGGCAGACCAGTAGTAGTTTCTGATGCACATCTGGAGGCATTCTGTAATCTGTGTACCATCACAGTGTTGATGAAACACAGAAATTGCATCGGGATTGAATACAACAGTCACCATGCGCAGTTTCCTCCATGAGAGTAATGTCTCAAACAGTCTACGCTTTGATCGTTCCCAGGAAGACCAGTAGTAGTTTCGGATGCACATCTGGAGCCATTCTGTATTCAGTGGACAATCAGAATGTTGATGAAACACAGATATTGCATCGGGAGTGATTACAACAGTCACCATGCGCACTTTCCTCCATGGGAGTGATGTCTCAAACAGTCTATGTTTTGGTCTTTCCCAGGAAGACCAGTAGCAGTTTTCGATGCACATCTGGAGGCATTCTGTAATCTGTGGACTATCGGAGTGTTGATGAAACACAGAAATTGCATCAGGATTTAATACAACTGTCACCATGCGCACTTTCCTCCATGGGAGTAATGTCTCAAAGAGTGTACGCTTTGATCGTTCCCTGGAAGACCAGTAGTAGTTTCCGATGCACATACGCAAGCAATTTTTTAATCTGTGGACCATCAGAGTGTTGATGAAACATAGAAGTTGCATCGGGATTGATACAACAGTCACCATGCGCAGTTTCTTCCATGGGAGTAATGTGTCAAACAGTCTACGATTTGATCTTTCCCAGGACGACCTGTAGTAGTTTCCGATACAAATCTGGAAGAATTCTGTAATCTGTGGATTATCTGAGTGTTTAGGAACACAGAAATTGCTTCGGGATTGAATACAACAGTCACCATGCGCACTTTCCTCCATGGGAGTATTGTCTCAAACAGTTTACGCTTTGATCGTTCCCTGGAAGACCAGTAGTAGTTTCCGATGCAGATCTGGAGGCATTCTGTAATCTCTGGACTATCAGAGTGTTGATGAAACACAGACATTGCATCGAGATTGAATACAACAGTCACCATGCGCACTTTCCTCCATGGGAGTGATGTCTCAAACAGACTACGCTTTGGTCGTTCCCTGGAAGACCAGTAGTAGTTTCCGATGCACATCTGGAGGCATTCTGTAATCTGTGGACTGTCAGAGTGTTGATGAAACACAGATATTGAATCCAGATTGAATACAACAGTCACCATGCGAACTTTCCTCCATGGGAGTAATGTCTTAAACAGTCTACGCTTTGATCGTTCCCTGGAAGACCAGTAGTAGTTTCCGATGCACATCAGGAAGCATTCTGTAATCTGTGGACTATCAGAGTGTTGATGAAACACAGATATTGCATCGGGAGTGAATACAACAGTCACCATGCGCACTTTCCTCCATGGGAGTAATTCTCTAACAGTCTACGCTTTGATCGTTTCCTGGAAGACCAGTAGTAGCTTCCGATGCATATCTGGAGGCATCCTGTAATCTGTGGACCTTCAAAGTGTCGATGAAACACAGAAATTGCCTTGGGATTGAATACAACAGTCACCATGCGAACTCTCCTCCATGGGAGTAATGTCTCAAACAGTCTACGGTTTGATCGTTCCCTGTAAGAGCGGTAGTAGTTTCCGATGAACATCTGGAGGCATTCTGTAACCTGTGGACTATCAGAGTGTTCATGAAACACAGAAATTCCATCGGTATTGAATACAACAGTCACCATGCGCACTTTCCTCCATGGGAGTAATTCTCAAACAGTCTACGCTTTGATCGTTCCCTGGAAGTCCAGTAGTAGTTTCCGATGCATATCTCTAGGCATTCTGTAATCTGTGGACCTACAAAGTGTTGATGAAACACAGAAATTGCCTCGGGATTGAATAAACAGTCACTATGCGCACGTTCCTCCATGGGAGTAATGTCTCAAATAGTCTTCGCTTTCATCGTTCCCTGGAAGACCAGTAGTACATTCCGATGCACATCTGGAGGCATTCAGTAACCTGTGGACTATCAGAGTGTTGATGAAACACAGAAATTGCATCGAGATTGAATACAACAGTCACCATGCGCACTCTCATCCATGGGAGTGATGTCTCAAACAGCCTACGCTTTGATCGTTCCCTGGAAGACCAGTAGTAGTTTCCGATGCACATCTGGAGGCATTCTGTAATCTGTGGACTGTCAGAGTATTGATAAAACACAGAAATGGCATCGGGATTGAATACAACAGTCACCACGCGCTTTTTCCTCCACGGGAGTAATGTCTCAAACAGTCTACGTTTTGATCGTTCCCTGGAAGACCACTAGTAGTTTCCGATGCACATCTGGTGGCATTCTGTAATCTGTGGATTATCAGAGTGTCAATGAAACACAGAAATTGCATCGGGGTTGAATACAACAGTCACCATTCGCACTTTCCTCCATTGGAGTAATGTCTCAAACAGTCCACGCTTTGATCGTTCCTTGGAAGGCCAGTAGTAGCTTCCGATGCACATCTGGTGGCCTTCTGTAATCTGTGGACTATCAGAGTGTTGATGAAACACTGAAATTGCATCGGGATTGAATTCACCATGCGCATTTTCCTAAACGGTAGTAATGTCTCAAACAGTCTACGCTTTGATTGTTCTCTGAAAGACCAGTAGTAGTTTCCGATGGACATCTGGTGGCATTCTGTAATCTGTGGACTATCAGAGTGTTGATGAAACACAGAAATTGCATCGGGATTGAATTCAACATTCACCATGCGCACTTTCCTCCATGGGAGTAGTGTCTCAAACAGTCTACGCTTTGTTCGTTCCCTGGAAGACCAGTAGTAGTTTCTAATGCACATCTGGAGGCATTCTGTAATCTGTGTACCATCACAGTGTTGATGAAACACAGAAATTGCATCGGGATTGAATACAACAGTCACCATGCGCAGTTTCCTCCATGGGAGTAGTGTCTCAAACAGTCTACGCTTTGATCGTTCCCTGGAAGACCAGTAGTAGTTTCTAATGCACATCTGGAGGCATTCTGTAATCTGTGTACCATCACAGTGTTGATGAAACACAGAAATTGCATCGGGATTGAATACAACAGTCACCATGCGCAGTTTCCTCCATGAGAGTAATGTCTCAAACAGTCTACGCTTTGATCGTTCCCAGGAAGACCAGTAGTAGTTTCGGATGCACATCTGGAGCCATTCTGTATTCAGTGGACAATCAGAATGTTGATGAAACACAGATATTGCATCGGGAGTGATTACAACAGTCACCATGCGCACTTTCCTCCATGGGAGTGATGTCTCAAACAGTCTATGTTTTGGTCTTTCCCAGGAAGACCAGTAGTAGTTTCCGATGCACATCTGGAGGCATTCTGTAATCTCTGGACTATCAGAGTGTTGATGAAACACAGAAATTGCATCGAGATTGAATACAACAGTCACCATGCGCACTTTCCTCCATGGGAGTGATGTCTCAAACAGTCTACGCTTTGATCGTTTATCGAAGACCAGTAGTAGTTTCCGATGCACATCTTGAGGCATTCTGTGATCTGTGGACTATCAGTGTTGATGAAACACAAAAATTGCATCGGGATTGAATACAACAGTCACCATAGGCACATTTCTCTATGGTAGTAATGTCTCAAACAGTCTGCGCTTAGATCGTTCCCTGGAAGACCAGTAGTAGTTTCAGATGCACATCTGCAAGCAATTTTTTAATCTGTGGACTATCAGAGTGTTGATGAAACACAGTTATCGCACCGGGATTGAATACAAGAGTTACCATGCGCACTTTCCTCCATGGGAGTAATGTCTCAAACAGTCTACGCTTTGATCGTTCTCAGGAAGACCAGTAGTAGTTTCCGATACACATCTGGAGCCATTCTGTAATCTGTGGACTATCAGAGTGTTTAGTAACACAGAAATTACTTCGGGATTGAATACAACACTCACCATGGGCACTTTCCTCCATGGGAGTATTGTCTCAAACAGTTTACGCCTTGATCGTTCCCTGGAAGACCAGTAGTAGTTTCCGATGCACATCTGGAGGCATTCTGTAATCTGTGCACTATCAGAGTTTTGATGAAACACAGAAATTGCAACGGGATTGAATAAAACAGTCACCATGCGCACTTTCCTCCATGGGAGTAATGTCTCAAACAGTCTACGCTATCGTCGTTCCCTGGAAGACCAATAGTAGTTTCCCATGCACATCTGGAAGCATTATGTAATCTGTGGACTATCCGAGTGTTGATGAAACACAGTTATCGCATCGGGATTGAATACAACAGTCACCATGCGCACTTTCCTCAATGCGAGTAATATCTCAAACAGCCTACGCTTTGATCGTTTCCTGGAAGACCAGTAGTAGTTTCCGCTGCACATCTGGAGCCATTCTGTAATCTGTGGACTATCAGAGTGTTGATGAAACACAGAAATTGCATCGGGATTGAATTCAACAGTCACCATGCGCACTTTCCTCCATGGGAGTAATGACTCAAAGAGACTACGCTTTGAACGTTCCCTGGCAGACCAGTATTAGTTTCTGATGCACATCTGGAGGCATTCTGTAATCTGTGTACCATCACAGTGTTGATGAAACACAGAAGTTGCATCGGGATTGAATACAACAGTCACCATGCGCAGTTTCCTCCATGAGAGTAATGTCTCAAACAGTCTACGCTTTGATCGTTCACAGGAAGACCAGTAGTAGTTTCCGATACACATCTGGAGGCATTCTGTAATCTGTGGACTATCAGAGTGTTTTGGAACAGAGAAATTGCTTCGGGATTGAATACAACAGTCACCATGCACACTTTCCCCCATGGGAGAAATCTCTCAAACAGTCTGCGCTTTGATCGTTCCCAGGAAGACCAGTAGTAGTTTCGGATGTACATCTGGAGCCATTCTGTATTCAGTGGACAATCAGAATGTTGATGAAACACAGATATTGCATCAGGATTTAATACAACAGTCACCATGCGCACTTTCCTCCATGGGAGTAATGTCTCAAAGAGTCTACGCTTTGATCGTTCCACGGAAGACCAGTAGTAGTTTCCTATGCACATCTGCAAGCAATTTTTTAATCTGTGGACCATCAGAGTGTTGATGAAACATAGAAGTTGCATCGGGATTGATACAACAGTCACCGAGCGCAGTTTCCTCCATGGGAGTAATGTGTCAAACAGTCTACGATTTGATCTTTCCCAGGACGACCAGTAGTAGTTTCCGATACAAATCTGGAAGCATTCTGTAATCTGTGGACTATCTGAGTGTTTAGGAACACAGAAATTGCTTCGAGATTGAATACAACAGTCACCATGCGCACTTTCCTCCATGGGAGTAATGTCTTAAACAGTCTACGCTTTGATCGTTCCCTGGAAGACCAGTAGTAGTTTCCGATGCACATCAGGAAGCATTCTGTAATCTGTGGACTATCAGAGTGTTGATGAAACACAGATATTGCATCGGGAGTGAATACAACAGTCACCATGCGCACTTTCCTCAATGGGAGTAATTCTCTAGCAGTCTACGCTTTGATCGTTTCCTGGAAGACCAGTAGTAGCTTCCGATGCATATCTGGAGGCATCCTGTAATCTGTGGACCTTCAAAGTGTCGATGAAACACAGAAATTGCCTTGGGATTGAATACAACAGTCACCATGCGAACATTCCTCCATGGGAGTAATGTCTCAAACAGTCTACGGTTTGATCGTTCCCTGTAAGAGCGGTAGTAGTTTCCGATGAACATCTGGAGGCATTCTGTAATCTGTGGACTATCAGAGTGTTCATGAAACACAGAAATTCCATCGGTATTGAATACAACAGTCACCATGCGCACTTTCCTCCATGGGAGTAATTCTCAAACAGCCTACGCTTTGATCGTTCCCTGGAAGACCAGTAGTAGTTTCCGATGCACATCTGGAGGCATTCTGTAATCTGTGGACTGTCAGAGTGTTTATGAAACACAGATATTGCATCCGGATTGAATACAACAGTCACCATGCGCACTTTCCTCCATGGGAATAATGTCTCAAACAGTCTACGCTTTGATCGTTCCCTGGAAGACCAGTAGTAGTTTCCGATGCTCATCTGGAAGCATTCTGTAATCTGTGGACTATCAGTGTGTTGATGAAACACAGATATTGCATCGGGAGTGAATACAACAGTCACCATGCGCACTTTCCTCCATGGGAGTAAATCTCTAACAGTCTACGCTTTGATCGTTCCCTGGAAGACCAGTAGTAGCTTCCGATGCATATCTGGTTGAATTCTGTAATCTGTGGACAATAGAGTGTTGATGAAACACAGAAATTGCATCGGGATTGAATTCACCATAAGCACTTTCCTAAACGGGATTAATGTCTCAAACAGTCTACGTTTTGATCTTTCCCTGGAAGACCAGTAGTAGTTTCCGATGCACATCTGGAGGCATTCTGTATTCTGTGAACTATCAGACTGTTGATGAAACACAGAAATTCCATCGGGATTGAATACAACAGTCACCATGCGCACTTTCCTCCATGGGAGTAATGTCTCAAACAGTCTACGCTTTGATCGTTCCCTGGAAGACCAGTATTAGTTTCCGATGCACATCTGGTGTCATTCTGTAACCTTTGGACTATCAGAGTGTTGAAGAAACACAGAAATTGCATCGGGATTGAATACAACAGTCACCATGCGCACTTTCCTCCATGGAAGTAACGTCTCAAACAGTCTACGCTTTGATCGTTTCCTGGAAGACCAGTATTAGTTTCCGATGCACATCGGGTGGCATTCTGTAATCTGTGGACCATCAGAGTATTGATAAAACACAGAAATGGCATCGGGATTGAATACAACAGTCACCACGCGCTTTTTCCTCCACGGGAGTAATGTCTCAAACAGTCTACGCTTTGATCGTTCCCTGGAAGACCACTAGTAGTTTCCGATGCACATCTGGTGGCATTCTGTAATCTGTGGATTATCAGAGTGTCAATGAAACACAGAAATTGCATCGGGGTTGAATACAACAGTCACCATTCGCACTTTCCTCCATTGGAGTAATGTCTCAAACAGTCCACACTTTGATCGTTCCTTGGAAGGCCAGTAGTAGTTTCCGATGCACATCTGGTGGCATTCTGTAATCTGTGGACTATCAGAGTGTTGATGAAACACAGAAATTGCATCGGGATTGAATTCACCATGCGCATTTTCCTAAACGGTAGTAATGTCTCAAACAGTCTACGCTTTGATTGTTCTCTGAAAGACCAGTAGTAGTTTCCGATGGTCATCTGGTGGCATTCTGTAATCTGTGGACTATCAGAGTGTTGATGAAACACAGAAATTGCATCGGGATTGAATTCAACAGTCACCATGCGCACTTTCCTCCATGGCAGTAATGTCTCAAAGAGACTACGCTTTGAACGTTCCCTGGCAGACCAGTAGTAGTTTCTGATGCACATCTGGAGGCATTCTGTAATCTGTGTACCATCACAGTGTTGATGAAACACAGAAATTGCATCGGGATTGAATACAACAGTCACCATGCGCAGTTTCCTCCATGAGAGTAATGTCTCAAACAGTCTACGCTTTGATCGTTCCCAGGAAGACCAGTAGTAGTTTCGGATGCACATCTGGAGCCATTCTGTATTCAGTGGACAATCAGAATGTTGATGAAACACAGATATTGCATCGGGAGTGATTACAACAGTCACCATGCGCACTTTCCTCCATGGGAGTGATGTCTCAAACAGTCTATGTTTTGGTCTTTCCCAGGAAGACCAGTAGCAGTTTTCGATGCACATCTGGAGGCATTCTGTAATCTGTGGACTATCGGAGTGTTGATGAAACACAGAAATTGCATCAGGATTTAATACAACTGTCACCATGCGCACTTTCCTCCATGGGAGTAATGTCTCAAAGAGTGTACGCTTTGATCGTTCCCTGGAAGACCAGTAGTAGTTTCCGATGCACATACGCAAGCAATTTTTTAATCTGTGGACCATCAGAGTGTTGATGAAACATAGAAGTTGCATCGGGATTGATACAACAGTCACCATGTGCAGTTTCTTCCATGGGAGTAATGTGTCAAACAGTCTACGATTTGATCTTTCCCAGGACGACCTGTAGTAGTTTCCGATACAAATCTGGAAGAATTCTGTAATCTGTGGATTATCTGAGTGTTTAGGAACACAGAAATTGCTTCGGGATTGAATACAACAGTCACCATGCGCACTTTCCTCCATGGGAGTATTGTCTCAAACAGTTTACGCTTTGATCGTTCCCTGGAAGACCAGTAGTAGTTTCCGATGCAGATCTGGAGGCATCCTGTAATCTGTGGACCTTCAAAGTGTCGATGAAACACAGAAATTGCCTTGGGATTGAATACAACAGTCACCATGCGCACTTTCCTCCATGGGAGTGATGTCTCAAACAGACTACGCTTTGGTCGTTCCCTGGAAGACCAGTAGTAGTTTCCGATGCACATCTGGAGGCATTCTGTAATCTGTGGACTGTCAGAGTGTTGATGAAACACAGATATTGAATCCAGATTGAATACAACAGTCACCATGCGAACTTTCCTCCATGGGAGTAATGTCTTAAACAGTCTACGCTTTGATCGTTCCCTGGAAGACCAGTAGTAGTTTCCGATGCACATCAGGAAGCATTCTGTAATCTGTGGACTATCAGAGTGTTGATGAAACACAGATATTGCATCGGGAGTGAATACAACAGTCACCATGCGCACTTTCCTCCATGGGAGTAATTCTCTAACAGTCTACGCTTTGATCGTTTCCTGGAAGACCAGTAGTAGCTTCCGATGCATATCTGGAGGCATCCTGTAATCTGTGGACCTTCAAAGTGTCGATGAAACACAGAAATTGCCTTGGGATTGAATACAACAGTCACCATGCGAACTCTCCTCCATGGGAGTAATGTCTCAAACAGTCTACGGTTTGATCGTTCCCTGTAAGAGCGGTAGTAGTTTCCGATGAACATCTGGAGGCATTCTGTAACCTGTGGACTATCAGAGTGTTCATGAAACACAGAAATTCCATCGGTATTGAATACAACAGTCACCATGCGCACTTTCCTCCATGGGAGTAATTCTCAAACAGTCTACGCTTTGATCGTTCCCTGGAAGTCCAGTAGTAGTTTCCGATGCATATCTCTAGGCATTCGGTAATCTGTGGACCTACAAAGTGTTGATGAAACACAGAAATTGCCTCGGGATTGAATAAACAGTCACTATGCGCACGTTCCTCCATGGGAGTAATGTCTCAAATAGTCTTCGCTTTCATCGTTCCCTGGAAGACCAGTAGTACATTCCGATGCACATCTGGAGGCATTCAGTAACCTGTGGACTATCAGAGTGTTGATGAAACACAGAAATTGCATCGAGATTGAATACAACAGTCACCATGCGCACTCTCATCCATGGGAGTGATGTCTCAAACAGCCTACGCTTTGATCGTTCCCTGGAAGACCAGTAGTAGTTTCCGATGCACATCTGGTGGCATTCTGTAATCTGTAGACCATCAGAGTATTGATAAAACACAGAAATGGCATCGGGATTGAATACAACAATCACCACGCGCTTTTTCCTCCACGGGAGTAATGTCTCAAACAGTCTACGCTTTGATCGTTCCCTGGAAGACCACTAGTAGTTTCCGATGCACATCTGGTGGCATTCTGTAATCTGTGGATTATCAGAGTGTCAATGAAACACAGAAATTGCATCGGGGTTGAATACAACAGTCACCATTCCCACTTTCCTCCATTGGAGTAATGTCCCAAACAGTCCACGCTTTGATCGTTCCTTGGAAGGCCAGTAGTAGCTTCCGATGCACATCTGGTGGCCTTCTGTAATCTGTGCACTATCAGAGTGTTGATGAAACACTGAAATTGCATCGGGATTGAATACAACAGTCACCATGCGCATTTTCCTCAATGTGAGTAATGCCTCAAAGAATATACGCCTTGATCGTTCCCTGAAAGACCAGTAGTAGTTTCCGACGCACATCTGGTGGCATTGTGTAATCTGTGGACTATCAGAGTGTCGATGAAACACAGAAATTGAATCGGGATTGAATTCACCTTACGCACATTCCTAAACGGGAGTAATGTCTCAAACAGTCTACGCTTTGATTGTTCTCTGAAAGACCAGTAGTAGTTTCCGATGCACATCTGGTGGCATTCTGTAATCTGTGGATTATCAGAGTGTCAATGAAACACAGAAATTGAACCGGGATTGAATACAACAGTCACCACGCGCACTTTCCTCCATGGGAGTAATGTCTCAAACAGTCTACGCTTTGATCGTACCCTGGAAGACCAGTAGTAGTTTCCGATGGACATCTGGTGGCATTCTGTAATCTGTGGACTATCAGAGTGTTGATGAAACACAGAAATTGAATCGGGATTGAATTCACCATGCGCACTTTCCTAAACGGGCGTAATGTCTCAAACAGCCTACGCTTTGATTATTCTCTGAAAGACCAGTAGTAGTTTCCGATGCACATCTGGTGGCATTCTGTAATCTGTGGATTATCAGAGTGTCAATGAAACACAGAAATTGCATCGGGATTGAATACAACAGTCACCATGCGCACTTTCCTCAATGCGAGTAATATCTCAAACAGCCTACGCTTTGATCGTTTCCTGGAAGACCAGTAGTAGTTTCCGCTGCACATCTGGAGCCATTCTGTAATCTGTGGACTATCAAAGTGTTGATGAAACACAGAAATTGCATCGGGATTGAATTCAACAGTCACCATGCGCACTTTCCTCCATGGGAGTAATGTCTCAAAGAGACTACGCTTTGATCGTTCCCTGGAACACCAGTAGTAGTTTCCGATGCACATCTGGAAGCATTCTGTAATCTGTGGACTATCAGAGTGTTGATGAAACACAGATATTGCATGGGGAGTGAATACAACAGTCACCATTCGCACTTTCCTCCATTGGAGTAATGTCTCAAACAGTCCACGCTTTGATCGTTCCTTGGAAGGCCACTAGTAGTTTCCGATGCACATCTGGTGGCATTCTGTAATCTGTGGACTATCAGAGTGTTGATGAAACACAGAAATTGCATCGGGATTGAATTCACCATAAGCACTTTCCTAAACGGTAGTAATGTCACAAACAGTCTACGCTTTGATTGTTCTCTGAAAGACCAGTAGTAGTTTCCGATGGACATCTGGTGGCATTCTGTAATCTGTGGACTATCAGAGTGTTGATGAAACACAGAAATTGCAACGGGATTGAATACAACAGTCACCACGCGCACTTTCCTCCATGGGAGTAATTTCTCTAACAGTCTACGCTTTGATCGTACCCTGGAAGACCAGTAGTAGTTTCCGATGGACATCTGGTGGCATTCTGTAATCTGTGGACTATCAGAGTGTTGATGAAACACAGAAATTTAATTGGGATTGAATTCACCATGCGCACTTTCCTAAACGGGAGTAATGTCTCAAACAGTCTACGCTTTGATTGTTCTCTGAATGACCAGTAGTAGTTTCCGATGCACATCTGGTGGCATTCTGTAATCTGTGGATTATCAGAGTGTCAATGAAACACAGAAATTGCATCGGGATTGAATACAACAGTCACCATGCGCACTTTCCTCAATGCGAGTAATATCTCAAACAGCCTACGCTTTGATCGTTTCCTGGAAGACCAGTAGTAGTTTCCGCTGCACATCTGGAGCCATTCTGTAATCTGTGGACTATCAAAGTGTTGATGAAACACAGAAATTGCATCGGGATTGAATTCAACAGTCACCATGCGCACTTCCTCCATGGGAGTAATGTCTCAAAGAGACTACGCTTTGAACGTTCCCTGGCAAACCAGTAGTAGTTTCTGATGCACATCTGGAGGCATTCTGTAATCTGTGTACCATCACAGTGTTGATGAAACACAGAAATTGCATCGGGATTGAATACAACAGTCACCATGCGCACTTTCCTCAATGCGAGTAATATCTCAAACAGCCTACGCTTTGATCGTACCCTGGAAGACCAGTAGTAGTTTCCGCTGCACATCTGGAGCCATTCTGTAATCTGTGGACTACCAGAGTGTTGATGAAACACAGAAATTGCATCGGGATTGAATACAACAGTCACCATGCGCAGTTTCCTCCATGAGAGTAATGTCTCAAACAGTCTACGCTTTGATCGTTCTCAGGAAGACCAGTAGTAGTTTCCGATACACATCTGGAGGCATTCTGTAATCTGTGGACTATCAGAGTGTTTTGGAACACAGAAATTGCTTCGGGATTGAATACAACAGTCACCATGCACACTTTCCTCCATGGGAGAAATCTCTCAAACAGTCTGCGCTGTGATCGTTCCCAGGAAGACCAGTAGTAGTTTCGGATGCACATCTGGAGCCATTCTGTATTCAGTGGAAAATCAGGATGTTGATGAAACACAGATATTGCGTCGGGAGTGATTACAACAGTCACCATGCGCACTTTCCTCCATGGGAGTGATGTCTCAAACAGACTACGCTTTGGTCGTTCCCTGGAAGACCAGTAGTAGTTTCCGATGCAGATCTGGAGGCATTCTGTAATCTGTGGACTGCCAGAGTGTTGATGAAACACAGATATTGCATCCAGATTGAATACAACAGTCACCATGCGCAGTTTCCTCCATGGGAGTAATGTCTTAAACAGTCTACGCTTTGATCGTTCCCTGGAAGACCAGTAGTAGTTTCCGATGCACATCAGGAAGCATTCTGTAATCTGTGGACTATCAGAGTGTTGATGAAACACAGATATTGCATCGGGAGTGAATACAACAGTCACCATGCGCACTTTCCTCCATGGGAGTAATTCTCTAACAGTCTACGCTTTGATCGTTTCCTGGAAGACCAGTAGTAGCTTCCGATGCATATCTGGAGGCATCCTGTAATCTGTTGACCTTCAAAGTGTCGATGAAACACAGAAATTGCCTTGGGATTGAATACAACAGTCACCATGCGAACTTTCCTCCATGGGAGTAATGTCTCAAACAGTCTACGATTTGATCGTTCCCTGTAAGAGCGGTAGTAGTTTCCGATGAACATCTGGAGGAATTCTGTAATCTGTGGACTATCAGAGTGTTCATGAAACACAGAAATTCCATCGGTATTGAATACAACAGTCACCATGCGCACTTTCCTCCATGGGAGTAATTCTCAAACAGTCTACGCTTTGATCGTTCCCTGGAAGTCCAGTAGTAGTTTCCGATGCATATCTCTATGCATTCTGTAATCTGTGGACCTACAAAGTGTTGATGAAACACAGAAATTGCCTTGGGATTGAATACAACAGTCACTATGCGCACGTTCCTCCATGGGAGTAATGTCTCAAATAGTCTACGCTTTCATCGTTCCCTGGAAGACCACTAGTACTTTCCGATGCACATCTGGAGGCATTCAGTAATCAGTGGACTATCAGAGTGTTGATGAAACACAGAAATTGCATCGAGATTGAATACAACAGTCACCATGCGCACTCTCATCCATGGGAGTGATGTCTCAAACAGCCTACGCTTTGATCGTTCCCTGGAAGACCAGTAGTAGTTTCCGATGCACATCTGGAGGCATTCAGTAATCTGTGGACTTTCAGAGTGTTGATGAAACACAGATATTGCATCCGGATTGAATACAACAGTCACCATGCGCCCTTTCCTCCATGGGAATAATGTCTCAAACAGTCTACGCTTTGATCGTTCCCTGGAAGACCAGTAGTAGTTTCCGATGCACATCTGGAAGCATTCTGTAATCTGTGGACTATCAGAGTGTTGATGAAACACAGATATTGCATCGGGAGTTAATACAATAGTCACCATGCGCACTTTCCTCCACGGGAGTAATTCTATAACAGTCTACGCTTTGATCGTTCCCTGGAAGACCGGTAGTAGCTTCCGATGCATATCTGGTTGAATTCTGTAATCTGTGGACAATGGAGTGTTGCTGAAACACAGAAATTGCATCGGGATTGTATTCACCATAAGCACTTTCCTAAACGGGAGTAATGTCTCAAACAGTCTACGTTTGGATCTTTCCCTGGAAGACCAGTAGTAGTTTCCGATGCACATCTGAAGGCATTCTGTATTCTGTGAACTATCAGACTGTTGATGAAACACAGAAATTCCATCGGGATTGAATACAACAGTCACCATGCGCACTTTCCTCCATGGGAGTAATGTCTCAAACAGTCTACGCTTTGATCGTTCCCTTGAAGACCAGTATTACTTTCCGATGCACATCTGGTGTCATTCTGTAATCTTTGGACTATCAGAGTGTTGAAGAAACACAGAAATTGCATCGGGATTGAATACAACAGTCACCATGCGCACTTTCCTCCATGGAAGTAACGTCTCAAACAGTCTACGCTTTGATCGTTTCCTGGAAGACCAGTATTAGTTTCCGATGCACATCTGGTGGCATTCTGTAATCTGTGGACCATCAGAGTATTGATAAAACACAGAAATGGCATCGGGATTGAATACAACAGTCACCACGCGCTTTTTCCTCCACGGGAGTAATGTCTCAAACAGTCTACGCTTTGATCGTTCCCTGGAAGACCACTAGTAGTTTCCGATGCACATCTGGTGGCATTCTGTAATCTGTGGATTATCAGAGTGTCAATGAAACACAGAAATTGCATCGGGGTTGAATACAACAGTCACCATTCGCACTTTCCTCCATTGGAGTAATGTCTCAAACAGTCCACGCTTTCATCGTTCCTTGGAAGGCCAGTAGTAGCTTCCGATGCACATCTGGTGGCCTTCTGTAATCTGTGGACTATCAGAGTGTTGATGAAACACAGAAATTGAATCGGGATTGAATTCACCATGCGCACTTTCTTAAACGGGAGTAATGTCTCAAACAGTCTACGCTTTGATTGTTCTCTGAAAGACCAGTAGTAGTTTCCGATGCACATCTGGTGGCATTCTGTAATCTGTGGATTATCAGAGTGTCAAGGAAACACAGAAATTGCATCGGGGTTGAATACAACAGTCACCATTCGCACTTTCCTCCATTGGAGTAATGTCTCAAACAGTCCACGCTTTGATCGTTCCTTGGAAGGCCAGTAGTAGTTTCCGATGCACATCTGGTGGCATTCTGTAATCTGTGGACTATCAGAGTGTTGATGAAACACAGGAATTGCATCGGGATTGAATTCACCATGCGCACTTTCCTAAACGGTAGTAATGTCTCAAACAGTCTACGCTTTGATTTTTCTCTGAAGGACCAGTAGTAGTTTCCGATGGACATCTAGTGGCATTCTGTAATCTTTGGACTATCAGAGTGTTGATGAAACACAGAAATTGCAACGGGATTGAATACAGCAGTCTCCATGCGCACTTTCCTCCATGGGAGAAACGTCTCTAACAGTCTACGCTTTGATCGTTCCCTGGAAGACCAGAAGTTGATTCCGATGCACATCCCGTGGCATTCGGACATATGTGGACCATCAGAGTGTTAATGAAACACAGAAATTGCATCGGGATTGAATACAACAGTCACCACGCGCACTTTCCTCCATGGGAGTAATGTCTCAAACAGTCTACGCTTTGATCGTACCCTGGAAGACCAGTAGTAGTTTCCGATGCACATCTGGTGGCATTCGGTAATCTGTGGACTATCAGACTGTTGATGAACACAGATATTGCATCCGGATTGAATACAACAGTCACCATTCGCACTTTCCTCCATGGGAGTAATGTCTCAAACAGTCCACGCTTTGATCGTGCCCTGGAAGTCCAGTAGTAGTTTCCGATGCACATCTGGTGGAATTCTGTAATCTGTGGATTATCAGAGTGTTAATGAAACACAGAAATTGCATCGGGATTGAATACAACAGTCACCATGCGCACTTTCCTCAATGTGAGTAATGTCTCAAACAATTTACGATTTTATCGTTCCCTGGAAGACCAGTAGTAGTTTCCAGTGCTCATCTGGTGGCATTCTGTAATCTGTGGACTATCAGAGTGTTGATGAAACACAGAAATTGCATCGGGATTGAATTCACCATGCGCACTTAACTCCACAGGAGTAATGTCTCAAACAGTGTACGCTTTGGTTGTTCTCTGGAAGACCAGTAGTAGATTCCGATGCACATCTGGTGGCATTCTGTAATCTGTAGACTATCAGACTGTTGTGAAACATAGAAATTGCATCGGGATTGAATACAACAGTCACCATGCGCACTTTCCTCCATGGGAGGAATGTCTCAATTAGTCTACGCTTTCATCGTTCCCAGGAAGACCAGCAGTAGTTTCCGATGCACAGCTGGAGGCATTCGGTAATCTGTGGACTATCAGAGTGTTTATGAAACACAGAAATTGTATCGGGATTGAATACAACAGTCTCCATACCCATTTTCCTCCATGGGAGCAATGTCTCAAACAGTCTACGCTTTGATCGTTCCCTGGAAGACCAGTAGTAGTTTCCGATGCACATCTGGAGGCATTCTGTAATCTGTTGACCTTCAAAGTGTTGATGAAACACAGAAATTGCATCGGGATTGAATACAGCAGTCACCATGCGCACTTTCCACCATGGGAGTTATGTCTCAAACAGTCTACACTTTGATCGTTCCCTGGAAGACCAGTGGTAGTTTCCGATGCACATCTTTAGGCATTCTGTAATCTGTGGACTATCAGAGTGTTGATGAAACACAGAAATTGCATCGGGATTGAATACAGCAGTCACCATGCGCACTTTCCTCCATGGAAGTAACGTCTCAAACAGTCTACGCTTTGATCGTTTCCTGGAAGACCAGTATTAGTTTCCGATGCACATCTGGTGGCATTCTGTAATCTGTGGACCATCAGAGTATTAATAAAATACAGAAATTGCATCGGGATTGAATACAACAGTCACTACGCGCACTTTCCTCCACGGGAGTAATGTCTCAAACAGTCTACGTTTTGATCGTACCCTGGAAGACCAGTAGTACTTTCGGATGCACATCTGGTGGCCTTCTGTAATCTGTGGACTATCAGAGTGTTGATGAAACACTGTAGTTGAATCGGGATTGAATACGACAGTCACCATGCGCACTTTCCTTAATGTGAGTAATGTCTCAAAGAATTTACGACTTGATCGTTCCCTGAAAGACCAGTAGTAGTTTCCGATGCACATCTGGTGGCATTCTGTAATCTGTGGACTATCAGAGTGTTGATGAATCACAGAAATTGCATCGGGATTGAATTCACCATGCGCACTTTCCTAAACGATAGTAATGTCTCAAACAGTCTACGCTTTGATTGTTCTCTGAAAGACCAGTAGTAGTTTCCGATGGACATCTGGTGGCATTCTGTAATCTGTGGACTATCAGAGTGTTGATGAAACACAGAAGTTGCATCGGGATTGAATACAACAGTCACCATCCGCACTTTCCTCCTCGGGAGTAATGTCTGAAACAGTCTACGCTTTGATCGTTCTCAGGAAGACCAGTAGTAGTTTCCGATGCACTTCTGTAAGCATTCTGTAATCGGTGGACTATCAAAGTGTTGATGAAACACAGAAATTGAATCGGGATTGAATACAACTGTCACCATGCGCCCTTTCCTCCATGGGAGTAGTGTCTCAAACAGTCTACGCTTTGATAGTTCCCTTGAAGACCAGTAGTAGTTTCCGATGCACATCTGGAGGCATTCTGTATTCTGTTGACCTTCAAAATTTTGATGAAACACAGGAATTGCATCGGGATTGAATACAACAGTCACCACGCGCACTTTCCTCCACGGGAGTAATGTCTCAAACAGTCTACGTTTTGATCGTAACCTGGAAGACCAGTAGCACTTTCCGATGCACATCTGGTGACATTCTGTAATCTGTGGTCTATCAGAGTGTTGATGAAACACAGAAATTTCATCGGGATTGAATACAACAGTCACCATTCGCACTTTCCTCCATGGGAGTAATGTCTCAAACAGTCCACGATTTGATCGTTCCCTGGAAGACCAGTAGTAGTTTCCGATGCACATCTGGTGGCATTCTGTAATCTGTGGACTATCAGAGTGTTGATGAAACACAGAAGTTGCATCGGGATTGACTACAACAGTCACCATCCGCACTTTCCTCCTCGGGAGTAATGTCTCAAAACGTCTACGATTTGATCGTTCCCAGGAAGACCAGTAGTAGTTTCCGATGCACTTCTGTAAGCATTCTGTAATCTGTGGACTATCAAAGTGTTGATGAAACACAGAAATTGGATCGGGATTGAATACAACTGTCACCATGCGCACTTTCCTCCATGGGAGTAGTGTCTCAAACAGTCTACGCTTTGATCGTTCCCTTGAAGACCAGTAGTAGTTTCCGATGCACATCTGGAGGCATTCTGTAATCTGTTGACCTTCAAAATTTTGATGAAACACAGAAATTGCATCGGGTTTTAATACAACAGTCACCATTCGCACTTTCCTCCATTGGAGTAATGTCTCAAACAGTCCACGCTTTGATCGTTCCCTGGAAGGCCAGTAGTAGTTTCCGATGCACATATGGTGGCATTCTGTAATCTGTGGATTATCATAGTGTTGATGAAACACAGAAATTGCATCGGGATTGAATTCACCATAAGCACTTTCCTAAACGGGAGTAATGTCTCAAACAGTCTACGTTTTGATCTTTCCCTGGAAGACCAGTAGTAGTTTCCGATGCACATCTGGAGGCATTCTGTATTCTGTGAACTATCAGACTGTTGATGAAACACAGAAATTCCATCGGGATTGAATACAACTGTCACCATGCGCACTTTCCTCCATGGGAGTAATGTCTCATACAGTCTACGCTTTGATCGTTCCCTGGAAGACCAGTATTAGTTTCCGATGCACATCTGGTGGCATTCTGTAATCATTGGACTATCAGAGTGTTGAAGAAACACAGAAATTGCATCGGGATTGAATACAACAGTCACCATGCGCACTTTCCTCCATGGAAGTAACGTCTCAAACAGTCTACGCTTTGATCGTTTCCTGGAAGACCAGTATTAGTTTCCGATGCACATCTGGTGGCATTCTGTAATCTGTGGACCATCAGAGTATTGATAAAACACAGAAATGGCATCGGGATTGAATACAACAGTCACCACGCGCTTTTTCCTGCACGGGAGTAATGTCTCAGTCTACGCTTTGATCGTTCCCTGGAAGACCACTAGTAGTTTCCGATGCACATCTGGTGGCATTCTGTAATCTGTGGATTATCAGAGTGTCAATGAAACACAGAAATTGCATCGGGGTTGAATACAACAGTCACCATTCGCACTTTCCTCCATTGGAGTAATGTCTCAAACAGTCCACGCTTTGATCGTTCCTTGGAAGGCCAGTAGTAGCTTCCGATGCACATCTGGTGGCCTTCTGTAATCTGTGGACTATCAGAGTGTTGATGAAACACTGAAATTGCATCGGGATTGAATACAACAGTCACCATGCGCATTTTCCTCAATGTGAGTAATGTCTCAAAGAATTTACGCCTTGATCGTTCCCTGAAAGACCAGTAGTAGTTTCCGATGCACATCTGGTGGCATTCTGTAATCTGTGGACTATCAGAGTGTTGATGAAACACAGAAATTGAATCGGGATTGAATTCACCATGCGCACTTTCCTAAACGGGAGTAATGTCTCAAACAGTCTACGCTTTGATTGTTCTCTGAAAGACCAGTAGTAGTTTCCGATGCACATCTGTTGGCATTCTGTAATCTGTGGACTATCAGAGTGTTGATGAAACACTGAAATTGCATCGGGATTGAATACAACAGTCATCATCCACACTTTCCTCCTCGGGAGTAATGTCTCAAACAGTCTACGCTTTGATCGTTCCCAGGAAGACCAGTAGTAGTTTCCGATGCACTTCTGGAGGCATTCTGTAATCTGTGGACTAACAAAGTGTTGATGTAACACAGAAATTGAATCGGGTTGAATACAACAGTCACCATGCGCACTTTCCTCCATGGGAGTAGTGTCTCAAACAGTCTACGCTTTGATCGTTCCCTTGAAGACCAGTAGTAGTTTCCGATGCACATCTGGAGGCATTCTGTATTCTGTGAACTATCAGACTGTTGATGAAACACAGAAATTCCATCGGGATTGAATACAACAGTCACCATGCGCACTTTCCTCCATGGGAGTAATGTCTCAAACAGTCTACGCTTTGATCGTTCCCTGGAAGACCAGTATTAGTTTCCGATGCACATCTGGAGGCATTCTGTAATCTTCGGACAATAAGTCTGTTGATGAAACACAGAAATTGCATCGGGATTGAATACAACAGTCACCATGCGCACATTCCTCCATGGGAGCAATGTCTCAAAGAGTTTACGCTCTGATCGTTGCCTGGAAGACCAGTAGTAGTTTCCGATGCACATCAGGAGGCATTCTGTAATCTGTGGACTATCAGAGTGTTGATGAAACACAGATATTGCATCGGGATTGAATACAACAGTCACCAATGCGCACTTTCCTCCACGGGAAAAATGTCTCAAACAGTCTACACTTTGATCGTTCCCTGGAAGACCAGTAGTAGTTTCCGATGCTTATCTGGAGGCATTCTGTAATCTGTGGACTATAAGACTGTTGATGAAACACAGAATGTGCATCGGGATTGAATACAACAGTCACCATGCGCACTTTCCTCCATGGGAGTAGTGTCTCAAACACTATACGCTTTGATCGTTCCCTGGAAGACCAGTAGTAGTTTCCGATTCACATCTGGAGGCATTCTGTTATCTGTGGACTATCAGAGTGTTGATTACCACAGAAATTGCATTGGGATTGAATACAACAGTCACCATGCGCACATTCCTCCATTGGAGCAATGTCTCAAACAGTCTACGCTTTGATCGTTCCCTCTAAGACCAGTAGTAGTTTCCGATGGACATCTGGAGGCATTCTGTAATCTGTTGACCTTCAAAGTGTTGATGAAACACAGAAATTGCATCGGGATTGAATACAGCAGTCACCATGCGCACTTTCCTCCATGGGGGTAATGTCTCAAACAGTCTACGCTTTGATCGTTCCCTGGAAGACCAGCGGTAGTTTCCGATGCACATCTAAAGGCATTCTCTAATCTGTGGACTATCAGAGTGTTGATGAAACACAGAAATTGCATCGGGATTGAATACAACAGTCACCATGCGCACTTTCCTCCATGGAAGTAATGTCTCAAACAGTCTACGCTTTAATCGTTCCCTGGAAGACCAGAAGTTGTTTCCGATGCACATCTGGAGGCATTCTGTAATCTGTGGAATATCAGAGTGTTGATGAAACACAGATATTGCATCGGGATTAAGTACAACAGTCACCATGCGCACGTTCCTCCATGGGACTAGTGTCTCCAACAGTCTACGCTTTGATCGTTCCCTTGAAGACCAGTAGTAGTTTCCGATGCACATCTGGAGGCATTCTGTAATCTGTGGACTATCAGAGTGTTGATGAACCACTGAAATTGCATTGGGATTGAATACAACAGTCACCATGCGCACTTTCCTCCATGGGAGCAATGTCTCAAACAGTCTACGCTTTGATCGTTCCCTGGAAGACCACTAGTAGTTTCCGATGCACATGTGGTGGCATTCTGTAATCTGTGGACTATCAGAGTGTTGATGAAACACAGAAATTGCATCGGGGTTGAATACAACAGTCACCATTCGCACTTTCCTCCATTGGAGTGATGTCTCAAACAGTCCACGCTTTGATCGTTCCCTGGAAGGCCAGTAGTAGCTTCCGATGCACATCTGGTGGCCTTCTGTAGTCTGTGGACTATCAGAGTGTTGATGAAACACTGAAATTGCATCGGGATTGAATGCAGCAGTCACCATGCGCACTTTCCTCCATGGGAGTAATGTCTCAAACAGTCTACGCTTTGATCGTTCTCTGGAATACCAGTAGTAGTTTCATATATACATCTGGATTCATTCTGTAATCTGTGGACTATCAGAGTGTTGACGAACCACAGAAATTGCATTGGGATTGAATACAACAGTCACCATGCGCACTTTCCTGCATGGGAGCAATGTCTCAAACAGTCTACGCTTTGATCGTTCCCTGTAAGACCAGTTGTAGTTTCCGATGCACATCTGGAGGCATTCTGTAATCTGTTGACCTTCAACATTTTGATGAAACACAGGAATTGCATCGGGATTGAATACAGCATTCACCATGCGCACTTTCCTCCATGGGAGTAATGTCTCAAACAGACTACGATTAGATCGTTCCCTGGAAGACCAGTGGTAGTTTCCAATGCACATCTGTAGGCATTCTGTAATCTGTGGATTATCAGAGTGTTGATGAAACAGAGAAATTGCACGGGATTGAATTCAACAGTGACCATGCGCACTTTCCTCCATGGGAGTAATGTCTCAAACAGTCCACGCTTTGAACGTTCCCTGGAAGGCCAGTAGTAGCTTCCGATGCACATCTGGTGGCCTTCTGTAATCTGTGAACTATCAGAGTGTTGATGAAACACTGAAATTGCATCTGGATTGAATACAACAGTCACCATGCGCACTTACCTCAATGTGTGTTATGTCTCAAAGACTTTACGCCTTGATCGTTCCCTGTAAGAAAAGTAGTAGTTTCCGATGCACATCTGGTGGCATTCTGTAATCTGTGGACTATCAGAGTGTTGATGAAACACAGAAATTGCATCGGGATTGAATTCACCATGCGCACTTTCCTAAACGGGAGTAATGTCTCAAACAGTCTACGCTTTGATTGTTCTCTGAAAGACCAGTAGTAGTTTACGATGCACATCTGGTTGCATTCTGTAATCTGTGGACTATCAGAGTGTTGATGAAACACAGAAATTGCATCGGGGTTGAATACAACAGTCACCATTCGCACTTTCCTCCAGTGGAGTGATGTCTCAAACAGTCCACGCTTTGATCGTTCCCTGGAAGGCCAGTAGTAGCTTCCGATGCACATCTGGTGGCCTTCTGTAATCTGTGGGCTACCAGAGTGTTGATGAAACACAGAAATTGCATCGGGATTGAATACAGCAGTCACCATGCGCACTTTCCTCCATGGGAGTAATGTCTCAGTCTACGCTTTGATCGTTCCCTGGAAGACCAGTGGTAGTTTCCGATGCACATCTGGAGGCATTCTGTAGTCTGTGGACTATCAGAGTGTTGATGAAACACAGAAATTGCATCGGGATTGAATACAACAGTCGCCATGCGCACTTTCCTCCATGGGAGTAATGTCTCAAACTGTCTACGTTTTGATCGTTCCCTGGAAGACCAGTAGTAGTTTCCGATGCACATCTGGAGGCATTCTGTAATCTGAGGACTATCAGACTGTTGATGAAACACAGAAATTCCATCGGGATTGAATACAACACTCACCATGCGCTTTTTCCTCCATGGGAGTAATGTCTCAAACAGTCTACGTTTTGATCGTTCCCTGGAAGACCAGTAGTAGTTTCCGATGCACATCTGGAGGCATTCTGTAATCTGTTTACTATAAGACTGTTGATGAAACACAGAAATTGCATCGGGATTGAATACAAATGTCACCATGCGCACTTTCCTCCACGGTTGCAATGTCTCAATGAGTTTACGCTTTGCTCGTTCCCTGGAAGACCAGTAGTAGTTTCCGATGCACATCTGGAAGCATTCTGTAATCTGAGGACTATCAGACTGTTGATGAAAAACAGAAATTGCATTGGGATTGAATACAACAGTCACCATGCGCACTTACCTTCAATGGAGCAATGTCTCAAACAGTCTACGATTGATCGTTCCCTGGAAGACCAGTAGTAGTTTCCGATGCACATCTGGTGGCATTCTGTAATCTGTGGACCATCAGAGTGTTGGTGAAACACAGAAATTGCATCGGGATTGAATACAACAGTACCACGCGCACTTTCCTCCACGAGAGTAATGTCTCAAACAGCTTACGTTTTGATCGATCCCTGGAAGACCACTAGTAGTTTCCGATGCACATCTGGTGGCATTCTGTAATCTGTGGACTATCAGAGTGTTGATGAAACACCGGGATTGAATTCACCATGCGCACTTTCCTAAACGGGAGTAATGTCTCAAACAGTCTACGCTTTGATTGTTCTCTGAAAGACCAGTAGTAGTTTCTGATGCACATCTGCTGGCATTCTGTAATCTGTGGACTATCAGAGTGTTGATGAAACACAGAAATTGCATCGCGATTGAATACAACAGTCACCATCTGGACTTTCCTCCTCGGGAGTAATGTCTCAAACAGTATACGCTTTGATTGTTCTCTGGAAGACCAGTAGTAGTTTCCGATGCACATCTGGTGGCATTCTGTAATCTGTGGACTAACAGGGTGTTGATGAAACACAGAAATTGCATCGGGATTGAATACAACAGTTACCATGCGCACTTTACACCATGGGAGTAATGTCTCAAACAGTCTACGCTTTGATCGTTCCCAGGAAGACCAGTTGTAGTTTCCGATGCACTTCTGGAGGCATTCTGTAATCTGTGGACTATCAAAGTGTTGATGAAACACAGAAATTGAATCGGAATTGAATACAACAGTCACCATGCGCACTTCCCTAGATGGGAGTAATGTCTCAAACAGTCTACGCTTTGATCGTTCCCTGGAAGACCAGAAGTAATTTCCGATGCACATCTGGAGGTATTCTGTAATCTGTGGACTATCAGAGTGTTAATGAACCACAGAAATTGAATTGGGATTAAATACAACAGTCACCATGCGCACTTTCCTACATGGCGAGCAATGTCTCAAACAGTCTACGCTTTGATCGTTCCATGGAAGACCAGTAGTAGTTTCCGATGCACATCTGGAGGCATTCTGTAATCTGTTGACCTTCAAAGTGTTGATTAAACACAGAAATTGCATCGGGATTGAATACAGCGGTCACCGTGCGCACTTTCCTCCATGGAAGTAATGTCTCAAACAGTCTACGTTTTGATCGCTCCCTGGAAAACCAGTGGTAGCTTACGATGCACATCTATAGGCATTTTGTAATCTGTGGACTATCAGAGTGTTGATGAAACACAGAAATTGCATCGGGATTGAATACAACAGTCACCTTGCGCACTTTCTTCCATGGGAGTAATGTGTCAAACAGTATACGCTTTGATCGTTCCCTGGAAGACCAGTAGTAGTTTCCGATGCACATCCGGAGGCATTCTGTAATCTGTGGACTATGAGACTGTTGATGAAACACAGAAATTCCATCGGGATTGAATACAACATTCACCATGCGCACTTTCCTCAATGGGAGTAACGTCTCAAACAGTCTACGATTTGATCGTTCCCTGGAAGACCAGTAGTAGTTTGCGATGCACATCTGGAGGCATTGTGTAATCTGTGGACTATAAGACTGTTTATGAAACACAGAAATTGCATCGGGAATGAATACAACAGTCACCATGCGCACTTTCCTCCATGGGAGTATTGTGTCAAACAGTCTACGCTTTGATCGTTCCCTGGAAGACCAGTGGTAGCTTACGATGCACATCTATAGGCATTTTGTAATCTGTGGACTATCAGAGTGTTGATGAAACACAGAAATTGCATCGGGATTGAATACAACAGTCACCTTGCGCACTTTCCTCCATGGGAGTAATGTCTCAAACAGTCTACGCTTCGATCGTTCCCTGGAAGACCAGTAGTAGTTTCCGATGCACATCTGGAGGCAATCTGTAATCTGTGGACTATCAGACTGTTGATGAAACACAGAAATTCCATCGGGATTGAATACAACAGTCACCACGCGCATTTTCCTCCATGGGAGTAATGTCTCAAACAGTCTACGCTTTGATCGTTCCCTGGAAGACAAGTAGTAGTTTCCGATGCACATCTGGATGCATTCTGTAATCTGTGGACTATCAGAGTGTTGATGAACCACAGAAATTGCATTGGGATTAAATACAACAGTCACCATGCGCACTTTCCTACATGGCGAGCAATGTCTCAAATAGTCTACGCTTTGATCGTTCCCTGAAAGACCAGTAGTAGTTTCCGATGCACATTTGGTTTGCATTCTGTAATCTGTGGACTATCAGAGAGTTGATGAAACACAGAAATTGCATTGGGATGAATTCAACATGCGCACTTTCCTCCACTGGCGTAATGCCTCAAACAGTCTACGATTTTATTGTTCTCTCGAAGACCAGTAGTAGTTTCCGATGCACATCTGGTAGCATTTTGTAATCTGTGGACTATCAGAGTGTTGATGAAACACAGAAATTGCATCGGGATTGAATACAATAGTCACCATGCGCACTTTCCTCCACCGGAGTAATGTCTCAAACAGTCTACGCTTTGATCGTTCCCTGGAAGACCAGTAGTAGTTTCCGATGCACATTTGGTTGCATTCTGTAATCTGTGGACTATCAGAGAGTTGATGAAACACAGAAATTGCATTGGGATGAATTCAACATACGCACTTTCCTCCACTGGCGTAATGCCTCAAACAGTCTACGATTTTATTGATCTCTGGAAGACCAGTAGTAGTTTCCGATGCACATCTGGAGGCATTCTGTATTCTGTGGACTATCAGAGTGTTGATGAACCACAGAAATTGCATTGGGATTAAATACAACAGTCACCATGCACACTTTCCTACATGGCGAGCAATGTCTCAAACAGT
Organism: Schistocerca gregaria; assembly: GCF_023897955.1. Lineage (NCBI taxonomy): Eukaryota > Metazoa > Arthropoda > Insecta > Orthoptera > Acrididae > Schistocerca > Schistocerca gregaria. The sequence goes on along the minus strand of NC_064927.1, from coordinate 25,283,250 downwards.
CTACGCTTTGATCGTTCCATGGAAGACCAGTAGTAGTTTCCGATGCACATCTGGAGGCATTCTGTAATCTGTTGACCTTCAAAGTGTTGATTAAACACAGAAATTGCATCGGGATTGAATACAGCGGTCACCATGCGCACTTTCCTCCAGGGGAGTAATGTCTCAAACAGTCTACGTTTTGATCGCTCCCTGGAAAACCAGTGGTAGCTTACGATGCACATCTATAGTCATTTTGTAATCTGTGGACTATCAGAGTGTTGATGAAACACAGAAATTGCATCGGGATTGAATACAACAGTCACCTTGCGCACTTTCCTCCATGGGAGTAATGTCTCAAACAGTATACGCTTTGATCGTTCCCTGGAAGACCAGTAGTAGTTTCCGATGCACATCCGGAGGCATTCTGTAATCTGTGGACTATGAGACTGTTGATGAAACACAGATATTCCATCGGGATTGAATACAACATTCACCATGCGCACTTTCCTCAATGGGAGTAACGTCTCAAACAGTCTACGATTTGATCGTTCCCTGGAAGACCAGTAGTAGTTTGCGATGCACATCTGGAGGCATTCTGTAATCTGTGGACTATAAGACTGTTGATGAAACACAGAAATTGCATCGGGAATGAATACAACAGTCACCATGCGCACTTTCCTCCATGGGAGTAATGTGTCAAACAGTCTACGCTTTGATCGTTCCCTGGAAGACCAGTGGTAGCTTACGATGCACATCTATAGGCATTTTGTAATCTGTGGACTATCAGAGTGTTGATGAAACACAGAAATTGCATCGGGATTGAATACAACAGTCACCTTGCGCACTTTCCTCCATGGGAGTAATGTCTCAAAGAGTCTACGCTTCGATCGTTCCCTGGAAGACCTGTAGTAGTTTCCGATGCACATCTGGAGGCAATTTGTAATCTGTGGACTATCAGACTGTTGATGAAACACAGAAATTCCATCGGGATTGAATACAACAGTCACCACGCGCATTTTCCTCCATGGGAGTAATGTCTCAAACAGTCTCCGCTTTGATCGTTCCCTGGAAGACAAGTAGTAGTTTCCGATGCACATCTGGATGCATTCTGTAATCTGTCGACTATCAGAGTGTTGATGAACCACAGAAATTGCATTGGGATTAAATACAACAGTCACCATGCGCACTTTCCTACATGGCGAGCAATGTCTCAAACAGTCTACGCTTTGATCGTTCCATGGAAGACCAGTAGTAGTTTCCGATGCACATCTGGAGGCATTCTGTAATCTGTGGACTATAAGACTGTTGATGAAACACAGAAATTGCATCGGGAATGAATACAACAGTCACCATGCGCACTTTCCTCCATGGGAGTAATGTGTCAAACAGTCTACTCTTTGATCGTTCCCTGGAAGACCAGTGGTAGCTTACGATGCACATCTATAGGCATTTTGTAATCTGTGGACTATCAGAGTGTTGATGAAACACAGAAATTGCATCGGGATTGAATACAGCAGTCACCTTGCGCACTTTCCTCCATGGGAGTAATGTCTCAAACAGTATACGCTTTGATCGTTCCCTGGAAGACCAGTAGTAGTTTCCGATGCACATCCGGAGGCATTCTGTAATCTGTGGACTATGAGACTGTTGTTGAAACACAGATATTCCATCGGGATTGAATACAACATTCACCATGCGCACTTTCCTCAATGGGAGTAACGTCTCAAACAGTCTACGATTTGATCGTTCCCTGGAAGACCAGTAGTAGTTTGCGATGCACATCTGGAGGCATTCTGTAATCTGTGGACTATAAGACTGTTGATGAAACACAGAAATTGCATCGGGAATGAATACAACAGTCACCATGCGCACTTTCCTCCATGGGAGTAATGTGTCAAACAGTCTACGCTTTGATCGTTCCCTGGAAGACCAGTGGTAGCTTACGATGCACATCTATAGGCATTTTGTAATCTGTGGACTATCAGAGTGTTGATGAAACACAGAAATTGCATCGGGATTGAATACAACAGTCACCTTGCGCACTTTCCTCCATGGGAGTAATGTCTCAAACAGTCTACGCTTCGATCGTTCCCTGGAAGACCAGTAGTAGTTTCCGATGCACATCTGGAGGCAATCTGTAATCTGTGGACTATCAGACTGTTGATGAAACACAGAAATTCCATCGGGATTGAATACAACAGTCACCACGCGCATTTTCCTCCATGGGAGTAATGTCTCAAACAGTCTACGCTTTGATCGTTCCCTGGAAGACCAGTAGTAGTTTCCGATGCACATCTGGATGCATTCTGTAATCTGTGGACTATCAGAGTGTTGATGAACCACAGAAATTGCATTGGGATTAAATACAACAGTCACAATGCGCACTTTCCTACATGGCGAGCAATGTCTCAAATAGTCTACGCTTTGATCGTTCCCTGAAAGACCAGTAGTAGTTTCCGATGCACATTTGGTTTGCATTCTGTAATCTGTGGACTATCAGAGAGTTGATGAAACACAGAAATTGCATTGGGATGAATTCAACATGCGCACTTTCCTCCACTGGCGTAATGCCTCAAACAGTCTACGATTTTATTGTTCTCTGGTAGACCAGTAGTAGTTTCCGATGCACATCTGGTAGCATTTTGTAATCTGTGGACTATCAGAGTGTTGATGAAACACAGAAATTGCATCGGGATTGAATACAATAGTCACCATGCGCACTTTCCTCCACCGGAGTAATGTCTCAAACAGTCTACGCTTTGATCGTTCCCTGGAAGACCAGTAGTAGTTTCCGATGCACATTTGGTGGCATTCTGTAATCTGTGGGCTATCAGAGAGTTGATGAAGCACAGAAATTGCATTGGGATGAATTCAACATACGCACTTTCCTCCACTGGCGTAATGCCTCAAACAGTCTACGATTTTATTGATCTCTGGAAGACCAGTAGTAGTTTCCGATGCACATCTGGATGCATTTTGTAATCTGTGGACTATCAGAATGTTGATGAAACACAGAAATTGCATCGGGATTGAACACAATAGTCACCATGCGCACTTTCCTCCACCGGAGTAATGTCTCAAACAGTCTACGCTTTGATCGTTCCCTGGAAGACCAGCAGTAGTTTCCGATGCACATCTGGTGGCATTCTGTAATCTATGGACTATCAGAGTGTTGATGAAACAAAGAAATTGCATCGGCATTGAATACAACAGTCACCATGCGCACTTTCCTCCATGGAAGTAATGTCTCAAACAGTCTACACTTTGATCGTTCCCTGGAAGACCAGTATTAGTTTCCGATGCACATCTGGTGGCATTCTGTAATCTGTGAACCATCAGAGTATTGATGAAACACAGAAATTGCATCGGGATTAAATACAACAGTCACCACGCGCACTTTCCTCCACGGGAGTAATGTCTCAAACAGTCTACGCTTTGATCGTTCCCTGGAAGACCAGTAGGAGTTTCCGATGTACATCTGGTGGCATCCTGTAATCTGTGGTCTATCAGAGTGTTGATGAAACACAGAAAATGCATCGGGATTAAATACTACAGTCACCATGCGCACTTTCCTCCATGGGAGTAATGTCTCAAACAGTCTACGATTTGATCGTTCCCTGGAAGACCAGTAGTAGTTTCCGATGCACATCTGGAGGCATTCTGTAATCTGTGGACTATAAGACTGTTGATGAAACACAGAAATTGCATCGGGATGGAATACAACAGTCACCATGCGCACTTTCCTCCATGGGAGTAATGTCTCAAACAGTCTACGCTTTGATCGTTCACTGGAAGACCAGTAGTAGTTTACGATGCACATCTGGAGGCATTCTGTAATCTGTGGACTATAAGACAGTTGATGAAACACAGAAATTGCATCGCGATTGAATACAAACGTCGCCATGCGCACTTACCTTCAAGGGAGCAATGTCTCAAACAGTCTACGATTGATCGTTCCCTGGAAGACCACAAATAGCTTCCGATGCACATCTGGTGGCCTTCTGTAATCTGTGGACTATCAGAGTCTTGATGAAACACAGAAATTGCATCGGGATGGAATACAACAGTCACCATGCGCACTTTCCTCCATGGGAGTAATGTCTCAAACAGTCTACGCTTTGATCGTTCCCTGGAAGACCAGTAGTAGTTTCCGATGCACATCTGGAGGCAATCTGTAATCTGTGGACTATCAGACTGTTGATGAAACACAGAAATTCCATCGGGATTGAATACAACAGTCACCACGCGCATTTTCCTCCATGGGAGTAATGTCTCAAACAGTCTACGCTTTGATCGTTCCCTGGAAGACAAGTAGTAGTTTCCGATGCACATCTGGATGCATTCTGTAATCTGTGGACTATCAGAGTGTTGATGAACCACAGAAATTGCATTGGGATTAAATACAACAGTCACCATGCGCACTTTCCTACATGGCGAGCAATGTCTCAAATAGTCTACGCTTTGATCGTTCCCTGAAAGACCAGTAGTAGTTTCCGATGCACATTTGGTTTGCATTCTGTAATCTGTGGACTATCAGAGAGTTGATGAAACACAGAAATTGCATTGGGATGAATTCAACATGCGCACTTTCCTCCACTGGCTTAATGCCTCAAACAGTCTACGATTTTATTGTTCTCTCGAAGACCAGTAGTAGTTTCCGATGCACATCTGGTAGCATTTTGTAATCTGTGGACTATCAGAGTGTTGATGAAACACAGAAATTGCATCGGGATTGAATACAATAGTCACCATGCGCACTTTCCTCCACCGGAGTAATGTCTCAAACAGTCTACGCTTTGATCGTTCCCTGGAAGACCAGTAGTAGTTTCCGATGCACATTTGGTGGCATTCTGTAATCTGTGGACTATCAGAGAGTTGATGAAACACAGAAATTGCATTGGGATGAATTCAACATACGCACTTTCCTCCACTGGCGTAATGCCTCAAACAGTCTACGATTTTATTGATCTCTGGAAGACCAGTAGTAGTTTCCGATGCACATCTGGAGGCATTCTGTATTCTGTGGACTATCAGAGTGTTGATGAACCACAGAAATTGCATTGGGATTAAATACAACAGTCACCATGCGCACTTTCCTACATGGCGAGCAATGTCTCAATCAGTCTACGCTTTGATCGTTCCATGGAAGACCAGTAGTAGTTTCCGATGCACATCTGGAGGCATTCTGTAATCTGTTGACCTTCAAAGTGTTGATTAAACACAGAAATTGCATCGGGATTGAATACAGCGGTCACCATGCGCACTTTCCTCCAGGGGAGTAATGTCTCAAACAGTCTACGTTTTGATCGCTCCCTGGAAAACCAGTGGTAGCTTACGATGCACATCTATAGGCATTTTGTAATCTGTGGACTATCAGAGTGTTGATGAAACACAGAAATTGCATCGGGATTGAATACAACAGTCACCTTGCGCACTTTCCTCCATGGGAGTAATGTCTCAAACAGTATACGCTTTGATCGTTCCCTGGAAGACCAGTAGTAGTTTCCGATGCACATCCGGAGGCATTCTGTAATCTGTGGACTATGAGACTGTTGATGAAACACAGATATTCCATCGGGATTGAATACAACATTCACCATGCGCACTTTCCTCAATGGGAGTAACGTCTCAAACAGTCTACGATTTGATCGTTCCCTGGAAGACCAGTAGTAGTTTGCGATGCACATCTGGAGGCATTCCGTAATCTGTGGACTATAAGACTGTTGATGAAACACAGAAATTGCATCGGGAATGAATACAACAGTCACCATGCGCACTTTCCTCCATGGGAGTAATGTGTCAAACAGTCTACGCTTTGATCGTTCCCTGGAAGACCAGTGGTAGCTTACGATGCACATCTATAGGCATTTTGTAATCTGTGGACTATCAGAGTGTTGATGAAACACAGAAATTGCATCGGGATTGAATACAACAGTCACCTTGCGCACTTTCCTCCATGGGAGTAATGTCTCAAACAGTCTACGCTTCGATCGTTCCCTGGAAGACCAGTAGTAGTTTCCGATGCACATCTGGAGGCAATCAGTAATCTGTGGACTATCAGACTGTTGATGAAACACAGAAATTCCATCGGGATTGAATACAACAGTCACCACGCGCATTTTCCTCCATGGGAGTAATGTCTCAAACAGTCTCCGCTTTGATCGTTCCCTGGAAGACAAGTAGTAGTTTCCGATGCACATCTGGATGCATTCTGTAATCTGTGGACTATCAGAGTGTTGATGAACCACAGAAATTGCATTTCGATTAAATACAACAGTCACCATGCGCACTTTCCTACATGGCGAGCAATGTCTCAAATAGTCTACGCTTTGATCGTTCCCTGAAAGACCAGTAGTAGTTTCCGATGCACATTTGGTTTGCATTCTGTAATCTGTGGACTATCAGAGAGTTGATGAAACACAGAAATTGCATTGGGATGAATTCAACATGCGCACTTTCCTCCACTGGCGTAATGCCTCAAACAGTCTACGATTTTATTGTTCTCTGGAAGACCAGTAGTAGTTTCCGATGCACATCTGGTAGCATTTTGTAATCTGTGGACTATCAGAGTGTTGATGAAACACAGAAATTGCATCGGGATTGAATACAATAGTCACCATGCGCACTTTCCTCCACCGGAGTAATGTCTCAAACAGTCTACGCTTTGATCGTTCCCTGGAAGACCAGTAGTAGTTTCCGATGCACATTTGGTGGCATTCTGTAATCTGTGGACTATCAGAGAGTTGATGAAACACAGAAATTGCATTGGGATGAATTCAACATACGCACTTTCCTCCACTGGCGTAATGCCTCAAACAGTCTACGATTTTATTGATCTCTGGAAGACCAGTAGTAGTTTCCGATGCACATCTGGAGGCATTCTGTATTCTGTGGACAATCAGAGTGTTGATGAACCACAGAAATTGCATTGGGATTAAATACAACAGTCACCATGCGCACTTTCCTACATGGCGAGCAATGTCTCAAACAGTCTACGCTTTGATCGTTCCATGGAAGACCAGTAGTAGTTTCCGATGCACATCTGGAGGCATTCTGTAATCTGTTGACCTTCAAAGTGTTGATTAAACACAGAAATTGCATCGGGATTGAATACAGCGGTCACCATGCGCACTTTCCTCCATGGGAGTAATGTCTCAAACAGTCTACGTTTTGATCGCTCCCTGGAAAACCAGTGGTAGCTTACGATGCACATCTATAGGCATTTTGTAATCTGTGGACTATCAGAGTGTTGATGAAACACAGAAATTGCATCGGGATTGAATACAACAGTCACCTTGCGCACTTTCCTCCATGGGAGTAATGTCTCAAACAGTATACGCTTTGATCGTTCCCTGGAAGACCAGTAGTAGTTTCCGATGCACATCCGGAGGCATTCTGTAATCTGTGGACTATGAGACTGTTGATGAAACACAGATATTCTATCGGGATTGAATACAACATTCACCATGCGCACTTTCCTCAATGGGAGTAACGTCTCAAACAGTCTACGATTTGATCGTTCCCTGGAAGACCAGTAGTAGTTTGCGATGCACATCTGGAGGCATTCTGTAATCTGTGGACTATAAGACTGTTGATGAAACACAGAAATTGCATCGGGAATGAATACAACAGTCACCATGCGCACTTTCCCCCATGGGAGTAATGTGTCAAACAGTCTACGCTTTGATCGTTCCCTGGAAGACCAGTGGTAGCTTACGATGCACATCTATAGGCATTTTGTAATCTGTGGACTATCAGAGTGTTGATGAAACACAGAAATTGCATCGGGATTGAATACAACAGTCACCTTGCGCACTTTCCTCCATGGGAGTAATGTCTCAAACAGTCTACGCTTCGATCGTTCCCTGGAAGACCAGTAGTAGTTTCCGATGCACATCTGGAGGCAATCTGTAATCTGTGGACTATCAGACTGTTGATGAAACACAGAAATTCCATCGGGATTGAATACAACAGTCACCACGCGCATTTTCCTCCATGGGAGTAATGTCTCAAACAGTCTACGCTTTGATCGTTCCCTGGAAGACCAGTAGTAGTTTCCGATGCACATCTGGATTCATTCTGTAATCTGTGGACTATCAGAGTGTTGATGAACCACAGAAATTGCATTGGGATTATATACAACAGTCACAATGGGCACTTTCCTACATGGCGAGCAATGTCTCAAATGGTCTACGCTTTGATCGTTCCCTGAAAGACCAGTAGTAGTTTCCGATGCACATTTGGTTTGCATTCTGTAATCTGTGGACTATCAGAGAGTTGATGAAACACAGAAATTGCATTGGGATGAATTCAACATGCGCACTTTCCTCCACTGGCGTAATGCCTCAAACAGTCTACGATTTTATTGTTCTCTGGAAGACCAGTAGTAGTTTCCGATGCACATCTGGTAGCATTTTGTAATCTGTGGACTATCAGAGTGTTGATGAAACACAGAAATTGCATCGGGATTGAATACAATAGTCACCATGCGCACTTTCCTCCACCGGAGTAATGTCTCAAACAGTCTACGCTTTGATCGTTCCCTGGAAGACCAGTAGTAGTTTCCGTTGCACATTTGGTGGCATTCTGTAATCTGTGGGCTATCAGAGAGTTGATGAAGCACAGAAATTGCATTGGGATGAATTCAACATACGCACTTTCCTCCACTGGCGTAATGCCTCAAACAGTCTACGATTTTATTGATCTCTGGAAGACCAGTAGTAGTTTCCGATGCACATCTGGTAGCATTTTGTAATCTGTGGACTATCAGAATGTTGATGAAACACAGAAATTGCATCGGGATTGAACACAATAGTCACCATGCGCACTTTCCTCCACCGGAGTAATGTCTCAAACAGTCTACGCTTTGATCGTTCCCTGGAAGACCAGCAGTAGTTTCCGATGCACATCTGGTGGCATTCTGTAATCTATGGACTATCAGAGTGTTGATGAAACAAAGAAATTGCATCGGCATTGAATACAACAGTCACCATGCGCACTTTCCTCCATGGAAGTAATGTCTCAAACAGTCTACACTTTGATCGTTCCCTGGAAGACCAGTATTAGTTTCCGATGCACATCTGGTGGCATTCTGTAATCTGTGAACCATCAGAGTATTGATGAAACACAGAAATTGCATCGGGATTAAATACAACAGTCACCACGCGCACTTTCCTCCACGGGAGTAATGTCTCAAACAGTCTACGCTTTGATCGTTCCCTGGAAGACCAGTAGGAGTTTCCGATGTACATCTGGTGGCATCCTGTAATCTGTGGTCTATCAGAGTGTTGATGAAACACAGAAAATGCATCGGGATTAAATACTACAGTCACCATGCGCACTTTCCTCCATGGGAGTAATGTCTCAAACAGTCTACGATTTGATCGTTCCCTGGAAGACCAGTAGTAGTTTCCGATGCACATCTGGAGGCATTCTGTAATCTGTGGACTATAAGACTGTTGATGAAACACAGAAATTGCATCGGGATGGAATACAACAGTCACCATGCGCACTTTCCTCCATGGGAGTAATGTCTCAAACAGTCTACGCTTTGATCGTTCCCTGGAAGACCAGTAGTAGTTTACGATGCACATCTGGAGGCATTCTGTAATCTGTGGACTATAAGACAGTTGATGAAACACAGAAATTGCATCGGGATTGAATACAAACGTCACCATGCGCACTTACCTTCAAGGGAGCAATGTCTCAAACAGTCTACGATTGATCGTTCCCTGGATGACCACAAATAGCTTCCGATGCACATCTGGTGGCCTTCTGTAATCTGTGGACTATCAGAGTCTTGATGAAACACAGAAATTGCATCGGGATTGAATACAACAGTCGCCATGCGCACTTTCCTCCATGGGAGTAGTGCCTCAAACAGTCTACGCTTTGATTGTTCCCTTGAAGACCAGTAGTAGTTATCGATTCACATCTGGAGGCATTCTGTAATCTGTGGACTATAAGACTGTTGATGAAACACAGAAGTTGCATCGGGATTGAATACAGCGGTCACCATGCGCACTTTCCTCCATGGGAGTAATGTCTCAAACAGTCTACGTTTTGATCGCTCCCTGGAAAACCAGTGGTAGCTTACGATGCACATCTATAGGCATTTTGTAATCTGTGGACTATCAGAGTGTTGATGAAACACAGAAATTGCATCGGGATTGAATACAACAGTCACCTTGCGCACTTTCCTCCATGGGAGTAATGTCTCAAACAGTATACGCTTTGATCGTTCCCTGGAAGACCAGTAGTAGTTTCCGATGCACATCCGGAGGCATTCTGTAATCTGTGGACTATGAGACTGTTGATGAAACACAGATATTCCATCGGGATTGAATACAACATTCACCATGCGCACTTTCCTCAATGGGAGTAACGTCTCAAACAGTCTACGATTTGATCGTTCCCTGGAAGACCAGTAGTAGTTTGCGATGCACATCTGGAGGCATTCTGTAATCTGTGGACTATAAGACTGTTGATGAAACACAGATATTGCATCGGGAATGAATACAACAGTCACCATGCGCACTTTCCTCCATGGGAGTAATGTGTCAAACAGTCTACGCTTTGATCGTTCCCTGGAAGACCAGTGGTAGCTTACGATGCACATCTATAGGCATTTTGTAATCTGTGGACTATCAGAGTGTTGATGAAACACAGAAATTGCATCGGGATTGAATACAACAGTCACCTTGCGCACTTTCCTCCATGGGAGTAATGTCTCAAACAGTCTACGCTTCGATCGTTCCCTGGAAGACCAGTAGTAGTTTCCGATGCACATCTGGAGGCAATCTGTAATCTGTGGACTATCACACTGTTGATGAAACACAGAAATTCCATCGGGATTGAATACAACAGTCACCACGCGCATTTTCCTCCATGGGAGTAATGTCTCAAACAGTCTACGCTTTGATCGTTCCCTGGAAGACCAGTAGTAGTTTCCGATGCACATCTGGATGCATTCTGTAATCTGTGGACTATCAGAGTGTTGATGAACCACAGAAATTGCATTGGGATTAAATACAACAGTCACAATGCGCACTTTCCTACATGGCGAGCAATGTCTCAAATAGTCTACGCTTTGATCGTTCCCTGAAAGACCAGTAGTAGTTTCCGATGCACATTTGGTTTGCATTCTGTAATGTGTGGACTATCAGAGAGTTGATGAAACACAGAAATTGCATTGGGATGAATTGAACATGCGCACTTTCCTCCACTTTCGTAATGCCTCAAACAGTCTACGATTTTATTGTTCTCTTTAAGACCAGTAGTAGTTTCCGATGCACATCTGGTAGCATTTTGTAATCTGTGGACTATCAGAGTGTTGATGAAACACAGAAATTGCATCGGGATTGAATACAATAGTCACCATGCGCACTTTCCTCCACCGGAGTAATGTCTCAAACAGTCTACGCTTTGATCGTTCCCTGGAAGACCAGTAGTAGTTTCCGATGCACATTTGGTGGCATTCTGTAATCTGTGGGCTATCAGAGAGTTGATGAAGCACAGAAATTGCATTGGGATGAATTCAACATACGCACTTTCCTCCACTGGCGTAATGCCTCAAACAGTCTACGATTTTATTGATCTCTGGAAGACCAGTAGTAGTTTCCGATGCACATCTGGTAGCATTTTGTAATCTGTGGACTATCAGAATGTTGATGAAACACAGAAATTGCATCGGGATTGAACACAATAGTCACCATGCGCACTTTCCTCCACCGGAGTAATGTCTCAAACAGTCTACGCTTTGATCGTTCCCTGGAAGACCAGCAGTAGTTTCCGATGCACATCTGGTGGCATTCTGTAATCTATGGACTATCAGAGTGTTGATGAAACAAAGAAATTGCATCGGCATTGAATACAACAGTCACCATGCGCACTTTCCTCCATGGAAGTAATGTCTCAAACAGTCTACACTTTGATCGTTCCCTGGAAGACCAGTATTAGTTTCCGATGCACATCTGGTGGCATTCTGTAATCTGTGAACCATCAGAGTATTGATGAAACACAGAAATTGCATCGGGATTAAATACAACAGTCACCACGCGCACTTTCCTCCACGGGAGTAATGTCTCAAACAGTCTACGCTTTGATCGTTCCCTGGAAGACCAGTAGGAGTTTCCGATGTACATCTGGTGGCATCCTGTAATCTGTGGTCTATCAGAGTGTTGATGAAACACAGAAAATGCATCGGGATTAAATACTACAGTCACCATGCGCACTTTCCTCCATGGGAGTAATGTCTCAAACAGTCTACGATTTGATCGTTCCCTGGAAGACCAGTAGTAGTTTCCGATGCACATCTGGAGGCATTCTGTAATCTGTGGACTATAAGACTGTTGATGAAACACAGAAATTGCATCGGGATGGAATACAACAGTCACCATGGGCACTTTCCTCCATGGGAGTAATGTCTCAAACAGTCTACGCTTTGATCGTTCCCTGGAAGACCAGTAGTAGTTTACGATGCACATCTGGAGGCATTCTGTAATCTGTGGACTATAAGACAGTTGATGAAACACAGAAATTGCATCGGGATTGAATACAAACGTCACCATGCGCACTTACCTTCAAGGGAGCAATGTCTCAAACAGTCTACGATTGATTGTTCCCTGGAAGACCACAAATAGCTTCCGATGCACATCTGGTGGCCTTCTGTAATCTGTGGACTATCAGAGTCTTGATGAAACACAGAAATTGCATCGGGATTGAATACAACAGTCGCCATGCGCACTTTCCTTCATGGGAGTAGTGCCTCAAACAGTCTACGCTTTGATTGTTCCCTTGAAGACCAGTAGTAGTTATCGATTCACATCTGGAGGCATTCTGTAATCTGTGGACTATAAGACTGTTGATGAAACACAGAAATTGCATCGGGAATGAATACAACAGTCACCATGCGCACTTTCCTCCATGGGAGTAATGTGTCAAACAGTCTACGCTTTGATCGTCCCCTGGAAGACCAGTGGTAGCTTACCATGCACATCTATAGGCATTTTGTAATCTGTGGACTATCAGAGTGTTGATGAAACACAGAAATTGCATCGGGATTGAATACAACAGTCACCTTGCGCACTTTCCTCCATGGGAGTAATGTCTCAAACAGTCTACGCTTCGATCGTTCCCTGGAAGACCAGTAGTAGTTTCCGATGGACATCTGGAGGCAATCTGTAATCTGTGGCCTATCAGACTGTTGATGAAACACAGAAATTCCATCGGGATTGAATACAACAGTCACCACGCGCATTTTCCTCCATGGGAGTAATGTCTCAAACAGTCTACGCTTTGATCGTTATCTGGAAGACAAGTAGTAGTTTCCGATGCACATCTGGATGCATTCTGTAATCTGTGGACTATCAGAGTGTTGATGAACCACAGAAATTGCATTGGGATTAAATACAACAGTCACCATGCGCACTTTCCTACATGGCGAGCAATGTCTCAAATAGTCTACGCTTTGATCGTTCCCTGAAAGACCAGTAGTAGTTTCCGATGCACATCTGGAGGCATTCTGTAATCTGTTGACCTTCAAAGTGTTAATTAAACACAGAAATTGCATCGGGATTGAATACAGCGGTCACCATGCGCACTTTCCTCCATGGGAGTAATGTCTCAAACAGTCTACGTTTTGATCGCTCCCTGGAAAACCAGTGGTAGCTTACGATGCACATCTATAGGCATTTTGTAATCTGTGGACTATCAGAGTGTTGATGAAACACAGAAATTGCATCGGGATTGAATACAACAGTCACCTTGCGCACTTTCCTCCATGGGAGTAATGTCTCAAACAGTATACGCTTTGATCGTTCCCTGGAAGACCAGTAGTAGTTTCCGATGCACATCCGGAGGCATTCTGTAATCTGTGGACTATGAGACTGTTGATGAAACACAGATATTCCATCGGGATTGAATACAACATTCACCATGCGCACTTTCCTCAATGGGAGTAACGTCTCAAACAGTCTACGTTTTGATCGTTCCCTGGAAGACCAGTAGTAGTTTGCGATGCACATCTGGAGGCATTCTGTAATCTGTGGACAGTAAGACTGTTGATGAAACACAGAAATTGCATCGGGAATGAATACAACAGTCACCATGCGCACTTTCCTCCATGGGAGTAATGTGTCAAACAGTCTACGCTTTGATCGTTCCCTGGAAGACCAGTGGTAGCTTACGATGCACATCTATAGGCATTTTGTAATCTGTGGACTATCAGAGTGTTGATGAAACACAGAAATTCCATCGGGATTGAATACAACAGTCACCACGCGCATTTTCCTCCATGGGAGTAATGTCTCAAACAGTCTACGCTTTGATCGTTCCCTGGAAGACCAGAAGTAGTTTCCGATGCACATCTGGATGCATTCTGTAATCTGTGGACTATCAGAGTGTTGATGAACCACAGAAATTGCATTGGGATTAAATACAACAGTCACAATGCGCACTTTCCTACATGGCGAGCAATGTCTCAAATAGTCTACGCTTTGATCGTTCCCTGAAAGACCAGTAGTAGTTTCCGATGCACATTTGGTTTGCATTCTGTAATCTGTGGACTATCAGAGAGTTGATGAAACACAGAAATTGCATTGGGATGAATTCAACATGCGCACTTTCCTCCACTGGCGTAATGCCTCAAACAGTCTACGATTTTATTGTTCTCTGGAAGACCAGTAGTAGTTTCCGATGCACATCTGGTAGCATTTTGTAATCTGTGGACTATCAGAGTGTTGATGAAACACAGAAATTGCATCGGGATTGAATACAATAGTCACCATGCGCACTTTCCTCCACCGGAGTAATGTCTCAAACAGTCTACGCTTTGATCGTTCCCTGGAAGACCAGTAGTAGTTTCCGATGAACATTTGGTGGCATTCTGTAATCTGTGGGCTATCAGAGAGTTGATGAAGCACAGAAATTGCATTGGGATGAATTCAACATACGCACTTTCCTCCACTGGCGTAATGCCTCAAACAGTCTACGATTTTATTGATCTCTGGAAGACCAGTAGTAGTTTCCGATGCACATCTGGTAGCATTTTGTAATCTGTGGACTATCAGAATGTTGATGAAACACAGAAATTGCATCGGGATTGAACACAATAGTCACCATGCGCACTTTCCTCCACCGGAGTAATGTCTCAAACAGTCTACGCTTTGATCGTTCCCTGGAAGACCAGCAGTAGTTTCCGATGCACATCTGGTGGCATTCTGTAATCTATGGACTATCAGAGTGTTGATGAAACAAAGAAATTGCATCGGCATTGAATACAACAGTCACCATGCGCACTTTCCTCCATGGAAGTAATGTCTCAAACAGTCTACACTTTGATCGTTCCCTGGAAGACCAGTATTAGTTTCCGATGCACATCTGGTGGCATTCTGTAATCTGTGAACCATCAGAGTATTGATGAAACACAGAAATTGCATCGGGATTAAATACAACAGTCACCACGCGCACTTTCCTCCACGGGAGTAATGTCTCAAACAGTCTACGCTTTGATCGTTCCCTGGAAGACCAGTAGGAGTTTCCGATGTACATCTGGTGGCATCCTGTAATCTGTGGTCTATCAGAGTGTTGATGAAACACAGAAAATGCATCGGGATTAAATACTACAGTCACCATGCGCACTTTCCTCCATGGGAGTAATGTCTCCAACAGGCTACGATTTGATCGTTCCCTGGAAGACCAGTAGTAGTTTCCGATGCACATCTGGAGGCATTCTGTAATCTGTGGACTATAAGACTGTTGATGAAACACAGAAATTGCATCGGGATGGAATACAACAGTCACCATGCGCACTTTCCTCCATGGGAGTAATGTCTCAAACAGTCTACGCTTTGATCGTTCCCTGGAAGACCAGTAGTAGTTTACGATGCACATCTGGAGGCATTCTGTAATCTGTGGACTATAAGACTGTTGATGAAACACAGAAATTGCATCGGGATTGAATACAAACGTCACCATGCGCACTTACCTTCAAGGGAGCAATGTCTCAAACAGTCTACGATTGATCGTTCCCTGGAAGACCACAAATAGCTTCCGATGCACATCTGGTGGCCTTCTGTAATCTGTGGACTATCAGAGTCTTGATGAAACACAGAAATTGCATCGGGATTGAATACAACAGTCGCCATGCGCACTTTCCTCCATGGGAGTAGTGCCTCAAACAGTCTACGCTTTGATTGTTCCCTTGAAGACCAGTAGTAGTTATCGATTCACATCTGGAGGCATTCTGTAATCTGTGGACTATAAGACTGTTGATGAAACACAGAAATTGCATCGGGATTGAATACAACAGTCACCACGCGCATTTTCCTCCATGGGAGTAATGTCTGAAAAAGTCTACGCTTTGATCGTTCCCTGGAAGACCAGTAATAGTTTCCGATGCACATCTGGAGGCATTCTGTAATCTGTGGACTATCAGAGTGTTGATGAACCACAGAAATTGCATTGGGAAGAATACAACAGGCACCATGCGCACTTTCCTCCATGGCGAGCAATGTCTCAAACAGTCTACGCTTTGATCGTTCCCTGCAAGACCAGTAGTAGTTTCCGATGCACATCTGGAGGCATTCTGTAATCTGTTGACCTTCAAAGTGTTGATTAAACACAGAAATTGCATCGGGATTGAATACAGCGGTCACCATGCGCACTTTCCTCCATGGGAGTAATGTCTCAAACAGTCTACGTTTTGATCGTTCCCTGGAAAACCAGTGGTAGCTTACGATGCACATCTATAGGCATATTGTAATCTGTGGACTATCAGAGTGTTGATGAAACACATAAATTGCATCGGGATTGAATACAACAGTCACCTTGCGCACTTTCCTCCATGGGAGTAATGTCTCAAACAGTCTACGCTTTGATCGTTCCCTGGAAGACCAGTAGTAGTTTCCGATGCACATCTGGAGGCATTCTGTAATCTGTGGACTATCAGACTGTTGATGAAACACAGAAATTCCATCGGGATTGAATACAGCGGTCACCATGCGCACTTTCCTCCATGGGAGTAATGTCTCAAACAGTCTACGTTTTGATCGTTCCCTGGAAAACCAGTGGTAGCTTACGATGCACATCTATAGGCATTCTGCAATCTGTGGACCATCAGAGTGTTGATGAAACACAGAAATTGCATCGGGATTGAATACAACAGTCACCATGCGCACCTTCCTCAATGTGTGTAATGTCTCAAACAATTTACGCTTTGATCGTTCCCTGGAAGACCAGTAGTAGTTTCCGCTGCACATTTGGTTTGCATTCTGTTATCTGTGGACTATCAGAGAGTTGATGAAACACAGAAATTGCATTGGGATGAATTCAACATGCGCACTTTCCTCCACTGGCGTAATGCGTCAAACAGTCTACGATTTTATTGTTCTCTGGAAGACCAGTAGTAGTTTCCGATGCACATCTGGTAGCATTTTGTAATCTGTGGACTATCAGAGTGTTGATGAAACACAGAAATTGCATCGGGATTGAATACAATAGTCACCATGCACACTTTCCTCCACCGGAGTAATGTCTCAAACAGTCTACGCTTTGATCGTTCCCTGGAATACCAGTAGTAGTTTCCGATGCACATTTGGTGGCATTCTGTAACCTGTGGACTATCAGAGAGTTGATGAAACACAGAAATTGCATTGGGATGAATTCAGCATGCGCACTTTCCTCCACTGGCGTAATGCCTCAAACAGTCTACGATTTTATTGTTCTCTGGAAGACCAGTAGTAGTTTCAGATGCACATCTGGTAGCATTTTGTAATCTGTGGACTATCAGAGTGTTGATGAAACACAGAAATTGCATCGGGATTGAACACAATAGTCACCATGCGCACTTTCCTCCACCGGAGTAATGTCTCAAACAGTCTACGCTTTGGTCGTTCCCTGGAAGACCAGCAGTAGTTTCCGATGCACATCTGGTGGCATTCTGTAATCTATGGACTATCAGAGTGTTGATGAAACAAAGAAATTGCATCGGCATTGAATACAACTGTCACCATGCGCACTTTCCTCAATGTGAGTACTGTCTCAAACAATTTACGTTTTGATCGTTCCCTGGAAGACCAGTAGTAGTTTCTGATGCACATCTGGTGGCATTCTGTAATCTGTGAGCTATCAGAGTGTTGATGAAACATAGAAATTGCATCGGGATTGAATTCACCATGCCCACTTTCCTCCACTGGAGTAATGTCTCAAACAGTCTACGCTTTGATTGTTCTCTGGAAGACCAGTAGTAGTTTCCGATGCACATCTGGTTGCATTCTGTAATCTGTGGACTATCGGAGTGTTGATGAAACACAGAATTTGAATCGGGATTGAATACAACAGTCACCTTGCGCACTTTCCTCCACGGGAGTAATGTCTCAAACAGTCTACGCTTTGATAGTTCCCTGGAAGACCAGTAGTAGTTTCCGATGCACATCTGGTGGCATTCTGCAATCTGTGGACTATCAGAGTATTGATGAAACACAGAAATTGCATCGGCGTTGAATACAACAGTCACCATGCGCACTTTCCTCCATGGGAGTAATTTCTCAAACAGTCTACGCTTTGATCGTTCCTGGAAGACCAGTAGTAGTTTCTGATGCACATCTGGAGGCATTCTGCAATCTGTGGACTATAAGACTGTTGATGAAACACAGAATTTGCATCGGGATTGAATACAACAGTCACCATGCGCACTTTCCTCCACGGGAATAATGTCTCAAACAGTCTACGCTTTGATCGTTCCCTGGAAGACCAGTAGTAGTTTCTGATGCACATCTGGAGGCATTCTGCAATCTGTGGACTATAAGACTGTTGATGAAACACAGAAATTGCATCGGGATTGAATACAACATTCACCATGCGCACTTTCCTCCATGGGAGCAATGTCTCAAAGAGTTTAGGCTCTGATCGTTCCCTGGAAGACCAGTAGTAGTTTCCGATGCACATCTGGTGGCATTCTGTAATCTGTGGACTATCAGAGTATTGATGAAACACAGAAATTGCATTGGGATTAAATACAACAGTCACAATGCGCACTTTCCTACATGGCGAGCAATGTCTCAAATAGTCTACGCTTTGATCGTTCCCTGAAAGACCAGTAGTAGTTTCCGATGCACATTTGGTTTGCATTCTGTAATGTGTGGACTATCAGAGAGTTGATGAAACACAGAAATTGCATTGGGATGAATTCAACATGCGCACTTTCCTCCACTTTCGTAATGCCTCAAACAGTCTACGATTTTATTGTTCTCTTTAAGACCAGTAGTAGTTTCCGATGCACATCTGGTAGCATTTTGTAATCTGTGGACTATCAGAGTTTTGATGAAACACAGAAATTGCATCGGGATTGAATACAATAGTCACCATGCGCACTTTCCTCCACCGGAGTAATGTCTCAAACAGTCTACGCTTTGATCGTTCCCTGGAAGACCAGTAGTAGTTTCCGATGCACATTTGGTGGCATTCTGTAATCTGTGGGCTATCAGAGAGTTGATGAAGCACAGAAATTGCATTGGGATGAATTCAACATACGCACTTTCCTCCACTGGCGTAATGCCTCAAACAGTCTACGATTTTATTGATCTCTGGAAGACCAGTAGTAGTTTCCGATGCACATCTGGTAGCATTTTGTAATCTGTGGACTATCAGAATGTTGATGAAACACAGAAATTGCATCGGGATTGAACACAATAGTCACCATGCGCACTTTCCTCCACCGGAGTAATGTCTCAAACAGTCTACGCTTTGATCGTTCCCTGGAAGACCAGCAGTAGTTTCCGATGCACATCTGGTGGCATTCTGTAATCTATGGACTATCAGAGTGTTGATGAAACAAAGAAATTGCATCGGCATTGAATACAACAGTCACCATGCGCACTTTCCTCCATGGAAGTAATGTCTCAAACAGTCTACACTTTGATCGTTCCCTGGAAGACCAGTATTAGTTTCCGATGCACATCTGGTGGCATTCTGTAATCTGTGAACCATCAGAGTATTGATGAAACACAGAAATTGCATCGGGATTAAATACAACAGTCACCACGCGCACTTTCCTCCACGGGAGTAATGTCTCAAACAGTCTACGCTTTGATCGTTCCCTGGAAGACCAGTAGGAGTTTCCGATGTACATCTGGTGGCATCCTGTAATCTGTGGTCTATCAGAGTGTTGATGAAACACAGAAAATGCATCGGGAATAAATACTACAGTCACCATGCGCACTTTCCTCCATGGGAGTAATGTCTCAAACAGTCTACGATTTGATCGTTCCCTGGAAGACCAGTAGTAGTTTCCGATGCACATCTGGAGGCATTCTGTAATCTGTGGACTATAAGACTGTTGATGAAACACAGAAATTGCATCGGGATGGAATACAACAGTCACCATGGGCACTTTCCTCCATGGGAGTAATGTCTCAAACAGTCTACGCTTTGATCGTTCCCTGGAAGACCAGTAGTAGTTTACGATGCACATCTGGAGGCATTCTGTAATCTGTGGACTATAAGACAGTTGATGAAACACAGAAATTGCATCGGGATTGAATACAAACGTCACCATGCGCACTTACCTTCAAGGGAGCAATGTCTCAAACAGTCTACGATTGATTGTTCCCTGGAAGACCACAAATAGCTTCCGATGCACATCTGGTGGCCTTCTGTAATCTGTGGACTATCAGAGTCTTGATGAAACACAGAAATTGCATCGGGATTGAATACAACAGTCGCCATGCGCACTTTCCTTCATGGGAGTAGTGCCTCAAACAGTCTACGCTTTGATTGTTCCCTTGAAGACCAGTAGTAGTTATCGATTCACATCTGGAGGCATTCTGTAATCTGTGGACTATAAGACTGTTGATGAAACACAGAAATTGCATCGGGAATGAATACAACAGTCACCATGCGCACTTTCCTCCATGGGAGTAATGTGTCAAACAGTCTACGCTTTGATCGTCCCCTGGAAGACCAGTGGTAGCTTACCATGCACATCTATAGGCATTTTGTAATCTGTGGACTATCAGAGTGTTGATGAAACACAGAAATTGCATCGGGATTGAATACAACAGTCACCTTGCGCACTTTCCTCCATGGGAGTAATGTCTCAAACAGTCTACGCTTCGATCGTTCCCTGGAAGACCAGTAGTAGTTTCCGATGGACATCTGGAGGCAATCTGTAATCTGTGGCCTATCAGACTGTTGATGAAACACAGAAATTCCATCGGGATTGAATACAACAGTCACCACGCGCATTTTCCTCCATGGGAGTAATGTCTCAAACAGTCTACGCTTTGATCGTTCCCTGGAAGACAAGTAGTAGTTTCCGATGCACATCTGGATGCATTCTGTAATCTGTGGACTATCAGAGTGTTGATGAACCACAGAAATTGCATTGGGATTAAATACAACAGTCACCATGCGCACTTTCCTACATGGCGAGCAATGTCTCAAATAGTCTACGCTTTGATCGTTCCCTGAAAGACCAGTAGTAGTTTCCGATGCACATCTGGAGGCATTCTGTAATCTGTTGACCTTCAAAGTGTTGATTAAACACAGAAATTGCATCGGGATTGAATACAGCGGTCACCATGCGCACTTTCCTCCATGGGAGTAATGTCTCAAACAGTCTACGTTTTGATCGCTCCCTGGAAAACCAGTGGTAGCTTACGATGCACATCTATAGGCATTTTGTAATCTGTGGACTATCAGAGTGTTGATGAAACACAGAAATTGCATCGGGATTGAATACAACAGTCACCTTGCGCACTTTCCTCCATGGGAGTAATGTCTCAAACAGTATACGCTTTGATCGTTCCCTGGAAGACCAGTAGTAGTTTCCGATGCACATCCGGAGGCATTCTGTAATCTGTGGACTATGAGACTGTTGATGAAACACAGATATTCCATCGGGATTGAATACAACATTCACCATGCGCACTTTCCTCAATGGGAGTAACGTCTCAAACAGTCTACGTTTTGATCGTTCCCTGGAAGACCAGTAGTAGTTTGCGATGCACATCTGGAGGCATTCTGTAATCTGTGGACAGTAAGACTGTTGATGAAACACAGAAATTGCATCGGGAATGAATACAACAGTCACCATGCGCACTTTCCTCCATGGGAGTAATGTGTCAAACATCTACGCTTTGATCGTTCCCTGGAATACCAGTGGTAGCTTACGATGCACATCTATAGGCATTTTGTAATCTGTGGACTATCAGAGTGTTGATGAAACACAGAAATTCCATCGGGATTGAATACAACAGTCACCACGCGCATTTTCCTCCATGGGAGTAATGTCTCAAACAGTCTACGCTTTGATCGTTCCCTGGAAGACCAGAAGTAGTTTCCGATGCACATCTGGATGCATTCTGTAATCTGTGGACTATCAGAGTGTTGATGAACCACAGAAATTGCATTGGGATTAAATACAACAGTCACAATGCGCACTTTCCTACATGGCGAGCAATGTCTCAAATAGTCTACGCTTTGATCGTTCCCTGAAAGACCAGTAGTAGTTTCCGATGCACATTTGGTTTGCATTCTGTAATCTGTGGACTATCAGAGAGTTGATGAAACACAGAAATTGCATTGGGATGAATTCAACATGCGCACTTTCCTCCACTGGCGTAATGCCTCAAACAGTCTACGATTTTATTGTTCTCTGGAAGACCAGTAGTAGTTTCCGATGCACATCTGGTAGCATTTTGTAATCTGTGGACTATCAGAGTGTTGATGAAACACAGAAATTGCATCGGGATTGAATACAATAGTCACCATGCGCACTTTCCTCCACCGGAGTAATGTCTCAAACCGTCTACGCTTTGATCGTTCCCTGGAAGACCAGTAGTAGTTTCCGATGCACATTTGGTGGCATTCTGTAATCTGTGGGCTATCAGAGAGTTGATGAAGCACAGAAATTGCATTGGGATGAATTCAACATACGCACTTTCCTCCACTGGCGTAATGCCTCAAACAGTCTACGATTTTATTGATCTCTGGAAGACCAGTAGTAGTTTCCGATGCACATCTGGTAGCATTTTGTAATCTGTGGACTATCAGAATGTTGATGAAACACAGAAATTGCATCGGGATTGAACACAATAGTCACCATGCGCACTTTCCTCCACCGGAGTAATGTCTCAAACAGTCTACGCTTTGATCGTTCCCTGGAAGACCAGCAGTAGTTTCCGATGCACATCTGGTGGCATTCTGTAATCTATGGACTATCAGAGTGTTGATGAAACAAAGAAATTGCATCGGCATTGAATACAACAGTCACCATGCGCACTTTCCTCCATGGAAGTAATGTCTCAAACAGTCTACACTTTGATCGTTCCCTGGAAGACCAGTATTAGTTTCCGATGCACATCTGGTGGCATTCTGTAATCTGTGAACCATCAGAGTATTGATGAAACACAGAAATTGCATCGGGATTAAATACAACAGTCACCACGCGCACTTTCCTCCACGGGAGTAATGTCTCAAACAGTCTACGCTTTGATCGTTCCCTGGAAGACCAGTAGGAGTTTCCGATGTACATCTGGTGGCATCCTGTAATCTGTGGTCTATCAGAGTGTTGATGAAACACAGAAAATGCATCGGGATTAAATACTACAGTCACCATGCGCACTTTCCTCCATGGGAGTAATGTCTCCAACAGTCTACGATTTGATCGTTCCCTGGAAGACCAGTAGTAGTTTCCGATGCACATCTGGAGGCATTCTGTAATCTGTGGACTATAAGACTGTTGATGAAACACAGAAATTGCATCGGGATGGAATACAACAGTCACCATGCGCACTTTCCTCCATGGGAGTAATGTCTCAAACAGTCTACGCTTTGATCGTTCCCTGGAAGACCAGTAGTAGTTTACGATGCACATCTGGAGGCATTCTGTAATCTGTGGACTATAAGACTGTTGATGAAACACAGAAATTGCATCGGGATTGAATACAAACGTCACCATGCGCACTTACCTTCAAGGGAGCAATGTCTCAAACAGTCTACGATTGATCGTTCCCTGGAAGACCACAAATAGCTTCCGATGCACATCTGGTGGCCTTCTGTAATCTGTGGACTATCAGAGTCTTGATGAAACACAGAAATTGCATCGGGATTGAATACAACAGTCGCCATGCGCACTTTCCTCCATGGGAGTAGTGCCTCAAACAGTCTACGCTTTGATTGTTCCCTTGAAGACCAGTAGTAGTTATCGATTCACATCTGGAGGCATTCTGTAATCTGTGGACTATAAGACTGTTGATGAAACACAGAAATTGCATCGGGATTGAATACAACAGTCACCACGCGCATTTTCCTCCATGGGAGTAATGTCTGAAAAAGTCTACGCTTTGATCGTTCCCTGGAAGACCAGTAATAGTTTCCGATGCACATCTGGAGGCATTCTGTAATCTGTGGACTATCAGAGTGTTGATGAACCACAGAAATTGCATTGGGAAGAATACAACAGGCACCATGCGCACTTTCCTCCATGGCGAGCAATGTCTCAAACAGTCTACGCTTTGATCGTTCCCTGCAAGACCAGTAGTAGTTTCCGATGCACATCTGGAGGCATTCTGTAATCTGTTGACCTTCAAAGTGTTGATTAAACACAGAAATTGCATCGGGATTGAATACAGCGGTCACCATGCGCACTTTCCTCCATGGAAGTAATGTCTCAAACAGTCTACGTTTTGATCGTTCCCTGGAAAACCAGTGGTAGCTTACGATGCACATCTATAGGCATATTGTAATCTGTGGACTATCAGAGTGTTGATGAAACACATAAATTGCATCGGGATTGAATACAACAGTCACCTTGCGCACTTTCCTCCATGGGAGTAATGTCTCAAACAGTCTACGCTTTGATCGTTCCCTGGAAGACCAGTAGTAGTTTCCGATGCACATCTGGAGTCATTCTGTAATCTGTGGACTATCAGACTGTTGATGAAACACAGAAATTCCATCGGGATTGAATACAGCGGTCACCATGCGCACTTTCCTCCATGGGAGTAATGTCTCAAACAGTCTACGTTTTGATCGTTCCCTGGAAAACCAGTGGTAGCTTACGATGCACATCTATAGGCATTCTGCAATCTGTGGACCATCAGAGTGTTGATGAAACACAGAAATTGCATCGGGATTGAATACAACAGTCACCATGCGCACCTTCCTCAATGTGTGTAATGTCTCAAACAATTTACGCTTTGATCGTTCCCTGGAAGACCAGTAGTAGTTTCCGCTGCACATTTGGTTTGCATTCTGTTATCTGTGGACTATCAGAGAGTTGATGAAACACAGAAATTGCATTGGGATGAATTCAACATGCGCACTTTCCTCCACTGGCGTAATGCGTCAAACAGTCTACGATTTTATTGTTCTCTGGAAGACCAGTAGTAGTTTCCGATGCACATCTGGTAGCATTTTGTAATCTGTGGACTATCAGAGTGTTGATGAAACACAGAAATTGCATCGGGATTGAATACAATAGTCACCATGCACACTTTCCTCCACCGGAGTAATGTCTCAAACAGTCTACGCTTTGATCGTTCCCTGGAAGACCAGTAGTAGTTTCCGATGCACATTTGGTGGCATTCTGTAACCTGTGGACTATCAGAGAGTTGATGAAACACAGAAATTGCATTGGGATGAATTCAGCATGCGCACTTTCCTCCACTGGCGTAATGCCTCAAACAGTCTACGATTTTATTGTTCTCTGGAAGACCAGTAGTAGTTTCAGATGCACATCTGGTAGCATTTTGTAATCTGTGGACTATCAGAGTGTTGATGAAACACAGAAATTGCATCGGGATTGAACACAATAGTCACCATGCGCACTTTCCTCCACCGGAGTAATGTCTCAAACAGTCTACGCTTTGGTCGTTCCCTGGAAGACCAGCAGTAGTTTCCGATGCACATCTGGTGGCATTCTGTAATCTATGGACTATCAGAGTGTTGATGAAACAAAGAAATTGCATCGGCATTGAATACAACTGTCACCATGCGCACTTTCCTCAATGTGAGTACTGTCTCAAACAATTTACGTTTTGATCGTTCCCTGGAAGACCAGTAGTAGTTTCTGATGCACATCTGGTGGCATTCTGTAATCTGTGAGCTATCAGAGTGTTGATGAAACATAGAAATTGCATCGGGATTGAATTCACCATGCCCACATTCCTCCACTGGAGTAATGTCTCAAACAGTCTACGCTTTGATTGTTCTCTGGAAGACCAGTAGTAGTTTCCGATGCACATCTGGTTGCATTCTGTAATCTGTGGACTATCGGAGTGTTGATGAAACACAGAATTTGAATCGGGATTGAATACAACAGTCACCTTGCGCACTTTCCTCCACGGGAGTAATGTCTCAAACAGTCTACGCTTTGATAGTTCCCTGGAAGACCAGTAGTAGTTTCCGATGCACATCTGGTGGCATTCTGCAATCTGTGGACTATCAGAGTATTGATGAAACACAGAAATTGCATCGGCGTTGAATACAACAGTCACCATGCGCACTTTCCTCCATGGGAGTAATTTCTCAAACAGTCTACGCTTTGATCGTTCCTGGAAGACCAGTAGTAGTTTCTGATGCACATCTGGAGGCATTCTGCAATCTGTGGACTATAAGACTGTTGATGAAACACAGAATTTGCATCGGGATTGAATACAACAGTCACCATGCGCACTTTCCTCCACGGGAATAATGTCTCAAACAGTCTACGCTTTGATCGTTCCCTGGAAGACCAGTAGTAGTTTCAGATGCACGTCTGGTGGCATTCTGTAATCTGTGGACTATCAGACTGTTGATGAAACACAGAAATTGCATCGGGATTGAATACAACAGTCACCATGCACACTTTCCTTCATGGGACTAATGTCTCAAACAGTCTACGATTTGATCGTTCCCTGGAAGACCAGTAGTAGTTTCTGATGCACATCTGGAGGCATTCTGCAATCTGTGGACTATAAGACTGTTGATGAAACACAGAAATTGCATCGGGATTGAATACAACATTCACCATGCGCACTTTCCTCCATGGGAGCAATGTCTCAAAGAGTTTAGGCTGTGATCGTTCCCTGGAAGACCAGTAGTAGTTTCCGATGCACATCTGGTGGCCTTCTGTAATCTGTGGACTATCAGAGTATTGATGAAACACAGAAATTGCATCGGGATATAATTCACCATGCGTACCTTCCTCCACCGGAGTAGTGTCTCAAACAGTCTACGCTTTGATTGTTCTCTGGAAGACCAGTAGTAGTTTCCAATGCACATCTGGTGGCATTTTGTAATCTGTGGACTATCAGAGAGTTGATGAAACACAGAAATTGCATCGGGATTGAATACAACAGTCACCATGCGCACTTTCCTCCACCGGAGAAATGTCTCAAACAGTCTACCCTTTGATCGTTCCCATTAAGACCAGTAGTAGTTTCCGATGCACATCTGGTGGCATTCTGTAATCAGTGGACTATCAGAGTGTTGATAAAACACAGAAATTACATCGGCATTAAATACAACAGTCACCATGCGCACTTTCCTCCATGGGAGTAATGTCTCAAACAGTCTACGCTCTGATCGTTCCTGGAAGACCAGTAGTAGTTTCCGGTGCACATCTGGTGGCATTCTGTAATGTGTGGACTATCAGAGTGTTAATGAAACACAGAAATTGCATTTGGATTGAATACAACAGTCTCCATCCGCACTTTCCTCCATGGGAATAATGTTTTAAAACAATCTACGATTTGATCGTTCCCTGGAAGACCAGTAGTAGTTTCCGATGCTAATCTAGAGGCATTCTGTAATCTGTGGACTATCAGACTGTTGATGAAACACAGAAATTCCATCGGGATTAAATACAACAGTCACCATGCGCACTTCCCTCCATGAGAGTAATGTCTCAAACAGTCTACGCTTTGATCGTTCCCTGGAAGACCAGAAGTAGTTTCCGATGCACAACTGGAGGCATTCTGTAATCTGTGGACTATCAGAGTGTTGACGAAACACAGATATTGCATCGGGATTGAATACAAAAATCACCATACGCACTTTCCTCCATGGGAGTGATGTCTCAAACAGTCTACGCTTTGATCGTTCTCTCTAAGACCAGTATTAGATTCCGATGGACATCTGGTGGCATTCTGTAATCTGTGGACCATCAGAGTGTTGAAGAAACACAGAAATTGAATCGGGATTGAATACAACAGTCACCATGCGCACCTTCCTCAATGTGTGTAATGTCTCAAACAATTTACGCTTTGATCGTTCCCTGGAAGACCAGTAGTAGTTTCCGATGCACATTTGGTGGCATTCTGTTATCTGTGGACTATCAGAGAGTTGATGAAACACAGAAATTGCATTGGGATGAATTCAACATGCGCACTTTCCTCCACTGGCGTAATGCCTCAAACAGTCTACGATTTTATTGTTCTCTGGAAGACCAGTAGTAGTTTCCGATGCACATCTGGTAGCATTTTGTAATCTGTGGACTATCAGAGTGTTGATGAAACACAGAAATTGCATCGGGATTGAATACAATAGTCACCATGCGCACTTTCCTCCACCGGAGTAATGTCTCAAACAGTCTACGCTTTGATCGTTCCCTGGAAGGCCAGTAGTAGTTTCCGATGCACATTTGGTGGCATTCTGTAACCTGTGGACTATCAGAGAGTTGATGAAACACAGAAATTGCATTGGGATGAATTCAGCATGCGCACTTTCCTCCACTGGCGTAATGCCTCAAACAGTCTACGATTTTATTGTTCTCTGGAAGACCAGTAGTAGTTTCAGATGCACATCTGGTAGCATTTTGTAATCTGTGGACTATCAGAGTGTTGATGAAACACAGTAATTGCATCGGGATTGAACACAATAGTCACCATGCGCACTTTCCTCCACCGGAGTAATGTCTCAAACAGTCTACGCTTTGGTCGTTCCCTGGAAGACCAGCAGTAGTTTCCGATGCACATCTGGTGGCATTCTGTAATCTATGGACTATCAGAGTGTTGATGAAACAAAGAAATTGCATCGGCATTGAATACAACTGTCACCATGCGCACTTTCCTCAATGTGAGTAATGTCTCAAACAATTTACGTTTTGATCGTTCCCTGGAAGACCAGTAGTAGTTTCTGATGCACATCTGGTGGCATTCTGTAATCTGTGAGCTATCAGAGTGTTGATGAAACATAGAAATTGCATCGGGATTGAATTCACCATGCCCACTTTCCTCCACTGGAGTAATGTCTCAAACAGTCTACGCTTTGATTGTTCTCTGGAAGACCAGTAGTAGTTTCCGATGCACATCTGGTTGCATTCTGTAATCTGTGGACTATCGGAGTGTTGATGAAACACAGAATTTGAATCGGGATTGAATACAACAGTCACCTTGCGCACTTTCCTCCACGGGAGTAATGTCTCAAACAGTCTACGCTTTGATAGTTCCCTGGAAGACCAGTAGTAGTTTCCGATGCACATCTGGTGGCATTCTGCAATCTGTGGACTATCAGAGTATTGATGAAACACAGAAATTGCATCGGCGTTGAATACAACAGTCACCATGCGCACTTTCCTCCATGGGAGTAATTTCTCAAACAGTCTACGCTTTGATCGTTCCTGGAAGACCAGTAGTAGTTTCTGATGCACATCTGGAGGCATTCTGCAATCTGTGGACTATAAGACTGTTGATGAAACACAGAAATTGCATCGGGATTGAATACAACAGTCACCATGCGCACTTTCCTCCACGGGAATAATGTCTCAAACAGTCTACGCTTTGATCGTTCCCTGGAAGACCAGTAGTAGTTCCAGATGCACGTCTGGTGGCATTCTGTAATCTGTGGACTATCAGACTGTTGATGAAACACAGAAATTGCATCGGGATTGAATACAACAGTCACCATGCACACTTTCCTTCATGGGACTAATGTCTCAAACAGTCTACGATTTGATCGTTCCCTGGAAGACCAGTAGTAGTTTCTGATGCACATCTGGAGGCATTCTGCAATCTGTGGACTATAAGACTGTTGATGAAACACAGAAATTGCATCGGGATTGAATACAACAGTCACCATGCGCACTTTCCTCCATGGGAGCAATGTCTCAAAGAGTTTAGGCTCTGATCGTTCCCTGGAAGACCAGTAGTAGTTTCCGATGCACATCTGGTGGCATTCTGTAATCTGTGGACTATCAGAGTATTGATGAAACACAGAAATTGCATCGGGATTGAATTCACCATGCGTACCTTCCTCCACCGGAGTAGTGTCTCAAACAGTCTACGCTTTGATTGTTCTCTGGAAGACCAGTAGTAGTTTCCAATGCACATCTGGTGGCATTTTGTAATCTGTGGACTATCAGAGAGTTGAAGAAACACAGAAATTGCATCGGGATTGAATACAACAGTCACCATGCGCACTTTCCTCCACCGGAGAAATGTCTCAAACAGTCTACCCTTTGATCGTTCCCATTAAGACCAGTAGTAGTTTCCGATGCACATCTGGTGGCATTCTGTAATCAGTGGACTATCAGAGTGTTGATAAAACACAGAAATTACATCGGCAATAAATACAACAGTCACCATGCGCACTTTCCTCCATGGGAGTAATGTCTCAAACAGTCTACGCTCTGATCGTTCCTGGAAGACCAGTAGTAGTTTCCGGTGCACATCTGGTGCATTCTGTAATGTGTGGACTATCAGAGTGTTAATGAAACACAGAAATTGCATTTGGATTGAATACAACAGTGTCCATCCGCACTTTCCTCCATGGGAATAATGTTTTAAAACAGTCTACGATTTGATCGTTCCCTGGAAGACCAGTAGTAGTTTCCGATGCAAATCTAGAGGCATTCTGTAATCTGTGGACTATCAGACTGTTGATGAAACACAGAAATTCCATCGGGATTAAATACAACAGTCACCATGCGCACTTCCCTCCATGAGAGTAATGTCTCAAACAGTCTACGCTTTGATCGTTCCCTGGAAGACCAGAAGTAGTTTCCGATGCACAACTGGAGGCATTCTGTAATCTGTGGACTATCAGAGTGTTGACGAAACACAGATATTGCATCGGGATTGAATACAAAAATCCCCATACGCACTTTCCTCCATGGGAGTGATGTCTCAAACAGTCTACGCTTTGATCGTTCTCTCTAAGACCAGTATTAGATTCCGATGGACATCTGGTGGCATTCTGTAATCTGTGGACCATCAGAGTGTTGATGAAACACAGAAATTGCATCGGGATTGAATACAACAGTCACCATGCGCACCTTCCTCAATGTGTGTAATGTCTCAAACAATTTACGCTTTGATCGTTCCCTGGAAGACCAGTAGTAGTTTCCGATGCACATTTGGTGGCATTCTGTAATCTGTGGACTATCAGAGAGTTGATGAAACACAGAAATTGCATTGGGATGAATTCAACTTGCGCACTTTCCTCCACTGGCGTAATGCCTCAAACAGTCTACGATTTTATTGGTCTCTGGAAGACCAGTAGTAGTTTCCGATGCACATCTGGTAGCATTCTGTAATCTGTGGACTATCGGAGTGTTGATGAAACACAGAATTTGAATCGGGATTGAATACAACAGTCACCTTGCGCACTTTCCTCCACGGGAGTAATGTCTCAAACAGTCTACGCTTTGATAGTTCCCTGGAAGACCAGTAGTAGTTTCCGATGCACATCTGGTGGCATTCTGCAATCTGTGGACTATCAGAGTATTGATGAAACACAGAAATTGCATCGGCGTTGAATACAACAGTCACCATGCGCACTTTCCTCCATGGGAGTAATTTCTCAAACAGTCTACGCTTTGATCGTTCCTGGAAGACCAGTAGTAGTTTCTGATGCACATCTGGAGGCATTCTGCAATCTGTGGACTATAATACTGTTGATGAAACACAGAAATTGCATCGGGATTGAATACAACAGTCACCATGCGCACTTTCCTCCACGGAAATAATGTCTCAAACAGTCTACGCTTTGATCGTTCCCTGGAAGACCAGTAGTAGTTTCAGATGCACGTCTGGTGGCATTCTGTAATCTGTGGACTATCAGACTGTTGATGAAACACAGAAATTGCATCGGGATTGAATACAACAGTCACCATGCACACTTTCCTTCATGGGACTAATGTCCCAAACAGTCTACGATTTGATCGTTCCCTGGAAGACCAGTAGTAGTTTCTGATGCACATCTGGAGGCATTCTGCAATCTGTGGACTATAAGACTGTTGATGAAACACAGAAATTGCATCGGGATTGAATACAACAGTCACCATGCGCACTTTCCTCCATGGGAGCAATGTCTCAAAGAGTTTAGGCTCTGATCGTTCCCTGGAAGACCAGTCGTAGTTTCCGATGCACATCTGGTGGCATTCTGTAATCTGTGGACTATCAGAGTATTGATGAAACACAGAAATTGCATCGGGAATGAATTCACCATGCGCACCTTCCTCCACCGGAGTAGTGTCTCAAACAGTCTACGCTTTGATTGTTCTCTGGAAGACCAGTAGTAGTTTCCAATGCACATCTGGTGGCATTTTGTAATCTGTGGACTATCAGAGAGTTGAAGAAACACAGAAATTGCATCGGGATTGAATACAACAGTCACCATGCGCACTTTCCTCCACCGGAGAAATGTCTCAAACAGTCTACCCTTTGATCGTTCCCATTAAGACCAGTAGTAGTTTCCGATGCACATCTGGTGGCATTCTGTAATCAGTGGACTATCAGAGTGTTGATAAAACACAGAAATTACATCGGCAATAAATACAACAGTCACCATGCGCACTTTCCTCCATGGGAGTAATGTCTCAAACAGTCTACGCTCTGATCGTTCCTGGAAGACCAGTAGTAGTTTCCGGTGCACATCTGGTGCATTCTGTAATGTGTGGACTATCAGAGTGTTAATGAAACACAGAAATTGCATTTGGATTGAATACAACAGTGTCCATCCGCACTTTCCTCCATGGGAATAATGTTTTAAAACAGTCTACGATTTGATCGTTCCCTGGAAGACCAGTAGTAGTTTCCGATGCAAATCTAGAGGCATTCTGTAATCTGTGGACTATCAGACTGTTGATGAAACACAGAAATTCCATCGGGATTAAATACAACAGTCACCATGCGCACTTCCCTCCATGAGAGTAATGTCTCAAACAGTCTACGCTTTGATCGTTCCCTGGAAGACCAGAAGTAGTTTCCGATGCACAACTGGAGGCATTCTGTAATCTGTGGACTATCAGAGTGTTGACGAAACACAGATATTGCATCGGGATTGAATACAAAAATCCCCATACGCACTTTCCTCCATGGGAGTGATGTCTCAAACAGTCTACGCTTTGATCGTTCTCTCTAAGACCAGTATTAGATTCCGATGGACATCTGGTGGCATTCTGTAATCTGTGGACCATCAGAGTGTTGATGAAACACAGAAATTGCATCGGGATTGAATACAACAGTCACCATGCGCACCTTCCTCAATGTGTGTAATGTCTCAAACAATTTACGCTTTGATCGTTCCCTGGAAGACCAGTAGTAGTTTCCGATGCACATTTGGTGGCATTCTGTAATCTGTGGACTATCAGAGAGTTGATGAAACACAGAAATTGCATTGGGATGAATTCAACTTGCGCACTTTCCTCCACTGGCGTAATGCCTCAAACAGTCTACGATTTTATTGGTCTCTGGAAGACCAGTAGTAGTTTCCGATGCACATCTGGTAGCATTCTGTAATCTGTGGACTATCGGAGTGTTGATGAAACACAGAATTTGAATCGGGATTGAATACAACAGTCACCTTGCGCACTTTCCTCCACGGGAGTAATGTCTCAAACAGTCTACGCTTTGATAGTTCCCTGGAAGACCAGTAGTAGTTTCCGATGCACATCTGGTGGCATTCTGCAATCTGTGGACTATCAGAGTATTGATGAAACACAGAAATTGCATCGGCGTTGAATACAACAGTCACCATGCGCACTTTCCTCCATGGGAGTAATTTCTCAAACAGTCTACGCTTTGATCGTTCCTGGAAGACCAGTAGTAGTTTCTGATGCACATCTGGAGGCATTCTGCAATCTGTGGACTATAATACTGTTGATGAAACACAGAAATTGCATCGGGATTGAATACAACAGTCACCATGCGCACTTTCCTCCACGGAAATAATGTCTCAAACAGTCTACGCTTTGATCGTTCCCTGGAAGACCAGTAGTAGTTTCAGATGCACGTCTGGTGGCATTCTGTAATCTGTGGACTATCAGACTGTTGATGAAACACAGAAATTGCATCGGGATTGAATACAACAGTCACCATGCACACTTTCCTTCATGGGACTAATGTCCCAAACAGTCTACGATTTGATCGTTCCCTGGAAGACCAGTAGTAGTTTCTGATGCACATCTGGAGGCATTCTGCAATCTGTGGACTATAAGACTGTTGATGAAACACAGAAATTGCATCGGGATTGAATACAACAGTCACCATGCGCACTTTCCTCCATGGGAGCAATGTCTCAAAGAGTTTAGGCTCTGATCGTTCCCTGGAAGACCAGTCGTAGTTTCCGATGCACATCTGGTGGCATTCTGTAATCTGTGGACTATCAGAGTATTGATGAAACACAGAAATTGCATCGGGAATGAATTCACCATGCGCACCTTCCTCCACCGGAGTAGTGTCTCAAACAGTCTACGCTTTGATTGTTCTCTGGAAGACCAGTAGTAGTTTCCAATGCACATCTGGTGGCATTTTGTAATCTGTGGACTATCAGAGAGTTGATGAAACACAGAAATTGCATCGGGATTGAATACAACAGTCACCATGCGCACTTTCCTCCACCGGAGAAATGTCTCAAACAGTCTACCCTTTGATCGTTCCCATTAAGACCAGTAGTAGTTTTCGATGCACATCTGGTGGCATTCTGTAATCAGTGGACTATCAGAGTGTTGATAAAACACAGAAATTACATCGGCATTAAATACAACAGTCACCATGCGCACTTTCCTCCATGGGAGTAATGTCTCAAACAGTCTACGCTCTGATCGTTCCTGGAAGACCAGTAGTAGTTTCCGGTGCACATCTGGTGGCATTCTGTAATGTGTGGACTATCAGAGTGTTAATGAAACACAGAAATTGCATTTGGATTGAATACAACAGTCTCCATCCGCACTTTCCTCCATGGGAATAATGTTTTAAAACAGTCTACGATTTGATCGTTCCCTGGAAGACCAGTAGTAGTTTCCGATGCAAATCTAGAGGCATTCTGTAATCTGTGGACTATCAGACTGTTGATGAAACACAGAAATTCCATCGGGATTAAATACAACAGTCACCATGCGCACTTCCCTCCATGAGAGTAATGTCTCAAACAGTCTACGCTTTGATCGTTCCCTGGAAGACCAGAAGTAGTTTCCGATGCACAACTGGAGGCATTCTGTAATCTGTGGACTATCAGAGTGTTGACGAAACACAGATATTGCATCGGGATTGAATACAAAAATCACCATACGCACTTTCCTCCATGGGAGTGATGTCACAAACAGTCTACGCTTTGATCGTTCTCTCTAAGACCAGTATTAGATTCCGATGGACATCTGGTGGCATTCTGTAATCTGTGGACCATCAGAGTGTTGATGAAACACAGAAATTGCATCGGGATTGAATACAACAGTCACCATGCGCACCTTCCTCAATGTGTGTAATGTCTCAAACAATTTATGCTTTGATCGTTCCCTGGAAGACCAGTAGTAGTTTCCGATGCACATTTGGTGGCATTCTGTAATCTGTGGACTATCAGAGAGTTGATGAAACACAGAAATTGCATTGGGATGAATTCAACATGCGCACTTTCCTCCACTGGCGTAATGCCTCAAACATTCTACGATTTTATTGGTCTCTGGAAGACCAGTAGTAGTTTCCGATGCACATCTGGTAGCATTTTGTAATCTGTGGACTATAAGAGTGTTGATGAAACACAGAATTTGCATCGGGATTGCATACAATAGTCACCATGCGCACTTTCCTCCACCGGAATAATGTCTCAAACAGTCTACGCTTTGATCGTTCCCTGGAAGACCAGCAGTAGTTTCCGATGCACATCTGGTGGCATTCTGTAATCTATGGACTATCAGAGTGTTGATGAAACAATGAAATTGCATCGGCATTGAAAAAACAGTCACCATGCGCTCTTTCCTCCATGGAAGTAATGTCTCAAACAGTCTACACTTTGATCGTTCCCTGGAAGACCAGTATTAGTTTCCGATGCACATCTGGTGGCATCCTGTAATCTGTGGACCATCAGAGTATTGATGAGACACAGAAATTGCATCGGGATTAAATATAACAGTCACCACGCGCACTTTCCTCCACGGGAATAATGTCTCAAACAGTCTACGCTTTGATCGTTCCCTGGAAGACCAGTAGTAGTTTCAGATGCACGTCTGGTGGCATTCTGTAATCTGTGGACTATCAGTCTGTTGATGAAACACAGAAATTGCATCGGGATTGAATACAACAGTCACCATGCACACTTCCCTTAATGGGAGTAATGTCTCAAACAGTCTACGATTTGATCGTTCCCTGGAAGACCAGTAGTAGTTTCCGATGCACATCTGGAGGCATTCTGTAATCTGTGGACTATCAGACTGTTGATGAAACACAGAAATTCCATCGGAATTGAATACAACAGTCACCATGCGCACTTTCCTCCAAGGGAGTAATGTCTCCAACAGTCTACGATTTAATCGTTCCCTGGAAGACCAGAAGAAGTTTCCGATGCACTACTGGAGGCATTCTGTAATCTGTGGACTATCAGAGTGTTGATGAAACACAGAAATTGCATCGCGAATGAATATAACAGTCACCACGCGCACTTTCCTCCACGGGAGTAATGTCTCAGACAGTCTACGCTTTGATCGTTCCCTGGAAGACCAGTAGTAGTTTCCGATGCACATCTGGTGGCATTCTGTAATCTGTGGACTATCAGAGTGTTGATGAAACACATAAATTGCATCCGGATTGAATGCAACAGTCACCATTCGCACTTTCCTCCATGGGAGTAATGTCTCAAATAGTCCACGTTTTGATCGTTCCCTGGCTGACCAGTAGTAGTTTCCGATGCACATCTGGTGGCATTTTGTAATCTGTGGACTATCAGAGTATTGATGAAACACAGAAATTGCATCGGGATTGAATACAACTGTCACCATGCGTACTTTCCTCAATGTGAGTAATGTCTCAAACAATTTACGTTTTGATCGTTCCCTGGAAGACCAGTAGTAGTTTCTGATGCACATCTGGTGGCATTCTGTAATCTGTGGACTATCAGAGTGTTGATGAAACAAAGAAATTGCGTCGGGATTGAATTCACCATGCCCACTTTCCTCCACCGGAGTAATGTCTCAAACAGTCTACGCTTTGATTGTTCTCTGGAAGACCAGTAGTAGTTTCCGATGCACATCTGGTTGCATTCTGTAATCTGTGGACTATCGGAGTGTTGATGAAACTCAGAAATTGCATCGGAATTGAATACAACTGTCACCATGCGCACTTTCCTCCACGGGAATAATGTCTCAAACAGTCTACGCTTTGATCGTTCCCTGGAAGACCAGTAATAGTTTCAGATGCACATCTGGTTCCATTCTGCAATCTGTGGACTATCAGAGTATTGATGAAACACAGAAATTGCATCGGCATTGAATACAACAGTCACCATGGGCACTTTCCTCCATGGGAGTAATTTCTCAAACAGTCTACGCTTTGATCGTTCCTGGAAGACCAGTAGTAGTTTCCGGTGCATATCTCATGGCATTCTGTAATCCGTGTACTATGAGAGTGTTGATGAAACACAGAAATTGCATCGGGATTGAATACAACTGTCACCATGCGCACTTTCCTCCACGGGAATAATGTCTCAAACAGTCTACGCTTTGATCGTTCCCTGGAAGACCAGTAGTAGTTTCTGATGCATGTCTGGTGGCATTCTGTAATCTGTGGACTATCAGACTGTTGATGAGACACAGAAATTGCATCGGGATTGAATACAACAGTCACCATGCACACTTTCCTTCATGGGAGTAATGTCTCAAACAGTGTACGATTTGATCGTTCCCTGGAAGACCAGTAGTAGTTTCTGATGCACATCTGGAGGCATTCTGTAATCTGTGGACTATCAGAGTGTTGATGAAACAATGAAGTTGCATCGGCATTGAATACAACAGTCACCATGCGCACTTTCCTCCATGGAAGTAATGTCTCAAACAGTCTACACTTTGATCGTTCCCTGGAAGACCAGTATTAGTTTCCGATGCACATCTGGTGGCATTCTGTAATCTGTGGACTATCAGACTATTGATGAGACACAGAAATTGCATCGGTATTGAATACAACAGTCACCATGCACACTTTCCTTCATGGGAGTAATGTCTCAAACAGTCTACGATTTGATCGTTCCCTGGAAGACCAGTAGTAGTTTCTGATGCACATCTGGAGGCATTCTGTAATCTGTGGACTATAAGACTGTTGATGAAACACAGGAATTGTATCGGGATTGAATTCACCATGCGCACCTTCCTCCACCAGAGTAATGTCTCAAACAGTCTACGTTTTGATCGTTCCCTGGAAAACCAGTGGTAGCTTACGATGCACATCTATAGGCATATTGTAATCTGTGGACTATCAGAGTGTTGATGAAACACAGAAATTGCATCGGGATTGAATACAACAGTCACCTTGCGCACTTTCCTATATGGGAGTAATGTCTCAAACAGTCTACGCTTTGATCGTTCCCTGGAAGACCAGTAGTAGTTTCCGATGCACATCTGGAGGCATTCTGTAATCTGTGGACTATCAGACTGTTGATGAAACACAGAAATTCCATCGGGATTGAATACAGCGGTCACCATGCGCACTTTCCTCCATGGGAGTAATGTCTCAAACAGTCTACGTTTTGATCGTTCCCTGGAAAACCAGTGGTAGCTTACGATGCACATCTATAGGCATTCTGCAATCTGTGGACCATCAGAGTGTTGATGAAACACAGAAATTGCATCGGGATTGAATACAACAGTCACCATGCGCACCTTCCTCAATGTGTGTAATGTCTCAAACAATTTACGCTTTGATCGTTCCTGGAAGACCAGTAGTAGTTTCTGATGCACATCTGGAGGCATTCTGCAATCTGTGGACCATAAGACTGTTGATGAAACACAGAAATTGCATCGGGATTGAATACAACAGTCACCATGCGCACTTTCCTCCACGGGAATAATGTCTCAAACAGTCTACGCTTTGATCGTTCCCTGGAAGACCAGTAGTAGTTTCAGATGCACGTCTGGTGGCATTCTGTAATCTGTGGACTATCAGACTGTTGATGAAACAC
Organism: Schistocerca gregaria; assembly: GCF_023897955.1. Lineage (NCBI taxonomy): Eukaryota > Metazoa > Arthropoda > Insecta > Orthoptera > Acrididae > Schistocerca > Schistocerca gregaria. Next base: position 25,243,908 of record NC_064927.1, on the reverse strand, counting down.
AGAAATTGCATCGGGATTGAATACAACAGTCACCATGCACACTTTCCTTCATGGGACTAATGTCTCAAACAGTCTACGATTTGATCGTTCCCTGGAAGACCAGTAGTAGTTTCTGATGCACATCTGGAGGCATTCTGCAATCTGTGGACTATAAGACTGTTGATGAAACACAGAAATTGCATCGGGATTGAATACAACAGTCACCATGCGCACTTTCCTCCATGGGAGCAATGTCTCAAAGAGTTTAGGCTCTGATCGTTCCCTGGAGGACCAGTAGTAGTTTCCGATGCACATCTGATGGCATTCTGTAATCTGTGGACTATCAGAGTATTGATGAAACACAGAAATTGCATCGGGATTGAATTCACCATGCGCACCTTCCTCCACCGGAGTAATGTCTCAAACAGTCTACGCTTTGATTGTTCTCTGGAAGACCAGTAGTAGTTTCCAATGCACATCTGGTGGCATTTTGTAATCTGTGGACTATCAGAGAGTTGATGAAACACAGAAATTGCATCGTAATTGAATACAACAGTCACCATGCACACTTTCCTCCACCGGAGAAATGTCTCAAACAGTCTACCCTTTGATCGTTCCCATTAAGACCAGTAGTAGTTTCCGATGCACATCTGGTGGCATTCTGTAATCTGTGGACTATCAGAGTGTTGACGAAACACAGATATTGCATCGGGATTGAATACAAAAATCACCATACGCACTTTCCTCCATGGGAGTGACGTCTCAAACAGTCTACGCTTTGATCGTTCTCTCTAAGACCAGTATTAGATTCCGATGGACATCTGGTGGCATTCTGTAATCTGTGGACCATCAGAGTGTTGATGAAACACAGAAATTGCATCGGGATTGAATACAACAGACACCATGCGCACCTTCCTCAATGTGTGTAATGTCTCAAACAATTTACGCTTTGATCGTTCCCTGGAAGACCAGTAGTAGTTTCCGATGCACATTTGGTGGCATTCTGTAATCTGTGGATTATCAGAGTGTCAATGAAACACAGAAATTGCATCGGGGTTGACTACAACAGTCACCATTCGCACTTTCCTCCATGGGAGTAATGTCTCAAACGGTCTACGCTTTGATCGTTCCCTGGAAGACCAGTAGAAGTTTCTGATGCACATCTGGAAGCATTCTGTAATCTGTGGACAATCAGAGTGTTGATGAAACACAGAATTTGCATCGGTATTGCATACAATAGTCACCATGCGCACATTCCTCCACCGGAATAATGTCTCAAACAGTCTACGCCTTGATCATTCCCTGGAAGACCAGCAGTAGTTTCCGATGCACATCTGGTGGCATTCTGTAATCTATGGACTATCAGAGTGTTGATGAAACAATGAAATTGCATCGGCATTGAATACAACAGTCACCATGCGCACTTTCCTCCATGGAAGTAATGTCTCAAACAGTCTACACTTTGATCGTTCCCTGGAAGACCAGTATTAGTTTCCGATGCACATCTGGTGGCATTCTGTAATCTATGGACCATCAGAGTATTGATGAAACACAGAAATTGCATCGGGATTAAATATATCAGTCACCACGCGCACTTTCCTCCACGGGAATAATGTCTCAAACAGTCTACGCTTTGATCGTTCCCTGGAAGACCAGTAGTAGTTTCAGATGCACGTCTGGTGGCATTCTGTAATCTGTGGACTATCAGTCTGTTGATGAAACACAGAAATTGCATCGGGATTGAATACAACAGTCACCATGCACACTTTCCTTAATGGGAGTAATGTCTCAAACAGTCTACGATTTGATCGTTCCCTGGAAGACCAGTAGTAGTTTCCGATGCACATCTGGAGGCATTCTGTAATCTGTGGACTATCAGAGTGTTGATGAAACACAGAAATTGCATCGCGAATGAATATAACAGTCACCACGCGCACTTTCCTCCACGGGAGTAATGTCTCAGACAGTCTACGCTTTGATCGTTCCCTGGAAGACCAGTAGTAGTTTCCGATGCACATCTGGTGGCATTCTGTAATCTGTGGACTATCAGAGTGTTGATGAAACAAAGAAATTGCATCGGGATTGAATTCACCATGCCCACTTTCCTCCACCGTAGTAATGTCTCAAACAGTCTACGCTTTGATTGTTCTCTGGAAGACCAGTAGTAGTTTCCGATGCACATCTGGTTGCATTCTGTAATCTGTGGACAATCGGAGTGTTGATGAAACTCAGAAATTGCATCGGAATTGAATACAACTGTCACCATGCGCACTTTCCTCCACGGGAATAATGTCTCAAACAGTCTACGCTTTGATCGTTCCCTGGAAGACCAGTAGTAGTTTCAGATGCACATCTGGTGGCATTCTGCAGTCTGTGGACTATCAGAGTATTGATGAAACACAGAAATTGCATCGGCATTGAATACAACAGTCACCATGGGCACTTTCCTCCATGGGAGTAATTTCTCAAACAGTCTACGCTTTGATCGTTCCTGGAAGACCAGTAGTAGTTTCCGGTGCATATCTCGTGGCATTCTGTAATCCGTGTACTATGAGAGTGTTGATGAAACACAGAAATTGCATCGGGATTGAATACAACTGTCACCATGCGCACTTTCCTCCACGGGAATAATGTCTCAAACAGTCTACGATTTGATCGTTCCCTGGAAGACCAGTAGTAGTTTCCGATGCACATCTGGAGGCATTCTGTAATCTGTGGACTATCAGAGTGTTGATGAAACAATGAAATTGCATTGGCATTGAATACAACAGTCACCATGCGCACTTTCCTCCATGGAAGTAATGTCTCAAACAGTCTACACTATGATCGTTCCCTGGAAGACCAGTATTAGTTTCCGATGCACATATGGTGGCATTCTGTAATCTGTGGACCATCAGAGTATTGATGAAACACAGAAATTGCATCGCGAATGAATATAACAGTCACCACACGCACTTTCCTCCACGGTAGTAGTGTCTCAGACAGTCTACGCTTTGATCGTTCCCTGGAAGACCAGTAGTAGTTTCCGATGCACATCTGGTGGCATTCTGTAATCTGTGGACTATCAGAGTGTTGATGAAACACATAAATTGCATCCGGATTGAATGCAACAGTCACCATTCGCACTTTCCTCCATGGGAGTAATGTCTCAAATAGTCCACGCTTTGATCGTTCCCTGGCTGACCAGTAGTAGTTTCCGATGCACATCTGGTGGCATTCTGTAATCTGTGGACTATCAGAGTATTGATGAAACACAGAAATTGCATCGGGATTGAATACAACTGTCACCATGCGTACTTTCCTCAATGTGAGTAATGTCTCAAACAATTTACGTTTTGATCGTTCCCTGGAAGACCAGTAGTAGTTTCTGATGCACATCTGGTGGCATTCTGTAATCTGTGGACTATCAGAGTGTTGATGAAACAAAGAAATTGCATCGGGATTGAATTCACCATGCCCACTTTCCTCCACCGGAGTATTGTCTCAAACAGTCTACGCTTTGATTGTTCTCTGGAAGACCAGTAGAAGTTTCCGGTGCACATCTGGTTGCATTCTGTAATCTGTGGACTATTGGAGTGTTGATGAAACTCAGAAATTGCATCGGAATTGAATACAACTGTCACCATGCGCACTTTCCTCCACGGGAATAATGTCTCAAACAGTCTACGCTTTGATCGTTCCCTGGAAGACCAGTAGTAGTTTCAGATGCACATCTGGTGCCATTCTGCAATCTGTGGACTATCAGAGTATTGATGAAACACAGAAATTGCATCGGCATTGAATACAACAGTCACCATGGGCACTTTCCTCCATGGGAGTAATTTCTCAAACAGTCTACGCTTTGATCGTTCCTGGAAGACCAGTAGTAGTTTCCGGTGCATATCTCGTGGCATTCTGTAATCCGTGTACTATGAGAGTGTTGATGAAACACAGAAATTGCATCGGGATTGAATACAACTGTCACCATGCGCACTTTCCTCCACGGGAATAATGTCTCAAACAGTCTACGCTTTGATCGTTCCCTGGAAGACCAGTAGTAGTTTCAGATGCATGTCTGGTGGCATTCTGTAATCTGTGGACTATCAGACTGTTGATGAGACACAGAAATTGCATCGGGATTGAATACAACAGTCACCATGCACACTTTCCTTCATGGGAGTAATGTCTCAAACAGTCTACGATTTGATCGTTCCCTGGAAGACCAGTAGTAGTTTCTGATGCACATCTGGAGGCATTCTGTAATCTGTGGACTATCAGAGTGTTGATGAAACAATGAAATTGCATCGGCATTGAATACAACAGTCACCATGCGCACTTTCCTCCATGGAAGTCATGTCTCAAACAGTCTACACTTTGATCGTTCCCTGGAAGACCAGCATTAGTTTCCGATGCACATCTGGTGGCATTCTGTAATCTGTGGACCATCAGAGTATTGATGAAACACAGAAATTGCATCGGGATTAAATATAACAGTCACCACGCGCACTTTCCTCCACGGGAGTAATGTCTCAGACAGTCTACGCTTTGATCGTTCCCTGGAAGACCAGTAGTAGTTTCCGATGCACATCTGGTGGCATTCTGTAATCTGTGGACTATCAGAGTGTTGATGAAACAAAGAAATTGCATCGGGATTGAATTCACCATGCCCACTTTCCTCCACCGGAGTAATGTCTCAAACAGTCTACGCTTTGATTGTTCTCTGGAAGACCAGTAGTAGTTTCCGATGCACATCTGGTTGCATTCTGTAATCTGTGGACAATCGGAGTGTTGATGAAACTCAGAAATTGCATCGGAATTGAATACAACTGTCACCATGCGCACTTTCCTCCACGGGAATAATGTCTCAAACAGTCTACGCTTTGATCGTTCCCTGGAAGACCAGTAGTAGTTTCAGATGCACATCTGGTGGCATTCTGCAATCTGTGGACTATCAGAGTATTGATGAAACACAGAAATTGCATCGGCATTGAATACAACAGTCACCATGGGCACTTTCCTCCATGGGAGTAATTTCTCAAACAGTCTACGCTTTGATCGTTCCTGGAAGACCAGTAGTAGTTTCCGGTGCATATCTTGTGGCATTCTGTAATCCGTGTACTATGAGAGTGTTGATGAAACACAGAAATTGCATCGGGATTGAATACAACTGTCACCATGCGCACTTTCCTCCACGGGAATAATGTCTCAAACAGTCTACGCTTTGATCGTTCCCTGGAAGACCAGTAGTAGTTTCAGATGCATGTCTGGTGGCATTCTGTAATCTGTGGACTATCAGACTGTTGATGAGACACAGAAATTGCATCGGGATTGAATACAACAGTCACCATGCACACTTTCCTTCATGGGAGTAATGTCTCAAACAGTCTACGATTTGATCGTTCCCTGGAAGACCAGTAGTAGTTTCTGATGCACATCTGGAGGCATTCTGTAATCTGTGGACTATCAGAGTGTTGATGAAACAATGAAATTGCATCGGCATTGAATACAACAGTCACCATGCGCACTTTCCTCCATGGAAGTCATGTCTCAAACAGTCTACACTTTGATCGTTCCCTGGAAGACCAGCATTAGTTTCCGATGCACATCTGGTGGCATTCTGTAATCTGTGGACCATCAGAGTATTGATGAAACACAGAAATTGCATCGGGATTAAATATAACAGTCACCACGCGCACTTTCCTCCACGGGAATAATGTCTCAAACAGTCTACGCTTTGATCGTTCCTGGAAGACCAGTAGTAGTTTCAGATGCATGTCTGGTGGCATTCTGTAATCTGTGGACTATTAGACTGTTGATGAGACACAGAAATTGCATCGGTATTGAATACAACAGTCACCATGCACACTTTCCTTCATGGGAGTAATGTCTCAAACAGTCTACGATTTGATCGTTCCCTGGAAGACCAGTAGTGGTTTCTGATGCATATCTGGAGGCTTTCTGTAATCTGTGGACTATAAGACTGTTGATGAAACACAGGAATTGTATCGGGATTGAATACAACAGTCACTATGCGCACTTTCCTCCATGGGAGCAATGTCTCAAAGAGTTTAGGCTCTGATCGTTCCCTGGAAGACCAGTAGTAGTTTCCGATGCACATCCGGTGGCATTCTCTAATCTGTGGACTATGAGAGTATTGATGAAACACAGAAATTGCATCGGGATTGAATTCACCATGCGCACCTTCCTCAACCAGAGTAATGTCTCAAACAGTCTACGCTTTGATTGTTCTCTGGAAGACCAGTAGTAGTTTCCAATGCACATCTGGTGGAATTTTGTAATCTGTGGACTATCAGAGAGTTGATGAAACACAGAAATTGCATCGGGATTGAATACAACAGTCACCATGCGCACTTTCCTCCACCGGAGAAATGTCTCAAACTGTCTACCCTTTCATCGTTCCCTTTAAGACCAGTAGTAGTTTCCGATGCACATCTGGTGGCAATCTGTAATCTGTGGACTATCAGAGTGTTGATGAAACACAGAAATAGCATCGGCATTAAATACAACAGTCACCATGCGCACTTTCCTCCATGGGAGTAATGTCTCAAACAGTCTACGCTATGATCGTTCCTGGAAGACCAGTAGTAGTTTCCGGTGCACATCTGGTGGCATTCTGTAATGTGTTGACTATCAGAGTGTTAATGAAACACAGAAATTGCATTTGGATTGAATACAACAGTCACCATCCACACTTTCCTCCATGGGAATAATGTCTCAAACAGTCTACGATTTGGTCGTTCCCTGGAAGACCTGTAGTAGTTTCCGATGCACATCTGTCGGCATTCTGTAATCTGTGGACTATACGACTGTTGATGAAACACAGAAATTGCATCGGGATTGAATACAACAGTCACCATGCGCACTTTCCTCCATGGGAGTAATGTCGCAAACAGTCTACGCTTTGATCGTTCCCTGGAAGACCAGTAGTAGTTTCCAATGCACGTCTGGAGGCATTCTGTAATCTGTGGACTATCAGACTGTTGATGAAACACAGAAATTATATCGGGATTAAATACAACAGTCACCATGGGCACTTCCCTCCATGGGAGTAATGTCTCAAACAGTCTACGCTTTGATTGTTCACTGGAAGACCAGAAGTAGTTTGCGATGCACAACTGGAGGCATTCTGTAATCTGTGGACTATCAGAGTGTTGATGAAACACAGACATTGCATCGGGATTGAATACAGAAGTCACCATACGCACTTTCCTCCATGGGAGTGATGTCTCAAACAGTCTACGCTTTGATCGTTCCCTGGAAGACCAGCATTAGTTTGCGATGGACATCTGGTTTCATTCTGTAATCTGTGGACCATCAGAGTATTGATGAAACACAGAAATTGCATCGGGATTGAATTCACCATGCGCACCTTCCTCCACCAGAGTAATGTCTCTAATAGTCTACGCTTTGATTGTTCTCTGGAAGACCAGTAGTAGTTTCCAATGCACATCTGGTGGCATTTTGTAATCTGTGGACTATCAGAGAGTTGATGAAACACAGAAATTGCATCGGGATTGAATACAACAGTCACCATGCGCACTTTCCTCCACCGGAGAAATGTCTCAAACAGTCTACCCTTTGATCGTTCCCTTTAAGACCAGTAGTAGTTTCCGATGCACATCTGGTGGCATTCTGTAATCTGTGGACTATCAGAGTGTTGATGAAACACAGAAATTGCATCGGCATTAAATACAACAGTCACCAGGCGCACTTGCCTCCATGGGAGTAATGTCTCAAACAGTCTACGCTCTGATCGTTCCTGGAAGACCAGTAGTAGTTTCCGGTGCACATCTGGTGGCATTCTGTAATGTGTGGACTATCAGAGTGTTAATGAAACACAGAAATTGCATTTGGATTGAATACAACAGTCACCATCCGCACTTTCCTCCATGGGAATAATGTCTCAAACAGTCTACGATTTAATCGTTCAGTGGAAGACCAGTAGTAGTTTCCGATGCACATCTGCAGGCATTCAGTAATCTGTGGACTATAAGACTGTTGATGAAACACAGAAATTGCATCGGGATTGAATACAACAGTTACCATGCGCAATTTCCTCCATGGGAGTAATGTCTCAAACAGTCTACGCTTTGATCGTTCCCTGGAAGACCATTAGTACTTTCCAAAGCACATCTGGAGGCATTCTGTAATCTGTGGACTATCAGACTGTTGATGAAACACAGAAATTCCATCGGGATTAAATACAACAGTCACCATGCGCACTTCCCTCCATGGGAGTAATGTCTCAAACAGTCTACGCTTTGATCGTTCCCTGGAAGACCAGTATTAGTTTGCGATGGACATCTGGTTTCATTCTGTAATTCCTGGACTATGAGAGTGTTGATGAAACACAGAAATTGCATCGGGATTGAATACAACAGTCACCATGCGCACTTTCCTCCACGGGAATAATGTCTCAAACAGTCTACGCTTTGATCGTTCCCTGGAAGACCAGTAGTAGTTTCAGATGCATGTCTGGTGGCATTCTGTAATCTGTGGACTATCAGACTGTTGATGAAACATAGAAATTGCATCGGGATTGAATACAACAGTCACCATGCGCACTTTCCTCCACGGGAGTAATGTCTCAAACAGTCTACGCTTTGATCGCTCCCTGGAAGACCAGTAGTAGTTTCCGATGCACATCTGCAGGCATTCTGTAACCTGTGGACTATAAGACTGTTGATGAAACACAGAAATTGCATCGGGATTGAATACAACAGTCACCATGCGCACTTTCCTCAATGTGAGTAATGTCTCAAACAATTTACGTTTTGATCGTTCCCTGGAAGACCAGTAGTAGTTTCGGATGCAGATCTGGTGGCATTCTGTAATCTGTGGAATATCATTGTGTTGATGAAACAGAGAAATTGCATCGGGGTTGAATTCACCATGAGCACTTTCCACCACCAGAGGATTGTCTCAAACAGTCTACGCTTTGATTGTTCTCTGGAAGACCAGTAGTAGTTTCCGATGCACATCTGGTGGCATTCTGTAATCTTTAGACTATCAGAGTGTTGATGAAACACAGAAATTGCGTCGGGATTGAATACAACAGTCACCATCCCCACTTTCCTCAATGTGAGTAATGTCTCAATCAATTTACGCTTTGATCGTTCCCTGGAAGACCAATAGTAGTTTCCGATGCACATCTGGTGGCATTCTGTAATCTGTGGACTATCAGAGTGTTGATGAAACACAGAAATTGCATCGGGATTGAATTCACCACGCGCACCTTCCTCCACCAGAGTAATGTCTCAAACAGTCTACGCTTTGATTGTTCTCTGGAAGACCAGTAGTAGTTTCCAATGCACATCTGGTGGCATTTTGTAATCTGTGGACTATCAGAGAGTTGATGAAACACAGAAAATGCATCGGGATTGAATACAACAGTCACCATGCGCACTTTCCTCCACCGGAGAAATGTCTCTAACAGTCTACCCTTTGATCGTTCCCTTTAAGACCAGTAGTAGTTTCCGATTCACATCTGGTGGCATTTGGTAATCTGTGGACTATAAGACTGTTGATGAAACACAGAAATTGCATCGGGATTGAATACAACAGTCACCATGCGCACTTTCCTCCATGGGAGTAATGTCGCAAACAGTCTACGCTTTGATCGTTCCCTGGAAGACCAGTAGTAGTTTCCAATGCACGTCTGGAGGCATTCTGTAATCTGTGGACTATCAGACTGTTGATGAAACACAGAAATTATATCGGGATTAAATACAACAGTCACCATGCGCACTTCCCTCCATGGGAGTAATGTCTCAAACAGTCTACGCTTTGATTGTTCACTGGAAGACCAGAAGTAGTTTGCGATGCACAACTGGAGGCATTCTGTAATCTGTGGACTATCAGAGTGTTGATGAAACACAGAAATTGCATCGGGATTGAATACAGAAGTCACCATACGCACTTTCCTCCATGGGAGTGATGTCTCAAACAGTCTACGCTTTGATCGTTCCCTGGAAGACCAGCATTAGTTTGCGATGGACATCTGGTTTCATTCTGTAAACTGTGGACCATCAGAGTATTGATGAAACACAGAAATTGCATCGGGATTGAATTCACCATGCGCACCTTCCTCCACCAGAGTAATGTCTCTAATAGTCTACGCTTTGATTGTTCTCTGGAAGACCAGTAGTAGTTTCCAATGCACATCTGGTGGCATTTTGTAATCTGTGGACTATCAGAGAGTTGATGAAACACAGAAATTGCATCGGGATTGAATACAACAGTCACCATGCGCACTTTCCTCCACCGGAGAAATGTCTCAAACAGTCTACCCTTTGATCGATCCCTTTAAGACCAGTAGTAGTTTCCGATGCACATCTGGTGGCATTCTGTAATCTGTGGACTATCAGAGTGTTGATGAAACTCAGAAATTGCATCGGCATTAAATACAACAGTCACCAGGCGCACTTGCCTCCATGGGAGTAATGTCTCAAACAGTCTACGCTCTGATCGTTCCTGGAAGACCAGTAGTAGTTTCCGGTGCACATCTGGTGGCATTCTGTAATGTGTGGACCATCAGAGTGTTAATGAAACACAGAAATTGCATTTGGATTGAATACAACAGTCACCATCCGCACTTTCCTCCATGGGAATAATGTCTCAAACAGTCTACGATTTAATCGTTCAGTGGAAGACCAGTAGTAGTTTCCGATGCACATCTGCAGGCATTCAGTAATCTGTGGACTATAAGACTGTTGATGAAACACAGAAATTGCATCGGGATTGAATACAACAGTTACCATGCGCAATTTCCTCCATGGGAGTAATGTCTCAAACAGTCTACGCTTTGATCGTTCCCTGGAAGACCATTAGTACTTTCCAAAGCACATCTGGAGGCATTCTGTAATCTGTGGACTATCAGACTGTTGATGAAACACAGAAATTCCATCGGGATTAAATACAACAGTCACCATGCGCACTTCCCTCCATGGGAGTAATGTCTCAAACAGTCTACGCTTTGATCGTTCCCTGGAAGACCAGTATTAGTTTGCGATGGACATCTGGTTTCATTCTGTAATTCGTGGACTATGAGAGTGTTGATGAAACACAGAAATTGCATCGGGATTGAATACAACAGTCACCATGCGCACTTTCCTCCACGGGAATAATGTCTCAAACAGTCTACGCTTTGATCGTTCCCTGGAAGACCAGTAGTAGTTTCAGATGCATGTCTGGTGGCATTCTGTAATCTGTGGACTATCAGACTGTTGATGAAACACAGAAATTGCATCGGGATTGAATACAACAGTCACCATGCGCACTTTCCTCCACGGGAGTAATGTCTCAAACAGTCTACGCTTTGATCGCTCCCTGGAAGACCAGTAGTAGTTTCCGATGCACATCTGCAGGCATTCTGTAACCTGTGGACCATAAGACTGTTGATGAAACACAGAAATTGCATCGGGATTGAATACAACAGTCACCATGCGCACTTTCCTCAATGTGAGTAATGTCTCAAACAATTTACGTTTTGATCGTTCCCTGGAAGACCAGTAGTAGTTTCGGATGCAGATCTGGTGGCATTCTGTAATCTGTGGAATATCATTGTGTTGATGAAACAGAGAAATTGCATCGGGATTGAATTCACCATGAGCACTTTCCACCACCAGAGTATTGTCTCAAACAGTCTACGCTTTGATTGTTCTCTGGAAGACCAGTAGTAGTTTCCGATGCACATCTGGTGGCATTCTGTAATCTTTAGACTATCAGAGTGTTGATGAAACACAGAAATTGCGTCGGGATTGAATACAACAGTCACCATCCCCACTTTCCTCAATGTGAGTAATGTCTCAATCAATTTACGCTTTGATCGTTCCCTGGAAGACCAATAGTAGTTTCCGATGCACATCTGGTGGCATTCTGTAATCTGTGGACTATCAGAGTGTTGATGAAACACAGAAATTGCATCGGGATTGAATTCACCACGCGCACCTTCCTCCACCAGAGTAATGTCTCAAACAGTCTACGCTTTGATTGTTCTCTGGAAGACCAGTAGTAGTTTCCAATGCACATCTGGTGGCATTTTGTAATCTGTGGACTATCAGAGAGTTGATGAAACACAGAAAATGCATCGGGATTGAATACAACAGTCACCATGCGCACTTTCCTCCACCGGAGAAATGTCTCTAACAGTCTACCCTTTGATCGTTCCCTTTAAGACCAGTAGTAGTTTCCGATTCACATCTGGTGGCATTTGGTAATCTGTGGACTATCAGAGTGTTGATGAAACACAGAAATTGCATCGGGATTGAATACAACAGTCACCACGCGCACCTTCCTCCTCGGGAGTAATGTCTCAAACAGTCTACGCTTTGATCGTTCCCTGGAAGACCACTATTTGTTTCCGATGCACATCTGGTGGCATTCTGTAATCTGTGGAATATCATTGTGTTGATGAAACAGAGAAATTGCATCGGGATTGAATTCACCATGAGCACTTTCCACCACCAGAGGATTGTCTCAAACAGTCTACGCTTTGATTGTTCTCTGGAAGACCAGTAGTAGTTTCCGATGCACATCTGGTGGCATTCTGTAATCTTTAGACTATCAGAGTGTTGATGAAACACAGAAATTGCGTCGGGATTGAATACAACAGTCACCATCCCCACTTTCCTCAATGTGAGTAATGTCTCAATCAATTTACGCTTTGATCGTTCCCTGGAAGACCAATAGTAGTTTCCGATGCACATCTGGTGGCATTCTGTAATCTGTGGACTATCAGAGTGTTGATGAAACACAGAAATTGCATCGGGATTGAATTCACCACGCGCACCTTCCTCCACCAGAGTAATGTCTCAAAGAGTCTACGCTTTGATTGTTCTCTGGAAGACCAGTAGTAGTTTCCAATGCACATCTGGTGGCATTTTGTAATCTGTGGACTATCAGAGAGTTGATGAAACACAGAAAATGCATCGGGATTGAATACAACAGTCACCATGCGCACTTTCCTCCACCGGAGAAATGTCTCTAACAGTCTACCCTTTGATCGTTCCCTTTAAGACCAGTAGTAGTTTCCGATTCACATCTGGTGGCATTTGGTAATCTGTGGACTATCAGAGTGTTGATGAAACACAGAAATTGCATCGGGATTGAATACAACAGTCACCACGCGCACCTTCCTCCTCGGGAGTAATGTCTCAAACAGTCTACGCTTTGATCGTTCCCTGGAAGACCACTATTTGTTTCCGATGCACATCTGGTGGCATTCTGTAATCTGTGGACTATCAGAGTGTCGATGAAACACAGAAATTGCATCGGGTTTTAATACAACAGTCACCATTCGCACTTTCCTCCATGGGAGTAATGTCTCAAACACTCCACGCTTTGATCGTTCCCTGGAAGACCAGTATTAGTTTCCGATGCACATCTGGTGGCATTCTGTAATCTGTGGACTATCAGAGTATTGATGAAACACAAAAAATGTCATCGGGATTGAATACAACAATCACCATGCGCACTTTCCTCAATGTGAGTAATGTCTCAAACAATTTACGTTTTGATCGTTCCCTGGAAGACCAGTAGTAGTTTCCGATGCAGATCTGGTGGCATTCTGTAATCTGTGGACTATCATTGTGTTGATGAAACAGAGAAATTGCATCGGGATTGAATTCACCATGAGCACTTTCCTCCACCAGAGGATTGTTTCAAACTGTCTACGCTTTGATTGTTCTCTGGAAGACCAGTAGTAGTTTCCGATGCACATCTGGTGGCTTTCTGTAATCTTTAGACTATCAGAGTGTTGATGAAACACAGACATTGCATCGGGATTGAATACAACAGTCACCATCCGCACTTTCCTCAATGTGAGTAATGTCTTAATCAATTTACGCTTTGATCGTTCCCTGGAAGACCAATAGTAGTTTCCGATGCACATCTGGTGGCATTCTGTAATCTGTGGACTATCAGAGTGTTGATGAAACACAGAAATTGCATCGGGATTGAATTCACCATGCGCACCTTCCTCCACCAGAGTAATGTCTCAAACAGTCTACGCTTTGATTGTTCTCTGGAAGGCCAGTAGTAGTTTCCAATGCACATCTGGTGGCATTTTGTAATCTGTGGACTATCAGGGAGTTGATGAAACACAGAAATTGCATCGGGATTGAATACAACAGTCACGATGCGCACTTTCTTCCACCGGAGAAATGTCTCAAACAGTCTACTCTTTGATCGTTCCCTTTAAGACCAGTAGTAGTTTCCGATGCACATCTGGTGGCATTCTGTAATCTGTGGACTATCAGACTGTTGATGAGACACAGAAATTGCATCGGGATTGAATACAACAGTCACCATGCACACTTTCCTTCATGGGAGTAATGTCTCAAACAGTCTACGATTTGATCGTTCCCTGGAAGACCAGTAGTAGTTTCTGATGCACATCTGGAGGCATTCTGTAATCTGTGGACTATCAGAGTGTTGATGAAACAATGAAATTGCATCGGCATTGAATACAACAGTCACCATGCGCTTTTCCTCCATGGAAGTCATGTCTCAAACAGTCTACACTTTGATCGTTCCCTGGAAGCCAAGCATTAGTTTCCGATGCACATCTGGTGGCATTCTGTAATCTGTGGACCATACGAGTATTGATGAAACACAGAAATTGCATCGGGATTAAATATAACAGTCACCACGCGCACTTTCCTCCACGGGAATAATGTCTCAAACAGTCTACGCTTTGATCGTTCCTGGAAGACCAGTAGTAGTTTCAGATGCATGTCTGGTGGCATTCTGTAATCTGTGGACTATTAGACTGTTGATGAGACACAGAAATTGCATCGGTATTGAATACAACAGTCACCATGCACACTTTCCTTCATGGGAGTAATGTCTCAAACAGTCTACGATTTGATCGTTCCCTGGAAGACCAGTAGTAGTTTCTGATGCATATCTGGAGGCATTCTGTAATCTGTGGACTATAAGACTGTTGATGAAACACAGGAATTGTATCGGGATTGAATACAACAGTCACTATGCGCACTTTCCTCCATGGGAGCAATGTCTCAAAGAGTTTAGGCTCTGATCGTTCCCTGGAAGACCAGTAGTAGTTTCCGATGCACATCCGGTGGCATTCTCTAATCTGTGGACTATGAGAGTATTGATGAAACACAGAAATTGCATCGGGATTGAATTCACCATGCGCACCTTCCTCCACCAGAGTAATGTCTCAAACAGTCTACGCTTTGATTGTTCACTGGAAGACCAGAAGTAGTTTGCGATGCACAACTGGAGGCATTCTGTAATCTGTGGACTATCAGAGTGTTGATGAAACACAGAAATTGCATCGGGATTGAATACAGAAGTCACCATACGCACTTTCCTCCATGGGAGTGATGTCTCAAACAGTCGACGCTTTGATCGTTCCCTGGAAGACCAGCATTAGTTTGCGATGGACATCTGGTTTCATTCTGTAATCTGTGGACCATCAGAGTGTTGATGAAACACAGAAATAGCATCGGGATTGAATACAACAGTCACCACGCGCACCATCCTCCTTGGGAGTAATGTCTCAAATAGTCCACGCTTTGATCGTTCCCTGGCTGACCAGTAGTAGTTTCCGATGCACATCTGGTTGCATTCTGTAATCTGTGGACTATCGGAGTGTTGATGAAACTCAGAATTTGAATCGGGATTGAATACAACAGTCACAATGCACACTTTCCTCCATGGGAGTAATTTCTCAAACAGTCTACGCTTTGATTGTTCACTGGAAGACCAGAAGTAGTTTGCGATGCACATCTGGAGGCATTCTGTAATCTGTGGACTATAAGACTGTTGATGAAACACAGAAATTGCATCGGGATTGAATACAACAGTCACCATGCGCACTTTCCTCCATGGGAATAATGTCTCAAAGAGTTTAGGCTCTGATCGTTCCCTGGAAGACCAGTAGTAGTTTCCGATGCACATCTGGTGGCATTCTGTAATCTGTGGACTATCAGAGTATTGATGAAACACAGAAATTGCATCGGGATTGAATTCACCATGCGCACCTTCCTCCACCAGAGTAATGTCTCTAATAGTCTACGATTTGATTGTTCTCTGGAAGACCAGTAGTAGTTTCCAATGCACATCTGGTGGCATTTTGTAATCTGTGGACTATCAGAGAGTTGATGAAACACAGAAATTGCATCGGGATTGAATACAACAGTCACCATGCGCACTTTCCTCCACCGGAGAAATGTCTCAAACAGTCTACCCTTTGATCGTTCCCTTTAAGACCAGTAGTAGTTTCCGATGCACATCTGGTGGCATTCTGTAATCTGTGGACTATCAGAGTGTTGATGAAACACAGAAATTGCATCGGCATTAAATACAACAGTCACCAGGCGCACTTGCCTCCATGGGAGTAATGTCTCAAACAGTCTACGCTCTGATCGTTCCTGGAAGACCAGTAGTAGTTTCCGGTGCACATCCTCTGGCATTCTGTAATGTGTGGACTATCAGAGTGTTAATGAAACACAGAAATTGCATTTGGATTGAATACAACAGTCACCATCCGCACTTTCCTCCATGGGAGTAATGTCTCAAACAGTCTGCACTTTGATCGTTCCCTGGAAGACCATTAGTACTTTCCAAAGCACATCTGGAGGCATTCTGTAATCTGTGGACTATCAGACTGTTGATGAAACACAGAAATTCCATCGGGATTAAATACAACAGTCACCATGCGCACTTCCCTCCATGGGAGTAATGTCTCAAACAGTCTACGCTTTGATCGTTCCCTGGAAGACCAGTATTAGTTTGCGATGGACATCTGGTTTCATTCTGTAATTCGTGGACTATGAGAGTGTTGATGAAACACAGAAATTGCATCGGGATTGAATACAACAGTCACCATGCGCACTTTCCTCCACGGGAATAATGTCTCAAACAGTCTACGCTTTGATCGTTCCCTGGAAGACCAGTAGTAGTTTCAGATACATGTCTGGTGGCATTCTGTAATCTGTGGACTATCAGACTGTTGATGAAACACAGAAATTGCATCGGGATTGAATACAACAGTCACCATGCGCACTTTCCTCCACGGGAGTAATGTCTCAAACAGTCTACGCTTTGATCGCTCCCTGGAAGACCAGTAGTAGTTTCCGATGCACATCTGCAGGCATTCTGTAATCTGTGGACTATAAGACTGTTGATGAAACACAGAAATTGCATCGGGATTGAATACAACAGTCACCATGCGCACTTTCCTCAATGTGAGTAATGTCTCAAACAATTTACGTTTTGATCGTTCCCTGGAAGACCAGTAGTAGTTTCGGATGCAGATCTGGTGGCATTCTGTAATCTGTGGAATATCATTGTGTTGATGAAACAGAGAAATTGCATCGGGATTGAATTCACCATGAGCACTTTCCACCACCAGAGGATTGTCTCAAACAGTCTACGCTTTGATTGTTCTCTGGAAGACCAGTAGTAGTTTCCGATGCACATCTGGTGGCATTCTGTAATCTTTAGACTATCAGAGTGTTGATGAAACACAGAAATTGCGTCGGGATTGAATACAACAGTCACCATCCCCACTTTCCTCAATGTGAGTAATGTCTCAATCAATTTACGCTTTGATCGTTCCCTGGAAGACCAATAGTAGTTTCCGATGCACATCTGGTGGCATTCTGTAATCTGTGGACTATCAGAGTGTTGATGAAACACAGAAATTGCATCGGGATTGAATTCACCACGCGCACCTTCCTCCACCTGAGTAATGTCTCAAACAGTCTACGCTTTGATTGTTCTCTGGAAGACCAGTAGTAGTTTCCAATGCACATCTGGTGGCATTTTGTAATCTGTGGACTATCAGAGAGTTGATGAAACACAGAAAATGCATCGGGATTGAATACAACAGTCACCATGCGCACTTTCCTCCACCGGAGAAATGTCTCTAACAGTCTACCCTTTGATCGTTCCCTTTAAGACCAGTAGTAGTTTCCGATTCACATCTGGTGGCATTTGGTAATCTGTGGACTATCAGAGTGTTGATGAAACACAGAAATTGCATCGGGATTGAATACAACAGTCACCACGCGCACCTTCCTCCTCGGGAGTAATGTCTCAAACAGTCTACGCTTTGATCGTTCCCTGGAAGACCACTATTTGTTTCCGATGCACATCTGGTGGCATTCTGTAATCTGTGGACTATCAGAGTGTCGATGAAACACAGAAATTGCATCGGGTTTTAATACAACAGTCACCATTCGCACTTTCCTCCATGGGAGTAATGTCTCAAACACTCCACGCTTTGATCGTTCCCTGGAAGACCAGTATTAGTTTCCGATGCACATCTGGTGGCATTCTGTAATCTGTGGACTATCAGAGTATTGATGAAACACAAAAAATGGCATCGGGATTGAATACAACAATCACCATGCGCACTTTCCTCAATGTGAGTAATGTCTCAAACAATTTACGTTTTGATCGTTCCCTGGAAGACCAGTAGTAGTTTCCGATGCAGATCTGGTGGCATTCTGTAATCTGTGGACTATCATTGTGTTGATGAAACAGAGAAATTGCATCGGGATTGAATTCACCATGAGCACTTTCCTCCACCAGAGGATTGTTTCAAACTGTCTACGCTTTGATTGTTCTCTGGAAGACCAGTAGTAGTTTCCGATGCACATCTGGTGGCTTTCTGTAATCTTTAGACTATCAGAGTGTTGATGAAACACAGACATTGCATCTGGATTGAATACAACAGTCACCATCCGCACTTTCCTCAATGTGAGTAATGTCTCAATCAATTTACGCTTTGATCGTTCCCTGGAAGACCAATAGTAGTTTCCGATGCACATCTGGTGGCATTCTGTAATCTGTGGACTATCAGAGTGTTGATGAAACACAGAAATTGCATCGGGATTGAATTCACCATGCGCACCTGCCTCCACCAGAGTAATGTCTCAAACAGTCTACGCTTTGATTGTTCTCTGGAAGACCAGTATTAGTTTGCGATGGACATCTGGTTTCATTCTGTAATCTGTGGACCATCAGAGTGTTGATGAAACACAGAAATTGCATCGGGATTGAATACAACAGTCACCACGCGCACCTTCCTCCTCGGGAGTAATGTCTCAAACAGTGTACGCTTTGATCGTTCCCTGGAAGACCACAATTAGTTTCCGATGCACATCTGGTGGCATTCTGTAATCTGTGGACTATCAGAGTGTCGATGAAACACAGAAATTGCATCGGGTTTGAATACAACAGTCACCATTCGCACTTTCCTCCATGGGAGTAATGTCTCAAACAGTCCACGCTTTGATCGTTCCCTGGAAGACCAGTAGTAGTTTCCGATGCACATCTGGTGGCATTCTGTAATCTGTGGACTATCAGAGTATTGATGAAACACAAAAAATGGCATCGTGATTGAATACAACAGTCACCATGCGCACTTTCCTCAATGTGAGTAATGTCTCAAACAATTTACGTTTTGATCGTTCCCTGGAAGACCAGTAGTAGTTTCCGATGCACATCTGGTGGCATTCTGTAATCTGTGGACTATCAGAGTGTTGATGAAACACAGAAATTGCATCGGGATTGAATTCACCATGCGCACCTGCCTCCACCAGAGTAATGTCTCAAACAGTCTACGCTTTGATTGTTCTCTGGAAGACCAGTATTAGTTTGCGATGGACATCTGGTTTCATTCTGTAATCTGTGGACCATCAGAGTGTTGATGAAACACAGAAATTGCATCGGGATTGAATACAACAGTCACCACGCGCACCTTCCTCCTCGGGAGTAATGTCTCAAACAGTGTACGCTTTGATCGTTCCCTGGAAGACCACAATTAGTTTCCGATGCACATCTGGTGGCATTCTGTAATCTGTGGACTATCAGAGTGTCGATGAAACACAGAAATTGCATCGGGTTTGAATACAACAGTCACCATTCGCACTTTCCTCCATGGGAGTAATGTCTCAAACAGTCCACGCTTTGATCGTTCCCTGGAAGACCAGTAGTAGTTTCCGATGCACATCTGGTGGCATTCTGTAATCTGTGGACTATCAGAGTATTGATGAAACACAAAAAATGGCATCGTGATTGAATACAACAGTCACCATGCGCACTTTCCTCAATGTGAGTAATGTCTCAAACAATTTACGTTTTGATCGTTCCCTGGAAGACCAGTAGTAGTTTCCGATGCACATCTGGTGGCATTCTGTAATCTGTGGACTATCATTGTGTTGATGAAACAGAGAAATTGCATAAGGATTGAATTCGCCATGAGCACTTTCCTCCACCAGAGGCTTGTCTCAAACAGTCTACGCTTTGATTGTTCTCTGGAAGACCAGTAGTAGTTTCCGATGCACATCTGGTGGCATTTTGTAATCTTGAGACTATCAGAGTGTTGATGAAACACAGAAATTGCATCGGGATTGAATACAACAGTCACCATCCGCACTTTCCTCAATGTGAGTAATGTCTCAATCAATTTACGCTTTGATCGTTCCATGGAAGACCAATAGTAGTTTCCGATGCACATCTGGTCGCATTCTGTAATCTGTGGACTATCAGAGTGTTGATGAAACACAGAAATTGCATTGGGATGAATTCACCATGCGCACTTTCCTCCACCGGAGTAATGTCTCAAACAGTCTACGCTTTGATTGTTCTCTGGAAGATTAGTAATAGTTTCCGATGCACATCTGGTGGCATTTTGTAATCTGTGGACTATCAGAGTGTTTATGAAACACAGAAATTGCATCGGGATTGAATACAATAGTCACCATGCGCACTTTCCTCCACCGGAGTAATGTCTCAAACAGTCTACGCTTTGATCGTTCCCTGGAAGACGAGCAGTAGTTTCCGATGCACATCTGGTGGAATTCTGTAATCTATGGACTATCAGAGTGTTAATGAAACAAAGAAATTGCATCGGCATTGAATACAGCAGTCACCATGCGCACTTTCCTCCATGGAAGTCATGTCTCAAACAGTCTACACTTTGATCGTTCCCTGGAAGACCAGTATTAGTTTCCGATGCACATCTGGTGGCATTCTGTAATCTGTGGACCATCAGAGTATTGATGAAACACAGAAATTGCATCGGGATTAAATACAACAGTCACCACGCGCACTTTCCTCCACGGGAGTAATGTCTCAAACAGTCTACGCTTTGATCGTTCCCTGGAAGACCAGTAGGAGTTTCCGATGCACATCTGGTGGCATTCTGTAATCTGTGGTCTATCAGAGTGTTGATGAAACACAGAAAATGCATCGGGATTAAATACAACAGTCACCATGCGCACTTTGCTCCACCGGAGTAATGTCGCAAACAGTCTAAGCTTTGATCGTTCCCTGGAAGACCAGTAGTAGTTTCCGATGCACATCTGGTGGCATTCTGTAATCTGTGGACTATCAGAGTGTTGATGAAACACAGAAATTGCATCGGGATTGAATACAACAGTCGCCATGCGCACTTTCCTCCATGGGAGTAGTGTCTCAAACAGTCTACGCTTTTATCGTTCCCTTCAAGACCAGTAGTAGTTTCCGATGCACATCTGGAGGCATTCTGTAGTCTGTGGACTATCAGACTGTTGATGAACCACAGATATTGCATTTTGATTAGATACAACAGTCACCATGCGCACTTTCCTCCATGGCGAGCAATGTCTCAAACAGACTACGTTTTGATCGTTCCCTGGAAGACCAGTAGTAGTTTCCGATGCACATCTGGAGGCATTCTGTAATCTGTTGACCTTCAAAGTGTTGATTAAACACAGAAATTGCATCAGGATTGTACAGCAGTCACCATGCGCACTTTCCTCCATGGGAGTAATGTTTCAAACAGTCTACGTTTTGATCGTTCCCTGGAAAACCAGTGGTAGCTTACGATGCACATCTATAGGCATTCTGTAATCTGTGGACTATCAGAGTGTTGATGAAACACAGAAATTGCATCGGGATGGAATACAACAGTCACCTTGTGCACTTTCCTCCATGGGAGTATTGTCTCAAACAGTGTACGCTTTGATCGTTCCCTGGAAGACCAGTAGTAGTTTCCGATGCACATCTGGAGGCATTCTGTAATCTGTGGACTATCAGACTGTTTATGAAACAGAGAAATTCCATCGGGATTGAATACAACCTTCACCATGCGCACTTTCCTCCATGGGAGCAATGTCTCAAACAGTCTACGATTTGATTGTTCTCTGGAAGACCAGTAGTAGTTTCCGATGCACATCTGGTAGCATTTTGTAATCTGTGGACTATCAGAGTGTTGATGAAACACAGAAATATCATCGGGATTGAATACAATAGTCACCATGCGCACTTTCCTCCACCGGAGTAATGTCTCAAACAGTCTACGCTTTGATCGTTCCCTGGAAGGCCAGCAGTAGTTTCCGATGCACATCTGGTGGAATTCTGTAATCTATGGACTATCAGAGTGTTAATGAAACAAAGAAATTGCATCGGCATTGAATACAACAGTCACCATGCGCACTTTCCTCCATGGAAGTCATGTCTCAAACAGTCTACACTTTGATCGTTCCCTGGAAGACCAGTATTAGTTTCCGATGCACATCTGGTGGAATTCTGTAATCTGTGGACCATCAGAGTATTGATGAAACACAGAAATTGCATCGGGATTAAATACAACAGTCACCACGCGCACTTTCCTCCACGGGAGTAATGTCTCAAACAGTCTACGCTTTGATCGTTCCCTGGAAGACCAGTAGGAGTTTCCTATGCACATCTGGTGGCATTCTGTAATCTGTGGTCTATCAGAGTGTTGATGAAACACAGAAAATGCATCGGGATTAAATACAACAGTCACCATGCGCAGTTTCCTCCATGGGAGTAATGTCTCAAACAGTCTACGATTTGATCGTTCCCTGGAAGACCAGTAGTAGTTTCCGATGCACATCTGGGGGCATTCTGTAATCTGTGGACTATAAGACTGTTGATGAAACACAGAAATTGCATCGGGATGGAATACAACAGTCACCATGCGCACTTTCCTCCATGGGAGTAATGTCTCAAACAGTCTACGCTTTGATCGTTCACTGGAAGACCAGTAGTAGTTTCCGATGCACATCTGGAGGCATTCTGTAATCTGTGGACTATCCGACTGTTTATGAAACACAGAAATTCCATCGGAATTGAATACAACAGTCACCATGCGCACTTTCCTCCAATTGAGTAATGTCTCCAACAGTCTACGATTTAATCGTTCCCTGGAAGACCAGAGGTAGTTTCCGATGCACAACTGGAGGCATTCTGTAATCTGTGGACTATCAGAGTGTTGATGAAACACAGAAATTGCATAAGGAATGAATACAACAGTCACCATGCGCACTTTCCTCCATGGGAGTAATGTCTCAAACAGTCTACGCTTTAATCGTTCCATGGAAGACCAGTATTAATTTCCGATGGACATCTGGTGGCATTCTGTAATCTGTGGCCCATCAGAGTGTTGATGAAACACAGAAATTGCATCGGGATTGAATACAACAGTCACCACGCGCACTTTCCTACACAGGAGTAATGTCTCAGACAGTCTACGCTTTGATCGTTCCCTGGAAGACCAGTAGTAGTTTCCGATGCACATCTGGTGGCATTCTGTAATCTGTGGACTATCAGAGTATTAATGAAACACAGAAATTGCATCGGGATTGAATACAACTGTCACCATGCGCACTTTCCTCAATGTGAGTAATGTCTCAAACAATTTACGTTTTGATCGTTCCCTGGAAGACCAGTAGTAGTTTCTGATGCACATCTGGTGGCATTCTGTAATCTGTGGACTATCAGAGTGTTGATGAAACATAGAAATTGCATCGGGATTGAATTCACCATGCCCACTTTCCTCCACCGGAGTAATGTCTCAAACAGTCTACGCTTTGATTGTTCTCTGGAATACCAGTAGTAGTTTCCGATGCACATCTGGTGGCATTCTGCAATCTGTGGACTATCAGAGTATTGATGAAACACAGAAATTGCATCGGCATTGAATACAACAGTCACCATGCGCACTTTCCTCCATGGGAGTAATTTCTCAAACAGTCTACGCTTTGATCGTTCCTGGAAGACCAGTAGTAGTTTCCGGTGCACATCTGGTGGCATTCTGTAATCCGTGGACTATGAGAGTGTTGATGAAACACAGAAATTGCATCGGGATTGAATACAACAGTCACCATGCGCACTTTCCTGCACGGGAATAATGTCTCAAACAGTCTATGCTTTGATCGTTCCCTGGAAGACCAGTAGTAGTTTCGGATGCACGTCTGGTGGCATTCTGTAATCTGTGGACTATCAGACTGTTGATGAAACACAGAAATTGCATCGGGATTAAATACAACAGTCACCATGCACACTCTCCTTCATGGGAGTAATGTCTCAAACAGTCTACGATTTGATCGTTCCCTGAAAGACCAGTAGTAGTTCCTGATGCACATCTGGAGGCATTCTGTAATCTGTGGAGTATAAGACTGTTGATGAAACACAGAAATTGCATCGGGATTGAATACAACAGTCACCATGCGCACTTTCCTCCATGGCAGCAATGTCTCAAAGAGTTTAGGCTCTGATCGTTCCCTGGAAGACCAGTAGTAGTTTCCGATGCACGTCTGGTGGCATTCTGTAATTTGTGGACTATCAGAGTGTCGATGAAACACAGAAATTGCATCGGGTTTGAATACAACAGTCACCATTCGCACTTTCCTCCATGGGAGTAATGTCTCAAACAGTCCACGCTTTGATCGTTCCCTGGAAGACCAGTTGTAGTTTCCGATGCACATCTGGTGGCATTCTGTAATCTGTGGACTATCAGAGTATTGATGAAACACAAAAAATGGCTTCGTGATTGAATACAACAGTCACCATGGGCACTTTCCTCAATGTGAGTAATGTCTCAAACAATTTACGTTTTGATCGTTCCCTGGAAGACCAGTAGTAGTTTCCGATGCACATCTGGTGGCATTCTGTAATCTGTGGACTATCATTGTGTTGATGAAACAGAGAAATTGCATCGGGATTGAATTCACCATGCGCACTTTCCTCCACCAGAGGATTGTCTCAAACAGTCTACGCTTTGATTGTTCTCTGGAAGACCAGTAGTAGTTTCCGATGCAGATCTGGTGGCATTCTGTAATCTTTAGACTATCAGAGAGTTGATGAAACACAGAAATTGCATCGGGATTGAATACAACAGTCACCATCCGCACTTTCCTCAATGTGAGTAATGTCTCAATCAATTTACGCTTTGATCGTTCCCTGGAAGACCAGTAGTAGTTTCCGATGCACATCTGGTGGCATTCTGTAATCTGTGGACTATCAGAGTGTTGATGAAACACAGATATTGCATTGGGATGTATTCACCATGCGCACTTTCCTCCACCGGAGATATGTCTCAATCAGTCTACACTTTGATCGTTCCCTTTAAGACCAGTAGTAGTTTCCGATGCACATCTGGTGGCATTCTGTAATCTGTGGACTATCAGAGTGTTGATGAAACACAGAAATTGCATCGGGATTGAATGCAACAGTCACCATTCGCACATTCCTCCATGGGAGTAATGTCTCAAATAGTCCACGCTTTGATCGTTCCCTGGCTGACCAGTAGTAGTTTCCGATGCACATCTGGTGGCATTCTGTAATCTGTGGACTATCAGAGTATTGATGAAACACAGAAATTGCATCGATATTGAATACAACTGTCACCATGCGCACTTTCCTCAATGTGGGTAATGTCTCAAACAATTTACGTTTTAATCGTTCCCTGGAAGACCAGTAGTAGTTTCTGATGCACATCTGGTGGCATTCTGTAATCTGTGGACTATCAGAGTGTTGATGAAACACAGAAATTGCATCGGGATGGAATACAACAGTCACCTTGTGCACTTTCCTCCATGGGAGTATTGTCTCAAACAGTGTACGCTTTGATCGTTCCCTGGAAGACCAGTAGT
Organism: Schistocerca gregaria; assembly: GCF_023897955.1. Classification (NCBI taxonomy): domain Eukaryota; kingdom Metazoa; phylum Arthropoda; class Insecta; order Orthoptera; family Acrididae; genus Schistocerca; species Schistocerca gregaria. Next base: position 25,218,007 of record NC_064927.1, on the reverse strand, counting down.
TGGTTCCGATGCACATCTGGAGGCATTCTGTAATCTGTGGACTATCAGACTGTTTATGAAACAGAGAAATTCCATCGGGATTGAATACAACCTTCACCATGCGCACTTTCCTCCATGGGAGTAATGTCTCAAACAGTCTACGCTTTGATCGTTCCCTGGAAGACCAGTAGTAGTTTCCGATGCACATCTGGAGGCATTCTGTAATCTGTGGACTATCAGACTGTTGATGAAACAGAGAAATTCCATCGGGATTGAATACAACATTCACCATGCGCACTTTCCTCCATGGGAGTAATGTCTCAAACAGTCTACGATTTGATCGTTCCCTGGAAGACCAGTAGTAGTTTGCGATGCACATCTGGAGGCATTCTGTAATCTGTGGACTATAACACTGTTGATGAAACACAGAAATTGCATCGGCATTGAATACAACAGTCACCATGCGCACTTTCCTCCATGGGAGTAATGTCTCAAACAGTCTACGATTTGATCGTTCCTGGAAGATCAGTAGTAGTTTCCGATGCACATCTGGTGGCATTCTGTAATCTGTGGACTATCAGAGTGTTGATGAAACACAGAAATTGCATCGGGAAGGAATACAACAGTCACCATGCGCATCTTCCTCCATGGGAGTAATGTCTCAAACAGTCTACGATTTGATCGTTCAGTGGAAAACCAGTAGGAGTTTCCGATGCACATCTGGTGGCATTCTGTAATCTGTGGTCTATCAGAGTGTTGATGAAGCACAGATAATGCATCGGGATTAAATACAACAGTCAACATGCGCAATTTCCTCCATGGGAGTAATGTCTCAAACAGTCTACGATTTGATCGTTCCCTGGAAGACCAGTAGTAGTTTCCGTTGCACATCTGGAGGCATTCTGTAATCTGTGGACTATAAGACTGTTGATGAAACACAGAAATTGCATCGGGATGGAATACAACAGTCACCATGCGCACTTTCCTCCATGGGAGTAATGTCTCAAACAGTCTACGCTTTGATCGTTCCCTGGAAGACCAGTAGTAGTTTCCGATGCACATCTGGAGACATTCTGTAATCTGTGGACTATCAGACTGTTGACGAAACACAAAAATTCCATCGGAATTGAATACAACAGTCACCATGCGCACTTTCCTCCAAGGGAGTAATGTCTCCAACAGTCTACAATTTAATCGTTCTCTGGAAGACCAGAAGTATTTTCCGATGCACAACTGGAGGCATTCTGTAATCTGTGGACTATCAGAGTGTCGATGAAACACAGGAATTGTATCGCGAATGAATACAACAGTCACCATGCGCACTTTCCTCCATTGGAGTAATGTCTCAAACAGTCCACGCTTTGATCGTTCCCTGGCAGACCAGTAGTAGTTTCCGATGCACAGCTGGTGGCATTCTGTAATCTGTCGACTATCAGAGTATTGATGAAACACAGAAATTGCATCGGGATTGAATACAACAGTCACCATGCGCACTTTCCTCCATGGGAGCAATGTCTCAAAGAGTTTAGGTCCTGATCGTTCCCTGGAAGACCAGTAGTAGTTTCCGATGCATATCTGGTGGCATTCTGTAATCTGTGGACTATCAGAGTATTGATGAAACACAGAAATTGCATCGGGATTGAATTCACCATGCGCACCTTCCTCCACCGGAGTAATGTCTCAAACAGTCTACGCTTTGATTGTTCTCTGGAAGACCAGTAGTAGTTTCCGATGCAGATCTGGTGGCATTCTGTAATCTTTAGACTATCAGAGTGTTGATGAAACACAGAAATTGCATTGGGATGAATTCACCATGCGCACTTTCCTCCACCGGAGTAATGTCTCAAACAGTCTACGCTTTGATTGTTCTCTGGAAGACCACTAGTAGTTTCCGATGCACATCTGGTGGCATTTTGTAATCTGTGGACTATCAGAGTGTTGATGAAACACAGAAATTGCATCGGGATTGAATACAAGAGTCACCATGCGCACTTTCCTCCACCGGAGATATGTCTCAATCAGTCTACACTTTGATCGTTCCCTTTAAGACCAGTAGTAGTTTCCGATGCACATCTGGTGGCATTCTGTAATCTGTGGACTATCAGAGTGTTGATGAAACACAGAAATTGCATCGGGATTGAATGCAACAGTCACCATTCGCACATTCCTCCATGGGAGTAATGTCTCAAATAGTCCACGCTTTGATCGTTCCCTGGCTGACCAGTAGTAGTTTCCGATGCACATCTGGTGGCATTCTGTAATCTGTGGACTATCAGAGTATTGATGAAACACAGAAATTGCATCGATATTGAATACAACTGTCACCATGCGCACTTTCCTCAATGTGGGTAATGTCTCAAACAATTTACGTTTTAATCGTTCCCTGGAAGACCAGTAGTAGTTTCTGATGCACATCTGGTGGCATTCTGTAATCTGTGGACTATCAGAGTGTTGATGAAACACAGAAATTGCATCGGGATGGAATACAACAGTCACCTTGTGCACTTTCCTCCATGGGAGTATTGTCTCAAACAGTGTACGCTTTGATCGTTCCCTGGAAGACCAGTAGTAGTTTCCGATGCACATCTGGAGGCATTCTGTAATCTGTGGACTATCAGACTGTTTATGAAACAGAGAAATTCCATCGGGATTGAATACAACCTTCACCATGCGCACTTTCCTCCATGGGAGTAATGTCTCAAACAGTCTACGATTTGATTGTTCTCTGGAAGACCAGTAGTAGTTTCCGATGCACATCTGGTAGCATTTTGTAATCTGTGGACTATCAGAGTGTTGATGAAACACAGAAATATCATCGGGATTGAATACAATAGTCACCATGCGCACTTTCCTCCACCGGAGTAATGTCTCAAACAGTCTACGCTTTGATCGTTCCCTGGAAGACCAGCAGTAGTTTCCGATGCACATCTGGTGGAATTCTGTAATCTATGGACTATCAGAGTGTTAATGAAACAAAGAAATTGCATCGGCATTGAATTCAACAGTCACCATGCGCACTTTCCTCCATGGAAGTCATGTCTCAAACAGTCTACACTTTGATCGTTCCCTGGAAGACCAGTATTAGTTTCCGATGCACATCTGGTGGAATTCTGTAATCTGTGGACCATCAGAGTATTGATGAAACACAGAAATTGCATCGGGATTAAATACAACAGTCACCACGCGCACTTTCCTCCACGGGAGTAATGTCTCAAACAGTCTACGCTTTGATCGTTCCCTGGAAGACCAGTAGGAGATTCCTATGCACATCTGGTGGCATTCTGTAATCTGTGGTCTATCAGAGTGTTGATGAAACACAGAAAATGCATCGGGATTAAATACAACAGTCACCATGCGCAGTTTCCTCCATGGGAGTAATGTCTCAAACAGTCTACGATTTGATCGTTCCCTGGAAGACCAGTAGTAGTTTCCGATGCACATCTGGGGGCATTCTGTAATCTGTGGACTATCCGACTGTTTATGAAACACAGAAATTCCATCGGAATTGAATACAACAGTCACCATGCGCACTTTCCTCCAATTGAGTAATGTCTCCAACAGTCTACGATTTAATCGTTCCCTGGAAGACCAGAGGTAGTTTCCGATGCACAACTGGAGGCATTCTGTAATCTGTGGACTATCAGAGTGTTGATGAAACACAGAAATTGCATAAGGAATGAATACAACAGTCACCATGCGCACTTTCCTCCATGGGAGTAATGTCTCAAACAGTCTACGCTTTAATCGTTCCATGGAAGACCAGTATTAATTTCCGATGGACATCTGGTGGCATTCTGTAATCTGTGGCCCATCAGAGTGTTGATGAAACACAGAAATTGCATCGGGATTGAATACAACAGTCACCACGCGCACTTTCCTACACGGGAGTAATGTCTCAGACAGTCTACGCTTTGATCGTTCCCTGGAAGACCAGTAGTAGTTTCCGATGCACATCTGGTGGCATTCTGTAATCTGTGGACTATCAGAGTATTAATGAAACACAGAAATTGCATCGGGATTGAATACAACTGTCACCATGCGCACTTTCCTCAATGTGAGTAATGTCTCAAACAATTTACGTTTTGATCGTTCCCTGGAAGACCAGTAGTAGTTTCTGATGCACATCTGGTGGCATTCTGTAATCTGTGGACTATCAGAGTGTTGATGAAACATAGAAATTGCATCGGGATTGAATTCACCATGCCCACTTTCCTCCACCGGAGTAATGTCTCAAACAGTCTACGCTTTGATTGTTCTCTGGAATACCAGTAGTAGTTTCCGATGCACATCTGGTGGCATTCTGCAATCTGTGGACTATCAGAGTATTGATGAAACACAGAAATTGCATCGGCATTGAATACAACAGTCACCATGCGCACTTTCCTCCATGGGAGTAATTTCTCAAACAGTCTACGCTTTGATCGTTCCTGGAAGACCAGTAGTAGTTTCCGGTGCACATCTGGTGGCATTCTGTAATCCGTGGACTATGAGAGTGTTGATGAAACACAGAAATTGCATCGGGATTGAATACAACAGTCACCATGCGCACTTTCCTGCACGGGAATAATGTCGCAAACAGTCTACGATTTGATCGTTCCCTGGAAGACCAGTAGTAGTTTCGGATGCACGTCTGGTGGCATTCTGTAATCTGTGGACTATCAGACTGTTGATGAAACACAGAAATTGCATCGGGATTAAATACAACAGTCACCATGCACACTCTCCTTCATGGGAGTAATATCTCAAACAGTCTACGATTTGATCGTTCCCTGAAAGACCAGTAGTAGTTTCTGATGCACATCTGGAGGCATTCTGTAATCTGTGGAGTATAAGACTGTTGATGAAACACAGAAATTGCATCGGGATTGAATACAACAGTCACCATGCGCACTTTCCTCCATGGCAGCAATGTCTCAAAGAGTTTAGGCTCTGATCGTTCCCTGGAAGACCAGTAGTAGTTTCCGATGCACATCTGGTGGCATTCTGTAATTTGTGGACTATCAGAGTGTCGATGAAACACAGAAATTGCATCGGGTTTGAATACAACAGACACCATTCGCACTTTCCTCCATGGGAGTAATGTCTCAAACAGTCCACGCTTTGATCGTTCCCTGGAAGACCAGTTGTAGTTTCCGATGCACATCTGGTGGCATTCTGTAATCTGTGGACTATCAGAGTATTGATGAAACACAAAAAATGGCTTCGTGATTGAATACAACAGTCACCATGGGCACTTTCCTCAATGTGAGTAATGTCTCAAACAATTTACGTTTTGATCGTTCCCTGGAAGACCAGTAGTAGTTTCCGATGCACATCTGGTGGCATTCTGTAATCTGTGGACTATCATTGTGTTGATGAAACAGAGAAATTGCATCGGGATTGAATTCACCATGCGCACTTTCCTCCACCGGAGGATTGTCTCAAACAGTCTACGCTTTGATTGTTCTCTGGAAGACCAGTAGTAGTTTCCGATGCAGATCTGGTGGCATTCTGTAATCTTTAGACTATCAGAGAGTTGATGAAACACAGAAATTGCATCGGGATTGAATACAACAGTCACCATCCGCACTTTCCTCAATGTGAGTAATGTCTCAATCAATTTACGCTTTGATCGTTCCCTGGAAGACCAGTAGTAGTTTCCGATGCACATCTGGTGGCATTCTGTAATCTGTGGACTATCAGAGTGTTGATGAAACACAGATATTGCATTGGGATGTATTCACCATGCGCACTTTCCTCCACCGGAGTAATGTCTCAAACAGTCTACGCTTTGATTGTTCTCTGGAAGACCAGTAGTAGTTTCCGATGCACATCTGGAGGCATTCTGTAATCTGTGGACTATCAGACTGTTGATGAAACAGAGAAATTCCATCGGGATTGAATACAACATTCACCATGCGCACTTTCCTCCATGGGAGTAATGTCTCAAACAGTCTACGATTTGATCGTTCCCTGGAAGACCAGTAGTAGTTTCCGATGCACATCTGGAGGCATTCTGTAGTCTGTGGACTATCAGAGTGTTGATGAACCACAGAAATTGCATTGGTATTAAATACAACAGTCACCTTGTGCACTTTCCTCCATGGGAGTAATGTCTCAAACAGTCTACGCTTTGATCGTTCCCTGGAAGACCAGTAGTAGTTTCCGATGCACATCTGGAGGCATTCTGTAATCTGTGGACTATAACACTGTTGATGAAACACAGAAATTGCATCGGCATTGAATACAACAGTCACCATGCGCACTTTCCTCCATGGGAGTAATGTCTCAAACAGTCTACGATTTGATCGTTCCTGGAAGATCAGTAGTAGTTTCCGATGCACATCTGGTGGCATTCTGTAATCTGTGGACTATCAGAGTGTTGATGAAACACAGAAATTGCATCGGGAAGGAATACAACAGTCACCATGCGCATCTTCCTCCATGGGAGTAATGTCTCAAACAGTCTACGCTTTGATCGTTCAGTGGAAAACCAGTAGGAGTTTCCGATGCACATCTGGTGGCATTCTGTAATCTGTGGTCTATCAGAGTGTTGATGAAGCACAGATAATGCATCGGGATTAAATACAACAGTGAACATGCGCAATTTCCTCCATGGGAGTAATGTCTCAAACAGTCTACGATTTGATCGTTCCCTGGAAGACCAGTAGTAGTTTCCGTTGCACATCTGGAGGCATTCTGTAATCTGTGGACTATAAGACTGTTGATGAAACACAGAAATTGCATCGGGATGGAATACAACAGTCACCATGCGCACTTTCCTCCATGGGAGTAATGTCTCAAACAGTCTACGCTTTGATCGTTCCCTGGAAGACCAGTAGTAGTTTCCGATGCACATCTGGAGACATTCTGTAATCTGTGGACTATCAGACTGTTGACGAAACACAAAAATTCCATCGGAATTGAATACAACAGTCACCATGCGCACTTTCCTCCAAGGGAGTAATGTCTCCAACAGTCTACAATTGAATCGTTCTCTGGAAGACCAGAAGTATTTTCCGATGCACAACTGGAGGCATTCTGTAATCTGTGGACTATCAGAGTGTCGATGAAACACAGGAATTGTATCGCGAATGAATACAACAGTCACCATGCGCACTTTCCTCCATGGCAGTAATGTCTCAAACAGTCCACGCTTTGATCGTTCCCTGGCAGACCAGTAGTAGTTTCCGATGCACAGCTGGTGGCATTCTGTAATCTGTCGACTATCAGAGTATTGATGAAACACAGAAATTGCATCGGGATTGAATACAACAGTCACCATGCGCACTTTCCTCCATGGGAGCAATGTCTCAAAGAGTTTAGGCCCTGATCGTTCCCTGGAAGACCAGTAGTAGTTTCCGATGCATATCTGGTGGCATTCTGTAATCTGTGGACTATCAGAGTATTGATGAAACACAGAAATTGCATCGGGATTGAATTCACCATGCGCACCTTCCTCCACCGGAGTAATGTCTCAAACAGTCTACGCTTTGATTGTTCTCTGGAAGACCAGTAGTAGTTTCCGATGCAGATCTGGTGGCATTCTGTAATCTTTAGACTATCAGAGTGTTGATGAAACACAGAAATTGCATTGGGATGAATTCACCATGCGCACTTTCCTCCACCGGAGTAATGTCTCAAACAGTCTACGCTTTGATTGTTCTCTGGAAGACCAGTAGTAGTTTCCGATGCACATCTGGTGGCATTTTGTAATCTGTGGACTATCAGAGTGTTGATGAAACACAGAAATTGCATCGGGATTGAATACAAGAGTCACCATGCGCACTTTCCTCCACCGGAGATATGTCTCAATCAATCTACACTTTGATCGTTCCCTTTAAGACCAGTAGTAGTTTCCGATGCACATCTGGTGGCATTCTGTAATCTGTGGACTATCAGAGTGTTGATGAAACACAGAAATTGCATCGGGATTGAATGCAACAGTCACCATTCGCACATTCCTCCATGGGAGTAATGTCTCAAATAGTCCACGCTTTGATCGTTCCCTGGCTGACCAGTAGTAGTTTCCGATGCACATCTGGTGGCATTCTGTAATCTGTGGACTATCAGAGTATTGATGAAACACAGAAATTGCATCGATATTGAATACAACTGTCACCATGCGCACTTTCCTCAATGTGGGTAATGTCTCAAACAATTTACGTTTTAATCGTTCCCTGGAAGACCAGTAGTAGTTTCTGATGCACATCTGGTGGCATTCTGTAATCTGTGGACTATCAGAGTGTTGATGAAACAAAGAAATTGCATCGGGATTGAATTCACCATGCCCACTTTCCTCCACCGGAGTAATGTCTCAAACAGTCTACGCTTTGATTGTTCTCTGGAAGACCAGTAGTAGTTTCCGATGCACATCTGGTTGCATTCTGTAATCTGTGGACTATCGGAGTGTTGATGAAACTCATAATTTGAATCGGATTAAATACAACAGTCACCATGCGCACTTTCCTCCACGGGAGTAATGTCTCAAACAGTCTACGCTTTGATCGCTCCCTGGAAGACCAGTAGTAGTTTCCGATGCACATCTGGTGGCATTCTGCAATCTGTGGACTAACAGAGTATTGATGAAACAGAGAAATTGCATCGGCATTGAATACAACAGTCACCATGCGCACTTTCCTCCATGGGAGTAATTTCTCAAACAGTCTACGTTTTGATCGTTCCTGGAAGACCAGTAGTAGTTTCCTGTGCACATCTGGTGGCATTCTGTAATCCGTGGACTATGAGAGTGTTGATGAAACACAGAAATTGCATCGGGATTGAATACAACAGTCACCATGCGCACTTTCCTCCACGGGAATAATGTCTCAAACAGTCTACGCTTTGATCGTTCCCTGGAAGACCAGTAGTAGTTTCTGATGCACATCTGGAGGCATTCTGTAATCTGTGGACTATCAGACTGTTGATGAAACACAGAAATTGCATCGGGATTGAATACAACAGTCACCATGCGCACTTTCCTCCATGGGAGCAATGTCTCAAAGAGTTTAGGCTCTGATCGTTCCCTGCAAGACCAGTAGTAGTTTCCGATGCACATCTGGTGGCATTCTGTAATCTGTGGACTATCAGAGTATTGAAGAAACACAGAAATTGCATCGGGATTGAATTCACCATGCGCACCTTCCTCCACCAGAGTAATGTCTCTAATAGTCTACGCTTTGATTGTTCTCTGGAAGACCAGTAGTAGTTTCCAATGCACATGTGGTGGAATTTTGTAATCTGTGGACTATCAGAGAGTTGATGAAACACAGAAATTGCATCGGGATTGAATACAACAGTCACCATGCGCACTTTCCTCCATGGGAGTAATGTCTCAAATAGTCTACCCTTTGATCGTTCCCTGGAAGACCAGTAGTAGTTTCTGATGCACATCTGGAAGCATTCTGTAATCTGTGGACTATAAGACTGTTGATGAAACACAGAAATTGCATAGGGATTGAATACAACAGTCACCATGCGCACTTGCCTCCATGGGAGTAATGTCTCAAACAGTCTACGCTCTGATCGTTCCTGGAAGACCAGTAGTAGTTTCCGGTGCACATCTGGTGGCATTCTGTAATGTGTGGACTATCAGAGTGTTAATGAAACACAGAAATTGCATTTGGATTGAATACAACAGTCACCATCCGCACTTTCCTCCATGGGAATAATGTCTCAAACAGTCTACGATTTGATCGTTCAGTGGAAGACCAGTAGTAGTTTCCGATGCACATCTGCAGGCATTCTGTAATCTGTGGACTATAAGACTGTTGATGAAACACAGAAATTGCATCGGGATTGAATACAACAGTTACCATGCGCACTTTCCTCCATGTGAGAAATGTCTCAAACAGTCTACGCTTTGATCGTTCCCTGGAAGACCATTAGTACTTTCCAAAGCACATCTGGAGGCATTCTGTAATCTGTGGACTATCAGACTGTTGATGAAACACAGAAATTCCATCGGGATTAAATACAACAGTCACCATGCGCACTTCCCTCCATGGGAGTAATGTCTCAAACAGTCTACGCTTTGATCGTTCCCTGGAAGACCAGTATTAGTTTGCGATGGACATCTGGTTTCATTCTGTAATCTGTGGACCATCAGAGTGTTGATGAAACACAGAAATTGCATCGGGATTGATTACAACAGTCACCACGCGCACCTTCCTCCTCGGGAGTAATGTCTCAAACAGTCTACGCTTTGATCGTTCCCTGGAAGACCACTATTAGTTTCCGATGCACATCTGGTGGCATTCTGTAATCTGTGGACTATCAGAGTGTCGATGAAACACAGAAATTGCATCGGGTTTGAATACAACAGTTACCATTCGCACTTTCCTCCATGGGAGTAATGTCTCAAACAGTCCACGCTTTGATCGTTCCCTGGAAGACCAGTAGTAGTTTCCGATGCACAATTGGTGGCATTCTGTAATCTGTGGACTATCAGAGTATTGATGAACCACAAAAAATGGCATCGGGATTGAATACAACAGTCACCATGCGCACTTTCCTCAATGTGAGTAATGTCTCAAACAATTTACGTTTTGATCGTTCCCTGGAAGACCAGTAGTAGTTTCCAATGCACATCTGGTGGCATTCTGTAATCTGTGGACTATAAGACTGTTGATGAAACACAGAAATTGCATCGGGATTGAATACAACAGTCACCATCCGCACTTTCCTCAATGTGAGTAATGTCTCAATCAATTTACACTTTGATCGTTCCCTGGAAGACCAATAGTAGTTTCCAAAGCACATGTGGTGGCATTCTGTAATCAGTGGACTATCAGATTGTTGATGAAACACAGAAATTCCATCGGGATTAAATACAACAGTCACCATGCGCACTTCCCTCCATGGGAGTAATGTCTCAAACAGTCTACGCTTTGATCGTTCCCTGGAAGACCAGTAGTAGTTTCTGATGCACATCTGGAGGCATTCTGTAATCTGTGGACTATAAGACTGTTGATGAAACACAGAAATTGCATCGGGATTGAATACAACAGTCACCATGCGCACTTGCCTCCATGGGAGTAATGTCTCAAACAGTCTACGCTCTGATCGTTCCTGGAAGACCAGTAGTAGTTTCCGGTGCACATCTGGTGGCATTCTGTAATGTGTGGACTATCAGAGTGTTAATGAAACACAGAAATTGCATTTGGATTGAATACAACAGTCACCATCCGCACTTCCCTCCATGGGAGTAATGTCTCAAACAGTCTACGCTTTGATTGTTCTCTGGAAGGCCAGTAGTAGTTTCCAATGCACATCTGGTGGCATTTTGTAATCTGTGGACTATCAGAGAGTTGATGAAACACAGAAATTGCATCGGGATTGAATACAACAGTCACGATGCGCACTTTCCTCCACCGGAGAAATGTCTCAAACAGTCTACCCTTTGATCGTTCCCTTTAATACCAGTAGTAGTTTCCGATGCACATCTGGTGGCATTCTGTAATCTGTGGACTATCAGAGTGTTGATGAAACACAGAAATTGCATCGGCATTAAATACAACAGTCACCATGAGCACTTTCCTCCATGGGAGTAATGTCTCAAACAGTCTACGCTCTGATCGTTCCTGGAAGACCAGTAGTAGTTTCCGGTGCACATCTGGTGGCTTTCTGTAACGTGTGGACTATCAGAGTTTTAATGAAACACAGGAATTGCATTTGGATTGAATACAACAGTCACCATCCGCACTTTCCTCCATGGGAATAATGTCTCAAACAGTCTTCGATTTGATCGTTCCCTGGAAGACCAGTAGTAGTTTCCGATGCACATCTGTAGGCATTCTGTAATCTGTGGACTATAAGGCTGTTGATGAAACACAGAAATTGCATCGGGATTGAATACAACAGTCACCAAGCGCACTTTCCTCCATGGGAGTAATGTCTCAAACAGTCTACGCTTTGATCGTTCCCTGGAAGACCAGTAGTAGTTTCCAAAGCACATCTGGAGGCATTCTGTAATCTGTGGACTATCAGATTGTTGATGAAACACAGAAATTCCATCGGGATTAAATACAACAGTCACCATGCGCACTTCCCTCCATGGGAGTAATGTCTCAAACAGTCTACGCTTTGATCGTTCCCTGGAAGACCAGAAGTAGTTTCCGATGCACAACTGGAGGCATTCTGTAATCTGTGGACTATCAGAGTGTTGATGAAACACAGAAATTGCATCGGGATTGAATACAAAAGTCACCATACGCACTTTCCTCCATGGGAGTGATGTCTCAAACAGTCTACGCTTTGATCGTTCCCTGGAAGACCAGTATTAGTTTGCGATGGACATCTGGTTTCATTCTGTAATCTGTGGACCATCAGAGTGTTGATGAAACACAGAAATTGCATCGGGATTGAATACAAAGGTCACCACGCGCACCTTCCTCCTCGGGAGTAATGTCTCAAACAGTCTACGCTTTGATCGTTCCCTGGAAGACCACAATTAGTTTCCGATGCACATCTGGTGGCATTCTGTAATCTGTGGACTATCAGAGTGTCGATGAAACACAGAAATTGCATCGGGTTTGAATACAACAGTCACCATTGGCACTTTCCTCCATGGGAGTAATGTCTCAAACAGTCCACGCTTTGATCGTACCCTAGAAGACCAGTAGTAGTTTCCGATGCACATCCGGTGGCATTCTGTAATCTGTGGACTATCAGAGTATTGATGAAACACAAAAAATGGCATCGTGATTGAATACAACAGTCACCATGCGCACTTTCCTCAATGTGAGTAATGTCTCAAACAATTTAGGTTTTGATCGTTCCCTGGAAGACCAGTAGTAGTTTCCGATGCACATCTGGTGGCATTCTGTAATCTGTGGACTATCATTGTGTTGATGAAACAGAGAAATTGCATAAGGATTGAATTCGCCATGAGCACTTTCCACCACCAGAGGATTGTCTCAAACAGTCTACGCTTTGATTGTTCTCTGGAAGACCAGTAGTAGTTTCCGATGCACATCTGGTGGCATTTTGTAATCTTGAGACTATCAGAGTGTTGATGAAACACAGAAATTGCATCGGGATTGAATACAACAGTCACCATCCGCGCTTTCCTCAATGTGAGTAATGTCTCAATCAATTTACGCTTTGATCGTTCCCTGGAAGACCAATAGTAGTTTCCGATGCACATCTGGTGGCATTCTGTAATCTGTGGACTATCAGAGTGTTGATGAAACACAGAAATTCCATCGGGATTAAATACAACAGTCACCATGCGCACTTCCCTCCATGGGAGTAATGTCTCAAACAGTCTACGCTTTGATCGTTCCCTGGAAGACCAGAAGTAGTTTCCGATGCACAACTGGAGGCATTCTGTAATCTGTGGACTATCAGAGTGTTGATGAAACACAGAAATTGCATCGGGATTGAATACAACAGTCGCCATGCGCACTTTCCTCCATGGGAGGAGTGTCTCAAACAGTCTACGCTTTTATCGTTCCCTTCAAGACCAGTAGTAGTTTCCGATGCACATCTGGAGGCATTCTGTAGTCTGTGGACTATCAGACTGTTGATGAACCACAGAAATTGCATTTTGATTAGATACAACAGTCACTATGCGCACTTTCCTCCATGGCGAGCAATGTCTCAAACAGACTACGCTTTGATCGTTCCCTGGAAGACCAGTAGTAGTTTCCGATGCACATCTGGAGGCATTCTGTAATCTGTTGACCTTCAAAGTGTTGATTAAACACAGAAATTGCATCGGGATTGTACAGCAGAAACCATGCGCACTTTCCTCCATGGGAGTAATGTTTCAAACAGTCTACGTTTTGATCGTTCCCTGGAAAACCAGTGGTAGTTTACGATGCACATCTATAGGCATTCTGTAATCTGTGGACTATCAGAGTGTTGATGAAACACAGAAATTGCATCGGGATTGAATACAACAGTCACCTTGTGCACTTTCCTCCATGGGAGTAATGTCTCAAACAGTGTACGCTTTGATCGTTCCCTGGAAGACCAGTAGTAGTTTCCGATGCACATCTGGAGGCATTCTGTAATCTGTGGACTATCAGACTGTTTATGAAACAGAGAAATTCCATCGGGATTGAATACAACATTCACCATGCGCACTTTCCTCCATGGGAGTAATGTCTCAAACAGTCTACGATTTGATTGTTCTCTGGAAGACCAGTAGTAGTTTCCGATGCACATCTGGTAGCATTTTGTAATCTGTGGACTATCAGAGTGTTGATGAAACACAGAAATATCATCGGGATTGAATACAATAGTCACCATGCGCACTTTCCTCCACCGGAGTAATGTCTCAAACAGTCTACGCTTTGATCGTTCCCTGGAAGACCAGCAGTAGTTTCCGATGCACATCTGGTGGAGTTCTGTAATCTATGGACTATCAGAGTGTTAATGAAACAAAGAAATTGCATCGGCATTGAATACAACAGTCACCATGCGCACTTTCCTCCATGGAAGTCATGTCTCAAACAGTCTACACTTTGATCGTTCCCTGGAAGACCAGTATTAGTTTCCGATGCACATCTTTGGCATTTTGTAATCTGTGGACCATCAGAGTATTGATGAAACACAGAAATTGCATCGTGATTAAATACAACAGTCACCACGCGCACTTTCCTCCACGGGAGTAATGTCTCAAACAGTCTACGCTTTGATCGTTCCCTGGAAGACCAGTAGGAGTTTCCGATGCACATCTGGTGGCATTCTGTAATCTGTGGTCTATCAGAGTGTTGATGAAACACAGAAAATGCATCGGGATTAAATACAACAGTCACCATGCGCTCTTTCCTCCATGGGAGTAATGTCTCAAACAATTTACGTTTTGATCGTTCCCTGGAAGACCAGTAGTAGTTTTCGATGCACATCTGGTGGCATTCTGTAATCTGTGGACTATCATTGTGTTGATGAAACAGAGAAATTGCATAAGGATTGAATTCGCCATGAGCACTTTCCACCACCAGAGGATTGTCTCAAACAGTCTACGCTTTGATTGTTCTCTGGAAGACCAGTAGTAGTTTCCGATGCACATCTGGTGGCATTTTGTAATCTTGAGACTATCAGAGTGTTGATGAAACACAGAAATTGCATCGGGATTGAATACAACAGTCACCATCCGCACTTTCCTCAATGTGAGTAATGTCTCAATCAATTTACGCTTTGATCGTTCCCTGGAAGACCAATAGTAGTTTCCGATGCACATCTGGTGGCATTCTGTAATCTGTGGACTATCAGAGTGTTGATGAAACACAGAAATTGCATCGGGATTGAATACAACAGTCACCATGCGCACTTTCCTCCACCGGAGTAATGTCGCAAACAGTCTAAGCTTTGATCGTTCCCTGGAAGACCAGTAGTAGTTTCCGATGCACATCTGGTGGCATTCTGTAATCCATGGACTATCAGAGTGTTGATGAAACACAGAAATTGCATCGGGATTGAATACAACAGTCGCCATGCGCACTTTCCTCCATGGGAGGAGTGTCTCAAACAGTCTACGCTTTTATCGTTCCCTTCAAGACCAGTAGTAGTTTCCGATGCACATCTGGAGGCATTCTGTAGTCTGTGGACTATCAGACTGTTGATGAACCACAGAAATTGCATTTTGATTAGATACAACAGTCACTATGCGCACTTTCCTCCATGGCGAGCAATGTCTCAAACAGACTACGCTTTGATCGTTCCCTGGAAGACCAGTAGTAGTTTCCGATGCACATCTGGAGGCATTCTGTAATCTGTTGACCTTCAAAGTGTTGATTAAACACAGAAATTGCATCGGGATTGTACAGCAGAAACCATGCGCACTTTCCTCCATGGGAGTAATGTTTCAAACAGTCTACGTTTTGATCGTTCCCTGGAAAACCAGTGGTAGTTTACGATGCACATCTATAGGCATTCTGTAATCTGTGGACTATCAGAGTGTTGATGAAACACAGAAATTGCATCGGGATTGAATACAACAGTCACCTTGTGCACTTTCCTCCATGGGAGTAATGTCTCAAACAGTGTACGCTTTGATCGTTCCCTGGAAGACCAGTAGTAGTTTCCGATGCACATCTGGAGGCATTCTGTAATCTGTGGACTATCAGACTGTTTATGAAACAGAGAAATTCCATCGGGATTGAATACAACATTCACCATGCGCACTTTCCTCCATGGGAGTAATGTCTCAAACAGTCTACGATTTGATTGTTCTCTGGAAGACCAGTAGTAGTTTCCGATGCACATCTGGTAGCATTTTGTAATCTGTGGACTATCAGAGTGTTGATGAAACACAGAAATGTCATCGGGATTGAATACAATAGTCACCATGCGCACTTTCCTCCACCGGAGTAATGTCTCAAACAGTCTACGCTTTGATCGTTCCCTGGAAGACCAGCAGTAGTTTCCGATGCACATCTGGTGGAGTTCTGTAATCTATGGACTATCAGAGTGTTAATGAAACAAAGAAATTGCATCGGCATTGAATACAACAGTCACCATGCGCACTTTCCTCCATGGAAGTCATGTCTCAAACAGTCTACACTTTGATCGTTCCCTGGAAGACCAGTATTAGTTTCCGATGCACATCTGGTGGCATTTTGTAATCTGTGGACCATCAGAGTATTGATGAAACACAGAAATTGCATCGTGATTAAATACAACAGTCACCATGCGCACTTTCCTCCACGGGAGTAATGTCTCAAACAGTCTACGCTTTGATCGTTCCCTGGAAGACCAGTAGGAGTTTCCGATGCACATCTGGTGGCATTCTGTAATCTGTGGTCTATCAGAGTGTTGATGAAACACAGAAAATGCATCGGGATTAAATACAACAGTCACCATGCGCACTTTCCTCCATGGGAGTAATGTCTCAAACAGTCTACGATTTGATCGTTCCCTGGAAAACCAGTAGTAGTTTCCGATGCACATCTGGGGGCATTCTGTAATCTGTGGACTATAAGACTGTTGATGAAACACAGAAATTGCATCGGGATGGAATACAACAGTCACCATGCGCACTTTCCTCCATGGGAGTAATGTCTCAAACAGTCTACGCTTTGATCGTTCCCTGGAAGACCAGTAGTAGTTTCCGATGCACATCTGGAGGCATTCTGTAATCTGTGGACTATCAGACTGTTTATGAAACACAGAAATTCCATCGGAATTGAATACAACAGTCACCATGCGCACTTTCCTCCATGGGAGTAATGTCTCAAACAGTCTACGCTTTAATCGTTCCATGGAAGACCAGTATTAATTTCCGATGGACATCTGGTGGCATTCTGTAATCTGTGGACCATCAGAGTGTTGATGAAACACAGAAATTGCATCGGGATTGAATACAACAGACACCACGCGCACTTTCCTCCACGGGAGTAATGTCTCAGACAGTCTACGCTTTGATCGTTCCCTGGAAGACCAGTAGTAGTTTCCGATGCACATCTGGTGGCATTCTGTAATCTGTTGACTATCAGAGTGTTGATGAAACACCGAAATTGCATCGGGATTGAATGCAACAGTCACCATTCGCACTTTCCTCCATGGGAGTAACGTCTCAAATAGTCCACGCTTTGATCGTTCCCTGGCTGACCAGTAGTAGTTTCCGATGCACATCTGGTGGCATTCTGTAATCTGTGGACTATCAGAGTATTGATGAAACACAGAAATTGCATCGGGATTGAATACAACTGTCTCCATGCGCACTTTCCTCAATGTGAGTAATGTCTCAAACAATTTACGTTTTGATCGTTCCCTGGAAGACCAGTAGTAGTTTCTGATGCACATCTGGTGGCATTCTGTAATCTGTGGACTATCAGAGTGTTGATGAAACATAGAAATTGCATCGGGATTGAATTCACCATGCCCACTTTCCTCCACCGGAGTAATGTTTCAAACAGTCTACGCTTTGATTGTTCTCTGGAATACCAGTAGTAGTTTCCGATGCACATCTGGTGGCATTCTGCAATCTGTGGACTATCAGAGTATTGATGAAACAGAGAAATTGCATCGGCATTGAATACAACAGTCACCATGCGCACTTTCCTCCATGGGAGTAATTTCTCAAACAGTCTACGCTTTGATCGTTCCTGGAAGACCAGTAGTAGTTTCCGGTGCACATCTGGTGGCATTCTGTAATCCGTGGACTATGAGAGTGTTGATGAAACACAGAAATTGCATCGGGATTGAATACAACAGTCACTATGCGCACTTTCCTGCACGGGAATAATGTCTCAAACAGTCTACGTTTTGATCGTTCCCTGGAAGACCAGTAGTAGTTTCAGATGCACGTCTGGTGGCATTCTGTAATCTGTGGACTATCAGACTGTTGATGAAACACAGAAATTGCATCGGGATTGAATACAACAGTCACCATGCACACTCTCCTTCATGGGAGTAATGTCTCAAACAGTCTACGATTAGATCGTTCCCTGGAAGACCAGTAGTAGTTTCTGATGCACATCTGGAGGCATTCTGTAATCTGTCGGCTATAAGACTGTTGATGAAACACAGAAATTGCATCGGGATTGAATACAACTGTCACCATGCGCACTTTCCTCCATGGCAGCAATGTTCAAAGAGTTTAGGCTCTGATCGTTCCCTGGAAGACCAGTAGTAGTTTCCGATGCACATCTGGTGGCATTCTGTAATTTGTGGACTATCAGAGTGTCGATGAAACACAGAAATTGCATCGGGTTTGAATACAACAGTCACCATTCGCTCTTTCCTCCATGGGAGTAATGTCTCAAACAGTCCACGCTTTGATCGTTCCCTGGAAGACCAGTTGTAGTTTCCGATGCACATCTGGTGGCATTCTGTAATCTGTGGACTATCAGAGTATTGATGAAACAAAAAAAATGGCTTCGGGATTGAATACAACAGTCACCATGGGCACTTTCCTCAATGTGAGTAATGTCTCAAACAATTTACGTTTTGATCGTTCCCTGGAAGACCAGTAGTAGTTTCCGATGCACATCTGGTGGCACTCTGTAATCTGTGGACTATCATTGTGTTGATGAAACAGAGAAATTGCATCGGGATTGAATTCACCATGCGCACTTTCCTCCACCAGAGGATTGTCTCAAACAGTCTACGCTTTGATTGTTCTGTGGAAGACCAGTAGTAGTTTCCGATGCAGATCTGGTGGCATTCTGTAATCTTTAGACTATCAGAGAGTTGATGAAACACAGAAATTGCATCGGGATTGATTACAACAGTCACCATCCGCACTTTCCTCAATGTGAGTAATGTCTCAATCAATTTACGCTTTGATCGTTCCCTGGAAGACCAATAGTAGTTTCCGATGCACATCTGGTGGCATTCTGTAATCTGTGGACTATCAGAGTGTTGATGAAACACAGATATTACATTGGGATGAATTCACCATGCGCACTTTCCTCCACCGGGGTAATGTCGCAAACAGTCTACGCTTTGATCGTTCCAAGGAAGACCAGTAGTAGTTTCCGATGCACATCTGGTGGCATTCTGTAATCTGTGGACTATCAGAGTGTTGATGAAACACAGAAATTGCATCGGGATTGAATACAACAGTCGCCATGCGCACTTTCCTCCATGGGAGTAGTGTCTCAAACAGTCTACGATTTGATCGTTCCCTTCAAGACCAGTAGTAGTTTCCGATGCACATCTGGAGGCATTCTGTAGTCTGTGGACTATCAGAGTGTTGATGAACCACAGAAATTGCATTGGTATTAAATACAACAGTCACCTTGTGCACTTTCCTCCATGGGAGTAATGTCTCAAACAGTCTACGCTTTGATCGTTCCCTGGAATACCAGTAGTAGTTTCCGATGCACATCTGGAGGCATTCTGTAATCTGTGGACTATCAGACTGTTGATGAAACAGAGAAATTCCATCGGGATTGAATACAACATTCACCATGCGCACTTTCCTCCATGGGAGTAATGTCTCAAACAGTCTACGATTTGATCGTTCCCTGGAAGACCAGTAGTAGTTTGCGATGCACATCTGGAGGCATTCTGTAATCTGTGGACCATAACACTGTTGATGAAACACAGATATTGCATCGGCATTGAATACAACAGTCACCATAAGCACTTTCCTCCATGGGAGTAATGTCTCAAACAGTCTACGATTTGATCGTTCCCTGGAAGACCAGTAGTAGTTTCCGATGCACATCTGGAGGCATTCTGTAATCTGTGGACTATAAGACTGTTGATGAAACACAGAAATTGCATCGGGATGGAATACAACAGTCACCATGCGCACTTTCCTCCATGGGAGTAATGTCTCAAACAGTCTACGCTTTGATCGTTCCCTGGAAGACCAGTAGTAGTTTCCGATGCACATCTGGAGGCATTCTGTAATCTGTGGACTATCAGACTGTTGACGAAACACAAAAATTCCATCGGAATTGAATACAACAGTCACCATGCGCACTTTCCTCCAAGGGAGTAACGTCTCCAACAGTCTACAATTTAATCGTTCTCTGGAATACCAGAAGTTTTTTCCGATGCACAACTGGAGGCATTCTGTAATCTGTGGACTATCAGAGTGTCGATGAAACACAGGAATTGTATCGCGAATGAATATAACAGTCACCATGCGCACTTTCCTCCATGGGAGTAATGTCTCAAACAGTCCACGCTTTGATCGTTCCCTGGCAGACCAGTAGTAGTTTCCGATGCACAGCTGGTGGCATTCTGTAATCTGTCGACTATCAGAGTATTGATGAAACACAGAAATTGCATCGGGATTGAATACAACAGTCACCATGCGCACTTTCCTCCATGGGAGCAATGTCTCAAAGAGTTTAGGCTCTGATCGTTCCCTGGAAGACCAGTAGTAGTTTCCGATGCACATCTGGTGGCATTCTGTAATCTTTAGACTATCAGAGTGTTGATGAAACACAGAAATTGCATTGGGATGAATTCACCATGCGCACTTTCCTCCACCGGAGTAATGTCTCAAACAGTCTACGCTTTGATTGTTCTCTGGAAGACCAGTAGTAGTTTCCGATGCACATCTGGTGGCATTTTGTAATCTGTGGACTATCAGAGTGTTGATGAAACACAGAAATTGCATCGGGATTGAATACAAGAGTCACCATGCGCACTTTCCTCCACCGGAGAAATGTCTCAAACAGTCTACACTTTGATCGTTCCCTTTAAGACCAGTAGTAGTTTCCGATGCACATCTGGTGGCATTCTGTAATCTGTGGACTATCAGAGTGTTGATGAAACACAGAAATTGCATCGGCATTAAATACAACAGTCACCATGCGCACTTTCCTCCATGGGAGTAATGTCTCAAACAGTCTACGCTCTGATCGTTCCTGGAAGACCAGTAGTAGTTTCCGGTGCACATCTGGTGGCATTCTGTAATGTGTGGACTATCAGAGTGTTAATGAAACACAGAAATTGCATTTGGATTGAATACAACAGTCACCATCCGCACTTTCCTCCATGGGAATAATGTCTCAAACAGTCTACGATTTGATCGTTCCCTGGAAGACCAGTAGTAGTTTCCGATGCACATCTGGAGGCATTCTGTAATCTGTGGACTATAAGACTGTTGATGAAACACAGAAATTGCATCGGGATTGAATACAACAGTCACCATGCGCACTTTCCTCCATGGGAGTAATGTCACAAACAGTCTACGCTTTGATCGTTCCCTGGAAGACCAGTAGTAGTTTCCAAAGCACATCTGGAGGCATTCTGTAATCTGTGGACTATCAGAGTGTTGATGAAACACAGAAATTGCATCGGTATTCAATACAAAAGGCACCATACGCACTTCCCTCCATGGAAGTGATGTCTCAAGCAGTCTACGCTTTGATCGTTCCCTGGAAGACCAGTAATAGTTTGCGATGGACATCTGGTTTCATTCTGTAATCTGTGGACCATCAGAGTGTTGATGAAACACAGAAATTGCATCGGGAATGCATACAACAGTCACCACGCACACCTTCCTCCTCGGGAGTAATGTCTCAAACAGTCTACGCTTTGATCGTTCCCTGGAAGACCACTATTAGTTTCCGATGCACATCTGGTTGCATTCTGTAATCTGTGGACTATCAGAGTGTCGATGAAACACAGAAATTGCATCGGGTTTGAATACAACAGTCACCATTCGCACTTTCCTCCATGGGAGTAATGTCTCAAAAACAGTCCACGCTTTGATCGTTCCCTGGAAGACCAGTAGTAGTTTCCGATGTACATCTGTTGGCATTCTGAAATCTGTGGACTATCAGAGTATTGATGAAACACAACAAATGGCATCGTGATTGAATACAACAGTCACCATGCGCACTTTCCTCAATGTGAGTAATGTCTCAAACAACTTACGTTTTGATCGTTCCCTGGAAGATCAGTAGTAGTTTCCGATGCACATCTGGTGGCATTCTGTAATCTGTGGACTATCATTGTGTTGATGAAACAGAGAAATTGCATCGGGATTGAATTCACCATGAGCACTTTCCTCCACCAGAGGATTGTCTCAAACAGTCTACGCTTTGATTGTTCTCTGGAAGACCAGTAGTAGTTTCCGATGCACATCTGGTGGCATTCTGTAATCTTTAGACTATCAGAGTGTTGATGAAACACAGAAATTGCATCGGGATTGAATACAACAGTCACCATGCCCACTTTCCTCCACCGGAGTAATGTCGCAAACAGTCTACGCTTTGATCGTTCCCTGGAAGACCAGTAGTAGATTCCGATGCACATCTGGTGGCATTCTGTAATCTGTGGACTATCTGAGTGTTGATGAAACACAGAAATTGCATCGGGATTGAATACAACAGTCGCCATGCGCACTTTCCTCCATGGGAGTAGTGTCTCAAACAGTCTACGCTTTTATCGTTCCCTTCAAGACCAGTAGTAGTTTCCGATGCACATCTGGAGGCATTCTGTAGTCTGTGGACTATCAGAGTGTTGATGAACCACAGAAATTGCATTTTGATTAAATACAACAGTCACCATGCGCACTTTCCTCCATGGCGAGCAATGTCTCAAACAGACTACGCTTTCATCGTTCCCTGGAAGACCAGTAGTAGTTTCCGATGCACATCTGGAGGCATTCTGTAATCTGTTGACCTTGAAAGTGTTGATTAAACACAGAAATTGCATCGGGATTGAATACAGCAGTAACCATGCGCACTTTCCTCCATGGGAGTAATGTTTCAAACAGTCTACGTTTTGATCGTTCCCTGGAAAACCAGTGGTAGCTTACGATGCACGTCTATAGGCATTCTGTAATCTGCGGACTATCAGAGTGTTGATGAAACACAGAAATTGCATGGGGATTGAATACAACAGTCACCTTGTGCACTTTCCTCCATGGGAGTAATGTCTCAAACAGTGTACGCTTTGATCGTTCCCTGGAAGACCAGTAGTAGTTTCCGATGCACATCTGGAGGCATTCTGTAATCTGTGGACTATCAGACTGTTGATGAAACAGAGAAATTACATCGGGATTGAATACAACAGTCACCATGGGCACTTTCCTCCACTGGCGTAATGTCTCAAACAGTCTACGCTTTGATTGTTCTCTGGAAGACCAGTAGTTGTTTCCGATGCACATCTGGTAGCATTTTGTAATTTGTGGACTATCAGAGTGTTAATGAAACACAGAAATATCATCGGGATTGAATACAATAGTCACCATACGCACTTTCCTCCACCGGAGTAATGTCTCAAACAGTCTACGCTTTGATCGTTCCCTGGCAGACCAGTAGTAGTTTCCGATGCACAGCTGGTGGCATTCTGTAATCTGTCGACTATCAGAGTATTGATGAAACACAGAAATTGCATCGGGATTGAATACAACAGTCACCATGCGCACTTTCCTCCATGGGAGCAATGTCTCAAAGAGTTTAGGCTCTGATCGTTCCCTGGAAGACCAGTAGTAGTTTCCGATGCACATCTGGTGGCATTCTGTAATCTTTAGACTATCAGAGTGTTGATGAAACACAGAAATTGCATTGGGATGAATTCACCATGCGCACTTTCCTCCACCGGAGTAATGTCTCAAACAGTCTACGCTTTGATTGTTCTCTGGAAGACCAGTAGTAGTTTCCGATGCACATCTGGTGGCATTTTGTAATCTGTGGACTATCAGAGTGTTGATGAAACACAGAAATTGCATCGGGATTGAATACAAGAGTCACCATGCGCACTTTCCTCCACCGGAGAAATGTCTCAAACAGTCTACACTTTGATCGTTCCCTTTAAGACCAGTAGTAGTTTCCGATGCACATCTGGTGGCATTCTGTAATCTGTGGACTATCAGAGTGTTGATGAAACACAGAAATTGCATCGGCATTAAATACAACAGTCACCATGCGCACTTTCCTCCATGGGAGTAATGTCTCAAACAGTCTACGCTCTGATCGTTCCTGGAAGACCAGTAGTAGTTTCCGGTGCACATCTGGTGGCATTCTGTAATGTGTGGACTATCAGAGTGTTAATGAAACACAGAAATTGCATTTGGATTGAATACAACAGTCACCATCCGCACTTTCCTCCATGGGAATAATGTCTCAAACAGTCTACGATTTGATCGTTCCCTGGAAGACCAGTAGTAGTTTCCGATGCACATCTGGAGGCATTCTGTAATCTGTGGACTATAAGACTGTTGATGAAACACAGAAATTGCATCGGGATTGAATACAACAGTCACCATGCGCACTTTCCTCCATGGGAGTAATGTCACAAACAGTCTACGCTTTGATCGTTCCCTGGAAGACCAGTAGTAGTTTCCAAAGCACATCTGGAGGCATTCTGTAATCTGTGGACTATCAGAGTGTTGATGAAACACAGAAATTGCATCGGTATTCAATACAAAAGGCACCATACGCACTTCCCTCCATGGAAGTGATGTCTCAAGCAGTCTACGCTTTGATCGTTCCCTGGAAGACCAGTAATAGTTTGCGATGGACATCTGGTTTCATTCTGTAATCTGTGGACCATCAGAGTGTTGATGAAACACAGAAATTGCATCGGGAATGCATACAACAGTCACCACGCACACCTTCCTCCTCGGGAGTAATGTCTCAAACAGTCTACGCTTTGATCGTTCCCTGGAAGACCACTATTAGTTTCCGATGCACATCTGGTTGCATTCTGTAATCTGTGGACTATCAGAGTGTCGATGAAACACAGAAATTGCATCGGGTTTGAATACAACAGTCACCATTCGCACTTTCCTCCATGGGAGTAATGTCTCAAAAA
Organism: Schistocerca gregaria; assembly: GCF_023897955.1. NCBI lineage: Eukaryota > Metazoa > Arthropoda > Insecta > Orthoptera > Acrididae > Schistocerca > Schistocerca gregaria. The sequence continues at coordinate 25,192,867 of NC_064927.1, read as the reverse complement.
CAGTCCACGCTTTGATCGTTCCCTGGAAGACCAGTAGTAGTTTCCGATGTACATCTGTTGGCATTCTGAAATCTGTGGACTATCAGAGTATTGATGAAACACAACAAATGGCATCGTGATTGAATACAACAGTCACCATGCGCACTTTCCTCAATGTGAGTAATGTCTCAAACAACTTACGTTTTGATCGTTCCCTGGAAGATCAGTAGTAGTTTCCGATGCACATCTGGTGGCATTCTGTAATCTGTGGACTATCATTGTGTTGATGAAACAGAGAAATTGCATCGGGATTGAATTCACCATGAGCACTTTCCTCCACCAGAGGATTGTCTCAAACAGTCTACGCTTTGATTGTTCTCTGGAAGACCAGTAGTAGTTTCCGATGCACATCTGGTGGCATTCTGTAATCTTTAGACTATCAGAGTGTTGATGAAACACAGAAATTGCATCGGGATTGAATACAACAGTCACCATGCGCACTTTCCTCCACCGGAGTAATGTCGCAAACAGTCTACGCTTTGATCGTTCCCTGGAAGACCAGTAGTAGATTCCGATGCACATCTGGTGGCATTCTGTAATCTGTGGACTATCTGAGTGTTGATGAAACACAGAAATTGCATCGGGATTGAATACAACAGTCGCCATGCGCACTTTCCTCCATGGGAGTAGTGTCTCAAACAGTCTACGCTTTTATCGTTCCCTTCAAGACCAGTAGTAGTTTCCGATGCACATCTGGAGGCATTCTGTAGTCTGTGGACTATCAGAGTGTTGATGAACCACAGAAATTGCATTTTGATTAAATACAACAGTCACCATGCGCACTTTCCTCCATGGCGAGCAATGTCTCAAACAGACTACGCTTTCATCGTTCCCTGGAAGACCAGTAGTAGTTTCCGATGCACATCTGGAGGCATTCTGTAATCTGTTGACCTTCAAAGTGTTGATTAAACACAGAAATTGCATCGGGATTGAATACAGCAGTAACCATGCGCACTTTCCTCCATGGGAGTAATGTTTCAAACAGTCTACGTTTTGATCGTTCCCTGGAAAACCAGTGGTAGCTTACGATGCACGTCTATAGGCATTCTGTAATCTGCGGACTATCAGAGTGTTGATGAAACACAGAAATTGCATGGGGATTGAATACAACAGTCACCTTGTGCACTTTCCTCCATGGGAGTAATGTCTCAAACAGTGTACGCTTTGATCGTTCCCTGGAAGACCAGTAGTAGTTTCCGATGCACATCTGGAGGCATTCTGTAATCTGTGGACTATCAGACTGTTGATGAAACAGAGAAATTACATCGGGATTGAATACAACAGTCACCATGGGCACTTTCCTCCACTGGCGTAATGTCTCAAACAGTCTACGCTTTGATTGTTCTCTGGAAGACCAGTAGTTGTTTCCGATGCACATCTGGTAGCATTTTGTAATTTGTGGACTATCAGAGTGTTAATGAAACACAGAAATATCATCGGGATTGAATACAATAGTCACCATACGCACTTTCCTCCACCGGAGTAATGTCTCAAACAGTCTACGCTTTGATCGTTCCCTGGAAGACCAGCAGTAGTTTCCGATGCACATCTGGTGGCATTCTGTAATCTATGGACTATCAGAGTGTTAATGAAACAAAGAAATTGCATCGGCATTGAATACAACATTCACCACGCGCACTTTCCTCCATGGAAGAAATGTCTCAAACAGTCTACACTTTGATCGTTCCCTGGAAGACCAGTATTAGTTTCCGATGCACATCTGGTGGCATTCTGTAATCTGTGGACCATCAGAGTATTGATGAAACACAGAAATTGCATCGGGATTAAATACAACAGTCACCACGCGCACTTTCCTCCACGGGAGTAATGTCTCCAACAGTCTACGCTTTGATCGTTCCCTGGAAGACCAGTAGGAGTTTCCGATGCACATCTGGTGGCATTCTGTAATCTGTGGTCTATCAGAGTGTTGATGAAACACAGTACATGCATCGGGATTAAATACAAGAGCCACCATGCGCACTGTCCTCCATGGGAGTAATGTCTCAAACAGTCTACGATTTGATCGTTCCCTCGAAGACCAGTCGTAGTTTCCGATGCACATCTGGAGGCATTCTGTAATCTGTGGACTATCAGACTGTTGATGAAACGCAGAAATTCCATCGGAATTGAATGCAACAGTCACCATGCGCACTTTCCTCCATGGGAGCAATGTCTCAAAGAGTTTAGTCTCTGATCGTTCGCTGGAAGACCAGTAGCAGTTTCCGATGCACATCTGGTGGCATTCTGCAATCTGTGGACTATCAGAGTGTCGATGAAACACAGAAATTGCATCGGGTTTGAATACAACAGTCACCATTCGCACTTTCCTCCATGGGAGTAATGTCTCAAACAGTCCACGCTTTGATCGTTCCCTGGAAGACCAGTTGTAGTTTCCGATGCACATCGGGTGGCATTCTGTAATCTGTGAACTATCAGAGTATTGATGAAACACAAAAAATGGCATCGGGATTGAATACAACAGTCACCATGCGCACTTTCTTCAATGTGAGTAATGTCTCAAACAATTTACGTTTTGATTGTTCCCTGGAAGACCAGTAGTAGTTTCCGATGCACATCTGGTGGAATTCTGTAATCTGTGGACTATCATTGTGTTGATGAAACAGAGAAATTGCATCGGGATTGAATTCACCATGCGCACGTTCCTCCACCAGAGGATTGTCTCAAACAGTCTACGCTTTGATTGTTCTCTGGAAGACCAGTAGTAGTTTCCGATGCAGATCTGGTGGCATTCTGTAATCTTTAGACTATCTGAGTGTTGATGAAACACAGAAATTGCATCGGGATTGAATACAACAGTCACCATCCGCACTTTCCTCAATGTGAGTTATGTCTCAATCAATTTACGCTTTGATCGTTACCTGGAAGACCAATAGTAGTTTCCGATGCACATCTGGTGGCATTCTGTAATCTGTGGACTATCAGAGTGTTGATGAAACACAGAAATTGCATTGGGATGAATTCACCATGCGCACTTTCCTCCACCGGAGTAATGTCTCAAACAGTCTACGCTTTGATTGTACTCTGGAAGACCAGTAGTAGTTTCCGATGCACATCTGGTGGCATTTTGTAATCTGTGGACTATCAGAGTGTTGATGAAACACAGAAATTGCATCGGGATTGAATACTACAGTCACCATGCGCACTTTCCTCCACCGGAGTAATGTCGCAAACAGTCTACGCTTTGATCGTTCCCTGGAAGACCAGTAGTAGTTTCCGATGCACATCTGGTGGCATTCTGTAATCTGTGGACTATCAGAGTGATGATGAAACACAGAAATTGCATCGGGATTGAATACAACAGTCGCCATGCGCACTTTCCTCCATGGGAGTAGTGTCTCAAACAGTCTACGCTTTGATCGTTCCCTTCAAGACCAGTAGTAGTTTCCGATGCACATCTGGAGGCATTCTGTAGTCTGTGGACTATCAGGGTGCTGATGAACCACAGAAATTGCATTGGGATTAAATACAACAGTCACCTTGTGCACTTTCCTCCATGGGAGTAATGTCTCAAACAGTCTACGCTTTGATCGTTCCCTGGAAGACCAGTAGTAGTTTCCGATGCACATCTGGATGCATTCTGTAATCTGTGGACTATCAGACTGTTGATGAAACAGAGAAATTCCATCGGGATTGAATACAACATTCACCATGCGCACTTTCCTCCATGGGAGTAATGTCTCAAACAGTCTACGATTTGATCGTTCCCTGGAAGACCAGTAGTAGTTTGCGATGCACATCTGGAGGCATTCTGTAATCTGTGGACTATAAGACTGTTGATGAAACACAGAAATTGCATCGGCATTGAATACAACAGTCACCATGCCCACTTTCCTCCATGGGAGTAATGTCTCAAACAGTCTACGATTTAATCGTTCCTGGAAGACCAGTAGTAGTTTCAGATGCACATCTGGTGGCATTCTGTAATCTGTGGACTATCAGAGTGTTGATGAAACACAGAAATTGCATCGGGATGGAATACAACAGTCACCATGCGCATCTTCCTCCATGGGAGTAATGTCTCAAACAGTCTACGCTTTGATCGTTCAGTGGAAAACCAGTAGGAGTTTCCGATGCGCATCTGGTGGCATTCTTTAATCTGTGGTCTATCAGAGTGTTGATGAAACACAGATAATGCATCGGGATTAAATACAACAGTCAACATGCGCAATTTCCTCCATGGGAGTAATGTCTCAAACAGTCTACGATTTAATCGTTCTTTGGAAGACCAGTAGTAGTTTCCGATGCACATCTGGAGGCATTCTGTAATCTGTGGACTATAAGACTGTTGATGAAACACAGAAATTGCATCGGGATGGAATACAACAGTCACCATGCGCACTTTCCTCCATGGGGGTAATGTCTCAAACAGTCGACGCTTTGATCGTTCCTTGGAAGACCAGTAGTAGTTTCCGATGCACATCTGGAGGCATTCTGTAATCTGTGGACTATCAGACTGTTGACGAAACACAGAAATTCCATCGGAATTGAATACAACAGTCACCATGCGCACTTTCCTCCAAGGGAGTAATATCTCCAACAGTCTACAATTTAACCGTTCCCTGGAAGACCAGAAGTATTTTCCGATGCACAACTGGAGGCATTCTGTAATCTGTGGACTATCAGAGTGTCGATGAAACACAGGAATTGCATCGCGAATGAATACAACAGTCACCATGCACACTTTCCTCCATGGGAGTAATGTCTCAAACTGTCTACGCTTTGATCGTTCCATGGAAGACCAGTATTAATTTCCGATGTCCATCTGGTGGCATTCTGTAATCTGTGGACCATCAGAGTGTTGATGAAACACAGAAATTGCATCGGGATTGAATACAACAGTGACCACGCGCACTTTCCTCCACGGGAGTAATGTCTCAAACAGTCTACGCCTTGATCGTTCCCTGGAAGACCACTAGTAGTTTCCGATGCACATCTGGTGGCATTCTGTAATCTGTGGACTATCAGAGTGTTGATGAAACACAGAAATTGCATGGGGATTGAATACAACAGTCACCATTCGCCCTTTCTTATATGGGAGTAATGTCTCAAATAGTCCACGCTTTGATCGTTCCCTGGCAGACCAGTAGTAGTTTCCGATGCACAGCTGGTGGCATTCTGTAATCTGTGGACTATCAGAGTATTGATGAAACACAGAAATTGCATCGGGATTGAATACAACAGTCACCATGCGCACTTTCCTCCATGGGAGCAATGTCTCAAAGAGTTTAGGCTCTGATCGTTCCCTGGAAGACCAATAGTAGTTTCCGATGCACATCTGGTGGCATTCTGTAATCTGTGGACTATCAGAGTATTGATGAAACACAGAAATTGCATCGGGATTGAATTCACCATGCGCACCTTCCTCCACCGGAGTAATGTCTCAAACAGTCTACGCTTTGATTGTTCTCTGGAAGACCAGTAGTAGTTTCCAATGCACATCTGGTGGCATTTTGTAATCTGTGTACTATCAGAGTGTTAATGAAACACAGAAATTGCATTTGGATTGAATACAACAGTCACCATCCGCACTTTCCTCCATGGGAATAATGTCTCAAACAGTCTACGATTTGATCGTTCCCTGGAAGACCAGTAGTAGTATCCGATGCACATCTGGCGGCATTCTGTAATCTGTGGACTATAAGACTGTTGATGAAACACAGAAATCGCATCGGGATTGAATACAACAGTCACCATGCGCACTTTCCTCCATGGGAGTAATGTCACAAACAGTCTACGCTTTGATCGTTCCCTGGAAGACCAGTAGTAGTTTCCAATGCACATCTTGAGGCATTCTGTAATCTGTGGACTATCAGACTGTTGATGAAACACAGAAATTCCATCGGGATTAAATACAACTGTCACCATGCGCACTTCCCTCCAAGGAAGTAATGTCTCAAACAGACTACGCTTTGATCGTTCCCTGGAAAACCAGAAGTAGTTTCCGATGCACAACTGTAGGCAATCTGTAATCTGTGGACTATCAGAGTGTTGATGAAACACAGAAATTGCATCGGGATTGAATACAAGAGTCACCATACGCACTTCCTCCATGGGAGTGATGTCTCAAGCAGTCTAAGCTTTGATCGTTCCCTGGAAGACCAGTAATAGTTTGCGATGGACATCTGGTTTCATTCTGTAATCTGTGGACCATCAGAGTGTTGATGAAACACAGAAATTGCATCGGGATTGAATACAACAGTCACCACGCACACCTTCCTCCCCGGGAGTAATGTCTCAAACAGTCTACGCTTTGATCGTTCCCTGGAAGACCACTATTAGTTTCCGATGCACATCTGGTGGCATTCTGTAATCTGTGGACAATCAGAGTGTCGATGAGACACAGAAATTGCATCGGGTTTGAATTCAACAGTCACCATTCGCACTTTCCTCAATGTGAGTAATGTCTCAATCAATTTACGCTTTGATCGTTCCCTGGAAGACCAGTAGTAGTTTCCGATGCACATCTGTTGGCATTCTGTAATCTGTGAACTATCAGAGTATTGATGAAACACAAAAAATGGCATCGGGATTGAATACAACAGTCACCATGCGCACTTTCCTCAATTTGAGTAATGTCTCGAACAATTTACGTTTTGATCGTTCCATGGAAGACCAGTAGTAGTTTCCGATGCACATCTGGTGGCATTCTGTAATCTGTGGACTATCATTGTGTTGATGAAACAGAGAAATTCCATCGGGATTGAATTCACCATGCGCACTTTCCTCTACCAGAGGATTGTCTCAAACAGTCTACGCTTTGATTGTTCTCTGGAAGACCAGTAGTAGTTTCCGATGCAGATCTGGTGGCATTCTGTAATCTTTAGACTATCAGAGTGTTGATGAAACACAGAAATTGCATCGGGATTGAATACAACAGTCACCATCCGCACTTTCCTCAATGTGAGTAATGTCTCAATCAATTTACGCTTTGATCGTTCCCTGGAAGACCAATAGTAGTTACCGATGCACATCTGGTGGCATTCTGTAATCTGTGGACTATCAGACTGTTGATGAAACAGAGAAATTCCATCGGGATTGAATACAAAATTCACCATGCGCACTTTCCTCCATGGGAGTAATGTCTCAAACAGTCTACGATTTGATCGTTCCCTGGAAGACCAGTAGTAGTTTGCGATGCACATCTGGAGGCATTCTGTAATCTGTGGACTATAAGACTGTTGATGAAACACAGAAATTGCATCGGCATTGAATACAACAGTCACCATGCGCACTTTCCTCCATGGGAGTAATGTCTCAAACAGTCTACGATTTGATCGTTCCTGGAAGACCAGTAGTAGTTTCCGATTCACATCTGGTGGCATTCTGTAATCTGTGGACTATCAGAGTGTTGATGAAACACAGAAATTGCATCGGGATTGAATACAACAGTCACTATCCTTACTTTCCTCCATGGGAGTAATGTCTGAAACAGTCTACGCTTTGATCGTTCAGTGAAAACCAGTAGGAGTTTCCGATGCACATCTGGTGGCATTCTGTAATCTGTGGTCTATCAGAGTGTTGATGAAACACAGATAATGCATCGGGATTAAATACAACAGTCAACATGCGCACTTTCCTCCATGGGATTAATGTCTCAAACAGTCTACGATTTGATCGTTCCCTGGAAGACCAGTAGTAGTTTCCGATGCACATCTGGAGGCATTCTGTAATCTGTGGACTATAAGACTGTTGATGAAACACAGAAATTGCATCGGGATGGAATACAACAGTCAGCATGCGCACTTTTATCCATGGGAGTAATGTCTCAAACAGTCTACGCTTTGATCGTTCCCTGGAAGACCAGTAGTAGTTTCCGATGCACATCTGGAGGCATTCTGTAATCTGTGGACTATCAGACTGTTGACGAAACACAGAAATTCCATCGGAATTGAATACAACAGTCACCATGCGCACTTTCCTCCAAGGGAGTAATGTCTCCAACAGTCTACAATTTAACCGTTCCCTGGAAGACCAGAAGTATTTTCCGATGCACAACTGGAGGCATTCTGTATTCTGTGGACTATCAGAGTGTCGATGAAACACAGGAATTGCATCGCGAATGAATACAACAGTCACCATGCGCACTTTCCTCCATGGGAGTAATGTCTCAAACAGTCTTCGCTTTGATCGTTCCATGGAAGACCAGTATTAATTTCCGATGGACATCTGGAGGCATTCTGTAATCTGTGGACTATCAGAGTGTCGATGAAACACAGGAATTGCATCGCGAATGAATACAACAGTCACCACGCGCACTTTCCTCCACGGGAGTAATGTCTCAAACAGTCTACGCTTTGATCGTTCCCTGGAAGACCACTAGTAGTTTCCGATGCACATCTGGTGGCATTCTGTAGTCTGTGGACTATCAGAGTGTTGATGAAACACAGAAATTGCATCGGGATTGAATACAACAGTCACCATTCGCACTTTCTTATGTGGGAGTAATGTCTCAAATAGTCCACGCTTCGATCGTTCCCTGGCAGACCAGTAGTAGTTTCCGATGCACAGCTGGTGGCATTCTGTAATCTGTGGACTATCAGAGTATTGATGAAACACAGAAATTGCATCGGGATTGAATGCAACTGTCACCATGAGCACTATCCTCAATGTGAGTTATGTCTCAAACAATTTACGTTTTGATCGTTCCCTGGAAGACCAGTAGTAGTTTCTGATGCACATCTGGTGGCATTCTGTAATCTGTGGACTATCAGAGTGTTGATAAAACACAGAATTTGAATCGGGATTGAATACAACAGTCACCATGCGCACTTTCCTCCATGGGAGCAATGTCTCAAAGAGTTTAGGCTCCGATCGTTCCCTGGAAGATGAGTAGTAGTTTCCGATGCACATCTGGAGCCATTCTGTAATCTGTGCACTATCAGAGTGTTGATGAAACACAGAAATTGCATCGGGATTGAATACAACAGTCACCATCCGCACTTTCCTCAATGTGAGTAATGTCTCAATCAATTTACGCTTTGATCGTTCCCTGGAAGACCAATAGTAGTTTCCGATGAACATCTGGTGGCATTCTGTAATCTGTGGACTATCAGAGTGTTGATGAAACACAGAAATTGCATTTGGATGAATTCACCATGCGCACTTTCCTCCACTGGAGTAATGTCTCAAACAGTCTACGCTTTGATTGTTCTCTGGAAGACCAGTAGTAGTTTCCGATGCACATCTGGTGGCATTTTGTAATCTGTGGACTATCAGAGTGTTGATGAAACACAGAAATTGCATCGCGATTGAATACAACAGTCACCATGCGCACTTTCCTCCACCGGAGTAATGTCGCAAACAGTCTACGCTTTGATCGTTCCCTGGAAGACCAGTAGTAGTTTCCGATGCACATATGGTGGCATTCTGTAATCTGTGGACTATCAGAGTGTTGATGAAACGCAGAAATTGCATCGGGATTGAATACAACAGTCGCCATGCGCACTTACCTCCATGGGAGTAGTGTCTCAAACAGTCTACGCTTTGATCGTTCCCTTCAAGACCAGTAGTAGTTTCCGATGCACATCTGGAGGCATTCTGTAGTCTGTGGACTATCAGAGTGTTGATGAACCACAGAAATTGCATTGGGATTAAATACAACAGTCACCTTTTGCACTTTCCTCCATGGGAGTAATGTCTCAAACAGTCTACGCTTTGATCGTTCCCTGGAAGACCAGTAGTAGTTTCCAATGCACATCTGGAGGCATTCTGTAATCTTTGGACTATCAGACTGTTGACGAAACAGAGAAATTCCATCGGGATTGAATACAACATTCACCATGCGCACTTTCCTCCATGGGAGTAATGTCTCAAACAGTCTACGATTTGATCGTTCCCTGGAAGACCAGTAGTAGTTTGCGATGCACATCTGGAGGCATTCTGTAATCTGTGGACTATAAGACTGTTGATGAAACACAGAAATTGCATCGGCATTGAATACAACAGTCACCATGCGCACTTTCCTCCATGGGAGTAATGTCTCAAACAGTCTACGATTTGATCGTTCCTGGAAGACCAGTAGTAGTTTCCGATGCACATATGGTGGCATTCTGTAATCTGTGGACTATCAGAGTGTTGATGAAACACAGAAATTGCATCGGGATTGAATACAACAGTCACCATCCGCACTTTCCTCCTTGGGAGTAATGTCTGAAACAGTCTACGCTTTGATCGTTCAGTGGAAAACCAGTAGGAGTCTCCGATGCACATCTGGTGGCATTCTGTAATCTGTGGTCTATCAGAGTGTTGATGAAACACAGATAATGCATCGGGATTAAATACAACAGTCAACATGCGCACTTTCCTCCATGGGAGTAATGTCTCAAACAGTCTACGATTTGATCGTTCAGTGGAAGACCAGTAGTAGTTTCCGATGCACATCTGGAGGCATTCTGTAATCTGTTGACTATAAGACTGTTTATGAAACACAGAATTTGCATCGGGATGGAATACAACAGTCACCATGCGCATTTATCTCCATGGGAGTAATGTCTCAAACAGTCTACGCTTTGATCGTTCCCTGGAAGACCAGTAGTAGTTTCCGATGCACATCTGGAGGCATTCTGTAATCTGTGGACTATCAGACTGTTGACGAAACACAGAAATTCCATCGGAATTGAATACAACAGTCACCATGCGCACTTTCCTCCAAGGGACTAATGTCTCCAACAGTCTACAATTTAACCGTTCCCTGGAAGACTAGAAGTATTTTCCGATGCACAACTGGAGGCATTCTGTAATCTGTGGACTATCAGAGTGTCGATGAAACACAGGAATTGCATCGCGAATGAATACAACAGTCACCATGCGCACTTTCCTCCATGGGAGTAATGTCTCAAACAGTCTACGCTTTGATCGTTCCATGGAAGACCAGTATTAATTTCCGATGGACATCTGGCGGCATTCTGTAATCTGTGGACCATCAGAGTGTTGATGAAACACAGAAATTGCATCGGGATTGAATACAACAGTCACCACGCGCACTTTCCTCCACGGGAGTAATGTCTCAAACAGTCTACGCTTTGATCGTTCCCTGGAAGACCACTAGTAGTATCCGATGCACATCTGGTGGCATTCTGTAGTCTGTGGACTATCAGAGTGTTGATGAAACACAGAAATTGCATCGGGATTGAATACAACAGTCACCATTCGCACTTTCTTATGTGGGAGTAATGTCTCAAATAGTCCACGCTTCGATCGTTCCCTGGCAGACCAGTAGTAGTTTCCGATGCACAGCTGGTGGCATTCTGTAATCTGTTGACTATCAGAGTGTTGATGAAACACAGAAATAGCATCGGGATTGAATACAACAGTCACCATCCGCACTTTCCTCCATGGGAGTAATGTCTCAAACAATTTACGCTTTGGTCGTTCCCTGGAAGACCAGTAGTAGTTTCCGATGCACATCTTGTGGCATTCTGTAATCTGTGGACTATCAGAGTGTTGATGAAGCACAGAAATTGCATCGGGATTGAATTCACCATGCGCACCTTCCTCCACCGGAGTAATGTCTCAAACAGTCTACGCTTTGATTGTTCTCTGGAAGACCAGTAGTAGTTTCCGATGCACATCTGGTGGCATTTTGTAATCTGTGGACTATCAGAGAGTTGATGAAACACAGATATTGCATCGGGATTGAATGCAACAGTCACCATTCGAACTCTCTTATATGGGAGTAATGTCTCAAATAGTCCACGCTTTGATCGTTCCCTGGCTGACCAGTAGTAGTTTCCGATGCACATCTGGTATCATTCTGTAGTCTCTGGACTATCAGAGTATTGATGAAACATAGAAATTGCATCGGGATTGAATACAAGTGTCACCATGCGCACTTTCCTCAATGTGAGTAATGTCTCAAACAATTTACGTTTTGATCGTTCCCTGGAAGACCAGTAGTAGATTCTGATGCACATCTGGTGGCATTCTGTAGTCTGTGGACTATCAGAGTATTGATGAAACACAGAAATTGCATCGGGATTGAATTCACCATGCCCACTTTCCTCCACCGGAGTAATGTCTCAAACAGTCTACGCTTTGATTGTTCTCTGGAAGACCAGTAGTAGTTTCCGATGCACATCTGGTTGCATTCTGTAATCTGTGGACTGTCGGAGTGTTGATGAAACACAGAATTTGAATCGGGATTGAATAGAACAGTCACCATGCGCACTTTCCTCCACGGGAGTAATGTCTCAAACAGTCTACGCTTTGATCGTTCCCTGGAAGACCAGTAGTAGCTTCCGATGCACATCTGGTGGCATTCTGCAATCTGTGGACTATCAGAGTATTGATGAAACACAGAAATTGCATCGGCATTGGATACAACAGTCACCATGCGCACTTGCCTCCATGGGAGTAATGTCTCAAACAGACTACGCTATGATCGTTCCTGGAAGACCAGTAGTAGTTTCCGATGCACATCTGGTTTCATTCTGTAATCCGTGGACTATTAGAGTGTTGATGAAACACAGAAATTGCATCGTGATTGAATACAACAGTCACCATGCGCACTTTCCTCCAGGGAATAATGTCTCAAACAGTCTACGCTTTGATCGTTCCCTGGAAGACCAGTAGTAGTTTCAGATGCACGTCTGGTGGCATTCTGTAATCTGTGGACTATCAGACTGTTGATGAAACACAGAAATTGCATCGGGATTGAATACAACAATCACCATGCACACCTTCCTTCATGGGAGTAATGTCTCAAACAGACTACGATTTGATCGTTCTTTGGAAGACCAGTAGTAGTTTCTGATGCACATCTGGAGGCATTCTGTAATCTGTGGACTATAAGACTGTTGATGAAACACAGAAATTGCATCGGGATTGAATACAACAGTCACCATGCGCACTTTCCTCCATGGGAGCAATGTCTCAAAGTGTTTAGGCTCTGATCGTTCCCTGGAAGACCAGTAGTAGTTTCCGATGCACATCTGGTTTCATTCTGTAATCTGTGGACTATCAGAGTGTTGATGAAACACAGAGATTGCATCGGCATTAAATACAACAGTCACCATGCGCACTTCCTCCATGGGAGTAATGTCTCAAACAGTCTACGCTTTGATCGTTCCTATAAGACCAGTAGTAGTTTCCGGTGCACATCTGGTGGCATTCTGTAATGTGTGGCCTATCAGAGTGTTAATGAAACACAGAAATTGCATCGGGATTGAATACAACAGTCACCACGCGCACTTTCCTCCACGGGAGTAATGTCTCAAACAGTCTACGCTTTGATCGTTCCCTGGAAGACCACTAGTAGTTTCCGATGCACATCTGGAGGCATTCTGTAATCTGTGGACTATAAGACTGTTGATGAAACACAGAAATTGTATCGGGATTGAATACAACAGTCACCATGCGCACTTTCCTCCATGGGAGTAATGTCTCAAACAGTCTACGCTTTGATCGTTCCCTGGAAGACCAGTAGTAGTTTCCGATGCACATCTGGAGGCATTCTGTAATCTGTGGACTATCAGACTGTTGATGAAACACAGAATTTCCATCGGGATTAAATACAACAGTCACCATGCGCACTTCCCTCCATGGGAGTAATGTCTCAAACAGTCTACGTTTTGATCGTTCCCTGGAAGACCAGAAGTAGTTTCCGATGCACAACTGGAGGCATTCTGTAATCTGTGGACTATCAGAGTGTTGATGAAACACAGAAATTGCATCGGGATTGAATACAAAAGTCACCAAACGCACTTTCCTCCATGGGAGTAATGTCTCAAACAGTCTACGCTTTGATCGTTCCCTGGAAGACCAGTATTAGTTTGCGATGGACATCTGGTTTCATTCTGTAATCTGTGTACCATCAGAGTGTTGATGAAACACAGAAATTGCATCGGGATTGAATACAACAGTCACCACGCGCACCTTCCTCCGCGGGAGTAATGTCTCAAACAGTCTACGCTTTGATCGTTCCCTGGAAGACCACTATTAGTTTCCGATGCACATCTGGTAGCATTCTGTAATCTGTGGACTATCAGAGTGTCGATGAAACACAGAAATTGCATCGGGTTTGAATACAACAGTCACCATCCGCACTTTCCTCCATGGGAGAAATGTCTCAAACAATTTACGCTTTGATCGTTCCCTGGAAGACCAGTAATAGTTTGCGATGGACATCTGGTTTCATTCTGTAATCTGTGTACCATCAGAGTGTTGATGAAACACAGAATTTGAATCGGGATTGAATAGAACAGTCACCATGCGCACTTTCCTCCACGGGAGTAATGTCTCAAACAGTCTACGCTTTGATCGTTCCCTGGAAGACCAGTAGTAGTTTCCGATGCACATCTGGTGGCATTCTGCAATCTGTGGACTATCAGAGTATTGATGAAACACAGAAATCTATCGGCATTGAATACAACAGTCACCATGCGCACTAGCCTCCATGGGAGTAATGTCTCAAATAGTCTACGCTTTGATCGTTCCCTGGAAGACCAGAAGTAGTTTCCGATGCACAACTGGAGGCATTCTGTAATCCGTGGACTATGAGAGTGTTGATGAAACACAGAAATTGCATCGGGATTGAATACAACAGTCACCATGCGCACTTTCCTCCACGGGAATAATGTCTCAAACAGTCTACGCTTTGATCGTTCCCTGGAAGACCAGTAGTAGTTTCAGATGCACGTCTGGTGGCATTCTGTAATCTGTGGACTATCAGACTGTTGATGAAACACAGAAATTGCATCGGGATTGAATACAACAGTCACCATGCACACTTTCCTCCATGGGAGCAATGTCTCAAAGAGTTTAGGCGCTGATCGTTCCCTGGAAGACCAGTAGTAGTTTCCGATGCACATCTGGTGGCATTCTGTAATCTGTGGACTATCAGAGTATTGATGAAACACAGAAATTGCATCGGGATTGAATTCACCATGCGCACCTTCCTCCACCGGAGTAATGTCTCAAACAGTCTACGCTTTGATTGTTCTCTGGAAGACCAGTAGTAGTTTCCAATGCACATCTGGTGGCATTTTGTAATCTGTGGACTATCAGGGAGTTGATGAAACACAGAAATTGCATTGGGATTGAATACAACAGTCACCATGCGCACTTTCCTCCACCGGAGAAATGTATCAAACAGTCTACATTTTGATCGTTCCCTTTAAGACCACTAATAGTTTCCGATGCACATCTGGTGGCATTCTGTAATCTGTGGACTATCAGAGTGTTGATGAAACACAGAGATTGCATCGGCATTAAATACAACAGTCACCATGCGCACTTTCTCCATGGGAGTAATGTCTCAAACAGTCTACGCTTTGATCGTTCCTATAAGACCAGTAGTAGTTTCCGGTGCACATCTGGTGGCATTCTGTAATGTGTGGACTATCAGAGTGTTAATGAAACACAGAAACTGCATCGGGATTGAATACAACATTCACCATCCGCACTTTTCTCCATGGGAATAATGTCTCAAAAAGTCTACGATTTGATCGTTCCCTGGAAGACCAGTGGTAGTTTCCGATGCACATCTGGAGGCATTATGTAATCTGTGGACTATAAGACTGTTGATGAAACACAGAAATTGCATCGGGATTGAATACAACAGTTACCATGCGCACTTTCCTCCATGGGAGTAATGTCTCAAACAGTCTACGTTTTGATCGTTCCCTGGAAGACCAGAAGTAGTTTCCGATGCACAACTGGAGGCATTCTGTAATCTGTGGACTATCAGAGTGTTGATGAAACACAGAAATTGCATCGGGATTGAATACAAAAGTCACCATACGCACCTTCCTCCATGGGAGTAATGTCTCAAACAGTCTACGCTTTGATCGTTCCCTGGAAGACCAGTATTAGTTTGCGATGGACATCTGGTTTCATTCTGTAATCTGTGTACCATCAGAGTGTTGATGAAACGCAGAAATTGCATCGGGATTGAATACAACAGTCACCACGCGCACCTTCCTCCTCGGGAGTAATGTCTCAAACAGTCTACGCTTTGATCGTTCCCTGGAAGACCACTATTAGTTTCCGATGCACATCTTTTAGCATTCTGTAATCTGTGGACTATCAGAGTGTCGATGAAACACAGAAATTGCATCGGGTTTGGATACAACAGTCACCATTCGCCCTTTCGTCCATGGGAGTAATATCTCAAACAGTCCACGCTTTGATCGTTCCCTGGAAGACCAGTAGTAGTTTCCGATGCACATCTGGTGGCATTCTGTAATCTGTGGACTATCGGAATATTGATGAAACACAAAAAATGGCATCAGGATTGAATACAACAGTCACAATGCGCACTTTCCTCAATGTGAGTAATGTCTCAAACAATTTACGTTTTGATCGTTCCCTGGAAGACCAGTAGTAGTTTCCAATGCACATCTGGTGGCATTCGATAATCTGTGGACTATCATTGTGTGGATGAAACAGAGAAATTGCATCGGGATTGAATTCACCATGCGCACTTTCCTCCACCGGAGTATTGTCTCAAACAGTCTACGCTTTGATTGTTCTCTGGAAGACCAGTACTAGTTTCCGATGCACATCTGGTGGCATTCTGTAATCTTTGGACTATCAGAGTGTTGACGAAACACAGAAATTGCATCGGGATTGAATACAACAGTCACCATCCGCACTTTACTCAATGTGAGTAATGTCTCAATCAATTTACGCTTTGATCGTTCCCTGGAAGACCAGTAGTAGTTTCCGATGCACATCTGGTGGCATTCTGTAATCTGTGGACTATCAGAGTGTTGAAGAAACACAGAAATTGCATTGGGATGAATTCACCATGCGCACTTTCCTCCACCGGAGTAATGTCTCAAACAGTCTACGCTTTGATTGTTCTCTGGAAGACCACTAGTAGTTTCCGATGCACATCTTGTGGCATTTTGTAATCTGTGGACTATCAGAGTGTTGATGAAACACAGAAATTGCATCGGGATTGTATACAACAGTCACCATGCGCACTTTCCTCACCGGAGTAATGTCGCAAACAGTCTACGCTTTGATCGTTCCCTGGAAGACCAGTAGTAGTTTCCGATGCACATCTGGTGGCATTCTGTAATCTGTGGACTATCAGAGTGTTGATGAAACACAGAAATTGCATCGGGATTGAATACAACAGTCGCCATGCGCACTTTCCTCCATGGGAGTAGTGTCTCAAACAGTCTACGCTTTGATCGTTCCCTTCAAGACCAGTAGTAGTTTCCGATGCACATCTGGAGGCATTCTGTAATCTGTGGACTATCAGAGTGTTGATGAACCACAGAAATTGCATTGGGATTAAATACAACAGTCACCATGCGCACTTTCCTCCATGGGAGTAATGTTTCAAACAGTCTACGTTTTGATCGTTCCCAGGAAAACCAGTGGTAGCTTTCGATGCACATCTATAGGCATTCTGTAATCTGTGGACTATCAGAGTTTTGATGAAACACAGAAATTGCATCGGGATTGAATACAACAGTCACCTTGCGCACTTTCCTCCATGGGAGTAATGTCTCAATCAGTCTACGCTTTGATCGTTCCCTGGAAGAAGAGTAGTAGTTTCCGATGCATATATGGAGGCATTCTGTAATCTGTGGACTATCAGACTGTTGATGAAACACAGAAATTTCATCGGGATTGAATACAACATTCACCATGCTCACTTTCCTCCATGGGAGTAATGTCTCAAACAGTCTACGATTTGATCGTTTCCTGGAAGACCAGTAGTAGTTTGCGATGCACATCTGGAGGCATTCTGTAATCTGTGGACTATAAGACTGTTGATGAAACACAGAAATTGCATCGGGATTGAATACAACAGTCACCATGGGCACTTTCCTCCATGGGGGTAATGTCTCAAACAGTCTACGATTTGATCGTTCCTGGAAGACCAGTAGTAGTTTCCGATGCACATCTGGTGGCATTCTGTAATCTGTGGACTATCAGAGTGTTGATGAAACACAGAAATTGCATCGGGATTGAATACAACAGTCACCATCCGCACTTTCCTCCATGGGAGTAATGTCTGAAACAGTGTACGCGTTGATCGTTCAGTGGAAGACCAGTAGGAGTTTCCGATGCACATCTGGTGGCATTCTGTAATCTGTGGTCTATCAGAGTGTTGATGAAACACAGATAATGCATCGGGATTAAATACAACAGTCACCATGTGCACTTTCCTTCATGGGAGTAATGTCTCAAACAGTCTACGATTTGATCGTTTCCTGGAAGACCAGTAGTAGTTTCTGATGCACATCTGGAGGCATTCTGTAATCTGTGGATTATAAGACTGTTGATGAAACACAGAAATTGCATCGGGATTGAATACAACTGTCACCATGAGCACTTTCCTCAATGTGAGTAATGTCTCAAACAATTTACGTTTTGATCGTTCCCTGGAAGAACAGTAGTAGTTTCTGATGCACATTTGGTGGCATTCTGTAATCTGTGGACTATCAGAGTGTTGATGAAACACAGAAATTGCGTCGGGATTGAATTCACCATGCGCACTTTCCTCCAGCGGAGTAATGTCTCAAACAGTCTACGCTTTGATTGTTCTCTGGAAGACCAGTAGTAGTTTCCGATGCACATCTGGTTTCATTCTGCAATCTGTGGACTATCAGAGTATTGATGAAACACAGAAATTGCATCGGCATTGAATACAACAGTCACCTTGCGCACTTTCCTACACCAAAGTAGTGGTTCAAATGGCTCTGAGCACTATGGGACTCAACTGCTGTGGTCATCAGTCGCCTAGTACTTAGAACTACTTAAACCGAACTAACCTAAGGACATCACACACACCCATGCCCGAGGCAGGATTCGAACCTGCAACCGTAGCAGTCGCCCGGTTCCGGACTGCGCGCCTAGAACCGCGAGACCACCGCGGCCCGCGAAGTAGTGTCTCAAACAGTGTACGCTTTGATCGTTATTGGAAGACCAGTAGTAGTTTCCGGTGCACATCTGGTGGCATTCTGTAATCTGTGGACTATCAGAGTGTTGATGAAACACAGAAATTGCATCGGCATTGAATACAACAGTCACCATGCGCACTTTCCTCCACCGAAGTAATGTCTCAAACAGTCTACGCTTTGATCGTTCCTGGAAGACCAGTAGTGGTTTCCGGTGCACATCTGGTGGCATTCTGTAATCTGTGGACTATGAGAGTGTTGACGAAACACAGAAATTGCATCGGGATTGAATACAACAGTCACCATGCGCACTTTCCTCCACGGCAATAATGTCTCAAACAGTCTACGCTTTGATCGTTCCCTGGAAGACCAGTAGTAGTTTCAGATGCAAGTCTGGTGGCATTCTGTAATCTGTGGACTATCAGACTGTTGATGAAACACAGAAATTGCATCGGGATTGAATACAACAGTCACCATGCGCACTCTCCTCCATGGGAGTAATGCCTCAAACAGTCTACGATTTGATCGTTCCCTGGAAGACCAGTAGTAGTTTCCGATGCACATCTGGAGGCATTCTGTAATCTGTGGACTATCAGAGTATTGATGAAACACAGAAATTGCATCGGGACTGAATTAACCATGCGCACCTTCCTCCACCGGGGTAATGTCTCAAACAGTCTACGCTTTGATTGTTCTCTGGAAGACCAGTAGTAGTTTCCAATGCACATCTATTGGCAATTTGTAATCTGTGAACTATCAGACTGTTGATGAAACACAGAAATTCCATCGGGATTAAATACAACAGTCACCATGCGCACTTCCCTCCATGGGAGTAATGTCTCAAACAGTCTACGCTTTGATCGTTCCCTGGAAGACCAGAAGTAGTTTCCGATGCACAACTGGAGGCATTCTGTAATCTGTGGACTATCAGAGTGTTGATGAAACACAGAAATTGCATCGGGATTGAATACAAAAGTCACCATACGCACTTTCCTCCATGGGAGTAATGTCTCAAACAGTCTACGCTTTTATCGTTCCCTGGAAGTCCAGTATTAGTTTGCGATGGACATCTGGTTTAATTCTGTAATCTGTGGACTATCAGAGTGTTGATGAAACACAGAAATTGCATCGGGATTGAATACAAAAGTCACCATACGCACTTTCCTCCATGGGAGTAATGTCTCAAATAGTCTACGCTTAGATCGTTCCCTGGAAGACCACTATTAGTTTCCGATGCACATCTGGTGGCATTCTGTAATCTGTGGACTATCAGAGTGTCGATGAAACACAGAAATTGCATCGGGTTTGAATACAACAGTCACCATTCGCACTTTCCTCCATGGGAGTAATGTCTCAAACAGTCCACGCTTTGATCGTTCCCTGGAAGACCAGTAGTAGTTTCCGATGCACATCTGGTGATATTCTGTAATCTGTGGACTATCAGAGTATTGATGAAACACAAAAAATGGCATCGGGATTAAATACAACAGTCACCATGCGCACTTTCGTCAATGTGAGTAAAGTCACAAACAATTTACGTTTTGATCGTTCCCTGGAAGACCATTAGTAGTTTCCGATGCACATCTGGTGGCATTCTGTAATCTGTGGACTATCATTGTGTGGATGAAACAGAGAAATTGCATGGGGATTGAATTCACCATGCGCACTTTCCTCCACCAGAGGATTGTCTCAAACAGTATACGCTTTGATTGTTCTCTGGTAGACCAGTACTAGTTTCCGATGCACATCTGGTGGCATTCTGTAATGTTTGGACTATCAGAGTGTTGATGAAACACAGAAATTGCATCGGGATTGAATACAACAGTCACCATCCGCACTTTCCTCAGTGTGACTAATGTCTCAATCAATTTACGCTTTGATCGTTCCCTGGAAGACCAGTAGTAGTTTCCGATGCACATCTGGTGGCATTCTGTAATCTGTGGACTATTAGAGTGTTGATGAAACACAGAAATTGCATTGGGATGAATTCACCATGCGCACTTTCCTAAACCGGACTAATGTTTCAAACAGTCTACGCTTTGATTGTTCTCTGGAAGACCAGTAGTAGTTTCCGATGCACATCTGGTGGCATTTTGTAATCTGTGGACTATCAGAGTGTTGATGAATCACAGAAATTGCATCGGGATTGAATACAACAGTCACCATGCGCACTTTCCTCCACCAGAGTAATGTCGCAAACAGTCTACGCTTTGATCGTTCCCTGGAAGACCAGTAGTAGTTTCCGATGCACATCTGGTGGCATTCTGTAATCTGTGGACTATCAGAGTGTTGATGAAACACAGAAATTACATTGGGATTGAATACAACAGTCGCCATGCGCACTTTCCTCCATGGGAGTAGTGTCTCAAACAGTCTACGCTTTGATCGTTCCCTTCAAGACCAGTAGTAGTTTCCGATGCACATCTGGAGGCATTCTGTAATCTGTGGACTATCAGAGTGTTGATGAACCACAGAAATTGCATTGGGATTAAATACAACAGTCACCATGCGCACTTTCCTCCATGGCGAGCAATGTCTCAAACAGACTACGCTTTGATCGTTCCCTGGAAGACCAGTAGTAGTTTCCGATGCACATCTGGAGGCATTCTGTAATCTGTTGACCTTCAAAGTGTTGATTAAACACAGAAATTGCATCGGGATTGAATACAGCAGTCACCATTCGCACTTTCCTCCATGGGAGTAATGTTTCAAACTGTCTACGTTTTGATCGTTCCCTGGAAAACCAGTGGTAGCTTACGATGCACATCTATAGGCATTCTGTAATCTGTGGACTATCAGAGTGTTGATGAAACACAGAAATTGCATCGGGATTGAATACAACAGTCACCTTGCGCACTTTCCTCCATGGGAGTAATGTCTCAAACAGTCTACGCTTTGATCGTACCCTGGAAGACCAGTAGTAGTTTCCGATGCACATCTGGAGGCATTCTGTAATCTGTGGACTATAAGACTGTTGATGAAACACAGAAATTGCATCGGGATTGAATACAACAGTCACCATGGGCACTTTCCTCCATGGGGGTAATGTATCAAACAGTCTACGATTTGATCATTCCTAGAAGACCAGTAGTAGTTTCCGATGCACATCTGGTGGCATTCTGTAATCTGTAGTCTATCAGAGTGTTGATGAAACACAGATAATGCATCGGGATTAAATACAACAGTCACCATGCGCACTTTCCTCCATGGGAGTAATGTCTCAAACAGTCTACGCTTTGATCGTTCCATGGAAGACCAGTATTAATTTCCGATGGCATCTGATGGCATTCGGTAATCTGTGGACCATCAGAGTGTTGATGAAACACAGAAATTGCATCGGGATTGAATACAACAGTCACCACGCGCACTTTCCTCCACGGGAGTAATGTCTCAGACGGTCTACGCTTTGATCGTTTCCTGGAAGACCACTAGTAGTTTCCGATGCACATCTGGTGGCATTCTGTAATCTGTGGACTATCAGAGTGTTGATGAAACACAGAAATTTCATCGGCATTGAATACAACAGTCACCATGCGCACTTTCCTCCATGGAAGTAATGACTCAAACAGTCTACGCTTAGATCGTTCCCTGGCTGACCAGTAGTAGTTTCCGATGCACATCTGGTGGCATTCTGTAATCTCTGGACTATCAGAGTATTGATGAAACACAGAAATTGCATCGGGATTGAATACAACTGTCACCATGTGCACTTTCCTCAATGTGAGTAATGTCTCAAACAATTTACGTTTTGATTGTTCCCTGGAAGACTAGTAGTAGTTTCTGATGCACATCTGGTGGCATTCTGTAATCTGTGGACTATCAGAGTGTTGATGAAACACAGAAATTGCATCGGGATTGAATTAACCATGCCCACTTTCCTCCACCGGAGTAATGTCTCAAACAGTCTACGCTTTGATTGTTCTCTGGAAGACCAGTAGTAGTTTCCGATGCACATCTGGTTGCATTCTGTAATCTGTGGACTATCGGAGTGTTGATGAAACACAGAATTTGAATCGGGATTGAATACAACAGTCACCATGCGCACTTTCCTCCACGGGAGTAATGTCTCAAACAGTCTACGCTTTGATCAATCCCTGGAAGACCAGTAGTAGTTTCCGATGCACATCTAGTGGCATTCTGTAATCTGTGGACTATCAGAGTGTTGATGAAACACAGAAATTGCATCGGGATTGAATGCAACAGTCACCATTCGCACTTACTTATATGGGAGTAATGTCTCAAATAGTCCACGCTTTGATCGTTCCCTGGCTGACCAGTAGTACTTTCCGATGCACATCTGGTGGTATTCTGTAATCTTTGGACTATCAGAGTATTGATAAAACACAGATATTGCATCGGGATTGAATACAACTGTCACCATGCGCACTTTCCTCAATGTGAGTAATGTCTCAAACAATTTACGTTTTGATCGTTCCCTGGAAGACTAGTAGTAGTTTCTGATGCACATCTGGTGGCATTCTGTAATCTGTGGACTATCAGAGTGTTGATGAAACACAGAAATTGCATCGGGATTGAATTAACCATGCCCACTTTCCTCCACCGTAGTAATGTCTCAAACAGTCTACGCTTTGATTGTTCTCTGGAAGACCAGTAGTAGTTTCCGATGCACATCTGGTTGCATTCTGTAATCTGTGGACTATCGCAGTGTTGATGAAACACAGAATTTGAATCGGGATTGAATACAACTGTCACCATGCGCACTTTCCTCCACGGGAGTAATGTCTCAAACAGTCTACGCTTTGATCAATCCCTGGAAGACCAGTAGTAGTTTCCGATGCACATCTGGTGGCATTCTGCTATCTGTGGACTATCAGAGTATTGATGAAACACAGAAATTGCATCGGCATTGAATCCAACAGTCACCATGCGCACTTTCCTCCATGGGAGTAATGTCTCAAACAGTCTACGCTTTGATCGTTCCTGGAAGACCAGTAGTAGTTTCCGGTGCACATCTGGTGGCATTCTGTAGTCTTTGGACTATCAGACTGTTGATGAAACACAGAAATTGCATCGGGATTAAATACAACAGTCACGATGCACACTTTCCTTCATGGGAGTAATGTCTCAAACAGTCTACGCTTTGATCGTTCCCTTGAAGACCAGTAGTAGTTTCTGATGCACATCTGGAGGCATTCTGTAATCTGTGGACTATAAGACCGTTGATGAAACACAGAAATTGCATCGGGATTGAATACAACAGTCACCATGCGCACTTTCCTCCATGGGAGCAATGTCTCAAAGAGTTTAGGCTCTGATCGTTCCCTGGAAGACCTGTAGTAGTTTCCGGTGCACATCTGGTGGCATTCTGTAGTCTTTGGACTATCAGACTGTTGATGAAACACAGAAATTGCATCGGGATTAAATACAACAGTCACGATGCACACTTTCCTTCATGGGAGTAATGTCTCAAACAGTCTACGCTTTGATCGTTCCCTTGAAGACCAGTAGTAGTTTCTGATGCACATCTGGTGGCATTCTGTAATCTGTGGTCTATCAGAGTGTTGATGAAACACAGAAAATGCATCGGGATTAACTACAATAGTCACCATGCGCACTTTCCTCCATGGGAGTAATGTATCAAACAGTCTACGATTTGATCGTTCCATGGAAGACCAGTAGGAGTTTCCGATGCACATCTGGTGGCATTCTGTAATCTGTGGTCTATCAGAGTGTTGATGAAACACAGAAAATGCATCGGGATTAACTACAATAGTCACCATGCGCACTCTCCTCCATGGGAGTAATGTATCAAACAGTCTACGATTTGATCGTTCCATGGAAGACCAGTAGTAGTTTCCGATGCACGTCTGGAGGCATTCTGTAATTTGTGGACTATAAGACTGTTGATGAAACACAGAAATTGCATCGGGATGGAATACAACAGTCATCATGCGCACTTTCCTCCATGGGAGTAATGTCTCAAACAGTCTACGCTTTGATCGTTCCATGGAAGACCAGTATTAATTTCCGATGGCATCTGATGGCATTCTGTAATCTGTGGACCATCAGAGTGTTGATGAAACACAGAAATTGCATCGGGATTCAATACAACAGTCACCACGCGCACTTTCCTCCACGGGAGTAATGTCTCAGACGGTCTACGCTTTGATCGTATCCTGGAAGACCACTAGTAGTTTCCGATGCACATCTGGTGGCATTCTGTAATCTGTGGACTATCAGAGTGTTAATGAAACACAGAAATTGCATCGGGATTGAATGCAACAGTCACCATTCGCACTTTCTTATATGGGAGTAATGTCTCAAATAGTCCACGCTTTGATCGTTCCCTGGCTGACCAGTAGTAGTTTCCGATGCACATCTGGTGGCATTCTGTAATCTCTGGACTATCAGAGTATTGATGAAACACAGAAATAGCATCGGGATTGAATACAACTGTCACCATGTGCACTTTCCTCAATGTGAGTAATGTCTCAAACAATTTACGTTTTGATCGTTCCCTAGAAGACTAGTAGTAGTTTCTGATGCACATCTGGTGGCACTCTGTAATCTGTGGACTATCAGAGTGTTGATGAAACACAGAAATTGCATCGGGATTGAATTAACCATGCCCACTTTCCTCCACCGGAGTAATGTCTCAAGCAGTCTACGCTTTGATTGTTCTCTGGAAGACCAGTAGTAGTTTCCGATGCACATCTGGTTGCATTCTGTAATCTGTGGACTATCGGAGTGTTGATGAAACACAGAATTTGAATCGGGATTGAATACAACAGTCACCATGCGCACTTTCCTCCACGGGAGTAATGTCTCAAACAGTCTACGCTTTGATCAATCCCTGGAAGACCAGTAGTAGTTTCCGATGCACATCTAGTGGCATTCTGTAATCTGTGGACTATCAGAGTGTTGATGAAACACAGAAATTGCATCGGGATTGAATGCAACAGTCACCATTCGCACTTACTTATATGGGAGTAATGTCTCAAATAGTCCACGCTTTGATCGTTCCCTGGCTGACCAGTAGTACTTTCCGATGCACATCTGGTGGTATTCTGTAATCTTTGGACTATCAGAGTATTGATAAAACACAGATATTGCATCGGGATTGAATACAACTGTCACCATGCGCACTTTCCTCAATGTGAGTAATGTCTCAAACAATTTACGTTTTGATCGTTCCCTGGAAGACTAGTAGTAGTTTCTGATGCACATCTGGTGGCATTCTGTAATCTGTGGACTATCAGAGTGTTGATGAAACACAGAAATTGCATCGGGATTGAATTAACCATGCCCACTTTCCTCCACCGTAGTAATGTCTCAAACAGTCTACGCTTTGATTGTTCTCTGGAAGACCAGTAGTAGTTTCCGATGCACATCTGGTTGCATTCTGTAATCTGTGGACTATCGCAGTGTTGATGAAACACAGAATTTGAATCGGGATTGAATACAACTGTCACCATGCGCACTTTCCTCCACGGGAGTAATGTCTCAAACAGTCTACGCTTTGATCAATCCCTGGAAGACCAGTAGTAGTTTCCGATGCACATCTGGTGGCATTCTGCTATCTGTGGACTATCAGAGTATTGATGAAACACAGAAATTGCATCGGCATTGAATCCAACAGTCACCATGCGCACTTTCCTCCATGGGAGTAATGTCTCAAACAGTCTACGCTTTGATCGTTCCTGGAAGACCAGTAGTAGTTTCCGGTGCACATCTGGTGGCATTCTGTAGTCTTTGGACTATCAGACTGTTGATGAAACACAGAAATTGCATCGGGATTAAATACAACAGTCACGATGCACACTTTCCTTCATGGGAGTAATGTCTCAAACAGTCTACGCTTTGATCGTTCCCTTGAAGACCAGTAGTAGTTTCTGATGCACATCTGGAGGCATTCTGTAATCTGTGGACTATAAGACCGTTGATGAAACACAGAAATTGCATCGGGATTGAATACAACAGTCACCATGCGCACTTTCCTCCATGGGAGCAATGTCTCAAAGAGTTTAGGCTCTGATCGTTCCCTGGAAGACCTGTAGTAGTTTCCGGTGCACATCTGGTGGCATTCTGTAGTCTTTGGACTATCAGACTGTTGATGAAACACAGAAATTGCATCGGGATTAAATACAACAGTCACGATGCACACTTTCCTTCATGGGAGTAATGTCTCAAACAGTCTACGCTTTGATCGTTCCCTTGAAGACCAGTAGTAGTTTCTGATGCACATCTGGTGGCATTCTGTAATCTGTGGTCTATCAGAGTGTTGATGAAACACAGAAAATGCATCGGGATTAACTACAATAGTCACCATGCGCACTTTCCTCCATGGGAGTAATGTATCAAACAGTCTACGATTTGATCGTTCCATGGAAGACCAGTAGGAGTTTCCGATGCACATCTGGTGGCATTCTGTAATCTGTGGTCTATCAGAGTGTTGATGAAACACAGAAAATGCATCGGGATTAACTACAATAGTCACCATGCGCACTCTCCTCCATGGGAGTAATGTATCAAACAGTCTACGATTTGATCGTTCCATGGAAGACCAGTAGTAGTTTCCGATGCACGTCTGGAGGCATTCTGTAATTTGTGGACTATAAGACTGTTGATGAAACACAGAAATTGCATCGGGATGGAATACAACAGTCATCATGCGCACTTTCCTCCATGGGAGTAATGTCTCAAACAGTCTACGCTTTGATCGTTCCATGGAAGACCAGTATTAATTTCCGATGGCATCTGATGGCATTCTGTAATCTGTGGACCATCAGAGTGTTGATGAAACACAGAAATTGCATCGGGATTCAATACAACAGTCACCACGCGCACTTTCCTCCACGGGAGTAATGTCTCAGACGGTCTACGCTTTGATCGTATCCTGGAAGACCACTAGTAGTTTCCGATGCACATCTGGTGGCATTCTGTAATCTGTGGACTATCAGAGTGTTAATGAAACACAGAAATTGCATCGGGATTGAATGCAACAGTCACCATTCGCACTTTCTTATATGGGAGTAATGTCTCAAATAGTCCACGCTTTGATCGTTCCCTGGCTGACCAGTAGTAGTTTCCGATGCACATCTGGTGGCATTCTGTAATCTCTGGACTATCAGAGTATTGATGAAACACAGAAATAGCATCGGGATTGAATACAACTGTCACCATGTGCACTTTCCTCAATGTGAGTAATGTCTCAAACAATTTACGTTTTGATCGTTCCCTAGAAGACTAGTAGTAGTTTCTGATGCACATCTGGTGGCACTCTGTAATCTGTGGACTATCAGAGTGTTGATGAAACACAGAAATTGCATCGGGATTGAATTAACCATGCCCACTTTCCTCCACCGGAGTAATGTCTCAAGCAGTCTACGCTTTGATTGTTCTCTGGAAGACCAGTAGTAGTTTCCGATGCTCATCTGGTTGCATTCTGTAATCTGTGGACTATCGGAGTGTTGATGAAACACAGAATTTGAATCGGGATTGAATACAACAGTCACCATGCGCACTTTCCTCCACGGGAGTAATGTCTCAAACAGTCTACGCTTTGATCAATCCCTGGAAGACCAGTAGTAGTTTCCGATGCACATCTAGTGGCATTCTGTAATATGTGGACTATCAGAGTGTTGATGAAACACAGAAATTGCATCGGGATTGAATGCAACAGTTACCATTCGCACTTACTTATATGGGAGTAATGTCTCAAATAGTCCACGCTTTGATCGTTCCCTGGCTGACCAGTAGTAGTTTCCGATGCACATCTGGTGGCATTCTGTAATCTCTGGACTATCAGAGTATTGATAAAACACAGAAATTGCATCGGGATTGAATACAACTGTCACCATGCGCACTTTCCTCAATGTGAGTAATGTCTCAAACAATTTACGTTTTGATCGTTCCCTGGAAGACCAGTATTAGTTTGCGATGGACATCTGGTTTCATTCTGTAATCTGTGGACTATAAGACTGTTGATGAAACACAGAAATTGGATCGGGATTAAATACAACAGTCACCATGCGCACTTTCCTCCATGGGAGTAATGTCTCAAACAGTCTACGCTTTGATCGTTCCTGGAAGACCAGTAGTAGTTTCCGGTGCACATCTGGTGGCATTCTGTAATGTGTGGACTATCAGAGCGTTAATGAAACACAGAAATTGCATCGGGACTGAATACAACAGTCACCATCCGCACTTTCTTCCATGGGAATAATGCCTCAAACAGCCTACGATTTGATCGTTCCCTGGAAGACCAGTAGTAGTTTCCGATGCACATCTGGAGGCATTCTGTAATCTGTGGACTATCAGACTGTTGATGAAACACAGAAATTCCATCGGGATTAAATACAACAGTCAACATGCGCACTTCCCTCCATGGGAGTAATGTCTCAAACTGTCTACGCTTTGATCGTTCCCAGTAAGACCAGAAGTAGTTTCCGATGCACAACTGGAGGCATTCTGTAATCTGTTGACTATCAGAGTGTTGATGAAACACAGAAATTGCATCGGGATTGAATACAAAAGTCACCATAAGCACTTTCCTCCATGGGAGTAATGTCTCAAACAGTCTACGCTTTGATCGTTCCCTGGAACACCAGTATTAGTTTGCGATGGACATCTGGTTTCATTCTGTAATCTGTGGACCATCTGAGTGTTGATGAAACACAGAAATTGCATCGGGATTGAATACAACAGTCACCACGCGCACCTTCCTCCTCGGGAGTAATGTCTCAAACAGTCTACGCTTTGATCGTTCCCTGGAAGACCACTATTAGTTTCCGATGCACATCTGGTGGCATTCTGTAATCTGTGGACTATCAGAGTGTCGATGAAACACAGAAATTGCATCGGGTTTGAATACAACAGTCACCATTCGCACTTATCTCCATGGGAGTAATGTCTCAAACAGTTTACGTTTTGATCGTTAACTGGAAGACCAGTAGTAGTTTCCGATGCACATCTGGTGGCATTCTGTAATCTGTGGACTATCAGAGTATTGATGAAACACAAAAAATGGCATCGGGATTGAATACAACAGTCACCATGCGCACTTTCGTCAATGTGAGTAATGTCTCAAACAATTTACGTTTTGATCGTTCCCGGGAAGACCATTAGTAGTTTCCGATGCACATCTGGTGGCATTCTGTAATCTGTGGACTATCATTGTGTGGATCAAACAGAGAAATTGCATCGGGATTGAATTCACCATGCGCACTTTCCTCCACCAGAGGATTGTCTCAAACAGTATACGCTTTGATTGTTCTCTGGAAGACCAGTACTAGTTTTCGATGCACATCTGGTGGCATTCTGTAATGTTTGGACTATCAGAGTGTTGATGAAACACAGAAATTGCATCGGGATTGAATACAACAGTCACCATCCGCACTTTCCTCAGTGTGACTAATGTCTCAATCAATTTACGCTTTGATCGTTCCCTGGAAGACCAGTAGTAGTTTCCGATGCACATCTGGTGGCATTCTGTAATCTGTGGACTATCAGAGTGTTGATGAAACACAGAAATTGCATTGGGATGAATTCACCATGCGCACTTTCCTAAACCGGAGTAATGTTTCAAACAGACTACGCTTTGATCGTTCCCTGGAAGACCAGTAGTAGTTTCCGATGCACATCTGGAGGCATTTTGTAATATGTGGACTATCAGAGTGTTGATGAAACACAGAAATTGCATCGGGATTGAATACAAAAGTCACCATACGCACTTTCCTCCATGTGAGTAATGTCTCAAACAGTCTACGCTTTGATCGTTCCCTGGAAGACCAGTATTAGTTTGCGATGGACATCTGGTTTCATTCTGTAATCTGTGGACTATAAGACTGTTGATGAAACACAGAAATTGGATCGGGATTAAATACAACAGTCACCATGCGCACTCTCCTCCATGGGAGCAATGTCTCAAACAGTCTGCGCTTTGATCGTTCCCTGGAAGACCAGTAGGAGTTTCCGATGCACATCTGGTGGCATTCTGTAATCTGTGGTCTATCAGAGTGTTGATGAAACACAGAAAATGCATCGGGATTAACTACAATAGTCACCATGCGCACTTTCCTCCATGGGAGTAATGTATCAAACAGTCTACGATTTGATCGTTCCATGGAAGACCAGTAGGAGTTTCCGATGCACATCTGGTGGCATTCTGTAATCTGTGGTCTATCAGAGTGTTGATGAAACACAGAAAATGCATCAGGATTAACTACAATAGTCACCATGCGCACTTTCCTCCATTGGAGTAATGTATCAAACAGTCTACGATTTGATCGTTCCATGGAAGACCAGTAGTAGTTTCCGATGCACCTCTGGAGGCACTCTGTAATTTGTGGACTATAAGACTGTTGATGAAACACAGAAATTGCATCGGGATGGAATACAACAGTCACCACGCGCACTTTCCTCCACGGGAGTAATGTCTCAGACGGTCTACGCTTTGATCGTTTCCTGGAAGACCACTAGTAGTTTCCGATGCACATCTGGTGGCATTCTGTAATCTGTGGACTATCAGAGTGTTAATGAAACACAGAAATTGCATCGGGATTGAATGCAACAGTCACCATTCGCACTTTCTTGTATGGGAGTAATGTCTCAAATAGTCCACGCTTTGATCGTTCCCTGGCTGACCAGTAGTAGTTTCCGATGCACATCTGGTGGCATTCTGTAATCTCTGGACTATCAGAGTATTGATGAAACACAGAAATTGCATCGGGATTGAATACAACTGTCACCATGTGCACTTTCCTCAATGTGAGTAATGTCTCAAACCTTTTACGTTTTGATCGTTCCCTGGAAGACTAGTAGTAGTTTCTGATGCACATCTGGTGGCATTCTGTAATCTGTGGACTATCAGAGTGTTGATGAAACACAGAAATTGCATTGGGATGAATTCACCATGCGCACTTTCCTAAACCGGAGTAATGTTTCAAACAGACTACGCTTTGATCGTTCCCTGGAAGACCAGTAGTAGTTTCCGATGCACATCTGGAGGCATTTTGTAATATGTGGACTATCAGAGTGTTGATGAAACACAGAAATTGCATCGGGATTGAATACAAAAGTCACCATACGCACTTTCCTCCATGTGAGTAATGTCTCAAACAGTCTACGCTTTGATCGTTCCCTGGAAGACCAGTATTAGTTTGCGATGGACATCTGGTTTCATTCTGTAATCTGTGGACTATAAGACTGTTGATGAAACACAGAAATTGGATCGGGATTAAATACAACAGTCACCATGCGCACTCTCCTCCATGGGAGCAATGTCTCAAACAGTCTGCGCTTTGATCGTTCCCTGGAAGAGCAGTAGGAGTTTCCGATGCACATCTGGTGGCATTCTGTAATCTGTGGTCTATCAGAGTGTTGATGAAACACAGAAAATGCATCGGGATTAACTACAATAGTCACCATGCGCACTTTCCTCCATGGGAGTAATGTATCAAACAGTCTACGATTTGATCGTTCCATGGAAGACCAGTAGGAGTTTCCGATGCACATCTGGTGGCATTCTGTAATCTGTGGTCTATCAGAGTGTTGATGAAACACAGAAAATGCATCAGGATTAACTACAATAGTCACCATGCGCACTTTCCTCCATGGGAGTAATGTATCAAACAGTCTACGATTTGATCGTTCCATGGAAGACCAGTAGTAGTTTCCGATGCACCTCTGGAGGCATTCTGTAATTTGTGGACTATAAGACTGTTGATGACACACAGAAATTGCATCGGGATGGAATACAACAGTCACCACGCGCACTTTCCTCCACGGGAGTAATGTCTCAGACGGTCTACGCTTTGATCGTTTCCTGGAAGACCACTAGTAGTTTCCGATGCACATCTGGTGGCATTCTGTAATCTGTGGACTATCAGAGTGTTAATGAAACACAGAAATTGCATCGGGATTGAATGCAACAGTCACCATTCGCACTTTCTTATATGGGAGTAATGTCTCAAATAGTCCACGCTTTGATCGTTCCCTGGCTGACCAGTAGTAGTTTCCGATGCACATCTGGTGGCATTCTGTAATCTCTGGACTATCAGAGTATTGATGAAACACAGAAATTGCATCGGGATTGAATACAACTGTCACCATGTGCACTTTCCTCAATGTGAGTAATGTCTCAAACCTTTTACATTTTGATCGTTCCCTGGAAGACTAGTAGTAGTTTCTGATGCACATCTGGTGGCATTCTGTAATCTGTGGACTATCAGAGTGTTGATGAAACACAGAAATTGCATCGGAATTGAATTAACCATGCCCACTTTCCTCCACCGGAGTAATGTCTCAAACAGTCTACGCTTTGATTGTTCTCTGGAAGACCAGTAGTAGTTTCCGATGCACATCTGGTTGCATTCTGTAATCTGTGGACTATCGGAGTGTTGATGAAACACAGAATTTGATTCGGGATTGAATACAACAGTCACCATGCGCACTTTCCTCCACGGGAGTAATGTCTCAAACAGTCTACGCTTTGATCAATCCCTGGAAGACCAGTAGTAGTTTCCGATGCACATGTAGTGGCATTCTGTAATCTGTGGACTATCAGAGTGTTGATGAAACACAGAAATTGCATCGGGATTGAATGCAACAGTCACCATTCGCACTTACTTATATGGGAGTAATGTCTCAAATAGTCCACGCTTTGATCGTTCCCTGGCTGACCAGTAGTAGTTTCCGATGCACATCTGGTGGCATTCTGTAATCTCTGGACTATCAGAGTATTGATAAAACACAGAAATTGCATCGGGATTGAATACAACTGTCACCATGCGCACTTTCCTCAATGTGAGTAATGTCTCAAACAATTTACGTTTTGATCGTTCCCTGGAAGACTAGTAGTAGTTTCTGATGCACATCTGGTGGCATTCTGTAATCTGTGGACTATCAGAGTGTTGATGAAACACAGAAATTGCATCGGGATTGAATTAACCATGCCCACTTTCCTCCACCGGAGTAATGTCTCAAACAGTCTACGCTTTGATTGTTCTCTGGAAGACCAGTAGTAGTTTCCGATGCACATCTGGTTGCATTCTGTAATCTGTGGACTATCGGAGTGTTGATGAAACACAGAATTTGAATCGGGATTGAATACAACTGTCACCATGCGCACTTTCCTCCACGGGAGTAATGTCTCAAACAGTCTACGCTTTGATCAATCCCTGGAAGACCAGTAGTAGTTTCCGATGCACATCTGGTGGCATTCTGCTATCTGTGGACTATCAGAGTATTGATGAAACACAGAAATTGCATCGGCATTGAATACAACAGCCACCATGCGCACTTTCCTCCATGGGAGTAATGTCTCAAAGAGTTTAGGCTCTGATCGTTCCCTGGAAGACCAGTAGTAGTTTGCGATGCACATCTGGTGGCATTCTGTAATCTGTGGACTATCAGAGTATTGATGAAACACAGAAATTGCATCGGGATTGAATTCACCATGCGCACCTTCCTCAACCGGAGTAATGTCTCAAACAGTCTACGCTTTGATTGTTCTCTGGAAGACCAGTAGTAGTTTCCAGTGCACATCTGGTGGCATTTTGTAATCTGTGGACTATCAGAGTGTTGATGAAACACAGAAATTGCATCGGGATTGAATACAAAAGTCACCATACGCACTTTCCTCCATGGGAGTAATGTCTCAAACAGTCTACGCTTTGATCGTTCCCTGGAAGACCAGTATTAGTTTGCGATGGACATCTGGTTTCATTCTGTAATCTGTGGACTATAAGACTATTGATGAAAC
The DNA here is from genome assembly GCF_023897955.1 of Schistocerca gregaria. Taxonomy (NCBI): domain Eukaryota; kingdom Metazoa; phylum Arthropoda; class Insecta; order Orthoptera; family Acrididae; genus Schistocerca; species Schistocerca gregaria. The sequence goes on along the minus strand of NC_064927.1, from coordinate 25,158,226 downwards.
ACAGAAATTGGATCGGGACTAAATACAACAGTCACCATGCGCACTTTCCTCCATGGGAGTAATGTCTCAAACAGTCTACGCTTTGATCGTTCCTGGAAGACCAGTAGTAGTTTCCGGTGCACATCTGGTGGCATTCTGTAATGTGTGGACTATCAGAGTGTTAATGAAACACAGAAATTGCATCGGGACTGAATACAACAGTCACCATCCGCACTTTCTTCCATGGGAATAATGCCTCAAACAGCCTACGATTTGATCGTTCCCTGGAAGACCAGTAGTAGTTTCCGATGCACATCTGGAGGCATTCTGTAATCTGTGGACTATCAGACTGTTGATGAAACACAGAAATTCCATCGGGATTAAATACAACAGTCACCATGCGCACTTCCCTCCATGGGAGTAATGTCTCAAACTGTCTACGCTTTGATCGTTCCCTGTAAGACCAGAAGTAGTTTCCGATGCACAACTGGAGGCATTCTGTAATCTGTGACTATCGGATTGTTGATGAAACACAGAAATTGCATCGGGATTGAATACAAAAGTCACCATACGCACTTTCCTCCATGGGAGTAATGTATCAAACAGTCTACGCTTTGATCGTTCCCTGGAACACCAGTATTAGTTTGCGATGGACATCTGGTTTTATTCTGTAATCTGTGGACCATCAGAGTGTTGATGAAACACAGAAATTGCATCGGGATTGAATACAACAGTCACCACGCGCACCTTCCTCCTCGGGAGTAATGTCTCAAACAGTCTACGCTTTGATCGTTCCCTGGAAGACCACTATTAGTTTCCGATGCACATCTGGTGGCATTCTGTAATCTGTGGACTATCAGAGTGTCGATGAAACACAGAAATTGCATCGGGTTTGAATACAACAGTCACCATTCGCACTTATCTCCATGGGAGTAATGTCTCAAACAGTTTACGTTTTGATCGTTAACTGGAAGACCAGTAGTAGTTTCCGATGCACATCTGGTGGCATTCTGTAATCTGTGGACTATCAGAGTATTGATGAAACACAAAAAATGGCATCGGGATTGAATACAACAGTCACCATGCGCACTTTCGTCAATGTGAGTAATGTCTCAAACAATTTACGTTTTGATCGTTCCCTGGAAGACCATTAGTAGTTTCCGATGCACATCTGGTGGCATTCTGTAATCTGTGGACTATCATTGTGTGGATGAAACAGGGAAATTGCATCGGGATTGAATTCACCATGCGCACTTTCCTCCACCAGAGGATTGTCTCAAACAGTCTACGCTTTGATCGTTCCCTTCAAGACCAGTAGTAGTTTCCGATGCACATCTGGAGGCATTCTGTAGTCTGTGGACTATCAGAGTGTTGATGAAACACAGAAATTGCATCGGGATTGAATACAACTGTCACCTTGCGCACTTTCCTCCATGGGAGTAATATCTCAAACAGTCTACGCTTTGATCGTACCCTGGAAGACCAGTAGTAGTTTCCGATGCACATCTGGAGGCATTCTGTAATCTGTGGACTATAAGACTGTTGATGAAACACAGAAATTGCATCGGGATTGAATACAACAGTCACCATGGGCACTTTCCTCCATGGGGGTAATGTCCCAAACAGTCTACGATTTGATCGTTCCTGGAAGACCAGTAGTAGTTTCAGATGTACATCTGGTGGCATTCTGTAATCTGTGGTCTATCAGAGTGTTGATGAAACACAGATAATGCATCGGGATCAAATACAACAGTCACCATGCGCACTTTCCTCCATGGGAGTAATGTCTCAAACAGTCTACGCTTTGATCGTTCCCTGGAAGACCAGTAGTAGGTTCCGATGCACATCTGGAGGCATTCTGTAATCTGTGGACTATCAGACTGTTGACGAAACAAGGAAATTCCATCGGAATTGAATACAACAGTCACCATGCGCACTTTCCTCCAAGGGAGTAATGTCTCCAACAGTCTACAATTTAACCGTTCCCTGGAAAACCAGAAGTATTTTCCGATGCACAACTGGAGGCATTCTGTAATCTGTGGACTATGAGAGTGTCGATGAAACACAGGAATTGCATCGCGAATGAATGCAACAGTCACCATGCGCACTTTCCTCCATGGGAGTAATGTCTCAAACAGTCTACGCTTTGATTGTTCCATGGAGGACCAGTATTAATTTCCGATGGACATCTGGTGGCATTCTGTAATCTGTGGACCATCAGAGTGTTGATGAAACACAGAAATTGCATCGGGATTGAATACAACAGTCACCACGCGCACTTTCCTCCACGGGAGTAATGTCTCAAACAGTCTACGCTTTGAACGTTCCCTGGAAGACCACTAGTAGTTTCCGATGCACATCTGGTGGCATTCTGTAATCTGTGGACTATCAGAGTGTTGATGAAACACAGAAAATGCATCGGGATTGAATACAACAGTCACCATTCGCACTTTCTTATATGGGAGTAATGTCTCAAATAGTCCACGTTTGATCGTTCCCTGGCAGACCAGTAGTAGTTTCCGATGCACAGCTGGTGGCATTCTGTAATCTGTGGACTATCAGAGTATTGATGAAACACAGAAATTGCATCGGGATTGAATACAACTGTCACCATGAGCACTTTCCTCAATGTGAGTAATGTCTCAAACAATTTACGTTTTGATCGTTCCCTGGAAGACCAGTAGTAGTTTCCGATGCACATCTGGAGGCATTCTGTAATCTGTGGACTATCAGAGTGTTGATGAACCACAGAAATTGGATTGGGATTAAATACAACAGTCACCATGCGCACTTTCCTCCATGGCGAGCAATGTCTCAAACAGACTACGCTTTGATCGTTCCCTAAAAGACCAGTACTAGTTTCCGATGCACATCTGGTGGCATTCTGTAATCTGTGGACTATCAGAGTGTTGATGAAACACAGAAATTGCAATGGGATGAATTCAACATGCGCACTTTCCTCCACTGGCGTAATGTCTCAAACAGTCTACGATTTTATTGTTCTCTGGAAGACCAGTAGTAGTTTCCGATGCACATCTGGTAGCATTTTGTAATCTGTGGACTATCAGAGTGTTGATGAAACACAGAAATTGCATCGGGATTGAATACAATAGTCACCATGCGCACTTTCCACCACCGGAGTAATGTCTCAAACAGTCTACGCTTTGATCGTCCCCTGGAAGACCAGCAGTAGTTTCCGATGCACATCTGGCGGCAATCTGTAATCTATGGACTATCAGAGTGTTGATGAAACACAGAAATTGCATCGGCATTGAATACAACAGTCACCATGCGCTCTTTCCTCCATGGAAGTATTGTCTCAAACAGTCTACGCTTAGATCGTTCCCTGGAAGACCAGTATTAGTTTCCGATGCACATCTGGTGGCATTCTGTAATCTGTGGACCATCAGAGTATTGATGAAACACAGAAATTGCATCGGGATTAAATACAACAGTCACCACGCGCACTTTCCTCCACGGGAGTAATGTCTCAAACAGTCTGCGCTTTGATCGTTCCCTGGAAGACCAGTAGGAGTTTCCGATGCACATCTGATGGCATTCTGTAATCTGTGGTCTATCAGAGTGTTGATGAAACACAGAAAATGCTTCGGGATTAAATACAATAGTCACCATGCGCACTTTCCTCCATGGGAGTAATGTATCAAACAGTCTACGATTTGATCGTTCCATGGAAGACCAGTAGTAGTTTCCGATTCACGTCCGGAGGCATTCTGTAATCTGTGGACTATAAGACTGTTGATGAAACACAGAAATTGCATCGGGATGGAATACAACAGTCACCATGCGCACTTTCCTCCAAGGGAGTAATGTCTCCAACAGTCTACGATTTAACCGTTCCCTGGAAGACCAGAAGTAGTTTCCGATGCACAACTGGAGGCATTCTGTAATCTGTGGACTATCAGAGTGTTGATGAAACACAGAAATTGCATCGGGAATGAATACAACAGTCACCATGCGCACTTTCCTCCATGGGAGTAATGTCTCAAACAGTCTACGCTTTGATCGTTCCATGGAAGACCAGTATTAATTTCCGATGGCATCTGATGGCATTCTGTAATCTGTGGACCATCAGAGTGTTGATGAAAGACAGAAATTGCATCGGGATTGAATACAAAAGTCACCACGCGCACTTTCCTCCACGGGAGTAATGTCTCAGACAGTCTACGCTTTGATCGTTTCCTGGAAGACCACTAGTAGTTTCCGATGCACATCTGGTGGCATTCTGTAATCTGTGGACTATCAGAGTGTTAATGAAACACAGAAATTGCATCGGGATTGAATGCAACAGTCACCATTCGCACTTTCTTATATGGTAGTAATGTCTCAAACAGTCTACCCTTTGATCGTTCCCTGGAAGACCAGTAGTAGTTTCCGATTAACATCTGGAGGCATTCTGTATTCTGTATAGTATCAGAGTGTATGTGAAACACAGAAATTGCATCGGGATTGAATACAACATTCTCCATGCGCACTTTCCTCCATGGGAGTAATGTCTCAAACAGTCTACGCTTTGATCGTTCCCTGGAAGACCAGCAGTAGTTTCTGATGCACATCTGGTGGCATTCTGTAATCTGTGGACTATCAGAGTGTTGATGAAACACAGAAATTGCATCGGGATTGAATTAACCATGCCCACTTTCCTCCACCGGAGTAATGTCTCAAACAGTCTACGCTTTGATTGTTCTCTGGAAGACCAGTAGTAGTTTCCGATGCACATCTGGTTGCATTCTGTAATCTGTGGACTATCGGAGTGTTGATGAAACACAGAATTTGAATCGGGATTGAATACAACTGTCACCATGCGCACTTTCCTCCACGGGAGTAATGTCTCAAACAGTCTACGCTTTGATCAATCCCTGGAAGACCAGTAGTAGTTTCCGATGCACATCTGGTGGCATTCTGCTATCTGTGGACTATCAGATTATTGATGAAACACAGAAATTGCATCGGCATTGAATACAACAGTAACCATGCGCACTTTCCTCCATGGGAGTAATGTCTCAAACAGTCTACGCTTTGATCGTTCCTTGAAGACCAGCACATCTGGTGGCATTCTGTAGTCTTTGGACTATCAGACTGTTGATGAAACACAGAAATTGCATCGGGATTAAATACAACAGTCACGATGCACACTTTCCTTCATGGGAGTAATGTCTCAAACAGTCTACGCTTTGATCGTTCCCTGGAAGACCAGTAGTAGTTTCTGATGCACATCTGGAGGCATTCTGTAATCTGTGGACTATAAGACTGTTGATGAAACACAGAAATTGCATCGGGATTGAATACAACAGTCACCATGCGCACTTTCCTCCATGGGAGCAATGTCTCAAAGAGTTTAGGCTCTGATCGTTCCCTGGAAGACCATTAGTAGTTTGCGATGCACATCTGGTGGCATTCTGTAATCTGTGGACTATCAGAGTATTGATGAAACACAGAAATTGCATCGGGATTGAATTCACCATGCGCACCTTCCTCCACCGGAGTAATGTCTCAAACAGTCTACGCTTTGATTGTTCTCTGGAAGACCAGTAGTAGTTTCCAATGCACATCTGGTGGCATTTTGTAATCTGTGGACTATCAGAGTGTTGATGAAACACAGAAATTGCATCGGGATTGAATACAAAAGTCACCATACGCACTTTCCTCCATGGGAGTAATGTCTCAAACAGTCTACGCTTTGATCGTTCCCTGGAAGACCAGTATTAGTTTGCGATGGACATCTGGTTTCATTCTGTAATCTGTGGACTATAAGACTGTTGATGAAACACAGAAATTGGATCGGGATTAAATACAACAGTCACCATGCGCACTTTCCTCCATGGGAGTAATGTCTCAAACAGTCTACGCTTTGATCGTTCCTGGAAGACCAGTAGTAGTTTCCGGTGCTCATCTGGTGGCATTCTGTAATGTGTGGACTATCAGAGTGTTAATGAAACACAGAAATTGCATCGGGATTGAATACAACAGTCACCATCCGCACTTTCTTCCATGGGAATAATGTCTCAAACAGCCTACGATTTGATCGTTCCCTGGAAGACCAGTAGTAGTTTCCGATGCACATCTGGAGGCATTCTGTAATCTGTGGACTATAAGACTGTTGATGAAACACAGAAATTGGATCGGGATTGAATTCACCATGCGCACCTTCCTCCACCGGAGTAATGTCTCAAACAGTCTACGCTTTGATTGTTCTCTGGAAGACCAGTAGTAGTTTCCAATGCACATCTGGTGGCATTTTGTAATCTGTGGACTATCAGAGTGTCGATGAAACACAGAAATTGCATCGGGTTTGAATACAACAGTCACCATTCGCACCTATCTCCATGGGAGTAATGTCTCAAACAGTTTACGTTTTGATCGTTAACTGGAAGTCCAGTAGTAGTTTCCGATGCACATCTGGTGGCATTCTGTAATCTGTGGACTATCAGAGTATTGATGAAACACAAAAAATGGCATCGGGATTGAATACAACATTCACCATGCGCACTTTCGTCAATGTGAGTAATGTCTCAAACAATTTACGTTTTGATCGTTCCCTGGAAGACCATTAGTAGTTTCCGATGCACATCTGGTGGCATTCTGTAATCTGTGGACTATCATTGTGTGGATGAAACAGAGAAATTGCATCGGGATTGAATTCACCATGCGCACTTTCCTCCACCAGAGGATTGTCTCAAACAGTAAACGCTTTGATTGTTCTCTGGGAGACCAGTACTAGTTTCCGATGCACATCTGGTGGCATTCTGTAATTTGTGGACTATCAGAGTGTTGATGAAACACAGAAATTGCATTGGGATGAATTCACCATGCGCACTTTCCTAAACCGGAGTAATGTTTCAAACAGACTACGCTTTGATCGTTCCCTGGAAGACCAGTAGTAGTTTCCGATGCACATCTGGAGGCATTCTGTAATCTGTTGACCTTCAAAGTGTTGATTAAACACAGAAATTGCATCGGGATTGAATACAGCAGTCACCATGCGCACTTTCCTCCATGGGAGTAATGTTTCAAACTGTCTACGTTTTGATCGTTCCCTGGAAAACCAGTGGTAGCTTACGATGCACATCTATAGGCATTCTGTAATCTGTGGACTATCAGAGTGTTGATGAAACACAGAAATTGCATCGGGATTGAATACAACTGTCACCTTACGCACTTTCCTCCATGGGAGTAATATCTCAAACAGTCTACGCTTTGATCGTTCCCTGGAAGACCAGTAGTAGTTTCCGATGCACATCTGGAGGCATTCTGTAATCTGTGGACTATCAGACTGTTGACGAAACAAGGAAATTCAATCGGAATTGAATACAACAGTCACCATGCGCACTTTCCTCCAAGGGAGTAATGTCTCCAACAGTCTACAATTTAACCGTTCCTTGAAGACCAGAAGTATTTTCCGATGCACAACTGGAGGCATTCTGTAATCTGTGGACTATCAGAGTGTGGATGAAACACAGGAATTGCATCGCGAATGAATACAACAGTCACCATGCGCACTTTCCTCCATGGGAGTAATGTCTCAAACAGTCTACGCTTTGATTGTTCCATGGAGGACCAGTATTAATTTCCGATGGACATCTGGTGGCATTCTGTAATCTGTGGACCATCAGAGTGTTGATGAAACACAGAAATTGCATCGGGATTGAATACAACAGTCACCACGCGCACTTTCCTCCACGGGAGTAATGTCTCAAACAGTCTACGCTTTAATCGTTCCCTGGAAGACCACTAGTAGTTTCCGATGCACATCTGGTGCCATTCTGTAATCTGTGGACTATCAGAGTGTTGATGAAACACAGACAATGCATCGGGATTGAATACAACAGTTACCATGCGCACTTTCTTATATGGGAGTAATGTCTCAAATAGTCCACGTTTGATCGTTCCCTGGCAGACCAGTAGTAGTTTCCGATGCACAGCTGGTGGCATTCTGTAATCTGTGGACTATCGGAGTATTGATGAAACACAGAAATTGCATCGGGATTGAATACAACTGTCACCATGAGCACTTTCCTCAATGTGAGTAATGTCTCAAACAATTTACGTTTTGATCGTTCCCTGGAAGACCAGTAGTAGTTTCCGATGCACATCTGGAGGCATTCTGTAATCTGTGGACTATCAGAGTGTTGATGAACCACAGAAATTGGATTGGGATTAAATACAACAGTCACCATGCGCACTTTCCTCCATGGCGAGCAATGTCTCAAACAGACTACGCTTTGATCGTTCCCTGGAAGACCAGTACTAGTTTCCGATGCACATCTGGTGGCATTCTGTAATCTGTGGACTATCAGAGTGTTGATGAAACACAGAAATTGCATCGGGAGTGAATACAATAGTCACCATGCGCACTTTCCACCACCGGAGTAATGTCTCAAACAGTCTACACTTTGATCGTTCCCTGGAAGACCAGCAGTAGTTTCCGATGCACATCTGGTGGCAATCTGTAATCTCTGGACTATCAGAGTGTTGATGAAACACAGAAATTGCATCGGCATTGAATACAACAGTCACCATGCGCACTTTCCTCCATGGAAGTAATGTCTCAGACAGTCTACGCTTAGATCGTTCCCTGGAAGACCAGTATTAGTTTGCGGTTCACATCTGGTGGCATTCTGTAATCTGTGGACCATCAGAGTATTGATGAAACACAGAAATTGCATCGGGATTAAATACAACAGTCACCACGCGCACTTTCCTCCACGGGAGTAATGTCTCAAACAGTCTGCGCTTTGATCGTTCCCTGGAAGACCAGTAGGAGTTTCCGATGCACATCTGGTGGCATTCTGTAATCTGTGGTCTATCAGAGTGTTGATGAAACACAGTAAATGCATCGGGATTAAATACAATAGTCACCATGCGCACTTTCCTCCATGGGAGTAATGTTTCAAACTGTCTACGTTTTGATCGTTCCCTGGAAAACCAGTGGTAGCTTACGATGCACATCTATAGGCATTCTGTAATCTGTGGACTATCAGAGTGTTGATGAAACACAGAAATTGCATCGGGATTGAATACAACAGTCACCTTACGCACTTTCCTCCATGGGAGTAATGTCTCAAACAGTCTACGCTTTGATCGTACCCTGGAAGACCAGTAGTAGTTTCCGATACACATCTGGAGGCATTCTGTAATCTGTGGACTATAAGACTGTTGATGAAACACAGTAATTGCATCGGGATTGAATACAACAGTCACCATGGGCACTTTCCTCCATGGGGGTAATGTCTCAAACAGTCTACGATTTGATCGTTCCTGGAAGACCAGTAGTAGTTTCCGATGCACATCTGGTGGCATTCTGTAATCTGTGGTCTATCAGAGTGTTGATGAAACACAGATAATGCATCGGGATTAAATACAACAGTCACCATGCGCACTTTCCTCCATGGGAGTAACGTCTCAAACAGTCTACGCTTTGATCGTTCCCTGGAAGACCAGTAGTAGTTTCCGATGCACATCTGGAGGCATTCTGTAATCTGTGGACTATCAGACTGTTGACGAAACAAGGAAATTCTATCGGAATTGAATACAACAGTCACCATGCGCACTTTCCTCCAAGGGAGTAATGTCTCCAACAGTCTACAATTTAACCGTTCCCTGGAAGACCAGAAGTATTTTCCGATGCACAACTGGAGGCATTCTGTAATCTGTGGACTATCAGAGTGTCGATGAAACACAGGAATTGCATCGCGAATGAATACAACAGTCACCATGCGCACTTTCCTCCATGGGAGTAATGTCTCAAACAGTCTACGCTTTGATTGTTCCATGGAGGACCAGTATTAATTTCCGATGGACATCTGGTGGCATTCTGTAATCTGTGGACCATCAGAGTGGTGATGAAACACAGAAATTGCATCGGGATTGAATACAACAGTCACCACGCGCACTTTCCTCCACGGGAGTAATGTCTCAAACAGTCTACGCTTTGATCGTTCCCTGGAAGACCACTAGTAGTTTCCGATGCACATCTGGTGGCATTCTGTAATCTGTGGACTATCAGAGTGTTGATGAAACACAGACAATGCATCGGGATTGAATACAACAGTCACCATTCGCACTTTCTTATATGGGAGTAATGTCTCAAATAGTCCAAGTTTGATCGTTCCCTGGCAGACCAGTAGTAGTTTCCGATGCACAGCTGGTGGCATTCTGTAATCTGTGGACTATCAGAGTATTGATGAAACACAGAAATTGCATCGGGATTGAATACAACTGTCACCATGAGCACTTTCCTCAATGTGAGTAATGTCTCAAACAATTTACGTTTTGATCGTTCCCTGGAAGACCAGTAGTAGTTTCCGATGCACATCTGGAGGCATTCTGTAATCTGTGGACTATCAGAGTGTTGATGAACCACAGAAATTGGATTGGGATTAAATACAACAGTCACCATGCGCACTTTCCACCATGGCGAGCAATGTCTCAAACAGACTACGCTTTGATCGTTCCCTGGAAGACCAGTACTAGTTTGCGATGCACATCTGGTGGCATTCTGTAATCTGTGGACTATCAGAGTGTTGATGAAACACAGAAATTGCATTGGTATGAATTCAACATGCGCACTTTCCTCCACTGGCGTAATATCTCAAACAGTCTACGATTATATTGTTCTCTGGAAGACCAGTAGTAGTTTCCGATGCACATCTGGTAGCATTTTGTAATCTGTGGACTATCAGAGTGTTGATGAAACACAGAAATTGCATCGGGAGTGAATACAATAGTCACCATGCGCACTTTCCACCACCGGAGTAATGTCTCAAACAGTCTACACTTTGATCGTTCCCTGGAAGACCAGCAGTAGTTTCCGATGCACATCTGGTGGCAATCTGTAATCTATGGACTATCAGAGTGTTGATGAAACACAGAAATTGCATCGGCATTGAATACAACAGTCACCATGCGCACTTTCCTCCATGGAAGTCATGTCTCAGACAGTCTACGCTTAGATCGTTCCCTGGAAGACCAGTATTAGTTTCCGATGCACATCTGGTGGCATTCTGTAATCTGTGGACCATCAGAGTATTGATGAAACACAGAAATTGCATCGGGATTAAATACAACAGTCACCACGCGCACTTTCCTCCACGGGAGTAATGTCTCAAACAGTCTGCGCTTTGATCGTTCCCTGGAAGACCAGTAGGAGTTTCCGATGCACATCTGGTGGCATTCTGTAATCTGTGGTCTATCAGAGTGTTGATGAAACACAGAAAATGCATCGGGATTAAATACAATAGTCACAAGTTTTTTCAAACCTAGTGCTGAACTTGGGCAGGTTACAGAGGATTTAGGTTCACTATGTAAAGGTTTTACTAAGGAAGACACCGTGGTTATTGTGGGTGGGCCGGGCAACAGTATTGACAGAGATCCGGGGTACAGCATAGAGTGTGACCTGGCAAAGATTGCATCGGCATCGAATCATACCAGTGTTGGGTTTGTGTCGGTTCTGGAGCGCCACGACCGACCTCATTTGACCTCTTCTGTCAGGAGAGTTAATTTGGAGTTGGAGCGGCTACTTGGATCTGGTGCGGGGTCACACATTGGTGTGGTTCGTGTTGATTCACTCTGTAGGTGGGACTATACTAGACATGGCCTACACCTCAACAGGAAAGGGAAGGGTAAACTGGCTGGGCTGATAGCAGGAAATTTAAAGGGGGGAGGAACTACATCTCATGGTGGAAACTCTTTTTTAGTGTAAGATCAGTGTCCAGTGGGAAACTCAGCCATGCAAGTACTAAAGATGTCAAAAAAGTTCAAGATAGTTGCAAAAGTAAAATGAAAAATGTTAGTATATTTCATCAAAATATTGGGGGATTGAACAATAAAATTGATGAGCTTCTGCTTTGTTTAGAAGATATAGAAACTGAGAATGTAATAGATGTACTATGCCTGTCTGAGCATCACATTGTCACTGATATGCAAAAGGTTAGCATCAATGGGTACAAATTAGCTGCACATGTAAGTAGAGATAATATGATGAGAGGAGGAGTTGCCATATATGTCAAAAGCTTCCACAGTGCAAAAAATTTAGAAACTAAAAAATTTTGTGTAGAGCAACATATGGAAGCATGTGCCACTGAACTTAAACTAAAGGATGGCACTTTCATAATTGTAACAGTGTATAGGTCCCCCTCAGGGAATTTCCAGCTATTTCTGGAAAACTTGGATGCTTTGTTGTGCTATCTGTCAGACAGGGGGAAGCAAATTATCATTTGTGGGGATTTCAATGTTGATTCCCTGAAAGAGTGTAATAGGAAGAATGACCTTTTAGTATTACTCAGTTCTTTCAATTTGAGCTCCGTCATTGATTTTCCTACTCGGATAACAAAGAACAGCAGTACATTGATAGATAACTTTTTTATAGACCAAGATAAGTTTAAGGACATAAATGCTTATCCTGTTGAGAATGGTCTTTCAGATCATAGTGCACAGCTTGTTACAGTACATGACATAGCTCCATGCAGTATAATAAATCAGACTTTCAAAGCAGTGCGTTCAATTAACAATATAAATATTGCAAACTTTAGGGAAAGCCTACAGCAGCTAGACTGGGATGAAGTGTATAAGGAACCCGATGCAAACTTGAAATATAACTTATTTCACAATACATTTTTAAGGGTATTTGAAAATTGTTTTCCCAAGAAAATAGTTAAACATAATTCCAAGAAAACATATAAAAAACCTTGGCTAACTAAAGGAATAAGAATATCTTGCAACCGCAAAAGAGAACTGTATCTAACAGCAAGATGGAGTACTGACCCCGAAATTGTTCAATATTATAAAAACTATTGTGCGGTACTAAGAAAAGTTATTAAAAAGTCCAGAAGCATGTGTATCATGTCTGAGATCAGTAACTCTGATAATAAAATTAAAGCAATTTGGAATATTATTGAAAGGGAAACAGGGCAACCAAGAGCACAGGAAGACTTTAGTGCAATAAAATTGAATGACAAGTGCACTAACAAACAATCAGAAATTGAAAATATTTTGAATAATCATTTTTTAAATGTTGTGGAGAAAATAGGATCTAGATCTTCACTAGAAGAGGCAAGGCTATTAATAGAAGAGGCCATACCTGCACAGTTTGAAACAGCTGTAATTCCACCAACCTCTCCCTCTGAAATCAGTAAAATAATAAACTCACTGAAAAGTAAAAGCTCTTACGGAATTGATGGCATTTCCAGCAAAGTACTTAAAGCTTGTTCCCCACAGATAAGTAGAATTCTCAGCCACGTATGTAATAGCTCTTTGGAGCAGGGTGTTTTCCCTGATAGACTGAAATATGCCATTGTAAAACCATTGCATAAAAAGGGGGATATGTCGGATGTCAACAACTACCGCCCAATCTCTCTTCTGACAGCTCTATCAAAAATTTTTGAGAAAGTAATGTATTCAAGAGTAGCCTCCCATATTTGTAAAAATAAAGTACTAACAAAATGTCAGTTTGGTTTTCAGAAAGGCTTTTCAACAGAAAATGCTATATATGCTTTCACTGATCAAATATTAAATGCTCTGAATAACCGGACATCACCCATTGGTATTTTTTGTGATCTCTCAAAGGCCTTTGATTGTGTAAATCATGGAATTCTTTTAGATAAGCTAAATCATTATGGTTTGAGTGGGGCAGTGCACAAATGGTTTAATTCATACTTAACTGGAAGAATGCAGAAAGTTGAAATAAGTGGTTCGTGTAATGTTAAAACAGCTGATTCCTCAAACTGGGGTGCTATCAAGCACGGGGTCCCACAGGGTTCGGTCTTAGGTCCTTTACTGTTCTTGATATACATCAATGACTTACCATTCCACATTGATGAAGATGCAAAGTTAGTTCTTTTTGCTGATGATACAAGTATAGTAATAACATCCAAAAACCAAGAACTAAGTGATGTAATTGTAAATGATGTTTTTCACAAAATTATTAAGTGGTTCTCAGCAAACGGACTCTCTTTAAATTTTGATAAAACACAGTATATACAGTTCCGTACAGTAAATGGCAAAACTCCAGTAATAAATATAGAATTTGAACAGAAGTCTGTAGCTAAGGTAGAATTTTCAAAATTTTTAGGTGTGTCCATTGATGAGAGGTTAAACTGGAAGCAACACATTGATGGTCTGCTGAAACGTCTGAGTTCAGCTACGTATGCTATTAGGGTTATTGCAAATTTTGGTGATAAGAATCTCAGTAAATTAGCTTACTATGCCTACTTTCATTCACTGCTTTCGTATGGCATCATATTCTGGGGTAATTCATCATTGAGTAGAAAAGTATTCATTGCACAAAAACGTGTAATCAGAATAATTGCTGGAGCCCACCCACGGTCATCCTGCAGACATCTATTTAAGGATCTAGGGATCCTCACAGTAACCTCACAGTATATATATTCCCTTATGAAATTTGTTGATAATAATCCAACCCAATTCAAAAGTAATAGCAGTGTGCATACCTATAACACCAGGAGAAAGGATGATCTTCACTATGCAGGGTTAAATCTGACTTTGGCACAGAAAGGGGTAAATTATGCTGCCACAAAAGTCTTTGGGCACCTACCAAACAGCATCAAAAGCCTGACAGATAGCCAACTAACATTTAAAAATAAATTAAAAGAATTTCTAGATGACAACTCCTTCTACTCATTGGCTGAATTTTTAGATATAAAGTAACTAAAAAAAAAAAAAAAAAAAAAAAAAAAAAAAAAAAAAAAACTTAATCATTAGTGTCATGCAATATTTTGTGTAATGTAATTTCTTGTACAGACATCTTTTATTAACCTGACACGTTCCACATCATTACGAAGTGTCGTATTCATGATCTATGGAACAAGTATTAATCTAATCTAATCTAATCTAATCTAGTCACCATGCGCACTTTCCTCCATGGGAGTAATGTATCAAACAGTCTACGATTTGATCGTTCCATGGAAGACCAGTAGTAGTTTCCGATGCACGTCTGGAGGCATTCTGTAATCTGTGGAGTATAAGACTGTTGATGAAACACAGAAATTGCATCGGGATGGATTACAACAGTCACCATGCGCACTTTCCTCCAAGGGAGTAATGTCTCCAACAGTCTACGATTTAACCGTTCCCTGGAAGACCAGAAGTAGTTTCCGATGCACAACTGGAGGCATTCTGTAATCTGTGGACTATCAGAGTGTTGATGAAACACAGAAATTGCATCGGGAATGAATACAACAGTCACCATGCGCACTTTCCTCCATGGGGGTAATGTCTCAAACAGTCTACGCTTTGATCGTTCCATGGAAGACCAGTATTAATTTCCGATGGCATCTGATGGCATTCTGTAATCTGTGGACCATCAGAGTGTTGATGAAACACAGAAATTGCATCGGGATTGAATACAAAAGTCACCACGCGCACTTTCCTCCACGGGAGTAATGTCTCAGACAGTCTACGCTTTGATCGTTTCCTGGAAGACCACTAGTAGTTTCCGATGCACATCTGGTGGCATTCTGTAATCTGTGGACTATCAGAGTGTTAATGAAACACAGAAATTGCATCGGGATTGAATGCAACAGTCACCATTCGCAATTTCTTATGTGGTAGTAATGTCTCAAACAGTCTACGCTTTGATCGTTCCCTGGAAGACCAGTAGTAGTTCCCGATTAACATCTGGAGGCATTCTGTATTCTGTGGAGTATCAGAGTGTTGATGAAACACAGACATTGCATCGGGATTGAATACAACATTCTCCATGCGCACTTTCCTCCATGGGAGTAATGTCTCAAACAGTCTACGCTTTGATCGTTCCCTGGAAGACCAGTAGTAGTTTCTGATGCACATCTGGTGGCATTCTGTAATCTGTGGACTATCAGAGTGTTGATGAAACACAGAAATTGCATCGGGATTGAATTAACCATGCCCACTTTCCTCCACCGGAGTAATGTCTCAAACAGTCTACGCTTTGATTGTTCTCTGGAAGACCAGTAGTAGTTTCCGATGCACATCTGGTTGCATTCTGTAATCTGTGGACTATCGGAGTGTTGTTGAAACACAGAATTTGAATCGGGATTGAATACAACTGTCACCATGCGAACTTTCCTCCACGGGAGTAATGTCTCAAACAGTCTACGCTTTGATCAATCCCTGGAAGACCAGTAGTAGTTTCCGATGCACATCTGGTGGCATTCTGCTATCTGTGGACTATCAGTGTATTGATGAAACACAGAAATTGCATCGGCATTGAATACAACAGTCACGATGCACACTTTCCTTCATGGGAGTAATGTCTCAAACAGTCTACGCTTTGATCGTTCCCTGGAAGACCAGTATTAGTTTGCGATGGACATCTGGTTTCATTCTGTAATCTGTGGACTATAAGACTGTTGATGAGACACAGAAATTGGATCGGGATTAAATACAACAGTCACCATGCGCACTTTCCTCCATGGGAGTAATGTCACAAACAGTCTACGCTTTGATCGTTCCTGGAAGACCAGTAGTAGTTTCCGGTGCACATCTGGTGGCATTCTGTAATGTGTGGACCATCAGAGTGTTAATGAAACACAGAAATTGCATCGGGATTGAATACAACAGTCACCATCCGCACTTTCTTCCATGGGAATAATGTCTCAAACAGCCTACGATTTGATCGTTCCCTGGAAGACCAGTAGTAGTTTCCGATGCACATCTGGAGGCATTCTGTAATCTGTGGACTATAAGACTGTTGATGAAACACAGAAATTGGATCGGGATTGAATTCACCATGCGCACCTTCCTCCACCGGAGTAATGTCTCAAACAGTCTACGCTTTGATTGTTCTCTGGAAGACCAGTAGTAGTTTCCAATGCACATCTGGTGGCATTTTGTAATCTGTGGACTATCAGAGTGTTGATGAAACACAGAAATTGCATCGGGATTGAATACAAAAGTCACCATACGCACTTTCCTCCATGGGAGTAATGTCTCAAACAGTCTACGCTTTGATCGTTCCCTGGAAGACCAGTATTAGTTTGCGATGGACATCTGGTTTCATTCTGTAATCTGTGGACTATAAGACTGTTGATGAAACACAGAAATTGGATCTGGATTAAATACAACAGTCACCATGCCCACTTTCCTCCATGGGAGTAATGTCTCAAACAGTCTACGCTTTGATCGTTCCTGGAGGACCAGTAGTAGTTTCCGGTGCACATCTGGTGGCATTCTGTAATGTGTGGACTATCAGAGTGTTAATGAAACACAGAAATTGCATCGGGATTGAATACAACAGTCACCATCCGCACTTTCTTCCATGGGAATAATGTCTAAAAACAGCCTACGATTTGATCGTTCCCTGGAAGACCAGTAGTAGTTTCCGATGCACATCTGGAGGCATTCTGTAATCTGTGGACTATAAGACTGTTGATGAAACACAGAAATTGGATCGGGATTGAATACAACAGTCACCATGCGCACTTTCCTCCATGGGAGTAATGTCTCAAACAGTCTACGCTTTGATCGTTCCCTGGAAGACCAGTAGTAGTTTCCGATGCACATCTGGAGGCATTCTGTAATCTGTGGACTATCAGACTGTTGATGAAGCACAGATATTGCATCGGGAATGAATACAACAGTCACCATGCGCACTTTCCTCCATGGGAGTAATGTCTCAAACAGTCTACGCTTTGATCGTTCCATGGAAGACCAGTATTAATTTCCGATGGCATCTGATGGCATTCTGTAATCTGTGGACCATCAGAGTGTTGATGAAACACAGAAATTGCATCGGGATTGAATACAAAAGTCACCACGCGCACTTTCCTCCACGGGAGTAATGTCTCAGACAGTCTACGCTTTGATCGTTTCCTGGAAGACCACTAGTAGTTTCCGATGCACATCTGATGGCATTCTGTAATCTGTGGACTATCAGAGTGTTAATGAAACACAGAAATTGCATCGGGATTGAATGCAACAGTCACCATTCGCAATTTCTTATGTGGTAGTAATGTCTCAAACAGTCTACGCTTTGATCGTTCCCTGGAAGACCAGTAGTAGTTTCCGATTAACATCTGGAGGCATTCTGTCTTCTGTGGAGTATCAGAGTGTTGATGAAACACAGACATTGCATCGGGATTGAATACAACATTCTCCATGCGCACTTTCCTCCATGGGAGTAATGTCTCAAACAGTCTACGCTTTGATCGTTCCCTGGAAGACCAGTAGTAGTTTCTGATGCACATCTGGTGGCATTCTGTAATCTGTGGACTATCAGAGTGTTGATGAAACACAGAAATTGCATCGGGATTGAATTAACCATGCCCACTTTCCTCCACCGGAGTAATGTCTCAAACAGTCTACGCTTTGATTGTTCTCTGGAAGACCAGTAGTAGTTTCCGATGCACATCTGGTTGCATTCTGTAATCTGTGGACTATCGGAGTGTTGTTGAGACACAGAATTTGAATCGGGATTGAATACAACTGTCACCATGCGCACTTTCCTCCACGGGAGTAATGTCTCAAACAGTCTACGCTTTGATCAATCCCTGGAAGACCAGTAGTAGTTTCCGATGCACATCTGGTGGCATTCTGCTATCTGTGGACTATCAGTGTATTGATGAAACACAGAAATTGCATCGGCATTGAATACAACAGTCACGATGCACACTTTCCTTCATGGGAGTAATGTCTCAAACAGTCTACGCTTTGATCGTTCCCTGGAAGACCAGTAGTAGTTTCTGATGCACATCTGGAGGCATTCTGTAATCTGTGGACTATAAGACTGTTGATGAAACACAGAAATTGCATCGGGATTGAATACAACTGTCACCATGTGCACTTTCCTCTATGTGAGAAATGTCTCAAACAATTTACGTTTTTATTGTTCCCTGGAAGACTAGTAGTAGTTTCTGATGCACATCTGGTGGCATTCTGTAATCTGTGGACTATCAGAGTGTTGATGAAACACAGAAATTGCATCGGGATTGAATTCACCATGCGCACCTTCCTCCACCGGAGTAATGTCACAAAGAGTCTACGCTTTGATTGTTCTCTGGAAGACCAGTAGTAGTTTCCAATGCACATCTGGTGGCATTTTGTAATCTGTGGACTATCAGAGTGTTGATGAAACACAGAAATTGCATCGGGATTGAATACAAAAGTCACCATACGCACTTTCCTCCATGAAAGTAATGTCTCAAACAGTCTACGCTTTGATCGTTCCCTGGAAGACCAGTATTAGTTTGCGATGGACATCTGGTTTCATTCTGTAATCTGTGGACTATAAGACTGTTGATGAGACACAGAAATTGGATCGGGATTTAATACAACAGTCACCATGCGCACTTTCCTCCATGGGAGTAATGTCACAAACAGTCTACGCTTTGATCGTTCCTGGAAGACCAGTAGTAGTTTCCGGTGCACATCTGGTGGCATTCTGTAATGTGTGGACCATCAGAGTGTTAATGAAACACAGAAATTGCATCGGGATTGAATACAACAGTCACCATCCGCACTTTCTTCCATGGGAATAATGTCTCAAACAGCCTACGATTTGATCGTTCCCTGGAAGACCAGTAGTAGTTTCCGATGCACATCTGGAGGCATTCTGTAATCTGTGGACTATAAGACTGTTGATGAAACACAGAAATTGGATCGGGATTGAATTCACCATGCGCACCTTCCTCCACCGGAGTAATGTCTCAAACAGTCTGCGCTTTGATTGTTCTCTGGAAGACCAGTAGTAGTTTCCAATGCACATCTGGTGGCATTTTGTAATCTGTGGACTATCAGAGTGTTGATGAAACACAGAAATTGCATCGGGATTGAATACAAAAGTCACCATACGCACTTTCCTCCATGGGAGTAATGTCTCAAACAGTCTACGCTTTGATCGTTCCCTGGAAGACCAGTATTAGTTTGCGATGGACATCTGGTTTCATTCTGTAATCTGTGGACTATAAGACTGTTGATGAGACACAGAAATTGTATCGGGATTAAATACAACAGTCACCATGCGCACTTTCCTCCATGGGAGTAATGTCACAAACAGTCTACGCTTTGATCGTTCCTGGAAGAACAGTAGTAGTTTCCGGTGCACATCTGGTGGCATTCTGTAATGTGTGGACCATCAGAGTGTTAATGAAACACAGAAATTGCATCGGGATTGAATACAACAGTCACCATCCGCACTTTCTTCCATGGGAATAATGTCTCAAACAGCCTACGATTTGATCGTTCCCTGGAAGACCAGTAGTAGTTTCCGATGCACATCTGGAGGCATTCTGTAATCTGTGGACTATAAGACTGTTGATGAAACATAGAAATTGGATCGGGATTGAATTCACCATGCGCACCTTCCTCCACCGGAGTAATGTCTCAAACAGTCTACGCTTTGATTGTTCTCTGGAAGACCAGTAGTAGTTTCCAATGCACATCTGATGGCATTTTGTAATCTGTGGACTATCAGAGTGTTGATGAAACACAGAAATTGCATCGGGATTGAATACAAAAGTCACCATACGCACTTTCCTCCATGGGAGTAATGTCTCAAACAGTCTACGCTTTGATCGTTCCCTGGAAGACCAGTATTAGTTTGCGATGGACATCTGGTTTCATTCTGTAATCTGTGGACTATAAGACTGTTGATGAAACACAGAAATTGGATCTGGATTAAATACAACAGTCACCATGCCCACTTTCCTCCATGGGAGTAATGTCTCAAACAGTCTACGCTTTGATCGTTCCTGGAGGACCAGTAGTAGTTTCCGGTGCACATCTGGTGGCATTCTGTAATGTGTGGACTATCAGAGTGTTAATGAAACACAGAAATTGCATCGGGATTGAATACAACAGTCACCATCCGCACTTTCTTCCATGGGAATAATGTCTCAAACAGCCTACGATTTGATCGTTCCCTGGAAGACCAGTAGTAGTTTCCGATGCACATCTGGAGGCATTCTGTAATCTGTGGACTATAAGACTGTTGATGAAACACAGAAATTGGATCGGGATTGAATACAACAGTCACCATGCGCACTTTCCTCCATGGGAGTAATGTCTCAAACAGTCTACGCTTTGATCGTTCCCTGGAAGACCAGTAGT
Organism: Schistocerca gregaria; assembly: GCF_023897955.1. NCBI lineage: Eukaryota > Metazoa > Arthropoda > Insecta > Orthoptera > Acrididae > Schistocerca > Schistocerca gregaria. The sequence goes on along the minus strand of NC_064927.1, from coordinate 25,137,187 downwards.
AGTTTCCGATGCACATCTGGAGGCATTCTGTAATCTGTGGACTATCAGACTGTTGATGAAACACAGATATTGCATCGGGAATGAATACAACAGTCACCATGCGCACTTTCCTCCATGGGAGTAATGTCTCAAACAGTCTACGCTTTGATCGTTCCATGGAAGACCAGTATTAATTTCCGATGGCATCTGATGGCATTCTGTAATCTGTGGACCATCAGAGTGTTGATGAAACACAGAAATTGCATCGGGATTGAATACAAAAGTCACCACGCGCACTTTCCTCCACGGGAGTAATGTCTCAGACAGTCTACGCTTTGATCGTTTCCTGGAAGACCACTAGTAGTTTCCGATGCACATCTGGTGGCATTCTGTAATCTGTGGACTATCAGAGTGTTAATGAAACACAGAAATTGCATCGGGATTGAATGCAACAGTCACCATTAGCAATTTCTTATGTGGTAGTAATGTCTCAAACAGTCTACGCTTTGATCGTTCCCTGGAAGACCAGTAGTAGTTTCCGATTAACATCTGGAGGCATTCTGTATTCTGTGGAGTATCAGAGTGTTGATGAAACACAGACATTGCATCGGGATTGAATACAACATTCTCCATGCGCACTTTCCTCCATGGGAGTAATGTCTCAAACAGTCTACGCTTTGATCGTTCCCTGGAAGACCAGTAGTAGTTTCTGATGCACATCTGGTGGCATTCTGTAATCTGTGGACTATCAGAGTGTTGATGAAACACAGAAATTGCATCGGGATTGAATTAACCATGCCCACTTTTCTCCACCGGAGTAATGTCTCAAACAGTCTACGCTTTGATTGTTCTCTGGAAGACCAGTAGTAGTTTACGATGCACATCTGGTTGCATTCTGTAATCTGTGGACTATCGGAGTGTTGTTGAAACACAGAATTTGAATCGGGATTGAATACAACTGTCACCATGCGCACTTTCCTCCACGGGAGTAATGTCTCAAACAGTCTACGCTTTGATCAATCCCTGGAAGACCAGTAGTAGTTTCCGATGCACATCTGGTGGCATTCTGCTATCTGTGGACTATCAGTGTATTGATGAAACACAGAAATTGCATCGGCATTGAATACAACAGTCACGATGCACACTTTCCTTCATGGGAGTAATGTCTCAAACAGTCTACGCTTTGATCGTTCCCTGGAAGACCAGTAGTAGTTTCTGATGCACATCTGGAGGCATTCTGTAATCTGTGGACTATAAGACTGTTGATGAAACACAGAAATTGCATCGGGATTGAATACAACTGTCACCATGTGCACTTTCCTCTATGTGAGTAATGTCTCAAACAATTTACGTTTTTATTGTTCCCTGGAAGACTAGTAGTAGTTTCTGATGCACATCTGGTGGCATTCTGTAATCTGTGGACTATCAGAGTGTTGATGAAACACAGAAATTGCATCGGGATTGAATTCACCATGCGCACCTTCCTCCACCGGAGTAATGTCACAAACAGTCTACGCTTTGATTGTTCTCTGGAAGACCAGTAGTAGTTTCCAATGCACATCTGGTGGCATTTTGTAATCTGTGGACTATCAGAGTGTTGATGAAACACAGAAATTGCATCGGGATTGAATACAAAAGTCACCATACGCACTTTCCTCCATGGGAGTAATGTCTCAAACAGTCTACGCTTTGATCGTTCCCTGGAAGACCAGTATTAGTTTGCGATGGACATCTGGTTTCATTCTGTAATCTGTGGACTATAAGACTGTTGATGAGACACAGAAATTGGATCGGGATTAATTACAACAGTCACCATGCGCACTTTCCTCCATGGGAGTAATGTCACAAACAGTCTACGCTTTGATCGTTCCTGGAAGACCAGTAGTAGTTTCCGGTGCACATCTGGTGGCATTCTGTAATGTGTGGACCATCAGAGTGTTAATGAAACACAGAAATTGCATCGGGATTGAATACAACAGTCACCATCCGCACTTTCTTCCATGGGAATAATGTCTCAAACAGCCTACGATTTGATCGTTCCCTGGAAGACCAGTAGTAGTTTCCGATGCACATCTGGAGGCATTCTGTATCTGTGGACTATAAGACTGTTGATGAAACACAGAAATTGGATCGGGATTGAATTCACCATGCGCACCTTCCTCCACCGGAGTAATGTCTCAAACAGTCTACGCTTTGACTGTTCTCTGGAAGACCAGTAGTAGTTTCCAATGCACATCTGGTGGCATTTTGTAATCTGTGGACTATCAGAGTGTTGATGAAACACAGAAATTGCATCGGGATTGAATACAAAAGTCACCATACGCACTTTCCTCCATGGGAGTAATGTCTCAAACAGTCTACGCTTTGATCGTTCCCTGGAAGACCAGTATTAGTTTGCGATGGACATCTGGTTTCATTCTGTAATCTGTGGACTATAAGACTGTTGATGAAACACAGAAATTGGATCTGGATTAAATACAACAGTCACCATGCCCACTTTCCTCCATGGGAGTAATGTCTCAAACAGTCTACGCTTTGATCGTTCCTGGAGGACTAGTAGTAGTTTCCGGTGCACATCTGGTGGCATTCTGTAATGTGTGGACTATCAGAGTGTTAATGAAACACAGAAATTGCATCGGGATTGAATACAACAGTCACCATCCGCACTTTCTTCCATGGGAATAATGTCTCAAACAGCCTACGATTTGATCGTTCCCTGGAAGACCAGTAGTAGTTTCCGATGCACATCTGGAGGCATTCTGTAATCTGTGGACTATAAGACTGTTGATGAAACACAGAAATTGGATCGGGATTGAATACAACAGTCACCATGCGCACTTTCCTCCATGGGAGTAATGTCTCAAACAGTCTACGATTTGATCGTTCCCTGGAAGACCAGTAGTAGTTTCCGATGCACATCTGGAGGCATTCTGTAATCTGTGGACTATCAGACTGTTGATGAAACACAGATATTGCATCGGGAATGAATACAACAGTCACCATGCGCACTTTCCTCCATGGGAGTAATGTCTCAAACAGTCTACGCTTTGATCGTTCCATGGAAGACCAGTATTAATTTCCGATGGCATCTGATGGCATTCTGTAATCTGTGGACCATCAGAGTGTTGATGAAACACAGAAATTGCATCGGGATTGAATACAAAAGTCACCACGCGCACTTTCCTCCACGGGAGTAATGTCTCAGACAGTCTACGCTTTGATCGTTTCCTGGAAGGCCACTAGTAGATTCCGATGCACATCTGGTGGCATTCTGTAATCTGTGGACTATCAGAGTGTTGATAAACACAGAAATTGCATCGGGATTGAATGCAACAGTCACCATTCGCACTTTCTTATATGGTAGTAATGTCTCAAACAGTCTACGCTTTGATCGTTCCCTGGAAGACCAGTAGTAGTTTCCGATTAACATCTGGAGGCATTCTGTATTCTGTGGAGTATCAGAGTGTTGATGAAACACAGAAATTGCATCGGGATTGAATACAACATTCTCCATGCGCACTTTCCTCCATGGGAGTAATGTCTCAAACAGTCTACGCTTTGATCGTTCCCTGGAAGACCAGTAGTAGTTTCTGATGCACATCTGGTGGCATTCTGTAATCTGTGGACTATCAGAGTGTTGATGAAACACAGAAATTGCATCGGGATTGAATTAACCATGCCCACTTTCCTCCACCGGAGTAATGTCTCAAACAGTCTACGCTTTAATTGTTCTCTGGAAGACCAGTAGTAGTTTCCGAAGCACATCTGGTTGCATTCTGTAATCTGTGGACTATCGGAGTGTTGTTGAAACACAGAATTTGAGTCGGGATTGAATACAACTGTCACCATGCGCACTTTCCTCCACGGGAGTAATGTCTCAAACAGTCTACGCTTTGATCAATCCCTGGAAGACCAGTAGTAGTTTCCGATGCACATCTGGTGGCATTCTGCTATCTGTGGACTATCAGAGTATTGATGAAACACAGAAATTGCATCGGCATTGAATACAACAGTCACGATGCACACTTTCCTTCATGGGAGTAATGTCTCAAACAGTCTACGCTTTGATCGTTCCCTGGAAGACCAGTAGTAGTTTCTGATGCACATCTGGAGGCATTCTGTAATCTGTGGACTATAAGACTGTTGATGAAACACAGAAATTGCATCGGGATTGAATACAACAGTCACCATGCGCACTTTCCTCCATGGGAGCAATGTCTCAAAGAGTTTAGGCTCTGATAGTTCCCTGGAAGACCAGTAGTAGTTTGCGATGCACATCTGGTGGCATTCTGTAATCTGTGGACTATCAGAGTATTGATGAAACACAGAAATTGCAGCGGGATTGAATTCACCATGCGCACCTTCCTCCACCGGAGTAATGTCTCAAACAGTCTACGCTTTGATTGTTCTCTGGAAGACCAGTAGTAGTTTCCAATGCACATCTGGTGGCATTTTGTAATCTGTGGACTATCAGAGTGTTGATGAAACACAGAAATTGCATCGGGATTGAATACAAAGGTCACCATACGCACTTTCCTCCATGGGAGTAATGTCTCAAACAGTCTACGCTTTGATCGTTCCCCGGAAGACCAGTATTAGTTTGCGATGGACATCTGGTTTCATTCTGTAATCTGTGGACTATAAGACTGTTGATGAAACACAGAAATTGGATCGGGATGAAATACAACAGTCACCATGCGCACTTTCCTCCATGGGAGTAATGTCTCAAACTGTCTACGCTTTGATCGTTCCTGGAAGACCAGTAGTAGTTTCCGGTGCACATCTGGTGGCATTCTGTAATGTGTGGACTATCAGAGTGTTAATGAAACACAGAAATTGCATCGGGATTGAATACAACAGTCACCATCCGCACTTTCTTCCATGGGAATAATGTCTCAAACAGCCTACGATTTGATCGTTCCCTGGAAGACCAGTAGTAGTTTCCGATGCACATCTGGAGGCATTTTGTAATCTGTAGACTATAAGACTGTTGATGAAACACAGAAATTGGATCGGGATTGAATTCACCATGCGCACCTTCCTCCACCGGAGTAATGTCTCAAACAGTCTACGCTTTGATTGTTCTCTGGAAGACCAGTAGTAGTTTCCAATGCACATCTGGTGGCATTTTGTAATCTGTGGACTATCAGAGTGTTGATGAAACACAGAAATTGCATCGGGATTGAATACAAAAGTCACCATACGCACTTTCCTCCATGGGAGTAATGTCTCAAACAGTCTACGCTTTGATCGTTCCCTGGAAGACCAGTATTAGTTTGCGATGGACATCTGGTTTCATTCTGTAATCTGTGGACTATAAGACTGTTGATGAAACACAGAAATTGGATCGGGATTAAATACAACAGTCACCATGCGCACTTTCCTCCATGGGAGTAATGTCTCAAACAGTCTACGCTTTGATCGTTCCTGGCAGACCAGTAGTAGTTTCCGGTGCACATCTGGTGGCATTCTGTAATGTGTGGACTATCAGAGTGTTAATGAAACACAGAAATTGCATCGGGATTGAATACAACTGTCACAATCCGCACTTTCTTCCATGGGAATAATGTCTCAAACAGCCTACGATTTGATCGTTCCCTGGAAGACCAGTAGTAGTTTCCGATGCACATCTGGAGGCATTCTGCATTCTGTGGACTATAAGACTGTTGATGAAACACAGAAATTGGATCGGGATTGAATACAACAGTCACCATGCGCACTTTCCTCCATGGGAGTAATGTCTCAAACAGTCTACGCTTTGATCGTTCCCTGGAAGACCAGTAGTAGTTTCCTATGCACATCTGGAGGCATTCTGTAATCTGTGGACTATCAGACTGTTGATGAAACACAGAAATTCCATCGGGATTAAATATAACAGTCACCATGCGCACTTCCCTCCATGGGAGTAATGTCTCAAACAGTCTACGCTTTGATCGTTCCCTGTAAGACCAGAAGTAGTTTCCGATGCACAACTGGAGGCATTCTGTAATCTGTGGACTATCAGAGTGTTGATGAAACACAGAAATTGCATCGGGATTGAATACAAAAGTCACCATACGCACTTTCCTCCATGGGAGTAATGTCTCAAACAGTCTACGCTTTGATCGTTCCCTGGAAGACCAGTATTAGTTTGCGATGGACATCTGGTTTCATTCTGTAGTCTGTGGACCATCAGAGTGTTGATGAAACACAGAAATTGCATCGGGATTCAATACAACAGTCACCACGCGCACCTTCCTCCTCGGGAGTAATGTCTCAAACAGTCTACGCTTTGATCGTTCCCTGGAAGACCGCTATTAGTTTCCGATGCACATCTGGTGGCATTCTGTAATCTGTGGACTATCAGTGAGTCGATGAAACACAGAAATTGCATCGGGTTTGAATACAACAGTCACCATTCGCACTTATCTCCATGGGAGTAATGTCTCAAACAGTTTACGTTTTGATCGTTAACTGGAAGACCAGTAGTAGTTTCCGATGCACATCTGGTGGCATTCTGTAATCTGTGGACTATCATTGTGTTGATGAAACAGAGAAATTGCATCGGGATTGAATTCACCATGCGCACTTTCCTCCACCAGAGGATTGTCTCAAACAGTCTACGCTTTGATTGTTCTCTGGAAGACCAGTAGTAGTTTCCGATGCACATCTGGTGGCATTCTGTAATCTTTGGACTATCAGAGTGTTGATGAAACACAGAAATTGCATCGGGATTGAATACAACAGTCACCATCCGCACTTTCCTCAATGTGAGTAATGTCTCAATCAATTTACTCTTTGATCGTTCCCTGGAAGGCCAGTAGTAGTTTCCGATGCACATCTGGTGGCATTCTGTAATCTGTGGACTATCAGAGTGTTGATGAAACACAGAAATTGCATTAGGATGAATTCACCATGCGCACTTTCCTCCACCGGAGTAATTTCTCAAACAGTCTACGCTTTGATTGTTCTCTGGAAGACCAGTAGTAGTTTCCGATGCACATCTGGTGGCATTTTGTAATCTGTGGACTATCAGAGTGTTGATGAAACACAGAAATTGCATCGGGATTGAATACAAAAGTCACCATGCGCACTTTCCTCCACCGGAGTAATGTCGCAAACAGTCTACGCTTTGATCGTTCCCTGGAAGACCAGTAGTAGTTTCCGATGCACATCTGGTGGCATTCTGCTATCTGTGGATTATCAGAGTATTGATGAAACACAGAAATTGCATCGGCATTGAATACAACAGTCACCATGCGCACTTTCCTCCATGGGAGTAATGTCTCAAACAGTCTACGCTTTGATCGTTCCTGGAAGACCAGTAGTAGTTTCCGGTGCACATCTGGTGGCATTCTGTAGTCTTTGGACTATCAGACTGTTGATGAAACACAGATATTGCATCGGGATTAAATACAACAGTCACGATGCACACTTTCCTTCATGGGAGTAATGTCTCAAACAGTCTACGCTTTGATCGTTCCCTGGAAGACCAGTAGTAGTTTCTGATGCACATCTGGAGGCATTCTGTAATCTGTGGACTATAAGACTGTTGATGAAACAGAGAAATTGCATCGGGATTGAATACAACAGTCACCATGCGCACTTTCCTTCATGGGAGCAATGTCTCAAAGAGTTTAGGCTCTGATCGTTCCCTGGAAGACCAGTAGTAGTTTGCGATGCACATCTGGTGGAATTCTGTAATCTGTGAACTATCAGAGTATTGAAGAAACACAGAAATTGCATCGGGATTGAATTCACCATGCGCACCTTCCTCCACCGGAGTAATGTCTCAAACAGTCTACGCTTTGATTGTTCTCTGGAAGACCAGTAGTAGTTTCCAATGCACATCTGGTGGCATTTTGTAATCTGTGGACTATCAGAGTGTTGATGAAACACAGAAATTGCATCGGGATTGAATACAAAAGTCACCATACGCACTTTCCTCCATGGGAGTAATGTCTCAAACAGTCTACGCTTTGATCGTTCCCTGGAAGACCAGTATTAGTTTGCGATGGACATCTGGTTTCATTCTGTAATCTGTGGACTATAAGACTGTTGATGAAACACAGAAATTGGATCGGGATTAAATACAACAGTCACCATGCGCACTTTCCTCCATGGGAGTAATGTCTCAAACAGTCTACGCTTTGATCGTTCCTGGCAGACCAGTAGTAGTTTCCGGTGCACATCTGGTGGCATTCTGTAATGTGTGGACTATCAGAGTGTTAATGAAACACAGAAATTGCATCGGGATTGAATACAACTGTCACAATCCGCACTTTCTTCCATGGGAATAATGTCTCAAACAGCCTACGATTTGATCGTTCCCTGGAAGACCAGTAGTAGTTTCCGATGCACATCTGGAGGCATTCTGTAATCTGTGGACTATAAGACTGTTGATGAAACACAGAAATTGGATCGGGATTGAATACAACAGTCACCATGCGCACTTTCCTCCATGGGAGTAATGTCTCAAACAGTCTACGCTTTGATCGTTCCCTGGAAGACCAGTAGTAGTTTCCTATGCACATCTGGAGGCATTCTGTAATCTGTGGACTATCAGACTGTTGATGAAACACAGAAATTCCATCGGGATTAAATACAACAGTCACCATGCGCACTTCCCTCCATGGGAGTAATGTCTCAAACAGTCTACGCTTTGATCGTTCCCTGTAAGACCAGAAGTAGTTTCCGATGCACAACTGGAGGCATTCTGTAATCTGTGGACTATCAGAGTGTTGATGAAACACAGAAATTGCATTGGGATTGAATACAAAAGTCACCATACGCACTTTCCTCCATGGGAGTAATGTCTCAAACAGTCTACGCTTTGATCGTTCCCTGGAAGACCAGTATTAGTTTGCGATGGACATCTGGTTTCATTCTGTAGTCTGTGGACCATCAGAGTGTTGATGAAACACAGAAATTGCATCGGGATTCAATACAACAGTCACCACGCGCACCTTCCTCCTCGGGAGTAATGTCTCAAACAGTCTACGCTTTGATCGTTCCCTGGAAGACCGCTATTAGTTTCCGATGCACATCTGGTGGCATTCTGTAATCTGTGGACTATCAGTGAGTCGATGAAACACAGAAATTGCATCGGGTTTGAATACAACAGTCACCATTCGCACTTATCTCCATGGGAGTAATGTCTCAAACAGTTTACGTTTTGATCGTTAACTGGAAGACCAGTAGTAGTTTCCGATGCACATCTGGTGGCATTCTGTAATCTGTGGACTATCATTGTGTTGATGAAACAGAGAAATTGCATCGGGATTGAATTCACCATGCGCACTTTCCTCCACCAGAGGATTGTCTCAAACAGTCTACGCTTTGATTGTTCTCTGGAAGACCAGTAGTAGTTTCTGATGCACATCTGGTGGCATTCTGTAATCTTTGGACTAGCAGAGTGTTGATGAAACACAGAAATTGCATCGGGATTGAATACAACAGTCACCATCCGCACTTTCCTCAATGTGAGTAATGTCTCAATCAATTTACTCTTTGATCGTTCCCTGGAAGGCCAGTAGTAGTTTCCGATGCACATCTGGTGGCATTCTGTAATCTGTGGACTATCAGAGTGTTGATGAAACACAGAAATTGCATTACGATGAATTCACCATGCGCACTTTCCTCCACCGGAGTAATTTCTCAAACAGTCTACGCTTTGATTGTTCTCTGGAAGACCAGTAGTAGTTTCCGATGCACATCTGGTGGCATTTTGTAATCTGTGGACTATCAGAGTGTTGATGAAACACAGAAATTGCATCGGGATTGAATACAAAAGTCACCATGCGCACTTTCCTCCACCGGAGTAATGTCGCAAACAGTCTACGCTTTGATCGTTCCCTGGAAGACCAGTAGTAGTTTCCGATGCACATCTGGTGGCATTCTGCTATCTGTGGATTATCAGAGTATTGATGAAACACAGAAATTGCATCGGCATTGAATACAACAGTCACCATGCGCACTTTCCTCCATGGGAGTAATGTCTCAAACAGTCTACGCTTTGATCGTTCCTGGAAGACCAGTAGTAGTTTCCGGTGCACATCTGGTGGCATTCTGTAGTCTTTGGACTATCAGACTGTTGATGAAACACAGATATTGCATCGGGATTAAATACAACAGTCACGATGCACACTTTCCTTCATGGGAGTAATGTCTCAAACAGTCTACGCTTTGATCGTTCCCTGGAAGACCAGTAGTAGTTTCTGATGCACATCTGGAGGCATTCTGTAATCTGTGGACTATAAGACTGTTGATGAAACACAGAAATTGCATCGGGATTGAATACAACAGTCACCATGCGCACTTTCCTCCATGGGAGCAATGTCTCAAAGAGTTTAGGCTCTGATCGTTCCCTGGAAGACCAGTAGTAGTTTGCGATGCACATCTGGTGGAATTCTGTAATCTGTGGACTATCAGAGTATTGAAGAAACACAGAAATTGCATCGGGATTGAATTCACCATGCGCACCTTCCTCCACCGGAGTAATGTCTCAAACAGTCTACGCTTTGATTGTTCTCTGGAAGACCAGTAGTAGTTTCCAATGCACATCTGGTGGCATTTTGTAATCTGTGGACTATCAGAGTGTTGATGAAACACAGAAATTGCATCGGGATTGAATACAAAAGTCACCATACGCACTTTCCTCCATGGGAGTAATGTCTCAAACAGTCTACGCTTTGATCGTTCCCTGGAAGACCAGTATTAGTTTGCGATGGACATCTGGTTTCATTCTGTAATCTGTGGACTATAAGACTGTTGATGAAACACAGAAATTGGATCGGGATTAAATACAACAGTCACGATGCGCACTTTCCTCCATGGGAGTAATGTCTCAAACAGTCTACGCTTTGATCGTTCCTGGAAGACCAGTAGTAGTTTCCGGTGCACATCTGGTGGCATTCTGTAATGTGTGGACTATCAGAGTGTTAATGAAACACAGAAATTGCATCGGGATTGAATACAACAGTCACCATCCGCACTTTCTTCCATGGGAATAATGTCTCAAACAGCCTACGATTTGATCGTTCCCTGGAAGACCAGTAGTAGTTTCCGATGCACATCTGGAGGCATTCTGTAATCTGTGGACTATAAGACTGTTGATGAAACACAGAAATTGGATCGGGAATGAATACAACAGTCACCATGCGCACTTTCCTCCATGGGAGTAATGTCTCAAACAGTCTACGCTTTGATCGTTCCCTGGAAGACCAGCAGTAGTTTCCCATGCACATCTGGAGGCATTCTGTAATCAGTGGATTATCAGACTGTTGATGAAACACAGAAATTCCATCGGGATTAAATACAACAGTCACCATGCGCACTTCCCTCCATGGGAGTAATGTCTCAAAGTGTCTACGCTTTGATCGTTCCCTGTAAGACCAGATGTAGTTTCCGATGCACAACTGGAGGCATTCTGTAATCTGTGGACTATCAGAGTGTTGATGAAACACAGAAATTGCATCGGGATTGAATACAAAAGTCACCATACGCACTTTCCTCCATAAGAGTAATGTCTCAAACAGTCTACGCTTTGATCTTTCCCTGGAAGACCAGTATTAGTTTGCGATGGACATCTGGTTTCATTCTGTAATCTGTGGACCATCAGAGTGTTGATGAAACACAGAAATTGCATCGGGATTGAATACAACAGTCACCACGCGCTCCTTCCTCCTCGGGAGTAATGTCTCAAACAGTCTACGCTTTGATCGTTCCCTGGAGGACCACTATTAGTTTCCGATGCACATCTGGTGGCATTCTGTAATCTGTGGACTATCAGTGTGTCGATGAAACACAGAAATTGCATCGGGTTTGAATACAACAGTCACCTTTCGCACTTATCTCCATGGGAGTAATGTCTCAATCAATTTACTCTTTAAACGTTCCCTGGAAGGCCAGTAGTAGTTTCCGATGCACATCTGGAGGCATTCTGTAATCTGTGGACTATCAGAGTGTTGATGAACCACAGAAATTGCATTGGGATTAAATACAACAGTCACCATGCGCACTTTCCTCCATGGCGAGCAATGTCTCAAACAGACTATGCTATGATCGTTCCCTGGAAGACCAGTAGTAGTTTCCGATGCACATCTGGAGGCATTCTGTAATCTGTTGACCTTCAAAGTGTTGATTAAACAGAGAAATTGCATCGGGATTGAATACAGCAGTCACCATGCGCACTTTCCTCCATGGGAGTAATGTCTCAAACAGTCTACGCTTTGATCGTTCCCTGGAAGACCAGTAGTAGTTTCCGATGCACATCTGGAGGCATTCTGTAATCTGTGGAGTATCAGACTGTTGATGAAACACAGAAATTGCATCGGGATTGAATACAACAGTCTCCATGGGCATTTTCCTCCATGGGGGTAATGTCTCAAACAGTCTATGCTTTCATCGTTCCCTGGAAGACCTGTAGTAGTTCCCGATGCACATCTGGAGGCATTCTGTAATCTGTGGACTATCAGAGTGTTGATGAAACACAGAAATTGCATTGGGATGAATTCAACATGCGCACTTTCCTCCACTGGCGTAATGTCTCAAACAGTCTACGCTTTGATTGTTCTCTGGAAGACCAGTAGTAGTTTCTGATGCACATCTGGTAGCATTTTGTAATCTGTGGACTATCAGAGTGTTGATGAAACACAGATATTGCATCGGGATTGAATACAATAGTCACCATGCGCACTTTCCTCCACCAGAATAATGTCTCAAACAGTCTATACTTTGATCGTTCCCTGGAAGATCGGTAGTAGTTTCCGATGCACATCTGGTGGCATTCTGTAATCTATGGACTATCAGAGTGTTGATGAAACACAGAAATTGCATCGGGATTGAATACAACAGTCACCATGCGCACTTTCCTCCATGGGAGTAATGTCTCAAACAGTCTACGATTTGATCGTTCCTGGAAGACCAGTAGTAGTTTCCGATGCACATCTGGTGGCATTCTGTAATCTGTGGACTATCAGATTGTTGATGAAACACAGAAATTGCATCGGGATTGAATACAACAGTCACCATCCGCACTTTCCTCCATGGGAGTAATGTCTGAAACAGTCTACGCTTTGATCGCTCAGTGGAAGACCAGTAGGAGTTTCCGATGCACATCTGGAGGCATTCTGTAATCTGTGGACTATCAGACTGTTGACGAAACACAGAAATTCCAGCGGAATTGAATACAACAGTCACCATGCGCACTTTCAACCAAGGGAGTAATGTCTCCAACAGTCTACAATTTAACCGTTCCCTGGAAGACCAGAAGCATTTTCCGATGTAGAACTGGAGGCATTCTGTAATCTGTGGACTATCAGAGTGTCGATGAAACACAGGAATTGCATCGCGAATGAATACAACAGTCACCATGCGCACTTTCCTCCATGGGACTATTGTCTCAAACAGTCTACGCTTTGATCGTTCCCTGGCAGACCAGTAGTAGT